>NC_090924.1:1193839006-1194480547 GCF_040938575.1 Ambystoma mexicanum
TTGGCCAGCATGTTCATTTCAAGGCCCTGTGCATAGTTCACCGGGCTATCCATGGTCAAGGGGCTGAGTTTCTGCAGGCCAAATTTTCTCGCTATCTCCGAAAGCGGAAATTACGCTCTTCCACTGCGAACCTTCTTGTTGTTTCAAGATTCCATCGTACGAGGGTCGGTGGTAGGGCCTTTTCTATAGCCGCAGCTAATCTCTGGAACTGTCTTCCCCCTGTCATGAGGAAAATTCCCAACCACCTTGGTTTTAGAAGAGCACTTAAGACCATCCTCTTTTAGCTCTCTCCTCTGCGGCTTTCTCTCCTACCTGAGCAGTCCTCCTCTTCAGCGCCATGATGCCTTCGGGTGACAGTGCACTCTACAAGTGCAGATAACATAACATAACAAAGAATACACATCCGAGCTGTAGCTGCAAAGCCAAAGAAGACAAGGATATGATATGATATTTTATTTGTATTGCGCTCGTAGACAAGTGTTTCAGAGCGTGACAAGGCAAGGGAGGGGAACAGGGGAAAACAAAGCAACGATCTTACTAGGCCCAGTGACATTGAGATTGTGCAAGTGCACGGGAAAGGGAAAGGGGAAAAGTGCATGTAAGGGGGAGAGTTGAAAGTGCAGAGCAGAGGATAAACAGATAAATAATAATAAATACAAATAAAATAGATAATGGAAAAATAAACAGGGGTAGTGCAGCCAGCAAATGGCAAGTGCTGTGTTTACAGCAGCAGAAATGGTTAAGTCTGATAAGTGAATAAAAAGAAGAAAATAGGGGGGTGAGTGACTGTATGGGTACAGATAGAGTCCCCAGTGCAAGGGGTGGCCGGAGGCAGTGCAGCAGGATGGCAGGGTGAGCAGCTACCTGGGCCAAGGGGATGGAGGGTGGCCCGATGCACAGTTCCAAGAGAGAGCAGATCAGCAAGGGAGAGGGGGAGCAAAGGCAGATGCAAAGAGAAAGGTCTTGTGGTGCTTCCGGAACCGAAGATAATTCTCCTCAAGTTTTAGAGTGGCAGGGAGGCTGTTGCAGAGGGAGGCCCCGGCCAAAGACAGAGATCTACCCCCGGCTCGTTTCTTTGAGAAACGACTGACCCTGAGGGAGTTAGAGGTAGAGGAGCAAAGAGCTTGAGAGGGAAGGTATTTGTGTATGGATAGCTGAAGATATTTTGGACCCAGGCCCGAGAAAGCCTTGTGGAAAATGCACAGGGTTTTAAATGTAATCCTTGCATCCACTGGGGGCCAATGGATCGATTTCAGAGCTAGAGAGATATGATCCCAGGGATTGAAGCCAAGGACAAGTGTTGCAGTCCTGTTCTGGATTAGTTTGCGAGGGTGAAGAGTAGAGGCAGGTAGATTTAGAAAGTGGCTGTTACAATAGTCCAATCTAGAGAGAACCAGAGCTTGGGAGACAGTGAGCTTCAGGGGGAAGGAGAGGAAAGGAAGAGTACCTCTGAAGAGGTGCAGTAGGAAGTTTGAATTTTTAGAGACCACAGAGATGTGGGCGGAGAAAGAAAGTGGTGTCAAAGATGATCCTGAGGTTCTTAGTCTCACAGGTGAGGATAGGAGGAGGGCCAAGCAAGGCCGGCCAGAGAGAGAGGAGAAAGGATGGAGAAGGGTTTCCGATGAGGAGGATCTCTGTCTTGCTGGCATTCAGACAAAGATCATTGGAGGCACACAAATCTTGAATGGCAGTTAGGCAATCAGCGATGAGGGAGGGAGAGGAGGTGGCCGAGGGCAGCCTGCAAATGAGTTGAGTGTTGTCAGCGTAGCACTGGAAATTTGAGCATAGAGTGGCAATGCAGTGGGCGAGAGTTGCCATGTATTGGTTGAAAAGCCAGGGCGAGAGGTTAGACCCCTGGGGAACATCACAGGTAGAGAGGAAGATAGAGGATAGGAAGGACCCAAGTTGGACTTGGGAGGGTCGATCAGAGAGGATAGAGGTCAGCCAGGCCAGCGCCTGATCACTGATACCCAGGTTCTCACAGAGACGGTTGAGCAGGATGGTATGGTTGACTGTGTCGAAGGCAGAAGAGAGATCGAATAGGATGAGGGCCGAGGGAATGTTAGAGTCATGGTTAGAGAGCAGATCTTCAAGGATGTTCAGGAGAGCAGTTTCCATGCTTCTGGCTGCTCTGAAACCAGACTGGTGGTCATGGAGACAGCCAACAGAATCAGAATGAAGGTTAAACTGAGAGATGGCCAGCTTTTCCATGAGTTTGCCCAGAAAGGGAGTAATAGATATTGGGCGATAGTTAGCCGGACAGGAAGGATCAGCCGTGGGTTTCTTGAGAAGAGGTTGCACAAGGGAGTGTTTCAGAGGGGAAGGATACTGAAGCAAATGAATGGTTTAAAAAATCGGCAAGGGTGTCAATGTGGACCTTGATGGTTTTAGAGGAACAGGGATGATCCTGTTTTGACGAGGCTTTCATAGATCGGACTTCTCTAGCAACCTCATCGGGGGAGAAGAGAGGAAAGGAAGAGAAGGAGGGATGGGGTGGTTAAAGGGGGTTAGCAAGTGCAGACTGAGGGGGAATAGGAGGGGGAGTGGGGAGAGGGTGGACAAGATTTCCTGGGTTTTTGAGATAAAGTGAGAGGCAAGGCCATTGCAGAGAGCTTGGGAGGCAAGAGGAGGGGTAGAGACTGCAGCAGGGTTGGCAAGGTCCTTGAAGATTTTGAAGAGTTCGGCTGAGTTCTTAGATGCTGTAGAGACACGGGCTTAAATGTGGTGCGGACAGGGAGTCGGTATTCTAACAAGAAGCCCTCCATTTCCTCTCAGCTAAAACTTATGTTTAAGTGTAGCTAGGTCAGAGTCATATCAGGAATTACACTTGGCTTTGGACTTCAAGCGGATCCTCATGACAGGGGCAAGAGCATGAAGAGTTTCAGGAATGGAAGAGTAGAGAAGGGACAGAGTTGTGTCTGGGTGTGAGTCAGCCAGAGGAGGAGAGGGGGGAGTGAAGGTAGCAGCAAAAGCTTTAACTGACACACGCTTCATAGGTCGGATGTCCAAAAAGGTAGGTGGCAGTGTTGGGTGCGCTTGGCTGGCAAAGGGTGCGAAAGAGCAGAGATGAGGGACAGGGGGAATCGAGGTGGATGTTCAGGTCACCAAGGAGGAGGAGATGAGTGGTAAAGGTCAGGAGGGAGGATGAGACGCCTGCCCACTCAGACAGAAAAGAAGTGATTTGTCCAGGGGCCAGTAGAGAGTAGCAATATTAAGAGTGTGGCTAGGAGAGATTGAGAGCCTGCAGACAAGGCATTCAAAAGAGGAGTAAATCTGAGTGGGAATAATAGTGGCAGGAATTCACTCGGGAAAGATCAGGGCTACACCCCCTCTGGGCCGGTTGGATCTGGGTGCAGAGAATATCTTGTAACCATCAGGGTGGAGAGTGTCAAAGCTTGTGACAGAGCTGGCCGTGAACCATGTCTCCGTAAAACCGAGGACATCAAGGTCCAATTATTCAAGGAGGTGGCAGATGTCAGAGGAGTGTTTGACAGCAGAGCAAGAATTGAGAGTGGCAATATGAAGAAGGTTACCGGCCTTAAAGAGCTTCCGTGGAGGTATGCAAATCATAGGTACGCCCTGCAGAGTTGTGAAGGTAGCCTGAAGAGGGGCAGAGGAGGAGGGAAGGGTGGTGAAGATAGCCAAGGAATGAGAGGAGGGGACAGCCGGAGATGAAAGGGAATTGATGAGACGAGGGAACTGCCAATTGAAGAGGAGTATATTGGGCTGAGGACCTTGGACCATGACAGTGCCAAGTGGGCGCACCTAAGGATCACACTGAAGCTCAAAAACAGTTAATAGCACCTAAAAAATGGCTAAGAGTGATTTAATAAAAATACTCTAATTAGCACCAATAGAAGATAAATCAGGCATGGTAAAACATAGAACAACAACAATCTTGTCATTGCTCAGCTTTGGAATGCAAATACTGATGTACAGTAAATTGCTGATGATACAACAGCTGTTGCTCGTTATGTGACAGCATACATTATAAAAGCTGAAAAGAGCAATGCAGCTGAGGTATGGGCAGATTTATCAGCAGATGAATGTCTTAGAAACCTCTAAGCTTTGGTGTAAATATGCTGTCACATATAGATTGTGGTAGCTATGAAGCTGCAGATTAGCTAACTAGTTTGCCTCTGTATGGACGCAGCATTAATGTACTTTGATTAAGACTTGTCCCAGCTAGTACTAGATTTCGGGTGCTGAAGCCTTTGAGTGAAATTCAGCAGTTATTTGAAAAAGTACCTGACAGTACAGAGATTCTTTAAACCAACTTGATTGATACAAATTATCCAAATAAATTGATCTGTAAAGTTGGATGATCTTGTTTATATGAAGTAGAAGAACTCTACTCATATTGAAAATCTGAAGCAGTGACAGAGGGTGGTTTAAAGTAAATTAATGTAGTGGTTGTCTAGTGAGACATAAAATGGCAAGTCTCATTAACCACATGAAATTGTATGGCCATACTGCAGATAAAAAGGAATTTTTCATGTTTGTCTTTTGCAGTTGTTCTTCCCATGGTGTGCAGAGAGTGATTTTCTTTGAAGTTTTGAAATATTTGAAGAACAATTTTTTGTTTAAAAAAGATTATTTACATATCCAAAGTTTGAGCAGTACTTGGAGGTATTGTTGAAAGAACTACATCAAGAATACCTTTTGGCAGCTGAATTTGCAAAATAGACCGTTGAGGGAAGTCAAGATCTGCAGCAGGACGTTTAAATGTGCTTGGTGAGCCAATTATTCAAACGGATGTTGAGCTTGCCATGCAGGAAGTAGAAAGTGCAATGCAACAAACTAACGTTGCAGATGCAAATTATAATTACATAGTTAGTAAATCTAATATAGAGCAAAAAGAAGTGTATTATAAAATTTAAGATAGGTTCTTACATGGTTTACAGCATGACAAGCATGCATGTTCTTGTGTCCAATACACACCTGTATTGTTGTATGATAGTGGGCAAGCAGGAACAGGTATATCTTTTCTAATTAATGCAATAAGAGCTTTGATATAAAATGTATCTGATTTCTCTTTGTCATGAATTGTAACTGCTGCAACAGGTTTAGCAGCATTCAATGTAGAAGGTGTAACTTTACATCAACTGTTGATGCTACCAGTGGAGCATGCCAAAAAACTTGTATCGAGTGCAGCATAAGAAGTAGGACAAGTTCTAAGAAAATGAAATACCTTGATTGTAGATCAAGCATTCACGTTGTTTAACCCGATTCTAGCTTTCATTCACTTGTGATTGCAAGAGGTTTTGAAGACTGACTATAATGTTTTATTTGGAGGTAAACATATATGTATTACAATTAACTCTTGTGAAAGGTGAACCAGTTTTCAAAATCCTGCAATCTAAGGATAGTCAAAAAAGTATAGGAAGTATTGGTCATTTTAACCTTCCAAATTGTTTTGAATTCCAGGAACTTACCATTAATATGAGGCAATATGCAGACTTACAGTATGCATAAATGCTTAATAAGATTTGTATAGATGTGCTTGAGGAGAATTTGAAAGAATGTGAAAGTAGTCTTAAAGGGAAGACTGATTTTTAACATGTTTCATGCAGATTGCAGTCCATCTGATGTCATGTTGACTCTTCAGGAAAGAAACATTTCTTGTGTTGCATTGATGTGCACACTTGCAGAGTGTATCAATTTTAACTCTACAATGCTACTGTCAGAGAAGCAAAATATTGTGGAGATAACACTGTGTGATGTTTTAGATGTTCATGTTATACTATTAGATTTGGATAAGATAGCAAAAGCTTGATTAGTTTCAATAGGGAATTCAATTTCTAAAACAGCAGGTCTCAAAGCACTTTTAAAACTGTGCATCATTGCACAAGTAATGTTAAAGAGGAACTTGAAGGTAGGAATTGGTCTAGTCAATGAAGCGATGGGAAGATTGATTGCATTTCCCACTTTTACTCAGAGTACAAATATTGAACATCTTGAAGTAAAGTATGAATGTGTAGAAAAAAACTCATTTGATTTCTCTGACCTCTGCAGGTTTCATGCTTTTTAAGGATACCTTTGTGAAAAGAGCGCCATTTCCATTGTGATCTGCATATGCAATTACTATTCAGAAATCACAAGGTTTGACATTAGAAGCAACAATTATTGACATTGGTCATACAGTGTTCAAAGAACGAATGTCATATGTAGCTCTGTCACCTGTGAACAAATATTAAAAGCTTATTTTTAATAAACTTTGATGAAAGAAAAGTGATAGCTGACAATTATTGCATTGAAGCATTTAATAGGTTACCCACACTGTATGCTCCTCACCTGAACCATATACCTGTACCTACAAAGCACTTAGCCCGGAAACATAAGGAGTCAGTGAAACTACATTAAAATAAAATCATTCCTCTTAATTCTAAAAAACAACAGAACCTACCAGAGTTGGAGAGTTGTTCAACTATGACATACTCTCATTGCAGATTTAGTAATGAAACACGAGTTGAATCTATTCTAATAGAGCATGGTCTATTTTGTTTCAAATGCCACCATTGATTCAAGACATAGCCTCCACAGCAGCCAAGCAGCTATATGTGAAACCTTCATTTCTTAAATTATCTGTAGATGAAAAACCACACAGTGCACATTCAGCAATGTAGTAGCCGTTGCAAGTGGAAATCAACAATTTTATCAAAATACACAGGAAGATAGTAAAGCATTTTTCATGCAGGTGTAGATAGGTATGTAGGAATTAGTTGCGAGTGGAATCATATGTGTCCAGAATGTAAGAAAGATTATGCTACCCAGCATATTTCTGAGGGGTTTGTCTATGTTCCTAGCCCTGTTCAAAAAAGTGTACATTTTTCTGATCTTCTAACTGAAGCATTCCATGGCATGCAATGCTCTGACCATGGTTGTAATTTACAATCAGCACTGCAAATCTAGTTTTGAATAAGTATGTATAGATTATGTTTCAAAGATACAGTGTAGATGGTTGGAAACTTAACATGTCAGTAATTAATTTTGTAAATAGTCAACTTTATATTAGTATGAAAACAAACTGTGAAGACGTGTGCAATTATTTTTCATGAGGACGTATCCATTCACTCTGAACATTTCACAACATGGGTGTGTACATAAGTAGATTGGCTTGTTTGTAATGACTCTATAGTCACACACCAGGCAAAATTGCCAAAGGGCTTAAAGAATGCTTATTTACTGTTGTTAGAATCTGTCAGTTCAAGACCTTCCCTTCCCAACCAACTCCTCACCTTGGTCGTCGGACTCACTGTCCTTGGTGTTGAATGTCAACTTCTTCCGGGGACTTTGGGTTTCTTTTAATTGTCTTTTCTTGGATCTTCTGTCATTCAAATAGGGTCTGGCTCCCTCGGAGGCCACCTTAACAGGGATAGGGACCTGTCTCGGGGGACCCTAAGGAGCCAACCCCCAATATTCAGGGAAAAAGCCGATTTGGCCCAAAAAACCCTGATGTTCGATAGTCCTGTAGCTGTTAGGGGTTCCTGAAGATATATGCCCAACAAAGGAATATGTCAGGAGTAGAGTGCAGAATAGCCGTAGAATCCTTGAGGACGCTCAGAAGTAAATGGGTAAGTATTACGGAGGTAAAAGTCTTGCAAGGTACTGATGAAGGAGGTATGGATCCGAAGATAGGACGGATAAGACAGCAACAGCTTTAGAGACTGGACTGCAAGGTATAGTATGCAGAGTGACTGCCAGAAGGCAGCTCTGAAGAAAGAATTAGCTAACAGATATGCCAGAAGGCGAGGGAAAGGATAGTTACCACTTACCAAGGAAAGCCGATCCCACGAAGAAAAAAAGGAGGAACACAGGAGACCGTGAAGAGGAGCAGATCAGGGAGATCCGAACCTGCTAGTCAGAACGATAGAAAGGCGCTGATAGAGTGAAGCACTAGTGGAGAAAGAGTTGTAGCAAGTCGTCCAAAGGAGCGAAGGAGTACCAGATAGACATAGAATGGCAGAGTGATGCCGAGCGAGAGGGAGAACAAGTACAAGTAGAAAGCGCAAAGGTTTCGGATAATTCACAGGAGGAAGCTGCTCAACGAGGTAAGCAACCGAGCGTAGGATATCGAAAGAACAGATACAATGTGCTGAGCAGTAGGTGGGGCTTGGTCTTAAACACACAGCTGCCATGGACGGTTGACAGCGCTAATGCCATAACTTCCAGGGGCATTTTCTGACAGAATCAAAGTTTTGAAAAGTATGTATTATATTCGTTGTGAATCTAAACATGTTAAATACAAGTTTGAAATGTTTAAATGGAAGAATAGGGTAATACGTGTTTTATGTAAAGTAGAAGATGGATTGTTACTCGGATGTATTTTAAAATTAGTACGCAATAAATGTAGAGATACTATTCTCAAGAATACATACATTAGTAGAGAAAACAGCATTCTGCATTCTTCTGCTTCTGTTTTATTTTGTAATCAGTGTATATTTTAATATGTGCAAGTGTTCCCTATAAATGCTAGATTAAATAAATGGTTCCATGTACATTAGTTTGAGTGTTAGGGAGTGCAGAAGGTCATGACTGTTTACATATGAAGATGTTCTTACAAAATCCATAAAGTAAAATGTTTGAAAAAAATGACATCTAACTACTAGTTTTAGGAAGGATTTAGATATACTGTGTTTACATGTTATTTGTGTAGGTGGTCAAAATAAGGACACACACAATGTTTCAAAAAAGTATTCCAATACAATAAAACAATGACAACAGCTTACTTTAAGTGTTAGTTTGTTCACTGTTTAAATATGTTCTATTTTCAGTGTGGATGTTTTCAGAAGAGTCGTACAATGTATTGAGTCACTACACTGTGGATGTGTTTTGTTTTTTATAATAGTTTATACAAATTGTCATTAGCTTCTTAAGTGTTTAGATGGTCAAATTAAAAACGAAGTATTGTAATGGCAATGTAAACTTAATTATAATATTTTAAAATGAAGTTTGATTTCATAAAAAGGTATTCCACATTGCATACAACAATCTGTGCAAATAGAAGTTTAAATAACAATTCTCAGTTTTTAAAATTTCAAATATGGTGTGTACATTTTGAAATGTCATTATTAACTTCTCATGTGTGTATGTGACCAAACAAAGGACGCAAGCAGATTTTACAAAACGTATGGAAATTACATTTGTTACTGTAGCTTTTGCTAAGTGTTAATGGGGCTGATTCATGGAATTTGTGCGCCAAAAAACAGGGATTTGTCTGCCATTCTGCTCGCAAATACCTGTTTAACAAATGGGGATTTGCGGGCAGAATGGCACACAAGTCCCCGTTTTTCGGGGCACAAATTCCATGAATCAGCCCCAAAATGTTTACACAAACAAATGTTTTAATTGTCTACCTATTATTTGAAATAATAATATGACTATACTTTAAAAAGATTTATAATCAAAATAATGTTACAATGTTGGCATGTCCACACATTTAATTGTAAAACTAAGCTCATAATCAGGTTATATGTCTTGGATTACTGTTAAGATTGCACCAATTAAATCTGAAAATGTGTCATCATTTAATATTAACTCATGTTTGTACATTATTTTAACATATCTTCATTGAAGTAAAATGCCTTTAAGTGCACAAACTATTGACATTGTGGCCAATTCTATTTAGAATTTGGTGATACAAAACCAAGTTCGAAGTTACATTATTGGTTAGTGCAGTTGAGGAAATCATACAGCATTTGTTTTTTCTATACTACACTGTAGATACCCCTTCTCTTTGAAAGTGTTATTCTTTTAAAGTGTTGTTTGACACAATGTTTATTTTCTACAATTGGATTGGGTTTAAAATTGAAATTGACCAGTTTCTGTTGACTCTTGAATTATTTCAATGGTTTCTTACAGGTTTTCTTCAATATTAGTCTCTTTGTAGTATATTCATTGTTGTTGTTTAGATATTGCAGGGCGTGTCTAACTTTATGTAAGTCCACGAGTTGTTGGCAAATTTCTTTGTCTTTTGTAGGTACATCATTTACTAAGATAATTAAAGATTGATCTATTGGCCGTTGCACTCCTTGATTGTGTACATTTTCTTTGAGATCTATTGGTAAATAAAGTACTTTGCCACAAATGTCTTTCACTAATTCAGAGGGAGGTAATTGTTCTGTTTGTGGGTGAAGGTGTATTATTGGTTGAAATGGGTGCACTGTTTGAATTATGATGCTCTCATATAAATTTAGTTGTTGCAGGGATTTTGGTAGTGGGAATAATTCCAAGTTATTTGGGATAGTATGTGAAGGTGTTTGGTTGTTGTCAAGTTTTGCAGTGCAGTAATTGCAAAGTATTAAGGGGTCAATAATGTCGTATTTGTTTTCTGCTATAAGTTAGAGAGCTAATTGGAACCATTTGGAATCTTCATTGTCTTCTATTGTGTATGTTATGTATATTGTTTTTGTGCTACTTTTATAAAAAGTCCTGCAGCAACACACACACACACACACACATGGTTTGGTACTTCAGCAGAGGTACTTTTAAACTTTAGTATTTCTTTTTTGTATGTGTTTAATAGAAGGTTGCTATTTGTACAGTAGTTGCTAGTTTGTTGTAAATCTTTTGCATTTTGTAACTGGCTTTCACTTCCAAAATATTTTCTATGTCTATGCTCTGGTTCTTTGAGTAGTTGTTTGGCTGTACCATGTAGAAGATTGTTATTTAAATTGGCTAATGCTAAAGCAGGACTTTTAGCATAGCAGAGTTTATGGACCAGACTTCTTATAGTTGAATGATGTGTTGATATCATTTTGATATGCTGTAAGGTGCTTTTGCAAATAGGTCCTGAAATGCAGGCTAATTAATTTATTAATTTTCTTGTAGTCCTGTGTATTTGTACACTGGACAGGCATCCATAATTTGTAGCAGTTTCATTTTGATTTTGTCTTTGCTTTTTACATACTTATTGAGGAACTGGCGTAAAGCTTTGAAAGATTTTTTGGCAATGTTACACATTGATGTGCACAGCCATTTGTAGACTGGACGTTTTGGTTCATTAGAATGGAGAGGTGATACTGAGTTTTCTGGGGATATTTTTGTGAAGCAGAGTTTCTTGTTCCATAATGGTGTTATTAAGTTGTTCATACCCTCGTCCACTGCTATGTATGACAATTGGGTTTGTTTGCTTTTGTTTATATGCTTGTTCATTAAAGTATGGTTCTGTGTTCGTGGTGTGACTCCATTCACCTCCACAGATGTTTATGAAGCTATTTTTGTTGATATTCTGTTTATTGAGAAGTCTATTTTGTTGTTTAGTAGTTAGCGGTTTTGTTAGTTTTGTTAGCGGTTTAATTCTGTTTAAAACTAAAATAAATAACTTTCTTTTGAGAAGGATTGCACTGTCTATGAGAACTTATAGGATTCATGTTCTATGGTAGGTTTTAAGGGTTGTGCATGATTTCTCTCCTGTTTTTATAAGGTTCTGAAGGACTGTGTGGCAGAACATTTTTTGTAAAATATTTCTTTTGTTATGGTTACTTAGCCACTACATCAAGATTTATAGGTGCAGTGTTAGCAGTAGTGGTCGCTGTAGTTTTGTTAATCACTTTCTGTTTCTTTTACATTTTGATAGAGGGGGAAAGTTTCTGTACTGGAAGCTTGTTTTGCTCAATGACTGTATTAGCTGTTTTGTTTGAACTTTTTGTACAAAATCTGCTAGAGATGGATGCTTATTTTGGACACTTTTATTTTGATTTGCTCTACTTCTGCATTGTGCAGTGTATGCGTGCCTTTTGTATGAGTGTCTGAGTATGATGGTAAGGATGATTGTGGAGGTGTGTGATTGTGCAATGGGCAGCTATATCAAGTTGGGAAGGCTATTCTTGTATTTGTGTGTTACTATACTGGGCTTCAGATGACAATATAAAGTGGGCAACTGGTAAGGGAAGTACTAATACTACATCTAATGGTAAAGGGTTAATACACTTGTTTCTCTACAATATTAAAATGGTAGTGTGTTTGTGTAACAGTTACAACATTATGTTAGTATTGAATTTACTTTTTAGTATGGAAAGAGTTGGTTTCTTCTAAGTCCTTGTTCGTACTTCAGACGCTGCTGCTTTTCATGTGTGTTTATAGGACTTTTGTTAATGTAGACATTGTTTTTTTTTGCTTTTGTAGTAGTAGTGTTTTCTTACAACTGAGCATAGTATGTAAATGCACTTTTCTTTGCCTATGTGAATCTTGTATATTTTATTTAGAAACGGTTAGTTCAATATGCTTTACAAATCAGTATATTAGTAAACGTATAGAGCACACTTGTTTTTGTAATGGTATGTTAATGGATGTTAAGAGATAGAAGAAATAATCATATCCATTTTTTGATATTTTTACAGAGTAAATGGCAGAGATTGCACAGAAAAAGCATGTAGTGTATGCATTTGTGAAGGTGTGGGAAATAAAGTAGAAGGATTTCATATAGAGGCAGTGGTGTTGTTTGAGCTGGGAGCTTTTCTAATGATATTGGGCCTCATTATGACACTGGCGGTAGGGGGTTAACAACGCTGATAGCGCTGCCTGTGCCGTTAACCCCCTACTGCCTCATTACGAGGTCTGCTTGCTGGTCCTGCTAAGGACGCCTAGTAAAAGCAGGCATCCTTAGCGGGTCTCACGAGCAGACCTGGATGCTAACAACGGGCCCGTCATTAATGGGCCCGTTGTTACCATCCTACCCATTCCCATTGAGCCCTATGGCGCCTCAAATAGGAATGGGGATGTACCGGGTCCGGGTTCCCTGAATGGGGAAATACCGGGCCCTCTAAGGTCGGAATGGCCCGGTATTTCCCCATTCAGGGATCCTGGACCCAGACCTGAGTTTGGGGGTAGCCATGCCCTCCAACCTCATAATGAGGCCTATTGTCTGTGTGTGTGCTTGGATGAAGATGCATGTACTCATCCTTACTGTGTGTCATTTTAATAATACAATGGACAACTTATAATATGAAACAATATTTTTTAGGTGTGTGTGTAAACACAAATTTGGAGAGCTGAAAGGTTTGCAATTAACACTTCATCATAGCAGATGGGAGAAATGACAGTAAGTTCATTTTACAGTTTATACAGGGTAAGTGGCAGTTACTCTGTGTATATTTTTATTTATTTTATTTTACATTTTTAAAGCGCTCACACAGACGCAGGCTTTGAGGCACTGTTACAGGAATTGTTTGTTTTTTAGTTGTGTCATTATTTTGTCTTAGTTGCGTATTTATAACGTGCTTAAACACTGAGAGGTTTCCAAGCGAGGACCCGGGGATTGAACCTGCGTTGCTTCGTGTCGTCTTGCTTCCAAGGCGTGCACGTTGCCACTGAGCTATGCTCCTGGGATGTATTGTATTCCTAGAAGAGCTGGACATATACTGTGTAGAAAATATTCATACTTGTAGTCTGTGTTCATGCATGTGTATGTGCATGAATCTGCCAGTAGAAATCTTGGGGAGTTTTATAGTAGTTGTTGCTGTAGGTCCTTTGCAGTCACAGCCGAATTGTACTGAGAGTGATCAATAGTACATCTAAAGTGCTGATCTGTGATGATAGAGTTAGATGTAGAGTTCTTGGATGTGATTGGTGGATGATTGTGTGACTGTTTAACAGTAGCCAATGAGTAAATGGTGCAGAGAGTGAGTGGAAAGGGTAGAGGGGCTGCCCCAGTGTTACAAGCTCAGCGGTCACTGTGGTTGTCCGCAGACAGGGCATGCCATATCCGGGGTTTCTCAGCAAATCCAGCATGGACAAGGGACTGTAGGGATCAGCCAATCAGATGTTGAGGTTGTGGTTTATGTTGAAAGAGGCTATGTGTAGTGAAGATGGCAGAGGTGGAGAAATTCAAGGTGTTGGTGGTTGGAGATATGTTTGTGCATGGTTTGGAGCAGTACACTAAATGCAGGAATGTGGCAAACAATTTTGATGTTAAAGGATGGAGGTGGTGTGGAGCACTATGCCTGGTTTCAATGGTCAGGAAATTGTACAAGTTTGTGGATATATGGGCAGGATGAACAGTTCACATGTAGTTGTTTTGCACTGTGGTGCTTTGCACTTGGGCTATGTCAGTGCCCCTACTTTGTTGGCATATTTGGAACACTTGGTACAGGCAGTAATGAAAATACTTCCAAATGCCAAGGTTATTTTTTCTGGTTTAGTACCTAGGGCAATATGGAACAATAGTTTTGTTTTTTATCCTCAGCAAAATATTGCTAGTTGTGCAATCAACCGAGGCATGTCTGCTTTCATGCATAGAGCTGGTATTATCTTTGGTAATAATGAGATTCTGGTAATGTTGTTTATTTTAAAGTAGATGGCATTTTGTTATCTTTTATGGGAAATGCCATGCTGTTTTGGAACATAAGGGTTGCTTTGAAGAAGCTAATGTGAAGATTTTTTGAGGAAAATAAGAAAAAAAACCAAAAGAAATACAAAATAAAAGGTGATTCTGAAGCATCTACAAATAAAAACCAATAAAAGGCTCTTTTCAGAGCCAACCTCAAAGGGGAAATGGGGCACACTATTTAAATTTTCATTCCCCACGTTTGGATTTTTTGTATTGTCCGCGGACACCGCAGTTGTCTGAGAAAAGCGCGTATTACATACGGGGATTTTGGGGTTGAAAGGCATGCAAATGAGAATGAGCAGAGTACGGGATCGGTTAATAAGGTTTACGGGGTGTGTTGTGTAAGGAGAGAGTCTGTCAGTAGGTCTTTTTCTTGAGAGAAGAGCAGATAGCTATGGCTGTGTGTTTCAGAAAGCAGATTGTTTGGATTTTGGGAGATTTGTGGATAAATTGGTTGGTGGTGCATTCAGATCACTGTGGAGTGGTTGCACATCTTGGATACTATCATGTGGAAGTGCACTGGCATGGAGTGCATGGACTGCAGTGGGTGGATTCGGTACCTCTCTGTGCTTCTTTGGTGACACAGTGTCATCCAGACATTATTATTAATTGTGGAGGGAACAGGTTAGGACATTTGTCTGGAATCTCTTTGCAATTTGCAATGAAAGAAGGACTTGGGAAAGTCATGGACATGTATCCAAACTCCAGAGTAATTTTTCCCCATATTGCACAGAGACAAATGTGGTTGCGTACTTTTTCATTTGGTCCACAAATGGAGAAAGCAAGGCGGAATGTTAACAAGGCTGTTTGTGCCTTTTTGAGAGATGTTGATATGTCGTCTTTTCAGAATGAAAACAGTATGTTTTGTAGCACACACATTTTTCGCAGAGATGGAATACATCTTACTTATGCCGGCAATCAAATTTTTCAGCGAAATATACAAAATGCTTTGCGACCTTTTTTGGAATTACAGCAATCCATTTTACAGTAGGTGTTGAACATTTGAAGTTTTTGAAACACAACAAAAAGGCTCTTTTCAGAACCACCACTTCCTCCCATAGAAAAGTGCAATAGTTCTGATAGGGCAGCACCCCCAAAAAATAAACGGTCCACAGACTTCTAAAAAAATGCACAGGGCCCTGCACTACTTATTTGTCACTTCTATTTTTAAACTGTGAAAGGCAGCTCTGAAAAGAGCCTTATTTTGGTTTTTGTTGTTTTATATTTTTTTGTTTTTTTAAACACGACACACAAGGAAAGGAGGGGAAAGGAGGGTAAGGAAGGGACACCAACCATGGGGAAAAGAAGGGGCAGGTGGACAGAGGAAGATGTAGGGTGGGCCTAGTTGAGGTAGGTCGCAGACCTTCTCATGTTCCTTGAACGTAGTCTCGAAAGAACTCTGAAGGTTCTCCACCCTGCAGAGTACTGCATAACAGTACATGCACAATATTGTGACCTTCTAAATGTAAGGGTCAACAGCATCATAGGTGGCCTGTGAGGCAGCTGGGGGGTTGCACTGTCCCACAGCAGTATCTTTTGTGGTGACAGGAGCAGAAACGGAGGATGCTGCAGAGGAACTCAACCTACTATGTTTATTGCAAGGTACAACCTTACGAATAGCCCCATCGTGGAATGACTTTAAATGTCGCTTCATTGATGGAGTACCATAGCTATACAAACCAGGCTTGCCATGATTCAGCACCATGTAGCAGTGAGTGCAGATCACCTAGCTCGCATCAGCTTTTGCCTTTCCATAAATGGTGTTAAATAACCGCCACACCCAAGACTCATGATGAGTGCTAGCAGTAGGAACTTTCACTATCTCATTTTCTTCATCATCTTCATCCCTCTCCTCTGCATCTCACGCATGTTCCCCTCTGAAGGCCCTTGGGGACGTGGTGGTGGTGGAGGGGGTGCTAATGCCGAGGCAGTAGCAGCAGAAGGTTAATAACCAGGAACCAAAAACAGCAACCTGCACAATTGTCCTGTTGTAAATCTTGGAAATCCAAAACCAGAATGAGGATCAGCTCTGGGGTGTGGCCTTTTATAGGGGTGCAGGTGCGCGCATTGCGGACACACGCTCTGGTCACGGACACATCGAACACCAAAAAAGGGCTCAAAAAGTTCCAAAAAGTATGTAGATCAGCAGGGACATTGTCTTGGACATGTGCAATGGTGACCTTTTACTGTAAAATACCTTGGATTGCTCAAAAAAGCAGTTTGTAAATGTTTGGGGGCCTGGACAGTGTTCGCAAATAAGGACACATGCTCAGCGTGGGTGCGGTCACATGATGATGTCATGGACACGTTCGCAAATGGGACGGATGACTGCAGGACACCAAATGCGCAGGGAAGGTTGTGTGCATGGGCGCGGGTGTTCTACGGACTGTGTTCGGGTCCCCGAATGAATTAAAAGTGCAACACGTCTGCAGCGGTCAGTTGCGGACAGGTGCGATGTTCGTAGGACCCAAGTGTGTGATGCGCATGTGCGCGGGTGTTCTAGGAACAGTGTTGAAGTCCCCGAATAAAATACATGTGCGTTAAAACTTTGCGCATGGGCGGACGGGATATGTGTTCTACGGATATATTAATTCTGGTTTCGGACATTACGAACGGGGGGATGTTCTTAGGACACCCTGATTTTGGGTGATTGCGGACAGGCGGACATATTGTGTGTTCTAAGGACACTGCAATTTTAATTATGAACAGTACGAACCGGTATATTGTACTTAGGACATCCCCATTTTGGTTAATTAGGGACAGGCAGACATCTTGTGTGTTCTAAGGACACGTCCATTTTAATTATGGACAGTACGGACAGGTATAGTGTCGTTAAGACACCCCCCATTTTGGTCAATTGCGGACATAATGGACACCCGTGCTGTCCATGGACACCCTAACTGCCTTTAAAAAAAAATAAGACACAGGCATATACTAAGAACACACTTAAAATTGTATTATTGTTTAACAGTATAAAAATTACAACAGAGAGGGGGAAGCAGAAACTGAAACAAATATAGTGGAATGAGGGTTTTGGACATGATGTATGGGAGGGGAGGAAGGGATGGAAGTCTCATTGTAAAGTTTTTCTTGCTAGGGAGGGTTTGGTGATAGGTGGCTGGGACATGGAGAGGGGGGAACAGGTACATGTGGGACAGTGATATTTAAACTTTTCTTTAATGCGGTCCTCAACAAGCTGTTTTAGAAGATTGACATTTTTCATGAACATATCCATTTTTAGTTAAGTTTGTTTCAGAGGATCTTCTAATGTCTCTCTTGGTATATTATACTTATTGTCTGTATGGTGTGTTAAAAAAATATATATGTTAAGTACACATAAATTAATGGTTATTGATTGGCTTATATAGAGAAATGTTGTGTCTACCATTAGTATCACTGTCTTCACTCATTTCATCTCGCGTGAAATGTTCTTCCAGCCTTTCCAAAGTACTGGACATTTCTGTGTAAAAAAAAAATATATATATTAGTTTTAGTGTACTTAATACAGAAGATGTATAACTATATAAAATAAATGTAGTGTACTTACTAGCTTCTTACAAACTGTTGGTGTTACTTCTGTGTAGGTATGCTCTTGCTTTTTGCTGTGCAGTTTCTGTGAGATAATTCTGTTGGAGGCATATATATATTTTTTTTCTGGTATATTCCATTATATTGCAAATGCTATTTCAGTGGATGGTTGGTGTCTTACATATATGGTTTCCACACTTTATTTATCATTAAATGTAATGTATTTATGTGGTGTGTTTTTGAACATGTTTGGTGTTTTTATTGTATGATACAATAATGTAAGCTACCCCCTGAATTTTTGCAGTCTTGATGGTGACCACGTCCGCCCGTGGACATGCGCACAGTCTGCGGGCATCAAAATCACTTGCGGGGGCAGGGAGTTCAGTATTTTCTATGTTATATGTATGTAAGCTAAGGGAGTCTTAGTAAACATTCATGACATTTACATTATCTATATCTATATTCAGTGAAAAAAACATTGTTAAAGGGACGTTATGGTGCCAAGTAAAACCAAAAAATCACTTGAAATTCGCAAGTTATGGTAAACTCAGCAACCATACCTCGCACCACCACCATGCACTGCTAAGATTAACACTCAGGACATCAAAGATGACATCACAAATGCCATTGATGACATCACTGATGACATCACATATGCATTTACTTTTCATGAAAAGTCTGTACAAGGGATTCTTAAAGTAATGTTTATAAAAAAGTGTGAACGATTATTGGAATAAATATCATGAGGTATGTAGTGCATTAAATAATGCATTTATACGAATACCATTCTATTATCACGTTCTTTCCAGTATACTAAGCTACTCATGTAGAAATGTAGGCATTGTGTGTAACATGCATGATGGATGTACAATATTATTAATCTTAGCATGTTGAATAGTAAAATGGTAAATGCTTTTTATTACAGTTTTGTCTACTGCGCAACATTTAATAGCTATTTAATTAAACCCAATTACTACATAATTGCATTATTTGAAACAAAACACAAATAACAACAACACATACAAATATGAGCATATACAGGGAAAATGAAGTAAACAACAGTATTACCAGCCAATCTTCATAGCCCAACAGATTAACTTTATACACAGAAATTATCGCTCTGCTTCAAAGCTACTACTTCGTTATGTATAACTATCATACAATGTGACTCGACCTTTGTGATGTCATCTTTGATGTCCTGAGTGTTAGTCTTAGCAGTGCACGGTGGTGGTGAGAGTTATGGTTGCTGTGTTTACCATATATATTTATGTCAAAAGTCAGACGGCAAACAAACACCATTATGGCGTGCAGCACTCCCGTGTGTAATCCTCAATATTCAAAAAGGCCAAAAATTCAAAGGTTTAGTTATTTAAAAAAATGGCATCACAATGCCAGCAGAGTGCAAGCAATCTAATGCATGTTGCCACTGTTGTGTGGCTTGTTCACAGTAACTCCACCTTCACCAAAACCTACTTTAAAACAACCAAATAGTGAAAAGTGAAAAGGTGACTCACATCCAACCAAACAGTTTCAGCCATTTTGGCTTGGGCTGACTTATTGTGTTACCTAAAAAGTCCCAGAGCGTTTACTAATGGCCATGACCTGTCAGACACTTCAATGTCCATATAGATTAAATTTTTCTTGTAGTTGATACGAGACAACATTATTTTGACCATCCAAATACATTGTTGACAGTTTACTGTAACCTAATTACTCTGACCATACTCGTTATATAAGCTTGGGTTTAAGATGTAATAGACATTTATAATTTTTCAATTTTTGAATTTAGTCTTGAAAGCACATGTATGCCAGTTCCCACGCAACGACACTCAAAATTAATCCACACGAAGTGTGTTCTCCCATCTCTCAAAGTTTGGGAATTATGGCATGTGTCTCTACTTACAATGACATTCTGGTATAATGTCAGCATGAACTCTAGCTCGGACTGTGTCTCCCATGCTTATTGGCTTAGTGTTGTAAACATTGGACAGCAAAAATGTGGAACACACAAATGTTTCTACATGTACACACTGGCAGGTGTACAATAGTGTCTCAAACTAGAATATCCTAGAATAGAGAGATTTACCATATAACTATATGACCAGTGGATGTCCATCTCATTTCAACACCTACTATTTGTCTATTTAAAATTGACATGCTATTACCACTATGGTGTCTTGAGCCGGTATAGGGTTTACCACTGTCTGCTGCAATGCTACTTTTTCCTCACGTGAGATGGTTGACTTACATGCCCTTTCAAGACCTGCTGATACAGCATTCGTATCATAGTCCAACAAATAACGCGCATAATGCGTTCAAAACACCTACTACAACCTCATTTTCATCATTCCACAAATAAAGTGCATATTGCATTTGCTCATATGGTGCCAATCTCTATATATTTGTATATTTTACTCATGTCACTGACATATATCACGCAATTTATTCTCGAACATGCAGAATACATAGTGCATTCACACTCTATTTTTAGGTTTATGTACATTCTCCTATCATGTATGCATAATATTTTTGAGCAAATACTAGTGCATAGTACATTTTAGCTCCATTTTTGGCAAATGAAATGCACATCATGTTGATGCTTCATACAACTCCTAATCAGGCAAGCTAAGTGCATAGTGCATGCAAACTTATTGTTAGGCAAATATGTTGTTTCATACAACTCCCTTTCGGGCAAGTAAAGTGCATAGTGCATTAGAGCTTATTGTTGGGCAGATATGGCACACTATGTATGCAATGGAGTTGGATTTCAACCATAGTCTATTACCTATATGAACAGTGCAGTAATCTGCCATTAGTCTACACCATTACTTTTGTACACATATCTACAAAATTAGTTACAACAATGCTCACTTTTTTTTACTGTTTGGCTTGGTAAGAGTGCAATAGTCCATAAATCCTATCCTTTCCCCAGATGAGGGCAGGAAAAGTCAAGAAGAAGGAGAAGAAAGACAAAGAACAATAGATAAAAAATATACATAGTGCGTGAGAATCAGTGACTCGAAAAATGGGAGGGCGACATGAGATGCCCCCCATCCATTTGAGGTGGGGGAGAGGGCGTACCCTCTTCATTATATAAGTCGCTGGTGTCTTAGGGTGCCCCCCACGCCCCACCAACAACTAGATTTTCTTTCCCAGGGTGGGCAAGACTTACTGCCCCATGCTTGGGGGGGGCTGTGCCAAGATTTCTGGCAGCCTCTCCCCCCTGCCCCAAGTGGATGGGGTCATCTCATGTAGCCCTCCCTGGGAGCAGATAGGGGCAGAGATCTACCCCCAAGGAGGGCTACATGAGGTGCCCCCATCCACTTGGCGTGAGGGCAGAGGGCCACCCCCCTTTTCATTCCATAAGTTCACTGGTGGTTTAGTGTCCCTCCACCCCCACCCAAAACACCCTTTTGTTTTATTTTGTTGCCCCTTTCCTAGGGGCACATATAATAATAATACAAAATGCAAAGTAATTACTTCAAAGTAAATTACATCAAAGTCATTTGTTTCAGCAAAATGACAAGGAACTGTCATAATATGCATAATATGCACATGTCCTACATGCCCTTTATATGTATTAAAACGTATATTGAAATCAGGTTTGACTTTCATATGAGGTTGTTGTATGCAAACGAGGTGTTTAGCTCTTTTACAGTTCGTACATATATGGAATTTACATCTCCTAACAACCAACATCAGAGTTAGTTGTGAATGTTATGTTAAGTTAATAGCTATCTTAGTGTACATATATGAATTGTTCAAATAGCACATGTAGATGTAGAATTTGTACATAAAGCATAGATGTCATCTGATAATGCTTTGCACTCCGCCTTTACGTATGAATGCTCACATTGATGTCCAATTTAAGTTTAATGTGCCTTTTTAATATGTATGAGAGGTGTATGTGACTTTTCCAAGAAGTACTTGTGTGTAATCTATAACTCCTCAAAAACCTACATTAAAGTATGCTCTGACTTTCCTGTCAGTTTTCAAAAAAATATAAATTGATAAATTGCGTAATCTACAAACTGTGACAATCATACGCCTCTTCGTACAGTTCATATGAACAATGTATTACATCCCCTGAAAACTAACATCAAAATCAGCCTTGGCTTCGATGTGTTTTCAGATGTAAACTGCATAATGTACCAACTGTGAAACTCATAATCCTCTTGGTAAGGTTCATGTGAAAAGTGTAAATGTATGACATGACATTTTAGTCAGCTGTGACTAGCCGTTGGTGTGAGCTTTTAGATGTTAATTGTGTATTGTATGAACTGTAAAACTCATACACTCTGTATACAGCTTGTATGAAAGATGTGCATTCATTCCAGACATGCACCATATATAGAAACATCCTAAATCACGAATATGTCAAAACTGGCAGAATCAGTTTTCAAAATGATTTTTCAGTGCACCAAATCAAGATGAAATCTAGGCACATGCAAAAATTGGTTTGGTGAAACTCAAAGGGGCGAATATTTAGATATTTGAGCCCAACAAAAAGGTTTTTCTATTTAAAACCCCATGTTATCTCCTCAAAGCGTGTTCAAAGTAAGCCATCTTTAAACTATGAAGCAGTTAATTTACAATTATGAACTTTTACATGCGGCTAGCTTGAAATATTACAGTAATTTGTCTGCATGCAAGGGTTCAAATGTTATTGTGAAAAATGTATTTTCTGAAACTCCATAGGAACTTCATCTTAACCTTAACTATGCCTTTGGGCTACATATTCTAAATTAATGCACAGATGCTTCATATTTTGAAAACTAACTGAAAATGCATGATCCCAGCATTGTCCTTGCCCTTGTGTCACCAGGCATTGAAAAACCACCACATTGGGTTTGCTGTTCTGTGTGTTTCCCTTTTGCAGGGGCACGAGAAGTAGACCCAGACCCCATCACCTATACTTGACCCTTGCCTGAACTTAACTTGCAGCGTGCCTGGAGTACCAAGGGCCTGTATGACTGACGCCTGCATTGTATGTGAAAGGGTAGAAATATTCTGATTCAATGCCTTAACCACTGCTCAGGATAGGAAGTTAATTACAAAAGACAAACAATTGCCTGGTCTAAATCATTTTTTTATCCTTCTTTGGGGTGCTTCACTCACTTGTACTCAGTGGGAATGTATTATATAGGTGTGACCCCACCAATATTCTCGTGGGCTATTGGACAAATATCCAAATAATCCAGATGGACGAAAAAAGAGCTCAGACACAAGCCCTGCCAACTGAATCAAAACAAGCGTTCTACGTGTGAAGCAAATCATCAATTCTGAAAAGTGCTGAATAATACTTAACATTTTAATCAACATCTACCAACTTAGAACTCAACCATTACAGAGTCATAGACACAATTACTAACCTTGTGGATCCACAACAGAATGTAGTACTTTCCACATGTGTGTTTAAATCAAACCAAAAACGTTGTAATTATGATATGATATCATATGGTAGTTATAACACACCTATGCACAAGGGTTTCAAGGCGCAACGAGGCAAGGAAGGGGGAACAGAGGGAGGACAGAGACAGCGATTCTACTAGTAGTGGTGTACATGCGATCAAAACAATAACAAGAAGTGTGGCCAATAAGTGGCAGGTGCAAGGGTAAGTGCACACAGCAGGTTCTCAACAGTGCGGCTAGGGGGGACTGTAGGGTTATAGATACAAACCCAAGTACAAGGGTGTGCAACTAGGTAGGCAGGGACATGGTCCCAAAATCAGAGGGTAGCCAGGTGACCAGTGCTGTATCAGACAGGAAATGAGCAAGGTAGAGGAAACGAGAAGGCAGAAGCAAAGAGGAAGGTCTTGAGGTGCTTCCGGTACTGGAGATGGTTCTGCTCAAGTTTCAGAGAGGCAGGGAGACTGTTCCAGAGGGAGGCCCCAGCCGAAGAAAGAGATCCACCACCAACTTGTTGCTTAGAGAAGCGACTGACCTTGAGGGAGTTGGAAGTGGAGGAGCGAAGAGCTCGAATAGGAAGGTATTTATGAAGAGAGAGTTGGAGGTATTGAGGACCCAGGCCCCAGCAGGCCTTGTGGACCATGCAGAGGGTCTTGAACTTAATCCGTACAGCCACTGGGAGCCAATGCCGAGATTTCAGTGCTGGACAATACGATCCCTGGGCTTGAGGCCAAGGACAAGTTTCGCAGTCCTGTTCTGGAAGAGTTGCAGAGTGCGGGCGGAGAGTAGAAGCAGGCAGATTTAGAAAGAGGCTGTTGCAGTAGTCCAGCCTAGAGAGAACCAGAGCTCTAGAGACAATGAACTTCTGGGGAAGGAGAGGAAATGAAGAATACCTCTGAGGAGGTGCAGTTGGTAGTTTGACTTCTTAGCAACATCAGAGCAGTGGTCGAAGTGAGCGGGAGCGGTTGAGAGCAGTACTCCTCTACTTTTTTTCAATTAAGTTTTATGGTTCCTATACTTTTATTTTAGGAAGAAACCATTACGGAATGGTTTCGTTTTAAATTAAAGTGTAGGAAGAAGTTGAAACTGACACTTCAGTGCACTGCACTGAATGTTCCTTTGTACAGCAGGCACATGTGTTTCAGTGTTTGTGTGTGAGAGCAGGGCATGGTGATGTGGGGAGCTGGGTCAGGCCCGCAGGGCACATAGTCCTGCTACTTCTTTTCACACACTTCGACCATTGTATCAGAGATGTGAGGAGAAAATGAGAGTGTGGAGTGGAAGATGACACTGAGGTTCTTAGCCTCACAATGCGGGAGCAGGAAGAAGGCAAAGGGAGGCCGGCCAGAGAGTGACAGGAAAGGAGGGTGTAGGTGTACCAATGAGGAGAACCTCAATCTTACTGGCATTAAGGCAAAGATCATTGGTGGCACACCACTCATGTATAGCAGACAGACAGTCAGAAATGAGAGAAGGAGAAGAGGTGGCAGAGGGGAGCCTGAAAACAAGATGAGTGTCATCCGCATAGCACTGAAAGTTGGATCAGAGAGCGGCAATGCAGTGGGCCAGAGGTGCCAGGTATTGGCTGCAAAGCAAGGGAGAGAGGTTAGACCCCTCGGGAAAACCATAGGTAGAGAGTGAGATAGAGGAAAGGAAGGACCCAAGTTGGACCTTGGAGGGTCAATCAGAGAGGAACAAGGTCAGCCAGGCCAGTACCTGATCGGTGACACCCAGGTCATCACAGAGATTATTGAGCAGGATGGCATGATTGACCGTGTCAAAGGCAGAAAAGAGATTGAGTATGATGAGGACAGAGATTAGAATCAAGGTTGGAGAGCAGGTCTTCACAGATGTTCAGGAGAGCAGTTTCCGTGCTTCTGGCAGCTCTGAAGCCAGCCTGATGGTCATGGAGGCAACCAACAGATTCAGTGTGAAGATTAAGCTGGGATATGGCCAGCTTTTCCAGGAGTTTGACCAGGAAAGGCTTGATGGCGGTCGGGCAAGAGTTAGCCAGGCAGGAGGCGTTGGCTGAGGGTTTCTTGGGAAGAGGGTACACAAGAGAGTGCTTCAGGGGGAAGGGAAGGCTCCAGTGGCGAAAGAGTGGTTGCAGAAGTCAGCCAGAGCAGGAGCGTGGGTGCCAATGTGGTTCTTGATGGTTTTGGAAGAACAGGGAAGAAACTGTTTTGACAAGACTTTCATAGATCAGACTTGCCTAGAAACTTTGTCAGGGGTGAACAGAGGAAAGGAAGAGAAAGAGGGAGGAGAGGTAGATGTGGCCATAGTGGGGCCTGGATGTAGAGGATAGAGTAGGGGGAGGAGGAAGAGAGGACGAGAGGGTGGACAGGATGTTTTAGAGATGAAATGAGAAGCCAGGGCAGTGCAGAGGGCCAGGGAGGGGACATGAGAGGTAGAGACTGCAACAGGATTGCAACCGCTCCTTGCAGATTTTAAAGAGTTTGTCCGAGTTGTTAGATGCCGCAGGGATGCAGGCTTGGATGTGGGCTCTCTTCTTAGTGTGGACAGAGAGCCGGTATTGCCTTTGAAGCAGGCGGCAGGCCAGTTTGTCAGAGGATGTGCAAGAAGCTAGCCATTTCCTCTCAGCCACCCTGCACTTGCATTTAAGGGTGACGAGGTCAGAGTGATACCAGGAGTTGCACTTGGCTTTGGGCTTCAAGCGGATCCTCATGACAGGGACAAGACCATCAAGAGTATCAGAGATAGAAGAGTGCAGCATGGAAAGGGCTGAGTCAGGATGCGAATCAGCCAGAGGAGGAGGAGGGGGAGAGAAAGTGGTGATGAAAGCCTCAACTGACACACGCTTCATGGGTCGTATGACCGAGAATGCAGGCGACAGTGCTGGAGCTGGCTTGGCCTGAGGGATATCACTATCTTCAAATATGGAACCACAAGTCAGAGAAGAAAAAAAAAAAGAAATCAGCAAGACACACTAGAAGTAATCATTTGAAACGTTGCATCACACCTAGTGCCCTGCCACTTTCATTGCCATGCTGTGAACACTACATCATCCCTTTCCACAGCACCAATGCAACACACAAACTGCCAATGTTAGAGAAAAATGCCAATCAGTAAGAGAGCATAGAAGACCCTCAAACTATATGATAGGAACACAATCATGGAAAACACAAAATTAGACAGACCCAGCATCAAAGTACCCCTCCGACTTCGAGGAGGGTGCATGCGTAACACAGATGTGGATCTTCAATGTACTGGATAAACTGGCAACCCTGAAGCATTCGAATCCATGTTACAGAAAACATGCCACCAGCTGGTACACAACGGAAAACATCACTCTCTAAAAAAGTCATCAGAGGCTGGCTGGCAAAATCCTTGTACACACCTGTTTCTTAGAACAATGAACTAGTGCGTGAGCTTTCGCTACAATTCGGCTCTGACATTACACACATAGAAAAGCAACGTCCTCAAGGGTCGTCTAGTTTTCATTGGCTAAGTCATCAACACTAATCCCAGAAAGAGCGGGTCATAAAAGAAGTACCACCATCTCTATAAGTCCTGAAAGTCTAAAGCTTCCTTGACAAGAACAATTACAGTGGGATGCTCATTTTGAAGACAGCAACACTTAACAAAGTTGACAGCACAGAGTCTGGAGTGGCATTCTTTGACATTAAGGACGTATTGTAGTTATTGCCAATCCCCTGTGTTCTTGGTGCTGTTCTCCCACCTTCCAGCACACATTTGAAAAGTCGCACACAGTGATATAGCACAGCCGGAGATCCCACCCGCACCCCACCCCAACTGGTTGATGGTAATCACAGGAGAGGGGAAAGCCAGTGGGTGTTAGGCATGTTTACCACTCTATTGTGGTTATCTCCAGTGTGGTCAATTTGATAATGGTCATCATTGGTGTACCTTGAAAGAGTGGTTAATACCAACTCCTAACTTAATTTAAAGTTGAAGATGTGGTGGTCAGGGTGGTGATATTTAATAAGTAAAACTCCAATGAACGAGGGGTGCTGGTGGGTAGGGTGTTGCAGAAGCGTAAGGTGCTACCATTAATGTCTTCACTAGCCATGGCTCCCTTTACACGATAGACAGCAGTCTTTTCTTGGCCCTACTATGGAAGAAGAGCAGTAGGGGTCATCCGTTCATAAAGTCAGTGTTCATGGAAAAACAAAATGGCGCATGCAGAATTCTGTAGCAGTTTTTCAAACCAACATGATTACTATTAACTGTACAACATATTCGGTTGTTGTAACACCCTATACTGGGGTGCTAAATACTTTTGTTAGGGTGTTGTAGCCCTATAAGTGGAGACGGCATCTTCAAATCACAAAATAATAGGAGCATTAATTACCATTAGTAAATGCTAAACCGGTTGTTAAAGCTTAACGGCGGTCCCCACCGCCGATTCAAGGAGGGATCTGCTATCAGTTCATACCATACCATCATGCCTAAATGCGTTCATGGCAAAACAAGGTCAAACCAAGTTAAAGCACGCAATACATGACTCGTTTCTGATCATTACAGTGAAGGCACATCAAAACTGCATATTTGTATGCTGTTTCTGTTTTTTTGTTAAAAATCAATGCATTCTATAACTATGCCATACCTGTAAATAGCGGTTACAATTCAAGTAATTACTGGTTTTGAAAACATTGCTTGTTACCGAATCAATAACGATTGGACGAGTAAATTTATTGAAGAACTGAGTCTACCACTGCACAATTTTGCCACTAGATGGTAGTCTTTGACAAGAAATGTGGAATACTTGTCGATCCACGTATATAGCACGCCACTTTTAGGATGTGCATATGGAAAACTCAAACTCTAACGCTTTATTTCAACAGTAAGCTAGAACATATTCCGAGGACATCATTCATATGTCTCCTGCGCTGCAAACATTATAGAGTTATGGTCTTATTCTGAAATGTGTTCTATAGGTACCAAATGCGTTTTTGTTTTACAAGTATAGGCTTAGGATATTAACTCGTAATGATCGATGTTCAACTGCCATTAATTATATCGCACACGGATCACTATTAGCTCTTACATGTGTGTAGCATATAGTCTGCTTTACACAAGTGATGCGCCCCTTTTCATTTAATTAAATGTTGTGTTATGGCTTGGCATATAAACCTTTCACCAAGAATAAATAAGCTTCCTCGCAACTCATTCAAACATCATTGTGAAGTCAAGTACATCAATAGAACACAAGCTAATCGGTGCTATAATCAGGGCAACCTTGCTGCCTGCCGTGACAGCGAGAGCAAGAGAGCTCAGAAGAAATAAAAGAAAGATCCAGCTGCCCCAAATCCACGGCATTTTTCACCTGCGGAGTGATCAGGGCACCTATACAACTAAGTCTCTGGGTGCACGACCCCTCTTTTCGGATCTTTCACGGTCATCTACAGAGGCCAAGAGGGGAGTCTATATTGCCTGCACATGGGAAAGGCTAAACCTTAATTTGCATAAGGTTGAAATGGTTTTAATTTTTCAAAGCAAGTACATTCGGAAGTATATGTTTTTGTTCACCAGCAATCACTTTTTTAATGAGTTGCCATGGTCACATTTTTTAAAAGCTTTATACCGAGGTACCTAGTAAAAGGGAAACTGAAGACAGATGTAAGGATATCATTTGAGCTTGGAGCCAAACATGAATCTAGGGCAGAATAGGTACTTCATCCAGATGAGGCACTCTGTGGGTCTGCAAAGGGGCCCGGGCACGTTTCCACAGTCCAGCAATGCACATATGTTCACGCGCTGCACACACCCATTAAAAAAAGAAACAGGGAAATTATGGAGGGCAGTGCTCAGAAAATGTCTCACGCCAGTGTGTAGCTGCATTGACATGAGTGAGCACAATTTAAAATGAGTGTGTACTGTTACAGATGTCTCCCTCCATGAGTTTAGGGCTGTGGGTGGAGATCAGATAAGAGGTTGGGCCCCTGCCACATGTTGCTGGTGCGAGCATTAACACAGCCCAGGAATACAGCCATCATATAGCAAGGCGGGAGAGAATATCCTCTGCATTCACAAATGGATCAATCATGAATTTATCGCAGAGCACTTCTTCGCAGACATATATTCCATAGGCAGGAAAGCAATGATCAATTTGTAATCAATAACTTAATCTTCTATGCTTCTCAGGAGCCTCCCTACTTCATACTCCAATTTTAAATCCAGAGGACCCTGGCCAGCGTGCAACGGAAACTTGCCCCGTGCAGGCACCGGCCGGGCAGTTGGGAGTATGCTCCCGGCACAACGAATCCTAGGAATACTATCTGTGTATTCTATTATAAACGCGGTTGACTACAAATAATAGTTATTCTCTTTCTAGCACAAAGAGATCATACCAAAAAAAGCGCATTGAAATCTGAGACAATAAGCATGTGTTTACGCTATTTACATAACATATTTGTAAGGAGGCTTCCTGGAAGCCTGAGAGTGGAGAGTGGACATAGTCTTTGGTAGATGCTATGGCTAAGCCTGGTTATTGTTGGCCAAGCACACAGTTACTCTTAGGGTGTTGATGAACGATGCCACACGTTGCCATGATAATCTACCCGGCTTTCATTTGTATTCTTGCTTCCTTTTTCAATCTCTCTCTTCTTTCCACTGCCTGTTTCCCTTCCTCCTTAAAACACGCTGTCATTCTTCCCATAATCAAAAAACCTTTTCTTGACGCATCTACCCCAGCTAATTGCCCTATATTTCTAAAATCCTTGAACGGATAGTATGCACTAAAGTCTGTACGTATCTTGATCATCACTCTCTGCGTTTTCTCTTCCAGTCTGGGTTTCATCTGTATCATTTCACCAAACCTGCTCTTCTCAGTGGCACTAAACCTCTGCTCGTCATGCCAGTCTGCAATCCTAATTCTACTTGAGCTGGCAGCTGCTTTCGAAATCGCGGAGCACAACTTTCGTCTCTCCGCTCTCTCGCTACTCTGGGTTTTTCAGATTCGGAACTCTGATGTTTTAAATCCTACATCTCCAATTGGGCATTTTCTCTCACTTGTGCTTGGAAGTTCCCTAACACTTAACCCCTGCAATATGGGGTTCCGTAAGGCTCTGTTGTTGGTCCTCTTCGTTTCTCGCTTCACACATCCTATCTTTCTGGTATCGTTCCTTCTTGTCCCTCCTGCTCACCCTTGATTTCTCAGCGACTCCTGCCCTCACCACTTTTTTGTAGTATCCTGCTATCTGCGGACGCCTCTAGAAACCGCTTGTGAAAAGGCCTTGACTAGAAAAGAGTTGTTTCTTTGGGCTTCTGTTAAATCCAGACGTGTGATTGGTTCGCCCGTACAATCCTTTCAGGGCTTAGGGTGGGATGGACCACCAAGTGTCTCATCAACCTCCCCAAAACCCTGAGGTTCCCCGTCTGTACTTTCTTTGAATCTGGGCGTTATTGCTCTCTCAATTACCCCTTGAGCTATCTTATGACCTTGATGAACTTGAAATGGGTCCTTTCCGTGATTTTCTTGAAACACCTTGAAATCACCTCAAACGTTTGGCTCTATCACCCAAGCGAAAACATCAATCTCAAATCTCCATGCTAAATCCAACTTGGGTGCTGGTCTGATATATGTCCCAGCGTGTGGAACCAATATCAAGTTAGTGTGTATTAGTCTTCTTTCTCCTGGAGGAATGACCTCACTCCTGCTACTACAGATGTCAAATACAACACAATAGAGCCTGTATTGGCTACTGAGAGGTCTGATCCTCTGGTGCTTAGTTTCTCAAATTGTAGGGTTCCCCAACTTGTATCAGTAGAGCCACATCCCACCCCATACACCATATGTGAAGGCATCATGAAGTTCGACACAGACAACAGAATTCAAGTTCAAATAAAAGAATATGTAGTAACTTAAATGTCAGGATGTTGAAAGCTTATCTTGCCCTATGCTAAGGTGGGATTTCCCTATCGGAACAACACTAAGGAAAGTCTGAGTCAAAGAGATCAACTTAAAAGTCTGGATCTGTTCAAAAACCTATATTGGCTCTCACAACTACAAGGAACCAATATGTAGGGACATCAAAGTCAAAAGAAACTGTGTCTAACTTAAAGTTGTTTCTCGCTCACAGATTCTATTCAGCTCCCCTTCCCCAAGTATAAGAAAGTTCATGAAAAAGTCTCAAAGTTCCCCTTTCTCCAGTTCAAAGTAATGTAGTTCAGCACCACTCCTTGGGGTTCCCTTATGTGTTCCCTTATCCAAGTTTCAATGACCACAATCCAAAACAAAGGGGTCTTCAGACTTCAGCCCCAAGACAAGAAGTGTAATTCTGTAGGTCTCAGGGTTTCTTCCCAAAGACTTTCAACAACCTTGAGGACACTTGTTTTAATCTCTTCAAAAGTCTACAACAAAAACCAGCAAGTCAAGTGGACCCTTCTCTGACTTGCCTTGCCATCTCCTCTGCAGTGATTTCAGTGGGTTTGTTTCATAGTGCTCTTAGCTTTCACCATCCAAGGCTCTCTGGTCTATGTGCAGTTGTCACACCACATGTTCCATCCATCACAAGTCGCGCAACCAGCACCCCAGGGCTCCTTGGCACCCACCCCCATTCATTGCGTTATTTAAAGTCTATACTTAACTCAGAGTTCAATGCTCTCGTAAGTGGTTTAATTAAGTTTAGTATTCAATGTGTGACTGTTCGCTTTAATGTTAAATGGTGCTTTAATTCGATCTTCAATGTTTGCTGGTTTTGTCTCAGTGCGCTATTCATCTCGACTTTTAAATGTTAACTTTGTCCAGTTTCATTATGCATTGGATTTCACAAAGTTAACTTTTCATTTAGTTCGGTATTCAATATGTGCTTTTTCATTCATTCACATTGGCCGTCACTCACATGTGGTCCTTGCATGCCTTTCCGACACTCGCATGCCATCTCGGCTTTCACCTGGTGGATCCCATGACTTCCTTCCACCTCCTGAAACCGGGACCAGCCACAGTAATGAGCTCTGTTTACTCGCTGTGTGTTACCTGCTTCACACCGGCACCTATGCTGCTTGGTTTCGGACATGGACATGATCCTTTTCATTCCGGGCTTCCTGGCAGATTCTGCTGCATATGTTCCAGTTCAGAGGCTCCCGGGCATGTGGGCAATACGAGGTCCACTTACATAGGGTCCTGCAAGTCCTCTGGGACTTCTGCCAGTGTCCTGGTCTCATCTCCTGCACCACCACGGCAGTCTCCTCTAACGGGTCTCCTGCTGCTCCACCAGTTGCTTAAACAGTGTGTTTAACCATCTCTCTCTCTCTGTCCTGCTGGGCCGATCTCCCTTTATAAACCTGCAACCCCTTGACAGGCTGCAGGTGTGGACCTGTTATTAGTTGTGCCTGAACACAAGTACAAGGACATGCTTGAGCCCCACAGTTATTGTCAGGCATCTTCTTCGTGCCAGTACCAAAGTGGTGTAAAGGGTAATATTCGTTCCTCTTAGGTCTATCTTATTCGTCTCAGTATTGTCAACTTTTATATAGAAAGAGTAGTGGGGAACTGGCACATAATAGCCCACAAAGGTTGGGGAAGGGTTAGGATGGTTGTCAGTAGGGAGAGGGGGATACCACGTCTCGTCCGACGGCACCCCACTCAAAGTCTCCAAGGGCCCTCAACTCAGGTAATCCTCCCTCGCTTGTCCACCCCCAGGGTTAGGATCCAAAAGCACTAACCTTTACATGGCCACCTGCGCAGAGGATCCATGCGAATAGGAGTGAAAACACCCTCTGGTTTCTCACAATGTCCCCAGGAGTGAATGCCCAAGTGGTTTTGTGGTGAAGAGGGATGGCTGCAGGTACCTTGGCAGGGCAGGCAGCTGATAAACACATTAGAGCTTTGCATGGCAAGGGACAAACCCCAGGACTGCAGAGTGCACTGCTCAGTAAACCATAGTTGTCAGGTTTCACAGTTCCATGCAGGATTATTTGACAAAGTACTTAGTTTATTCTGCAATGGATGCTTAGGCGAGCAGGCAAGGAGGTTTGATAGGCCATGCTCAGGCCTCTCTAGATGGCATGCCTCAGAGGTGTCCCAGCCAGTGCCTTGGACATCTAGGTGGTGCTAAACCAGCCATTGTGCACCTGTCTCTGATGCAGTGTGCCAGCAACATTACTCTGCAGAGTTCCTCACAGGGGACCCAGACTACTCAGGAGGGCAAAGTTCAAAGGCACAGAGGGCAGGGAACTGGGTGACCAAAGGCACTACCCCACCCTTTGTTGCCGCTGAGTAGTCCATAGCTGTCAAATTACCTTTTTCCATACGGGACACCTCAAGATTGTCCAGTTAGTTTAGTTTCGCACACTGCATATTCATGCTCTCTAAGAAGTTGATTAAGGGTGAAATGTTGTGGATGGGAGCCAGGTGTGTACTTTGTGCAGGTCGGTTCATGGCACTCAGGGAAGTACTGTTTATGGTGACATTGGTGGCAGGGATGTGTTCACTGTGTTGAGTGTATTTATGTGTGTTGGCCTGAGGTGAGCGGGTCCAGTTACATGGGCATGAGGGAGATATGGAGATGGGAGGCTGGTAAATCATTGGTTGCGGTGGTTGCATTGCTAGCAGTGGTGTTGTGGGCTGTGATATTGTTACTGTGTGGGGTGTTTGTCGGTCCATTTCCCTGAGGTGAGCATGTCCAGCTTCACGGGTGCAGAGCGACACATGGAGATGGGAGTTTGATGAGTCATTGCTTGAAGTTGTTGCATGGAACTACTCAGTGGGGCACACAGTGGTGGTGTTCAAGGCGGGATGCTGTCACTATGTAGGGTGTTTTTCAGTGTGTTGGCCTGAGGGGAGCAGGTCCAGCTTCATTGGTGTTAGGAAAGATTTCATATTTGAATGTAATTTTCCCTCCATGTGGCAACCCCCAAACTTTTTGCTGCTGTTTTACACCCTGATCTAACATTTGCCAGAGAAGCGCAGCCCTCAGCCGCACTCCTCTGGCTTTCGCTCAATTCTTATGGAGAAACTGACATGCCCTTAAAACAGTACTGGGAGACTTAGTTTCCCTTAGTCCTTTCCTCATGTTGCAGATTTTGAGCAACATGTAACAAGAGTGCAATGTAACTTATTTTACCACACTCTTGGGTCTCTAGTCATTCCAAAGGCCCTAGAAACTCTCACTGGACTTGTTATGAACTGTGCAGGTGAGTCAGGAACAGGACTGGTGGCAGCTATCGTTTATTTTATGTTTTGAACCCTTTTTTTGCCATGTTATCCGTGCTTACCGCGTATGGCACAAATAGGTGGCCTGGCTCCAAAATGGCCATGCCATGCTGTTCTTTGTCCTGTCCTTTGGCCATCCTGCCCCTTCACCTTCCCCAGGTCGAGCCGACCCGAGTCAGTCCTTATTTGGTCAAAGCTTTCGCGGGCTTCTGCATGCCTTGTGTGTGTGCCTCCAGGATGTGGGCTGGGATGTCTGTTCTCAATACACATCCTGGGTGCCAGAGAGTCTGGAGTGTCCTGAATGCCTGGGACCACCGTGGTCCGTGATTGGTCCACGTATGCAGTGAGTGTTTCTGAGCAGATCTCCCATTGGGTCCTCTCCGTTCGGCGTGAAGGGAACTTTGGATAAGAGGAGGCCAAAAACACCACTACCATGTCGATCTCCTGAGTTCACACCGAACAAGGGATAAGGAGCCAAGTATCCTGCAACAAGAAGCCGAGTCGAGGAACCGCTGGTGACCCGCTGGAAGGTTTGGCACCCTGAGACCGCTGTCGTCCTGCGAGACCCCTCTGCATCTGACCGTCCTAGAAGGTCTGCCAAGGAGCTTCGACCCATTGGAGTAGTGGGACGAACTATTCTTGGCACCTTCATCAAACCCTGCAAGTAAGCCTCTTCGGAAGTGTCCCTGGGCCAACCAGTGAGCTGACCAGCTTACACAGGATGTTTGCTCTGTCACCACCACCGTTTCGGGGAAGCCCTCGAAACCTGGCCTACTGCTAGCTCTGTGTCCACGGCACCCTCACACCGAATTTCGTACACTTGGCATTCCCAGGTCTGAAGTGAGATGAGTGCGCCCGGACCAGAGTAAATGCGGTTGCCATGTTACCCTGCTGTGGTAATGACCTGTGCACGTTCACTACATTTGTGACCTCCTCTATCCTGAATCCTGCTACCGTGGAATCTACACGGTGTTGAGACGTCCTGATTGTCGCATCCGAACCTGCCAGCAGCGTTAACTGAACTGGCGAAGTCTGGGTCTGCCTACGTCAGGGACCAGTGAGTAGTCCATACCCCAACCGGTGGCCCCTAGCGCAGGAACCCATTTCTGTTCTACCGCTGTTGCGAAATAGCGGATCCATCCCGCACTCCAACCCTGCCTCTGCCCGGAAGTGGAGGTCTTGCTTGAGTAGTAGGCACTTGTTCTTCATCGCCTCATCTACCTTCCTGAATTGTCAGAGACCCTTGAAGAGACCCTATTTTGTCCATTGGCACAAGCGTGTGCATGTACTATTGAGCATAAGGCTCCTCTCTTCGTAGGGTTTGGACTGCCTCCTAGTTAGGTGTATTTCTGATGTCGAACTGGGTCTAACGATTACTTGCACTGCCTATTTTCCTCCCCATCTAGGTGGTCTACATATTTCATGCTTCTAACTCTTTAGACCCCTCGATCTTGTATATATATATTGTATTGATTGTGATGTGTTGGTTTACTTTAGTATTATTGTGATTTTATTGTGATTCTTTGCTATGGACGGTGTTACAAAGGCCTTGTAATAAATGTGTATATATTTTTAATATAACACCTGTCTGGAGTAATTTCTAAGTGTCCTTGCTCTGTGTGCTCATTGAGGTCTTTCAGTCACCCTCACCCCTCTTGAGACTTAGGGCCTCATTACACGAACGGCGGTGGACCAAGGTGCTGTTAGCACCTTGGTCCATGCCGGTAAAATAGCGGCACCGCCTTTTTGGAAAGGGGAATTACCGCCCTATTCCAAGGTTGGTCAGCCGGTAATTCCCCCTTCCCCCATTGCCCTTCCCCATTCCCATTTTTGCCCCATAGGGCATAATGGGAATGGGGAAGTTGCTAATTACGGCACCGCAAATTGCGGTACCGGAATTAGCTCCCTGGTCCCTTTGCGGGTTGGTTTTTAATGCCTGCAAAAAGCAGGCGTTAAAGTCTCCAACCCACAAAGGGACCTCGTAGTAAGGCGGTAAGGGTTAACGGTCACCGGTACCATTAATGGTGATCGTTAACCCTTACCGCCGTCCGTGTAATGAGGCCCTTAGTCTTGACCGCCGCCATTGCTACCCTGATTGGTCTGGCTTGTCCAGAGGTTACCCTGTTCCAAGAAACTAGGCTGACCTTCTGAACCTCTGCCCCTCCACGTCAGAGTTCAGAAATCCATTTTAACAATTGGTGTGGAGGGAGACATGGATATGGGTCGCTGACAAGTCAATGCTTGCAGTTGTTGCAAGGCACTCAGGGGGTACACAGTGGTGGTAGGCTGGGCTGGGATGCTGTCACTGTGTGGGGTGTTTTTCAGTGCGTTAGTCTGAGGTGAGCAGGTCCAGCTGCATGGGTGCAGAGGGAGACATGAAGATGGGAGGCTGGAGAGTCATTGCTTGCAGTTGTTGCATGTCACGCAGGGGGCACACCGTGGTGGTGTTGTGTGCGAGGATTCTGTCACTGTGTGATGTTTTTCATTGTGTTGGCCTGATGTGAGCAGGTCCAGCTGCATGGGTGCAGAGGGGGACATGGAGATGGGAGGCTAGTGAGTCATTGCTTGCAGTTGTTGCACAGCACACAGAGAGGCACAGGGAACAGTGTCATTAGGGTCAGGGGTGTGCTACCTGCTCTGACCTTGTGTTTTACCTTCTCATGAGGCATTCTGCTGTGGGTGATGGTTGCAGCTATACAAGGACACAGTGCTCTGTAATGCCTGCATGCCACACTTTGGCATTCTAGGCTGGTTTGGTTTGAAGACCTACAGAGAAGTGTATTTCAACATGACTTTGGACAGCTGGAGAAGACTCTCAAGGGAAAAAGAGCTGAGGTGAGATGGACATCTTTCTTGAACTGAACCTACACTTTTCTCAGGCTGTATGACTATTTATATGTACATCTGTTTTATAAGCTGTATAGCCTTGATTTATCAGTGAAAGACACCACGGATGTTGATTCACTCTGTGTGCCCCACAGGGGCTGTTATTCAGGTGACATAGGTTTGCAAAACCTGATTGCATGCATCCTGTCCCTGTGTCATTTGGCCCGCCAAAGGAATAGGTAGTGCCTGTGGCTGAAGGCGATGTTCCTCCTGAAGCTCTACTGGTATACCACATCATGTGGCAACATTGTACAGGACTCAAGATGCCACTATGATCTTGCATATTACTGGTGGGGCAAATAGCAATATGCCGCCAGAGTGGTCAAGGGAGTGGAAGCATGACTTGAGTACCCTGAATGTGTACTCCACTATGCCCCTAGTGGCTATGTGTGCTGTGGTATACCTTACTTCAGCTGGGGTGGCAGGATATCTGAATGGCATAAGCAGGAATGTTGAAAGCGGGTAAGCACTGTACCCTGCAAATGTGGAAATGGTTGTTGTTAGCATCGATTGTCAGGGTCTGTTATTCTGTGTGTCATGTGACTGCTTGCATGTGCGTGATAGTTGTTACTCGCCGATGAGCCAGGTGTTGCCAAAGGTTCCTGATGACAGGGCCTGGTATAGTGTAGGGACATCATTTAGGGGTCGCCAGAGGTCACAACTGCGTCTCCCTTGTGACCTCTAAAAAGAAATGTCTTTTTTTAATTATCTTTTTTTTTGTAATTCAACTCCTAGGGCTGTAGCCAGCACCATGTGGCTCTTTACTTTGGGAGTGGCTGGCTTTTTTTTTATTCAGGCCCCTTAAAAAAAAAGAAAAATAAGAACAGGGGGCGCACAGGTGTACACATTGAGCAGTGACCATGTGTCTTTCTGGAATTCTATACAATAATTGCTAGACTCATTAAAGGTTTATTATTATTTTTTGTTTTATTGTGTTATAGTTCAAAAGAACTTTCCACACATAAAGAAAAAAAACAGAACAGAGAAATAGCAAAACCAACATATACATTAAATTCATCATTACAGATATAAGAATAAAACAGAAGTAAACACAGGCTTGGAACCATATGTACAATAGGATGACAAAGAAGGTGACAGCTACATCAGCATTACCAAAGCAGAACCCTATTCATTTACATTCTCAAGGTCCATTAACTATTTAACTTTAGCTTCATATTTACATAAACAATCTTTTGCCACTTTCCAGATCTGAGTAATGGCAATGGTCAAATAGTTACTCCTCCCAGAGCGACAGCGCAACCAAAGGTTTTCGCTTTGAATGTCAATGTATTCACGGTCCAATTTAGCAAAGTATTTATCATAGGTAGATCTCATTGAATTGCAACAAATAAGAACATGTCTCACTGTTTCCACCATGTCCTTGTCCACACATAGTGTACATATCCTTTTTTTCAATTGGTAGATCCATCCAAGTTCCACAAACCCCCAGGGCGGTTAAGTCTAATATGCATGAAGATTCTCCGATTAGTCTCTGAAGGCATAAGTAAGAAATATCTTTGCGGTTCTTTGTATATAAATGGCATCATTGAAAAGGTATGTAGGGAACTTAAGGAGGAAATATGATCAAGACTGGTCGCCCAGTCTCACTTTTCAATGGCATTTTTCACAGATTTTAACACTACACCTTCACCATGTTCCCACCTAGGCGTCCAACAGATTTTTTCAAACAATTGCACATGTTTTTCTTTACATTTTTTAAGAGCCTCCATCTTACCCTCCTCCAGACCTTCCCTAAAGATATATAGAAGGGTTCCCGGGTGGGCAAATTTAATTTTCACATACAATTTAGCCCTATTATGGTCAACGTAGGTGGCCAGAGAGATAAACCCCCCTTCCAACTGAACTGCCTGCACAGGGGTATAGCTGGACAAACCAAGCAATCTGCACCATATGATCCCTTCCGTAACATCAGCCCAATCAGACCAATCGAGAATGATGTCTCCAAAGCATACACAAACATGGCCACCAACTTTTGTTTATAGATGTTAATAATTCCAAGAAAACTATACCCAGCTGTTTTTTTTAGAGAAAGACATAACTGTTGTGAGTGTGGCCATAATTTTTGCTCTTTTATTCTGTTGTGCCAATTTGTTAATTTTACCTTTGTCACCACACAACTCATGGCCCAGATATCTATAGGAATTTACTTTCCTTATCACACCCAGCGAGCAAGGAATTCCAGACTTTTACAACTATTCAGGCCCACAGCCATAAACTGAGTTTTCCTAAGATTGACTGTAAGACCATTGGTGTTGGCATATTCGCAGATGGCACTAGCGCTATTACAGATGCCCCTTAAGGTATTATCAAAGATTACAATATCATCTGCATAGCAGATCCAGCCAATTTTGTGTGAACCCATTCTTGGGAAGGCATTCATCTTTGCTTTGAATATTCCACCAAAGTCGGCCTTGAATAGATTGTATAGTGTAGGTGCCAATGTACAACCCCGTCTTACCCCTTTTGCGATAATGAAAGACTGGGACAAGGCACCCTCAATATCTATCCGAATCCTGGCCTTACTTTCATTGTATATCATTTTACAGACATGCAGAAGGCGGTATGGCATACCAAGAGACTCAAGTTTTGCCCACAGCCTCTTACGCTCAACTGAGTCAAAAGCTGATGAAAAATCAACAAATAGCATATAAAGAGGCAGCCTATTCTTACCCTTAGCCTGTTCAATGAGGGTATTGACTATAAAGATATTGGGCCTCATTACGAGTTTTAGTACCATGGCTGCCTCCAAACCAGGCTTCATTACTGGGTTCCTGCAATGGGGACTTACTGGGTCATTCTGACATAGGAGGACCCGGTACTTTCTCCTTGCAGAAACCATTCCCCATTCCCATTTGAGCCCCCATAGGGCTCAATGGGAATGGGGTGGGAGGTAATAATGGGCACATCACAAGTGGCCCGTTATTACCTCCCTCTTCCCCTCGTGGGACCCGGAAAAGACGTCTGGTTTTACCAGACCTCTGTTCCGGGTCCCGCAAAGGGAACCTCGTAATCGGTGCTCCCGTAATGAAGAGTGCCGGTACCGTACCGGCACCCTTCATTACGGGAGTGCCACCCTTGTAATGAGGACCATTGTCTTTGGTAGAACACCCTTTATGAAAACCAGTTTGTGCCTTATCTAGGATATTATTACTGTCAATCCATTTCATGATTTCTCAAAGGATTAATGTACAGAAAATCTTACTAGACACGTCGGTAAGAGCAAGTAGCCTATAGTTCTCAGGTAGACTCCAACGTCTAGACTTAAAGGCGGGAATAATATGTGATATCTTCCAGGAAATAGGCATAACACCAGTATCAATGATTTTCTGGAAGATGATCCCTAAGACATTAGACCAGACCTCAGGGTTATCCTTTACAATAACATTACAGAGGCCGTCAGGCCCTGGGGCTCTTGATACTTTAAGATTCTTAATTATCATTAGAATATCTTCCCTTAGTATAGTCAGAGTATGGATAGATTTCTTAACCAGAATTGTTGTATCACACGTAAATGTATCTGCAAGATACATGACCCACGTATGGCTATCAATGGGAACGGCTAGCTCAGAATTCCCAGCTTCACTAAGAGATCTAAAGCTAGCCCAAAATGTCCTAGTATTACCATCCAGGAGAAGGCAAACCATATACTGCCAGTTGATGTTATTCTCAGATATCAAATATCTTCTTATCTCATTACGGTAGAAGTTTCTAATCCTTCTCTTCTCTTTATACAGCATCCCAGGACATATACCACTCAAGTCACAGATTTGCAGCTTTCTTCGCCTCTCCCTTTTCATATCTCTTATTCCCCTATCATATACTCTTGTTCTATTGAGACTATTCGTATAGGGTCTAAGCTTACCTACAGAGGGCATTATATCATATAAGTGCTTTGATAGCCAGGAATGTATATTATCTGCAGAGCACATAATCAGATGATCAACATTAATATTATGGCACAATTCTGTTGCCTTTGCTAAGTTAGCATCAGACCAACGGATCCTATTGCCTTGGCCCGAGATAGTGATCCCCCTAGTTGCATCAACATCGACAGACCAGTTGGTACAACTAGCCGTACATTGTAGCAGGGAATGGTCACTAAATTCATTTTCATAGATCTGGAAACCAGTGATATGATCATAAAGCTTGTCACTCATACAAATGAAGTCAAGCATAGATGAATATCGACCATTAGTCCAGGTAGTACAGGTATCTTTACGGTAAAAGCCACTATCATTCAGCACCATTATATCCATCTCCTTGATAAATATGGACCACCTCTCAGCTTTTGTCAGATCTCCTATATCGTATAGCAAGATATTGTTATTGAGATCACCACCCAATACTATGTTGATTGAACCATCAACAGTACATTTATCAAGCAAACACTCATAAATACTCTGTTGGATAACAGCCGTAAATACATCACCTGGGGGGGTCATATATATTGATCAACATGATGTGCATCCCATTATGCATGTACATCTCCACAATGAGTACATTTGCATTAGCAGGGACCAGTTCACAATTATAAGCATGTATACAGTTAGATACCAAAGTTATCAGGCCCCCAAATGGCCTACCCTGATCACCTTTACTTGACAAATTGTAAAATGACGTGAAACCATCAAACACAGCCTCCTGCAAGAGCCATGTTTCCTGTAGGAGGACAATTTGGGCATTGCAGAAGAGATCATATGAACCAAATTCTACAAATATATGACTGTGTCCTCTCGTATTCCAGGATATTAAAGTGGTATCAGCTCGTTGTTTATTGTGGCCCAGAGAAGCAATGAAATCGCGTAGACATTCCCCGACATGGTTCAACAAACATAAAATCCCCACTTTTGAGTATTCTCAAGGGGAGTTTTCCATTTAGTATCTCAAGTAGTTTACCTCGGTTAATCAGCTTTTTAGTTTTCTTAGTGCGGCCTGAGATTGAGAACTGCTTTTTTGGCATATACATCGACCTCGGATGTATTACAGGAGAATCTGTTAGAGAGTTTGAAGAAAGTTGCACAGGTAATTCCTTAGCCACTTCAGAAAATGTGACCTTAGGTTTCTTTTTTGACACCTTGTGCACAACAGATTTGTCATTACTACCATCCATGCTATCACTAGATGAGTCAGTAGTATCAAATGTACTATCCACATGTATACTAACTGACTCTTCTGAAGGCATGTTGTTATGAGCATTAGAAACCTTGGGTTTTGGCTTATCTGAGCCAATCAGCCAGGTGGTAAGATTCCCACCTTTCATAGCGCATTTTTTTGCCTTCCTGACAGCTCGCTTTCTAGCTCTTTTAGACATGGATTTCATCACAACTGGCACCTGCTTATCAGCATTTTCAGGCACTACTGCAACCTTATCTAATTTCTTTACCATATTTTGTCACCTCCTCCCCTCTCTCTTAGACAAATGACATCCATCCGTACTCTCACATTCACTGCCAGCAAGAATCTCAACCAAAATGGATTCAAAATTTTCAGTTAACAATACAGGTGTCTCCATTTTAGCAGGCACATTGACCACAGAGATCTCCCCCCCCCCCATCTCAGGAGTAGGCCCTAGTTTAGCCATTACCTTAAGTGCATCTGCATTATTTCTAACCTGGGAAGTAATGGTATAGCACAATCATAGCAGAATTTTCAAAACAAAACTGGTAGTGGTATTATGAGTCTCCAGATCTTTTAGTTTAGCCTCAAAATTACATTTCCCACAATCAATGTTAACATCTAAAGATGCATTTTCTTGTGATTCTGAGTTAGCCAAACTGTTCACTAGGCCCGTAAGTTGAGGGGAGCAAGAAAGTCTGTCAGTAATGGCAATAGGAGGAGTACTTGAGATGGTTCCTTCCAAAACTGAGATAGCTGGAACAATGGCTACCATTTCCGGCATAGGGCTATGATTGTTCCGCCTCTCCAGCTCAGTGATTTGGCCTTCAAGGCTATAGCACAGATTCAATAAAGAATTATCATTATCAAATTCCAGCGAGGTGCATGCCACATCATTAACAGATGTTGCTGCCTCCACTGGTACAGAGTGTATCTGTGCAATAGCCGTTTGATCACCAATGAAATCAGTGATCTTCTTATCTTTAATAACCACAGTTTGAGTGCTGGTTTCGGCCTTATCCACATCTTTACTATAATTTCTGCTTTTTTTCCAGCCTTGAGTTTACTTCTCAATTTCATGGTAACACAGTAAAACACCTATATAAATAGGTTTTAAATGGGGTTGTAAGTGACTTCAATCCAGCAATCCAACTAAGTCAATGCCTAGTCTGGGATGCCCAATGGAAGCCCTTATTAATATATTTTTATGTCAAATTCTTTGAATCTGGATGATAAACCCTTATATAACGCCCCTTTCTTTGAATCCCCCTGACCTCACTGAGCCAAGAAGTAAGTTTGTTTTGCAAATTAAAAGATTTATTGGAGGAATAAAACAATATATATCACACTTTTATGAATACATTAATATTTGATAGCACACTTATGAATATAATAGTGATCAACAATGGATAATATTACAATAGCACAATTCTTTAATCACTTAGGAGTTGGTATAGAAAGAATAAGGTAGCCGAGAATCCTTTGTATGGTTTCAAGGAAATGCAACATGGGTAAGAATGCAACACAGACATAAACTTGATATGAATTCAATCAGAAGAGAATATGATCACTTTTTCCCATGTGACTACTTACTCCACCCCTATGCAATATGGAGAGATGGAAAGGAGAGCACACAGATTTCCAGAATACAATTAAATGCAGTTCAGTTCCAGTTCCCCCCAGCAAGCTTAGAGAAAACCATTATCATTTTATATAGGCAATATATTTTTTAATGTGATTGCCATGAGGTGAAAAATATGCTAAAAATGATTTTAATTCACTAAAAGAGATTCTGGGTAGGTGATAGTTACTTTAGATTAGTTCAGGTCAACACTAGCAATGATTCATGAATGATTATCAGGTTGAAAACGAATTTCAGCAGTTGCAAGCAAAAGACAGCAATTTTGACAGGTGGTGGAATGGAGCTAATTTTTCAATTCGCGGCACTTTTTCCGCGTGCGTATATCGCAATTATGGAAAAACTATAAGGAGTTGGAATGTTGTTTTAGGTTTGTTGGAAAGCTGATGATCTTAGCTTTAAAATTTCACTTCTAGGAGGTGCGGTTCAAAAGATACAGACGTTTTTGTGGAGGTAGATTTTCAGAATGACAGATGGCGCTTTTACAGATTTGAAATGACAGAATGGACACACAATTTCTATGCAGTTCTGGTCAGGTTAAAATGGTTTAAATGAGATTATTTTAGCTAAGAGATTGGTTCTGCACAGTTCTGGGCTGAATACTCACTCGTAGTTTTGCACTGGAAGGGAAATGTGCCTTGTCACCGATCTAGTCAGGGTTGGACTTCACTCGGCACCGGACGGTCTCAGGCCCACTAGGTTCTGCTCACAGCACGCTCTCTGCTCTACTATCGGCACCGCACAGTGGTCTGGTCTGGGTCAGACGGGTTCTGGATACAGCTCTGCTTTCTGGGTCTGGTTCTGGCACAGGGTTCAAGCCAGAAGCAAAACAGCTTGCCCGGCTGTTGAATAGTTTAGTTAGGTTGCTGGATTCTGAGGCCTGCTGAGAAGAGTTCAGCTTGTGGATTAGGTCTCTGCTTTTACAAGGTTCTAGAGTTTGGGTTCTAGAGTGTGTCTGGAATCAGGAGTCTCAGGAGTCTGGAGTCTTTGACTGGTTATGGTCGGGCAGAGTGCTGCACAGGAAATCGGTTGAAGTGGAAAAGTGAGTGTCCCTATCTGGGTCTCAGTGTTTCTTTTTATGTGTTTCCAAAGGGGATGTGGAGGCTGGCTTTTTATGCCCAACCCTCTGAGGATCCTGATAGGTTAAAGGATTTACTGTCCTCTGACTGGAGAAAGGAGTAGTGAGTCAAATGAGACAGAGTGATGCTATGTTTATGGCTTGGATGAAGTCCCTCCCCTGTGCATTTACTTAGAAAACAATTTTTCATGACCAAACATGTTTCCCAGATACACAAGTTGTTGAGAATACATGCACACATCACAGATTAATTAAGACAGGTCTCTGTTCAATCCTGTTCTTTCTAAGAGCTTGGGTTCAGAAATGACAATTTATTCGCGATTTTAGTGGGTTTTACAATATTGCTTTTGCACCAAATCTTACACAGAGGTACACCCCCTCTCTGGGCATATTACAGTATGTTTTTAATTTTCTAGTAGAAACACAGTGGCCCTCATTACAACTCAGGCGTTAAGGGTTAACGCCACCGTTAACCCTTAACGCCTGATTCCCACCTTAACGCCTGCTTTTTGCAGGCGTTAAATTCCATGGTGCTAAGGCACCTTGGTGCTAATTACGGCACCGTAATTTACGGTGCCGTAATTAGCGCCTTCCCCACTCCCATTATGCCCTATGGGGCAAAAATGGGAATGGGGAAGGGAAAATGGGAAATGGGGATTTACCGCCCCACTCACCTTGTAATGGGGCGGTAAATCCGCCATCCACCATGGTGTAAACGTAGTTTACACCATGGTGGTAAAGTTGGTGCACTTAGCACCTCAGTTGTAATGAGGGCCAGTGTCTACAATATTAATAATTATGGGGCTTGGCCTCAGAACATCCCACGGCGTCAAACTTAGTCTTGAACTGTGAGTGAAGGTGTCATTTTAAGAATCTCAAAATTGTACATTTCTATCAGCAGGTTACAATTATCGGTATTCTTATAAAACATATATTCGCCTTCACTTCAGTACACCCATTGGTTTGTCCCCGCACCCTAGAAGCTTGGCTTGACTCAGAGGTCACATGTCTTGTTTTTCCTAGAGCAGTGTGGACAATTACACCCAAAATCAGCATATTTTATTCAATTGAAAGAGTCTATTGTCTTGTGTTCGTGCTAGCAGAGCATCAGTCCAGGGTGCCACTCTCCATCTAATTAACATGACTACGTGATTTCCTGCCTTGTTGCTGAGAAGACTAGGTGTGAAGAGTTCTCATAGGAAAGCAAGCCTTTTGAAGTCTCAGCTAACTCAGGTTACTGTTTAGCTTCTGAAATACAGGTCTCCTGTCAGAATTTAGATCATGAGCGCCAGTCAGTGGCGAGCACCGGTATTGCGCCCATTTTTGACAGCTGTCTTAAATTAAATGTCTTTAAAACAGGGATTTAGCTTGGTAGCATAGGATTCTCGCTGATATTGTACTGATGTGGATTCTTGCAGTAGAGTAATGTACAACACCCAACAAGAAGTTGTATCCTTTTGGTGGTTTTGTGAGCCATGATTTTAGCAATTTTGACGATCAAGAAAATGAATTCCCAACAGCTCTGGGTTGCTTTTGGCAAACAGTATTGCTATTCCCAAATGGTTTCAGCCTACTGTGTGTGTAGCCCAATGGTGGTTTTAGGCAGTGACCTTCTGTGCTCACTAATATAGGCAAAAGTGGGTGGCAGCCTACTTTTCAGATTTTTACTGTGCATTTTTGGATGATTTCTGGTGATCAGCATGCTTTCCGGTGGCCACTCTAATGTTTCTGTGGCCAGCGATGTTGTGGGGCTTGGATGCGTGAGCGAAAACATCCCACAGGGTAGACAACAGGTAGCACCTGTAGCTACACACAGAGCACAACTGAATAAGTTCCACAGTCCAGAATGTGGCAGTATATAAGTCCAAACTGCGCTTGCCAATTACTCTAAGCCCCAAAGAGCAGAAACTGGCTCAGAAGATCCAAGGATCAGAAAATCGCCAGTTAGATCTGATATTAGTATAGGAGCAGTACTGCAGAGCAAGGGGCAATTAGGCATAAAGGCAGCACGTCAGGCTGTCAGGCCGCACCTCACCCAAGCAGGGAACAGAGAAATCCTAAACCTGCAGGGGAGGCTGCTTCTGACAACTGTCTGTAAAAAATGTCAAAGTTTCAAGGTTTTAACTCGCACATGACGCTATGTGGTCAAACCCCAACTCCAATGATGCCAATAGTGCCACATAAAAAGAAGACATGCCTTTGAAGCGGCAGACCGACAGCTTCTACCATTTAAGGCCACTTCACCACAATTAGCCACAATTGGTACACAGCCTGTTTTTTGCCTTTGCAGCTCTGCGTGAGGTTCAGAGCACTTTGCAGCTCTGCATGAGGTTCAGAGCACACAATACAAAAGGCATCCAATTGACCTTGTCACCCCCACGCACTTACCAACTCCAGCTCTGACTTACTTCCGTCAGAGACAATGAGCAGGGAGCAGGAAGCAGGGGTCCAGGGGACCAGCCCATGGGTAGTAGGAAATAGCCACAGCAGTGTATACTCCTCTGAGCCTCATCTTTCACATCCACGGCTCGGGCTCTTGCTCCGGCGTGGCAGCTTTCCGCTCGGGTCTGCTTGAATCAGAGGAAAGGACCTTGCGTATTGCACGCAACCCTACCCACACGTCAGACTGTCAAGCCGTGCTGAACAATCGCCAAGTCAGCCGCTTCCGACAATCAGAAGTTGTTTCACAAAGGTTTATTACAGGTACACTGCAGGAGGTGATTCACTGATTTAGTCTGTTCATAAGCACCTCAACTCATCCTTTCATCCTTCTGAGGTCGATAAATGAGTACCAACACAGGTTGGGTGATATTGGGAGCATATTTTTTCTATATGAAGTGCTTAAGCGTAAGTGCTATATAATAACACATCATTATCATTTGGTCATGGACGTCTGCTTGCATTCACAGTAATTTGGGAATATGGGCCTATACACACTGATATTCACGATACATATGGTGATCCATTCGTGTATGAAATGTACCTCACATTATAGTGATATTATAACCATATTTTTCGTAGTTTACAATGCAAGTCGTGTTCCATCGCTTCCCGCGATATCACTTCGGGGTGGGGTCAAATGACATCACTTCCTGTGATGTCATCGGGGGTCAAGGGTCGTGGGATGTCACTTCCGCTACCCCTGGCATTTTGGTGAAATGACGCCCCTGGTATAGTGGTGAATAGCGGTATATGAAGCTATTATGTGTGCTTCTGGGAAATTGGCATTCACATGCGTGATGAGTCCCTTTGCATCACAGATGACCTGTGCATTGATTGAATGTCAATGCTTCTGGTTGTGGTACATGTGCTTGGTCGCTGTAGCGCAACATGGCTCCCAGTACCTGTGGTAAGAGTATTGAGGGATAAAGCTTCTGCCACACTCTCTGCCTTGCCTGCGGTGTGTGTGGCATGCACATTCAATGTAATGCAGCACAATACCTGGTGTAGGCACCAGGATTGCCTGGCCTGCAATATGAGCCTAGCAATGTTAAAGTTCATTTTAAAGGATATTTGTACCGCACACTATCACCACCGGAGTGGTCCCCTGGTGCTCTGGCAGCTCTGTAAAAGGGAAGGGGGTGGGTGAGTTAGTGGGAAAAGGCTGTAAAAGTGCAAGGGAGCAGTGATGTGCTGTTGGCAGCCTCAGCCCGGTGGGTCTGTTGGCTGGGCTTGGGGTGTTTTACAGTCGATAGTCACCGTGTGCTGTTGTGCGGGTCTATGTGTGGTTTGTTTTGTTGTTGCAGTGTAGTAAAGTTTGTGCGGATTGTTTTGTGGTAGGCTTGTGGTTGTGTTTGGTTAGAGTTTGAGAGGCATATGCAGATGGGTGAGATTGTTAGTGGTTTGGTAAATTGGCATTTTCAATTATGTCTAGTTGTGATGCTTGCTATCGTTCGCTATTCCATCCGCGTGTGATACATGCTAATCTTCAATATCCTATCCAGATGCGACGGAGGAGGCTAGCGATCATGATCACATCTAGGTGTGGCACTTGGTGACATTCCCAGTTTCATTTAAGTGTGGTGCATGCTAACGTTCACATTTCTATCTAGATGCGACACAAGCTAAGGTTTAGAATTCCATCTAAGTGTGTGGCACGTAGTAACATTTCACAATTCCATCTAGATGGGACGCAGGCTAAAGTTAAGAACTACATCTAAGTGTGTGGGACATGCTAACATTAACTTTTCTATCTAGCTGCGACGCAAGCTAAGGTTAAGAATTCCATATAAGTGTGTGGCACATGCTAACATTCACAATACTATCTCGATGCGACACAAGCTAAGGTTAAGAATTCCATCTAAGTGTGTGACACATGCTAACATTCACAATTCCATCTAGATGTGACGCAAGCTAAGGTTAAGAATTCCATCTAAGTGTGTGGCACATGCTAACATTTAACTTTCCTATCTCGATGCGACGTAAGCTAAGGTTAAGAATTCGATCTAAGTGTGTGGGACATGTTAAGGTTTACTATTCAGTCTAGATGCGACACAGGCCAATCTTCACAGTTCTCTCCAGGTGTGGCACTAGTTAGCATAGGCAAGTATGTTAATATGTAATGCATTGCAGCATTTACAGTCCAGTCATAATAGATTTAGGTTTGTGGTCACAACTCTCTCTAAGTATGCCTGGGGTAAGTTTATGGCAGTTTACATTCTGGAAATGTAAGGTAGAGGGGCGGGACTTTCTGGAGTAGAGTAATTGCTCTACACCCCACCCATGCCACACTTACAGTTTTGTTGGTGTCTGTTGACTAGTGGCTTCATTGGCTTCCCCTGTGGACGCCTGCTGACACTTTCTGGAGCCGCCTCTGTTGGAGCCGCCCTTTGCGTCACGGCCCTTAGCCAAAGGGGCTGCCGAGCAGAGGGCTGCCCTGGGAGGTCAGTTAAGAGCAGGTGAGTCTGCCAATAAGAGGGTTGGGCGTGGCTTGGAATTTTCTATAGAATAGTCTCAATGGAGGAGCGGGGGAGTGGGGGTTCCACTCACCTGCTTCGTTAGGTTGGAAAGAAGCAGGGGTCAGATAGTAGGTCGCTAGACCCGAAACCAATAGCCTGCAGAAGAAGGACCAATCAGAGGAGGTGGGCGGGCTTGGGAGGCAGAAGCAGGGAGGGGAAGGGACATGAAGCAAAACACGGGCAGTGTGGAGGCAAGGAAGGATGCCGGGGCCTCGAGGGGTGCCAAAAAAAGAAAAGACTAATCAAGGCCCAGTACGGCCACACAGGCAGCACTCACCTGCAGCTCAACAGATGGAAATGGCCTGCAGATGGTGGTGCCGGGAGTAGGCATCCACAGCACAGAGGGAAGGAGGACCAATCAGGGGAGGAGGGCTTTCTTGGGAGGCGGGAGCAGGGAGGGAAGGGGACACGAAGCAACACACGGGTAGCGTGGAGGTAAGGAAGGACGCTGGGGCCTCGGTGGTGCCAACAAATAAAAAAAAGGCTAATCAAGGCCCTGTACGGCCACACAGGCAGCACTCACCTGCAGCTCGCCAGATGGAAATGGCCTGCAGATGGTGGTGCCAGGAGTAGGCACCCACAGCACAGAGGGAAGGAGGACAAATCAGGGGAGGAGGGTGGGCTTGGGAGGCGGGAGCAGGGAGGGGAAGGGACACAAAGCAACACACAGGCAGAGTGGAGGCAAGGAAGGATGCTGGGGCTTGGGGGGCGCCAACAAATAAAAAAGGCTAATCAAGGCCCAGTACAGCCACACAGGCATCACTCACCTGTAGCTCGCCAGATGGAAATGGCCTGCAGATGGTGGTGCCGGGAGTAGGCATCCACAGCACAGAGGGAAGGAGGACCAATCAGGGGAGGAGGGCAGGCTTAGGAGGCGGGAGCAGGAAGGGGAAGGGACACAAAGCAACACACGGGCAGCATGGAGGCAAGGAAGGATGCCGGGGCCTGACGGGCACCAACAAATAAAGGCTAATCAAGGCCCAGTATGGCCACACTCACCTACAGCTCGCCAGATGGAAATCCAATGGCAGAGGTGTGCTGGAATGCGCCTGTAGCCAAAATATATAGGGCTGTCAGAACCTTCTCCAGGAGTGGTAGTGCATGGGAGCAGATGGTGTGTGATGCAACACTCCCTGGCGAGGTCTAGGATGATATGGGGAGGGAATCTGTACCTTGCATACACCTCGTCATCTGGCATCACAAAAAGCGTTGTGCGGGGATGCACAATCCTGTCCCACACCATTCTTCTCCTCTTCCTTCTTCCATGAACATGTACGATCACCGCCACTACAGCTGGATTCATCTTGGAAGTGCACATTTAAAATTGTGTACATTGCGTGCTTATATAAGTATCCTTTATGCTTTGTATGTTGCGTTGTGTATCCTCTGGCGGTGAAATCAAAAGGTTTGTGTGCGCCTTTTTTTGCACTGGGAAGTTTGGGTTAGTAATCCATGAATTGGGTTATGTTTGCATTGACTGGGCATGTTATTTTTTATGTTTATGTTTATGTTTTTTACATTTTGTGTTATGGCGTGTCCCTTAGCACGCCCACATTATTCCCTGTTTATCCTCATTTGGTGCAAGCAATGAGGAATATGCACGTTCTGCCCTCTCAAAACTTTATATGAATTGGCACCTTAGAGTCTTTGTGTGTGTGTGTGTCAGAGAGAGTATGTGTGTTTGTGTGTGTGAACACGCGCACCACGCATAATGCTGTCATTGACTGGCATGTGAAAGTCTCAACGCTTATACGAGTTCAGATTTTTTTCTGAGCGATCAATATAATAGGGCATTTTACAACACTGTTTTCTTGGAGGATTTATAAAACTTGAATCTCCATGGATATTAACATTGGTCATGCATTGTTATATTAAAATAACATTCTATGGGTTAGTGTGTATATTCTATAAACTGTCTCTACACTGTATCAAAATATTTCACTTGTTAGCTAGAAGTCTACCGACCACGTTGTGCAAACGAACTAGTTTTGTTTTTCTACAAAAGCTTAATAATATCGCCACTAGGTGGAGAACGTTCCCAACAAATTGAACCAACGTTTGCAGTGGAACAACCAGACAAGTTCACTTTGCCTGTCAAGTATATCAGACACTTTTTAGCCAAACATAATTTCTCCACAATGTTAATTTTGCATGAATGCCAAGAAACGTATTGTAGTAGGCCTAAAAAAAACAAAGCCATTAAGGTTTACTCGTCTGCAGAAGAAAGTGAGGAGCTATGAGATAAGTCTGGTAATTAATAAATCACAATTGTTTTAGAAAGTCACCTAATTATTGAAACAGAATCCTCGGCGTTCATGTCTAGCACTGCATGTCCCTACAGAGCAATCTTTTAGTGCGCCCTACGGAAGTACCTAGCACACACATGTCTCATTCGCTGCTCCTTGACAAACCACTGACCCAATGATAAAGCAACCGAACCAATCATTCTCCTACGAAGCAACAAAAAAGTTATACTGGCACCTCGAACCCTTTGGTTATTCAATACCCTTGTAAAGAACGGCGGGCCCCTTCCACCAATGTGCAGCAGTACTGCACACCAGCGAATGTTGCTACTAACCTTCTATATCACTTAGCACGCGACCATGCCTGTAAAGAACGGCGTGCCCCTTCCACCAATGTGCAGCAGTACTGCACACCAGCGAATGTTGCTACTAACCTTATATATCACTTATCACGCGACCATGCCGCAATGTACAATGATACACAAGACTGAACGCAAGTGATTTTCTCTTGAAGTGCTATTTCTTGCATTTAGCACATATGAATTGAAAGTTCAAGCAACAATACATTCGTTATTGTTCTCAGTGTGTTGTTTTGCACATTGATTGAGGCGCGACCATTCCTTCGAATATCTGAACTGGATTAATTAGCATATGTTCAGGTTGCAGGTAATGGACAAGTTGTGTCAAAAGTTGAACCTCTTTCTTTGCATTTGTAGTTGCGTTGATGTGTCCCATTGTTTGTGGTAGTGTTATGTGGAACGAATCTCCAACGCTCTGATTATATTATTAAGTCGTACTCGCTCCACCTTTTAAGCCGTTGTGAGCCCTTCCTTTTAGCGCCATTATTAGGGGAAGTGGTTCAGTGATGTGGCTATAGCTCTGACGACGGCTCTATATAATCGAATCACAATGCTTTGCAGAGGAGGCAGCCCCTTTTCATCATCTGAACATATATTGCACCAAGGGGTCATATTTTGCTTATCCGAACTGACCAGGCATGAGGGACTGGTGACGACTCACCTAATGAACTGTCGTTCCTACATGTTGATTTTGTTCCCACATTTTAGATATTGTATTCTTTTGCATTTGTTATTACCTATTTTTCTTTTTGTGGAGCAAATAATACATTTAATTGAAAAGCTCAACACTGTGAGAGCATCACACATATTATTCCTGAAAACTCATTGATAGCATCAATGTACTTTCGGAGCAGAGTATATAGTACATTTCAGAAAACACTGTAAAAAATGAAAAGAAGAAGCAAAATAAGAAAAAAAAGACAGTCCAGGTAAAAAAGTAACAAAGAACAACAGAAGTACATTAATATGAAAGATAACATGTCATGTTACAAAAAGGAGCAGCTTATTTTATATCCAGAGACTGCTGGGGAATCTTTGAACTAGAGGGGCGTGAATGTGCGTGCTTAATGTGTGGGAGCGACCTAGGGCAGTGAGGGGGATCAAAGCAAACAAGGGAAGCTTAAGGGCTTTGCCCCCCGAGGAATTTTATTTTTAAGACAATGCCCTTAATAGCAGCATTTTTCAGCCCTTTCTTTGAGTAAAAAGCACATCATTTGCAATCATTTTCATACGGTAGCACAGTACACGGGGCCATTTTGCAACTCTCAGTTCATGATGTCTTTGCCCACAACATATGACAGTAAAAAAACATGTTCATGTTGGCCGTACCCACACATGTCCATGCATGTTGCACCATGAAAAGGATACCTAGACTGGCTATAAAATGATAAGCCAGTGTACAGTGCAATCATACTTATGCTCACATTTACCCTTGATTCATAGCATATGAATGTGATGGCGCACAAATAATATATGGCTAGACGTGTGCCACCAATGTAAGCCAGTCTACCCATGTAATAACACTCATCACATTTTCTTTACTGTTGATGCCAATTGAAAAGTAAGAAACGCCATGCACAGTAAGAAGGTACATTCGCCCTGACGCCATAGGTCAAGCCAGCCACCTAATAACACGTATCATATTTGCTTTACACCTGATGCCAAGTAAAACATGCAATGCCACCTTAAAAAAGTAAATGAAGACTGGCACTACTAATGTAGGTCAGTCTAGCCAAGTAATAGCACTTGCATTTGCTTTTCCCTGAATGCCAAGTAAAAACTGTAATGCCATATTAACAAGTAGCACCAGTCTGCATATACTTTCTTATTGTGGAAAGTCAATTTTTACATGGCATGAATGGTAAAGCAAACATATGTGTTATTACTGTTACGGATAATTCTCCAGAATGGCTAATTTCCCTTACATACTGAGTCCCTCATCCGCTTTGTTGGATTTCTAGGATTTATTTTTTCACCTGGTAAGAGTGTGAGCCTTTTTTCCCACTCTTACATGTGTTTCGCTATGTGTGTTTAACATTGTTGTGTTCATAAACTGTGGAGCCTTAGCCACTCCATAGGCATCATCTTTTTACTGTGTCACACAGCACCTTTAGTACAGTGACACAGGGTTGTCTTTTTCAGACTTCCCACTTTAAACTCCATTTTCTGGGACTGACTACTGTCTCTCAGAACTTGTAATGTTGCCATTCACTTTATTATTATTTTTAAAATCACAGACCAAGTACAAACTATCTTCCATACAGTACTGGAAAGGGTTAAAAGTTATCCCTTTTTGCCTGTCTCTCATGGAACATGATTTCATTCCCCTTTTGCTAAGATTTCGTTGGTGGCACTGGTATCTACCCTATTTTTCCTACCGCGGTCTTTGTAAATAGCCTTGGTATTGGTTTAGGCTAAGTTAGTAGCCTCAAACTTAAATCCGCTGGACCCCATTTACTTTTATTTGGTTCTGGCTGGGTTTATTTGCCATTTCTTTTTGTAAGGTCTTTCTCGTGTTTTACTCTACGCGCCATGCCAGGTATGGTTCCTTTGTTCGCCGTCCTTGGGCAGACTTCTGTACAGAAGTACTCCTTAGGTGCCTGAATGTCTGAGGGGGACAGGATGTGAGTGAGGGTTTGAGACTCCCTGCACAGGGTCTCCTTGGAGACCCATGTTGCACTCTGTTTGATTGGCTGTGGAGACTGTCCCGCCAAGACAGCCACCCCTTTGCGTGATTGACAGCCATGCTGTGTGAATGGGGAAAACTGCATAAAAAGCAGGTCTCTGGGGCTTGGAAGGCAGAGTCTCCACTGGATCGAGAGAACTGAAGAGAAGCTGAAAGTAGAGGACCACAACCATGACTGAACCTCCCGGTGAAGCCCTGCTGTTGGGTCCGAATCTCCAAACTTCGACAACAGAGAAGATCTGCAAGGAATTTTCTTCCCTTGAGCTGGTGGGACCAACTAGTTCGCCAAACACCAAGCAAGGCCTCTCTCCCCTGATAGAATTTGCTGTAGTGAACCGGATAGCCAGGAGGATCGGACCCTGTTTGGTTTTTCAGGAGCGCACCTTTTATTTGTTGCTTTGCTCTGCTGCTGGTTTTTTCCCTGGGCAGTGCAGGACCCTCCAGTCTTCCTACTTCATGTCAGTCCGACAGTCGCTTCAGGAACCGTGAGCCTACAGGATCTGCCAGGAACGTCTGCCTCAGCTGCAGCCTTCTTCTTCATTTAAGGTACTGTTCAAACCCGGTTGTTTGTTCCGTCCGACCACGGTGAAAGTGTTTGAAATCTTTCACCAATCGAGGGCTTGTCCTTCTCTACTCTTTTAAATAACTTTTCTTCCGACCAACTTTGTTTCAAACGCTTGGCAAAGACTTAACCGCAAACTATTCTGTACTGTGTGATACTCTGCAAAGACTCTGAACCATTAACATTGGCCCAGGCCTATTGATTTAAATCCTCATTGTAGCAAGCCTTTTCTAGATTGCCCTGCCTACTTACTTGTTGGTGCTGATTCATTTTGTATAACCTTGTCTTTCCCTCCCTTTTAAATTGCTGTAGTGCCATTTTGCTCACACTTCATTTTGAGCTTAACTTGTCCAGAATTCATCAGGTGTTGTGTAGTATATTAAGGGCCTCATTACGACCCAGGTGTTAAGGGTTAACGCCATCGTTAACCCTTAACGCCTGATTCCAATTTTAACGGCTGCTTTTAGCAGCCGTTAAAACCCATGGCGCTAACCCGCCTTGGTGCTAATTACGGCACCGTAATTTACGATGCCGTAATTAGCGCCTTCCCCATTTCCATTATGCCCTATGGGGCAAAAATGGGAATGGGGAAGGGTAAATGGGAAATGGGGATTTACCGCCCCACTCACCTTGGAATGGGGCGGTAAATCCGCCATTCACCATGGTGTAAACGTAGTTTACACCATGGTGGTAAAGTTGGCGTACTTACCGCCTGGGTCGTAATTACCCCCTAAGAGTGTGATTTTTCTGATGCTTCACTTAGTAAATTGTTTTACAACTGATGTGTAAATAAATGTATCTTCTTTTACTCAGAAACATTGAGTCAGTGTTTATTTGAACCATAGTAATTGTTGTCCTTTGTGTAACTATTGATACTGTTCACTTTACTCTTGAGATACGTCTGGCTGCTCAGCCATCGCTACCACTTTACTCTGTAGTACAGGCTTGTACCAAAGGTGAATTTGTACTGTCACTTGTAGTCTTAATTGTGTGTGGTGTTCCCAAAGGGTACTGCATATGATTCTGCCTAACAATTACATGGCTAGACTGGCCTACATTTAGCGTAGGCCAGTCGATCCAGGTAATAACACATATGTTTGCTTTATCGAGGGTAAATCAAACATACCACTTGTGGCATGGAGCCTATTTGGCTGATGTTTTACTGACATTGTCTATCTGTCCTGTTTTTAAAAAGTCCTTGTCATAACCAATGATTTCCTCTTGCAAACCAGGTCATGGTGCGGCGAGAAAGGAGGAAAATGTAGTCAGCAGCAGGAGGTTAATGAGCAGTCCATGCAGTAGCAACTGGATACTGATATCGTGACACATATGCAAACTTGCAGAACCACCACAAAAGTGGCAGTTGCTTTGGACAGAATGCTACACAAATGCAGCACAGCCTGAATGTGAAATTATTATTATGTATATCGTATTATTTGGCAGACAGGTGCAAACTCATTATCAGAGAACTCAAATGTCTTCTTTGCTTCGTTAATTAGAGGAATGTTTTGGAACAGGTTCATAAGGGTACTAGAGTATCTCATCATGGTGAATGCTCAATCAACACAGAGTAACTCTGTTGTGTAAAAATACCATTGTTGCAAATGGACAGTATTTCTAAATGCAAACTCCAAACAAGCTGAATTCAACCGTATCTGCATAAATACACTTTCCAAATGTTGCATCTCTCTATCTTGCACATCTGATGTGCTTTGCATGTGATGCCACTCATGACACCATACATGATGTAATGTGTGATATCGTCGGTGAAGTCATTTGTAATGTCATCAGTGTGCTTAGGGGCTGCAGAATGCAGGCATCATAGTTTTGGTGGCAAAGCTTCCGCATCTTCCAAATATCAGGGGTTTTGTGGCATTCAATCAGCACCTTAACGTCTCTTCAAGAAAGGGTTTTTCATTAAATTTAAAGGGTTTCATTGTATCAGACTGCATCAGATTGTTTCAACTTAATGTTACTTCAACTGAGGTTTGTTCACTGAATTTCAAGGGCACTGAACTTATTCACCTTAACTGTCCCCTAACTAATGTTTTTTTTTCACTGAATTTTCAGTGTTCTGTTGTGTTTTACCCCCGCCACGTTCTCATAACATACCTGATGTTATGCCATTTGTTGTCAATATCTGTTCTTGACCTACTCAACATTGGGTTTATCAAGAATTGTAATGTCTTGGCGTCCACTTGATAAGATGGCAATAGGAATGGTGTACTGTGACAAGGAAGAGTGAGTTGAGGTTAGTGGGGGCTGTGATGAGGAACACTGCAGTTGTGGAGTTGGATACTGCGGAAAAGACGAGTGAGGTTGGTAGTTAGGAACTGTGATAAGGAATAGTGATGGGGCTATTTGGGGACTCTAATGATGAACATCAAGGAATGATTAGCGAGGGACCATTCTGAGGAAGACTGAGTTGGTACACAGATCTACCTTATACATTATAAACACAGAAATCGTTGAAAGAACTACCTATAAATATAAACTTTATTTTCACCAAAATTCTCAGAACGAGAACCAAGAAAGTACTGGGACAAGGGAGAAGCATGTGCTGATATGAAATCTAGATTCCTGAACAATATCTATGTCTTTGACTATTGAGATCGAGAATTAACAAAAAAAAAGAAAGATATGAAGACAATGGACCTCATTACAAGTATGCTGGTCTGGAAAGAGCAGTGCTGGTAGCGGAGTACAGCACCATTTTCTGGACCAGCTGTTAGGCAGAATTAAATGCAGTACCCTCTGGGACCACCACATACAATTAGGACTACAGGTGTAAGCAAAAACAAACGGTTGGTATAATTACTGCACCACACAGTTTTTGGTAGCGAGCTGAGCAGCCAGGCTTATCTCAAGAGGGAATGTGAGCATTACAAGGATGTTACACAGAGGTCTTACAATCACAATGGTTCAAGTAGACACTTACACTCAAGGTTTCTTGGTAAAACACGTATTAATTTATTACACAGTCATTCAGAAAACATTCATTAGAAGGAGGCAACTTAATATTATACACAAATACACTTCATTCCAAACCAATATGTTTCTGGGTAATTTAGGCTCACCTGAAATAGGAGAAAAATAGCATTTCAGTTACTTTGAATGGAAGTAAAAAGCACAAGTTAATAGAATAGATCAAAAATACTTTATTAGGCAGTGCAAATAGGTTCAGTTCACTAGAGGACTTGATTCAGTTTAATAGGCCTAGGCCAAGGTCAATGGACTAGTGTCTTGGATAGGAAAGAGCAGTTCTTATAGTAAATGTTAAACTATTTGCCAATGTTCTCAGAAGCAGTTTGTACGAAAAAGTATCATATGTTGGGTCACAAGCTGATTAGGCCTGCAAATTGGGAAAGTTTCACAAACTTTGACCGCGAGAGGTAAGTTCTCTCAATCAGGTGAGCACAGTACCATAGTATGAAGAAAAAGATGCAGCTGAAGAAGTTGGTTCCTGGCAGCTCCTGCATATCTAACTGTTCCTGAGCCTCAGTCGTGGGGACAAGAGGGAGGACGTCAGGGGACTCCTCCAGTGCACGGGATGGGTCAAACAAGCTGGCAAAATGGAAGATCTTCGGTTCAAGTAGCTGTTGTCAAGCAAAAAAGTTGTTGTCCTTCCCCCTGGTTGTGATGTCATCTTTGATGTCATGGGTGTTAGGCTTAGCAGTGCACGGTGGTGGCACGAGTTAATGGTTGCTTAGCTTACCATAACTGGCGAATTTCAAGGGTTTTTCGGTTTTACTTGGAACCATAACATCCCTTCAACAAAGTTTTTTCACTGAATTTGAAAGGTTTTTAACAGCGCAACTTAACCATAACGTCCCTTTAGCAAAGTTTTTTTACTGAATTTGAAAGGTTTTTTGCAGCGCAACTTAACCATAATGTCCCATTAACAAAGTTTTTTCACTGAATTTCATTGGTTTTTAGCAGCGCAACTTAACCATAACGTCCCTTTAACAAAGTTTTTTCACTGAATTTCATAGGTTTTTAGCAGCGCAACTTAACCATAACGTCCATTTAACAAAGTGTTTTCACTGAATTTTATAGGTTTTTAGTAGTGCAACTTAATAATAATGACTTTGACTTTATATACATGTCATATGGAACTGACTGAATCCCTTCTACTGTACTTGATGTCCGCGAACTCATTTAATGTTCGCTGACATGTTCGAAGAACAGTACCACTACCTAAAAACTCTGGGGGGGTATGTTTGATAACATAGGAAAATTTAACAAATTCCAAAAGGAGCACACAAACACATTATATTTACTAATACATAAGAAATGTAACCCATATGTACAACACACTAACCATTCATTTAAATGCACTATCTTCTAAAATGGAATATACCACAAGAAGATAAATTGGCTTCCAACATAATTACCTCACAAACACAACAGAACTGAGAACAAGAGCAGACCCACTAAGTACATAGGACATATCTTACCTGAAATAGTAAGTGTACTTAATTTCATTCATATATTTGTAAACTTTCTGTATTAGATAAAAAATATATTATCTTTTTTTTTTCTCACAGAAATGTCTAGTACTCTGGAATGGCTAGAGGAGCATTTCCCACATGAAGAAATGTCACAAGATAGTGAAACTAATGGTAAACACTTTATAATATAAACCATTTAATTATTATTATTTTGTATACATTTAACATATATATATATATATATTTCGTACAGAGCATACCAAAATAGAAAATATTTCAGAAACACCTGTTATGGATAACACTTTTCACAGTATAGAAGAAAAAATGGATAAAATGGATTTATTGTTGACTAATTTTAATAATTTGAAAACTTTTGTGGAAGATCATTTTAAACCAAAAACCTCGTACCATTGCCCCACATGTACTTGTCCCTCCTCACCATATCCCAGTCAATTATCCCCAAACCCTCTCCATAACCCAAAACGTTTTGATGAGACTTCCATCCCTTCTTCACCTAATAACAATCATGTTGAAACCCCTAATTCTCCTGTTTTTGTTTCTGTTTCTGCCTCACCTTCTCTGTCATGAATGATTAATATATGTTAAATAAAGTTTAATTATTATATTGTGTCGTAAATAGTTTTTTTTTTTTTTTTAAATGTAGGTGTCCGCGGACAGTGCAGGTGTTCTGAAAGTTTGGTAAATAAACGAAAATGGAGGTGTCCTGAAGAACACTATACCTGTTTGTACTGTTTGCTAGCAAGTTCAAACTGTTCTAAGAACACACGTGGTGTCTTGAAATGTTCGTAAAAAAAAATAATTAAAGTGTCCTAAAGAACAATATATCTGTCCGTAGTGTTCGCTATCAAGTTTAAACAGTTCTAAGAACACAATTGGTGTCCTGAAATGTTCGTACGTAAACGAAAATGGAGGTGTCCTGAAGAACACTATACCTCTTCATAGTGTTCGCTAGCAAGATGAAACTATTCTAAGAACACACGCGGTGTCCTGAAATGTTCGTAAAAAAAAAAAAAGTGTCCTAAAGAACACCATATCTGTCCCGAATGTTCGCTATCAAGTTTAAACTGTTCTAAGAACACAATTGGTGTCCTGAAATGTTCGTACGTAAATGAAAATGGAGGGGTCCTGAAGAACACTATACCTGTCCGTACTGTTCGCTAGCAAGTTGAAATTGTTCTAAGAACACAATTGGTGTCCTGAAATGTTGGTACATAAACGAAATTGGACGTGTCCTGAAGAACACTATATCTGCCCTTACTGTTTGCTAGCAAGTTTAAACTGTTCTAAGAACACACGCAGTGTCCTGAAATGTTTGTTTCACGTATGACGCATTTTTAATTACTTCAGGACCCGAGCAGTGTCCGTAGAACATCAACGCGCATGCGCTAACCAATCTCTGTGCATTTGGTGTCCTGCGGACATGCGCTTCCTTCGCGGACTTGTTCGTGAACGGATCATATGACCGCGCCCACGCTGATCGCGTGTTCTGAATGCGGACACTGTTCGTGTCCCCGAACAATTTAAAAGTATATTTTCAATTAATCCATAATATTTTTCAATAGAATCTCACCATGGCACAAGTCCCACATAGTAATCCTGAGTTTCTACATACCTTTTGAAACTTTTCGAACTTTTTTTGTGTTCGATCTGTCCGCAGACAGCACGCGTGTCCGCGGACCGCGCACAAGCACCCCTATAAATGACCACGCCCTAGAGCTTATTCTCATTGTGTTTCTGGCTATTCTTCAGAACACAGCGATTTTTGCTGCCACCTGCAGATTACACCATCATCGAGATGGCATCCCTGGCTGCTAAACTGCCACTTGGTGCTGCACCTGCTTCAGCACCACCCCCAACCCCTCCACCACCACCACCTCCCCAAGGGCCTGAAGCGGGGAACAGGAGTGAGGGTGTAGAGGAGGAAGAAGAGGATGATGAGAATGAGGTAGAGGAAATCCCTACTACCCGCACTAGGCGTGAGTCTTGGGTGTGGCGGTTATTTATCATTCATAGGAATGGTCCTAAGGCTCGTGCGAACCGGGTTACCTGCAATGAGTGCAAAATGATACTCAGTCGCGGGAAGCATGGTGAGTACAGCTTTGGGACCACTACTATGAAGCGACACCTGAGGTCATTTCACTCTGGGGCTATTCGCAAGGTTGTACCTTGCGAAGAACGTAGCAGGTTGATTTCCTCTACTTCATCCTCTGTTTCTGATCCTGTCACCACAAGGACCACCTGTGTGGGACAGCGTCTTCCTCAAGCTGCCTCACAGGCCATACAGAATGCTGATGACCCTTACCTTTAGAGGGTCACAGTTATATGTATGTACTGTGACACAGTACTCTGCAGGGGGGCGCGACTTCGTAGTGCTTTTGAGACTATCGTCTCAGAGCACGAGAAGATCTGCTCACTACCGAAATAAAACCCACTCTACATATTCCTCTCTCAGCTCGCCCTTTCTTATCCCTGTGGTTGGTGTGCCCCATTTTACCTTCCTTTCCCCTCCTCTCCTAGTGTGTCGTGTATAAAAAAACAAAAATATCAAAAATAAAAAAAAAATAAGGCTCTTTTCAGAGCCGCCTTTCACAGTTAAAAAATAAAAGTGAAAATAAAAGAAGTAGGGCCCTTTGTATGTTTTAGAAATCCGTGGACAGTTTGCGAAAATTTAAAAAATTGGGTGCTACCCTATCACAAACATTGCAATTTTCTCTGGGAGGCAGTGGTGGCTCTGAAAAGAGCCTTTGGAAGGTGTTTGTAAGTCAAAAATTTTAAATGCTTAAAACCTACTTCAAAATGGATGTTGTAATTCCAAAAAAGGTCGCAATGCATTTTGTACATTTCTCAGAAAAATCTGATTGCCACCATAAGTAAGATGGACTCCATCTCTGCGAAAAATGTTTGTACTACGAAACAGAATATTTTCATTGCGAAAAGAAGACATGCCACATTTTTTTAGAAAGGCACAAACAGCTTTATTAACATTGCGCCTTGCTTTTTCCATTTGTGGACCAAATGAAGAAGAACAAAGCCACATTTGTCTCAGCGCAATCCGTGAAAATATCACTTTAGAATTAGGAAACATGTCCATAACCTTCCTAAGTCCTTCTTTCATAGCAAATTGCAAAATTCCAGTCACAAGTCCTAAACTGTTCACTCGACAATGATTTACAATTATGTCTGGATGTTGCTGTCTCCAAAGTAGCACATAGAGGTAGCAAGTCCAACCAGTTCATTCCACGTACTCCATGCCAGTGTACTTCCACACGTGGGAATCCAAGATCTACAGCTACTCCACAGCTTTCTGCATGCTCCTTCAACCAATATATCCATGATTCTCCCAAAATCCATACAATCTTTTTCCTAAAACATACAGACATAGCTATCTGTTGTTCTCTCAGCAAAAACAGTATATGAGAAACTCTCTTCTGGCACTACACACCCACTAAACTTTCCTGACCAATCCCTTTCAGTACTCATTCTCATTTGCATGACTTCTGAACCCAAAAATCCCCAGATGTAACTCCTGATGTCCGCGAACTACCGCCATGTCCGCGGACATATCGTAACATGAAAAGCCCTTCTACCATTTCCACTTCACTCTCTCTGCCATTCCCTCATAGGATGTAGCTAAGAAGTCACATGACCATGCACCAATCACATTCAAGACCTCTACATCTAACTTCATCATCATAGATCAGCACTGCAAATGTACTGTGAATCTCTCTGAGTACAAGTGTCATATCATTGGCAAGCACCATCTACCAGGAATACTGTACAAGTCTCCAAGATTTCTACTTGCAGCTCCATTCATATCCATATGCATGAACACAAACTTCAGTTATGCATATTTTCTGTACAGTAGATAAACACATTTTCAAACAGAATTTTAGCTTGTGTACTCTATAAAATGAATTTACTGTATTTTTTTCAATTTCCTAAAATCAACTATCACTTATAAACCTTTATACTATTTACTTTCTTTATACACACACACTCAAATCATGTTAAAATAACATTTTTTAAATTAAATATATAGACTACATATATTCAAACAAAATTGCATGCAAGCACAATCTATGTTTAAATCTTTAAAAAAATACTTATCCAATTTCATATTGTTTTGTTTTTATTTATTTATTTACTTAATTACTTTAATTTAGACATGACATTGAGGCGCTATTACCTAGAACAGCTTAGTTACAGAAATAGTGGTATTCACTGGTATATTATAAATTTCACAAGATATAGTAAAGATATTTTTTTGCTACAGTTAGTCATTCAATACAATTTGTTCATTAAGAACATATCATATGTAATGTATCTTATGTAAATAAATTAGTTTAATGGTTTTGAAGAAGGCGCTGAGGATTTCAATTAAAAAAATCAATATCTAAATTAAAAACAGCGTTATATACAAAGTTACCAGTTTGAATCTTTTACAATTGCAGTGAAGACCAGTCTCCTGAAAAGAAGCAGCCAAATTCAAAGAACAAAGAAGAACTAAGAAATTACCTGTTAATTTAAGAAAAAAAGTAAGTAGAATATCACCATACTATTTGTATTATTACTCAAACATACTGTAAAGTTAATACAAGCTATTTCTGTGCCTAAAAATAGAGATTGTGTACAATTTTGTCCAAAAATCTCCATGTCTTAAACAGCGATTTACAGCCAGAATGGCCCACAAATTCCTATTTTTGGACACACAAATTACCCAACTGAACCGCTACAATTTTCATATTATAGAACAAACAACTGTTTTAATTGTATACATTAGATTTACTATTTGTACTTTTCCACACCACTAGCTTACTTTTTTTGTCATCTGAACCCCAGTTTAGTAACACATACATTCAAGAATACCTATCCCTACTAGTTGTAGTTCCCAATGCACAATCACACAACATTACATACATCTTTATCATCTTACTCAAACACTCATGCACACAGCACACATACATTGCAGAACACCCCAACCCATACCTTCTTTATTTTTTTCAACAGACCCTAAAGAATGCCTACCAAAAGTCAAGTCCGTAGAAAGCAATGCAGAAGTAGAGCAAATGAAAATAAAAGTGTCCAACATAAGCATCCATCTCTAGCAGAATTTGTAAAAAAAAGTTGAAACAAAACAGCTAATACAGTCATTTAGTGAAACACAAGAAGTTTCAAGTACAAAAATGTTGCCTCCTCTATCAAAATGTAAAACAAACCAAAAAACAATTAACAGAAAATCAGCTATCACTACAGATAAAACTACTTCTTTAAATTTTAATATAGTGCAAAGTAAGCATACCAAGAAAAGTATTTTAGCCAAAATGTACTGTCACAAAGTCCTTCAAAATCTTATAAAAACAGGAGAGAAATCAGGTTCAATGCTTAAAACCTATCGTAGGAAATTAATCTTAGAAGCATTGATGGACAGTGCAATTCTTCTCAAAAGAAAGTTATTTATTTTACTGTTAAACAAAATGAAACCACTAACAAAACTAATAACTAAATTACAAAAATGACTTCTCAATAAGTGAAATGTCAACAGAAAGAACTTCTTAAGTATCTTCGGAGGTGAATGTAATTACACTACGAGCACAGAACCATATTTTAATGAAGAAGCGTACAAACAAAAGCAAAAAAATACAATTGCCATAAATAGCAGTGGTTGAGATTATGAAAAAGTGAATAATACCATAATGGAACAAGAAGTACTCCTTACAAAAATATGCCCTAAAAATTAGAACTACCCCTCCATTCAACTGAATAAGAACGTCTAGTGTACAAATGGCCATGCACATCAATGTGTAACATTCCCAAACAATGTTTCAAATCTTTACGCCAATTCCTCAATAAATATGTAAAAAGCAAAGACAAAATCAAAATTAAATTACTGCAAAATATGGATACCTGTCCAGTGCGCAAGTACACAGGACTACAAGGACATTCATTGGCCAGCATTACAGGACCTACTTGTAAAACCACTTTCCATGATATCAAAAGGATATCAACACATCATTCAACTATAAGAAATCTAGTCTATAAACTGTACTATGCTAAAAGTCCTGCTTTAGCACTAGTACATTTAAATAACATCCTTCTACATGGTACAGCAAAAGACCTACTTGAAGAAATTGACTATATCCAGAAAATATATTTTGGAAGTGAAAGCCATTTACAGAATGAAATAGCTTTAAACCAATTAAGCAACAATTCTACACATGGCAACCTTTTGCTAAGCACATACAAGAAAGAAATACTAAAATTTAAAAGTACATCAGCTGAAGTACCAAACCATGTATGTGTATGTTGCCGTAGAACTTTTTATAAAAGTAACACAAAAACTGTAGACCTATCATACTAAATAGAAGACAATGAAGAATCTAAATGGTTTGAATTAGCTATCTACCTTGTAGCAGAAAACAAATACGAAATAACTGAGCCCTTAATACTTTGCAGTTACTGCACTACAAAACTTGACAACAACCAAACTCCTTCACGTGCTATCCCAAATAATTTGGAATTATACCCAGTACCAAAACCCCTACAACAACTTAATTTATATGAGAGCATCATAATTCAAACAGTACACCCATTTCAAGCAATAATACGCCTTCAACCAAAAACTGCAAAATTACCTTCCTCTGAATTGGTAAAAGGCATTCGTGGAAAAGTAGTTTATTTACCATTAGATCTAAAAGAAAATGTGCATAGTCTAGGAGTGCAACGTCCAATGCAGCAATCTTTAATTATCTCAGTAAATGGAGTACCTACAAAAGACAAAAAAATATGGTAACAGCTGGTAGATTTACATAAAGTTAGACAAGCCTTCCAATATCTTAGAGAGAATAATGAATATTACAAAGAAATTAATATTGAAGAGAACTTCAAAGATACAACTGAAATAATTCAAGAAACACAAGAAGCTTGTCAATTTGAGCTTCTAGATCCTGCTACAATATCAAATACTTTAGACCATTATACAATTCATCCTTTGCACTCTAATGAAACGATAGAAGTTGTACTGGAAACGTACCAAATGCGTCAAACAAAAGCATCGCCAATCAGCATATGGGAAAAAACTATAGAAGCACGTGCTTTTCCTCCACTCTTTCCTACTGGCAAAGGAGGAAGGTATGATGATAGACCTATTCAAATATCAGCTTCAGAATACCACTCATTACGGATGTATTCTGAAGATCCCAGATTTAGACAAAATGTGGAATACATATTCCACCTACTCTTTGAAAGTGAACTAGCAACTTTATGTTACGGAGTTGCACACATATTAAAATCAGGATCACACTTTCAAAATATGACAGCTACACAATTATTAGAAAAAGTGCAACAAAGGGATGAGATTTTACAATCAAATATTACAAATATATTAGCAAATATGCGTGGTACTAAAGAGTACTGATTTCGACGTCATGGAGATGTACTTTGTATGATCAGAAACCTTGGCCCACCCACTTGGTTTGTTACATTAAGTTGTGCAGAATATGCATGGGAAGATTTACATGATTTCGTACGCATATCAAATAAAAACAAAACAAACATAGATATACTAACACCTGGAGAACTTTGTTCTTTGGATCCTGTTAATGTTTCAAGATATTTTCACCATCGCTTCATTGCTGTGCTACATTTTATTTGTAATAAAACTGTTCCTCCCCTTCGAGAATTGCAACACTTCTTTTGGAGAAAAGAATATCAAGCCAGAGGAGCACCACATATCCACATGCTTTTATGGATTAAAGATGCTCCTATATTTGGTCAAGACATTGATGCCACTGTTTTACAGTTTATTGAAAAATATGTCACTTGTGAAATTCCATCAGAAGCCACAAATAGTGATCTTCATGCACAAATTTTACAATTTCAAAGACACAAATGTGGAAAAAATGGTCGTCGCAAATACAAAAACAAAGGGAAATACTACACCAAATGCCGATTTGGTTTCCCTAGACCAGTTACAAATACAGGTCAAGTGAACAACCTCATGTCTTCAGTTAGACATAGTGTTAAAGGTAAGTCACCTAAAAATACATATTACATAAAAAGAAAAGAAGAAGAAAAATATATCAATGATTATAATGCAATCATTGCCCACTTATGGAATGCAAACATAGATGTGCAGTACATTGCAGACAATTCTACTGCAGTTGCAGGATATGTCACAGCATACTTAACTAAAGCAGAAAAGACAGAGCTCCAAGACCTCTGGAATGACCTGTCATCAGATAAAACAGTGTCTCAGAAATTACACAGCTTGGGCAAAAAAAAGCTCACCCATAGATAATGTGGATCATATGAAGCAGCTGATCGTTTAACTGGTACTGCATTGTATGGTAAATCTGAAAATATAGTATGGCTTGTCTTGGTCCAGCTAAATCTAGAAAAAGAGTTCTAAAATCATATGAAGATATAGAAACAATAGCCAAACGTGATCCCAACAGCCAAGACATTTTAAAAAACAATTTATTGAACACATACTACCCAAACAGAAGTAATACTTTGGAAAACATGTGTCTATACCACATAGCCCAAAACTACACATACAAAAATAATATGAAACCTGATAAAAAAAAAGGTAAATATAGAGTGACAAATTCTGAAGGCAGCTTAGTTAAACTCACTAAACCAAATTTAATTAATCATATCAAATTGTCATTAAAGACTCCTCAAAATAAAGAAGTATATTACATGTCCCTGCTACAACTCTTCAAACCATGGATAAAAGAAGAACAAATACTAGATAACTATGACTCATATGAGGATGCTTTCAAAGCAAATGAAAGCACTATAACTGATGTAAACTTTACACAGTACAAAACAATGTTGCACAATGAGCAGCAACACGAAGAAGAACTCCAAGCCCAACTAGATAAGGACACTCCTGACAGTAGTCAAACTTCTGTAACAGGAAGCCAAGAACCACTGGGAGAACCACTAATAGTAAATGAGGCAGAATTAGCTATGATAGAAGTAGAAAACACTATGTGTCAGTATGAAGATAAAGAAGACTTAACTATACTACAATCAAAACTAAACAATGAGCAACGTAGCATTTTTCAAGAAGTAACAAAAGAAATTGCACATGGTGCAAAACCTGAAAATAAAGAATGTTCCTGCCATAATTATAAACCTATACTACTGTACGTCAGTGGTGAAGCTGGTTCTGGCAAAACATTTCTAATCAAAATCATTAGTAAGTTCCTTCAACAATTGACAAACAACAAACGGTCAGCTGTTGTCACTGCCCCACAGGGTTAGCTGCCTACAACATAGGTGGTGTTACATTACACCAATTACTACTATTACCAGTAGAACACCAGAACAAAGTAGACTATTACAAACGTTCTGCAGAAGCTGCAATGGAACTATGCAGAGTATTGAAACAAATGAAAATGCTACTAATAGATGAAGTGAGCATGGTCTCCAACCTGATGTTGGCTTTGATTCACCTCAGATTACAAGAAGTACTCAAAATAAACTATGAAGAGCTCTTTGCAGGAAAACACATTATTGTTTTTGGAGATCTGCTTCAATTAACACCAGTAAGAGGTGAGCCTATTTTTAAAACATTAGGACACAAACTCTGCCGTAAAACTGTTGGCAGCATTGGAAATGTCAACCTTGGCAACATTTCCAATACAGAGAATTAACAGAAAACATGCGGAAATCTGCAGATCTCACTTATGCCAACATTTTTAAAAGTATCAGAGTTGGTATGCTTTCTAAAGAAGCAGAAGCAACATTGAAAACCCGGCACATTAATGCACTTTATGGCGATAATGCATGTGCTACAGATGTTATTGAACAATTAGCCCACAAAAATGTCAATTGTATGGCCTTAATGCCAACTCTTGCAAGCTGTTTCAAATTCAATGAAATCATGCTAAGTAAAGAAATGCAACCAATCATGGAAATTAACGCCATAGACAAACTAGATGTACATGGTATGACACTACCCATATGTGACCAAGCCACAACAAGACTAAATAGTTTAGAAAAATCAATCTCAAACACAGCAGGCTTAGAAAAGATATTAAAATTATCCTTAAATTGCAGAGTAATGCTTAAACATAACCTTGACGTGGACCAAGGACTAGTTAATGGAGCACTGGGTACAGTTGTTGGCTTTCAAACATACCCACGCGACAACAAAATTCAGTTTGTCAATATACTCTTCGACAAACTTTCAGAAGTAAAAAGGATAGGACGCTCAACAGCTAGATTCCTTCTCTTCAAAGATATGTATGTACGCAGAGAACAATTTTCTCTAACTCTTGCATACACAGTCACGATTCATAAATTACAAGGTCTTACCCTAGACAAATCATTGATAGATATTGGTAACACAGTATTTAAAGAAGGCATGAGCTACGTAGCACTATCACGCTTACGTACACTTGACGGTCTATTTCTAATCAACTTTGATGCAAGTAAAATAAACGCTGATATTCCTTGCATTTTAGAATACAATAGACTTCGCTCACTATATACTCCCCACCTAAACACATATTCTGTTCCACAAAAAGTAAAAAGTTATAAAAGAAAAATAAATCAAACAGAAATACAACAGGATGTCACTTCAAATCCTCCAAAGAGAGTAAAAGAAACTAATACTTCATAAAGTACCACAAGCAAGAATCAATTAGGGAAAGTAAACCAGGTACTTCTTTAAAGAAGGAAGACAAACTCCAAAATAAAGTTGGTGTAAATTGCTACGCTAATGTAGCAATGAATATTCTATTTCAATTACCACCAATTGTTAACAACATTTACTTACACAGTACAGACCCATTGTGTTTGCAAATGTTAGTACTTCACAGAAATGCAGCAAACAATCCTGACAATAGGTATAATATACCATGCAGGAGCCACAACCAAGTCAGCGAACTACACTGCATATATAAAAAAGAAATGTACCTATTGTTGTGAAGGTTTTCTTACCAAGTGATACTTGACCATGTGTGAATCCAGTCAGCTTGCAGTTGTTTTTGGTACCATCTGCATTGTAACGTAGAAGCATTAGTATTAGGTATTCACAATGTGTTTGTATTAGTAAGGTGGAGCGATTATTTGAATTGCAGGTAGTACATAATCTACCATAGTTTGCATTTTGTACAAGTTGCTGAAATGGAATGGATTCACAATTAGGTATGGATACCTACACGAAGCGCTCATTAGGGATCTGTTCCTGTGCCACATTATTGCAGAGAGTACATGTATATTTCCACATGTATGAAATCTGGAAGATTTCATTCATAAATGAAACAGTAATTGTTCCACCATTAGATGCGCTGCTAGCTCACACAGATTAACATATGCTTAATTAGTGATTGTAAATGTTGCCATTGATGCGAGTCCATATGCAAAAGTTGGTTCCCTAGGCTCCAGCAGTGCCACACACATATAGTCCAGCAGAATAAGCATCCAGTTGGGTGCCAAATACAATTACCCACTTACAGGAAGACATGTAGTTCTGTATCACTGTTAAGTTCCAAAGGGGTACATCGCAGTCTACATATAGTGCGGGCTTCCAATTGACGTAGAAGTGCAAGACGTGCGATCTCGCTTGCATTAAACCAATGAACTTAATATCACCAACATTATCCATTTGATGATGTTCTTGCCAGTGCATTGAAAGTGGCAATTTAGAATCAGGTATTTTCAAACTTGCCAAATGTTCTCGAATGCGTATTCGCAATTCCCTTATTGTGGAACCCACATAAACTTTGTCACAAACGCAGATAATTCCATTTCCATACACCATATATTTGGTCTTACAATTCATGAAATCACATATTTGGATCGATAAACCATTATGACACGAAAAAGTATCAGAGCTTATAACAAACTTGCAGAAATTGCATGTGCCACATTAAAAAAAAAAAACTTTGGTTTAGAGGGTTACCATGATGTTAAATCTGTAGAGTCAATTTGAAGTACTAAAAAAGAAGGACACAGATGCCCTTTGAGTGTCTGATATCGTGTGAAGATGAACTTGGGTTTGTCTGCTATATAAGGACGTATATCTGAATCAAACTGACGTAAATGCCAATGTTTGGCTAAAACACCATATAACAAATCCGAACTTTGCACATATTTGGTAATAATGCGCACATCAGAATAATTGGTGGGCTTATGTGTCTCTTTATGCCCAGTTGATGACATGTTCCTGTATATTTTATTTGACATTTTGATGTGGTAATGTATACCTTACTTCATGGTTTTATGTTTTCCCTTTAATCTATGCCCCTGTCTATGTGTTGCGTTATTTGTAATATGTATTGTGTTGAAACATTATGAATTCAAATGGTTTCATATTATTTGTTTGGAGCAGAGCTTTGCCTTGAAAAAGACCTGTGGAGGTCGAAACATGTGTTGGCATACAACTCTGACATTTGAACATGGAAAATGAACATAATTAAATAATGTCATAAAATCTATCTGAGACTCCTTTGAGAAGCACTTTGCATATGGACTCGCATCAATGGCAACATTTACAATCACTAATTAAGCATATGTTAACCCGTGTGAGCTAGCAGGGCATTTAATGGTGGAACAATTACTGTTTCTTTTCTATGATTAGTAGGTTTGAGGTGCCTACTTGTTCCATGAGTGTGCAGCAGCTAGTTTTGTTTGACTAAAGTGTGGTTCTCCATGTGATAAATAAGCTCAAGCGCTTCCAATAGCTGGCACACCTCAGCTATACTGTTTCTAAATTTCATTTATAGGTATGTTTCGGTTTTCCAGTACTTGTAGTAAGTACATTAGACATTCTTGTGGATCTTATTGTGAGTTTATAGTGTATTTCACCATTCCAGCACAATAGTCCAATTTTTGTCTTATTACATGAACACTATACGTGTTGTCAGCATTGTTTGTTGCGTTTCTATGAAGGACTCACATTTGGAAACATAATTGGTCTCTACTATGTAAGTAAATGTTGCCAACAATTGGTGGCTATTGAAATATAATATTCATTGCTACATTTGTGTTACAACTTACACCAGTTATATTTGAAAATTTGAATGGACCAGATAGTTCTGTGTCCAAGTCATTTTTTTGGAGTGTCTGTTGCTTCTTTGAAGAAGTACCTGAGTTACTTTGAGTAATAGGTTCTTCTTTGGTTATGGTAATTGATGAAGTATTAGCTTCTTGTACTCTCTTTGGAGGATTTGCAATGAGATCCTGTTGTATTTCTGTTTGAATTAGTTTTCTTTTACAACGTTTTCCTCTTTGTGGAACAGGATATGTTTTTAGATGGGGGGTGTACAGTGAACGTAGTCTATTGTATTCTAAAATGCAAGGAATATCAGCGTTTACTTTACTTGCATCAAAGTTGATTAGAAATAGACCATCAAGTGTACGTAAGTGTGATAGTGCTACATAGCTCTTGCCTTCTGTAAAGACTGTGTTACCCATATCTATCAATGCTTTGTCTAGGGTAAGACCTTTTGATTTGTGAATGGTGACTACATATGCTAGAGTTAGAGAAAATTGTTCTCTGCATACATACATGTCTTTGAAGAGAAGGAATCGAGCTGTTGAGTGCCCTATCCTTTTTACTTCTGAAAGTTTGTCAAAGAGAATATTGACAAACAATGTTGTTGTCACGTGGGTATGTTTGAAAACCAACAACTGTACCTAGTGCTCCATTAACTAGTCCTTATTCCACATCAAGGTTATGTGTAAGCATTACTCTACTGTTTAAGGATAATTTTAATATTTTCTCCAAACCAGCTGTGTTGGAGATAGAATTTTCTAAGGTATTTAGTCTTGTTGTGGCTTTTTGACACATGGGTAGTGTCATACCATGTACGTCCAGTTTGTCTGTGGAGTACATTTCAATTATTGGTTACATTTCTTTTTTCAACATTGTTTAATTGAATTTGGAACAGCTTGCAAGAGTTGGCATTAAGGACGTACAATTGACATTTTCATGTGCTAATTGTTCCATAACATCAGCAGCAAATGAGTTATGGCCATAAAGTGCATGGATGTGCCGGGTTTTTAATATTGCTTGTGCTTCTTGAGACAGTACACCAACTCTAATACTTTTTAAAATGTTGGCGTAAGTGAGGTATGCAGATTGGCACATGTTTTCTGTCAATTCTCTGTATTGGAATTGTTGCCAAAGGTTGACATTTCATATGCTGCCAACAGTTTTACGGCAGAGTTTGTGTCCTAAGGTTTTACAAATAGGTTCACCTTTCACTGGTGTCAATTGAAGAAGATCTCTGAAAACAATAATGTGTTTTCCTCCAAAGAGCTATTCGTAGTTTGTTTTAAGTACTTCTTGCAATCTGAGGTGAATCAAAGCCAACATTAGGTTGCAGACCATGCTCACTTCATCTATTAGTAACATTTTCATTTATTTTAACCCTCTGCATAGTTCCATTGCAGCTTCTGTAGAATGTTTGTAGTATTCTAATTTGTTTTGGTTTTCTACTGGAAGGGGTAGTAATCGGTGTAAAGTGACACTGCCTATGTTGTAGGCAGCTAAACCTGTGGGGGAAGTTACAACAGCTGACAGTTTGTTGTTTGTCAATTGTTGAAGGAACTTGCTGATGATTTTGATTAAGAATGTTTTGCCTGACCCAGCTTCACCACTGACGTATAGTAGTATAGGTTTGTAATTTTGGTAGGTACATTCTTTATTTTCATGTTGTACACCATGTGCAATTTGTTTTGTTACTTCTTGAAAAATGGTATGCTGCTCTTTGTTCAGTTTTTATTGTAGTACAGTTAAGTCTTCTGTATCTTCTTCATAGTGACACATGGTGTTCTCTACTTCTGTCATAGCAAATTCTGCCTCATTTGCTATTAGTGGCTGTCCCAGTGGTTCTTGACTTCCTGTTACAGAAAGTTGACTACTGTCAGGAGTGTCCTTATCTAGTTGGGCCTGGAGTTCTTCTTCGTGTTGCTGTTCATTGTGCAACATTGTTTTGTACTGCATAAAGTTTATATCGGTAATATTGTTTTCATTTGCTTTGAAAGCGTCTTCATAGGAGTCATAGTTTTCTAGTATATCTTCTTCCTTTCTTCATGGTTTAAAAAGTTTTAGCAGGGACATGTAATATAGTTCTTTATGTTGAGGAGTTTTTAATGACAATTTGATATGATTAATTAAGCTTCGTTTGCTAAGTTTCACTAAGCTGCCTTCACAATCTGTCACTCTATGGCCTTCATTACGACCCAGGCGGTAAGTTACCGCCTGGGTCGTACCCTTACCACCATGGCGTAAACTACGTTTACGCCATAGTGGTTGGCGGATTTACCGCCCCATTCCAAGGTGAGTGGGGCGGTAAATCCCCATTTCCCATTTTACCCTTCCCCATTCCCATTTTCGCCCCATAGGGCATAATGGGAATGGGGAAAGGCGATAATTACGGCACCGTAAATTACAGTGCCGTAATTATCGTCAAGGTCCCTTTGCGGCATGGATTTTAACGGCTGCAAAAAAGCAGCCGTTAAAAGCCGTCCCGCAAAGGGAACCTTGTAATCAGGCGTTAAGGGTCGGCACGGTTTACGGCGCCGTAAACCGCTTAACGCCTGAGTCAGTATGAGGGCCAATATCTACCTTTTTTTCATCAGGTTTTATATTATTTTGTTTTGTGAACATTTGCCTATGTGGTCTAGACACATGGTTTCCAAAGTGGTACTCCTGTTCGGGTAGTATGTGTCTAGTAAAATGTCTTGGCTGTTGGGATCATTTTCGGCTATTGTTTCTATGTCGTCGTATGATTTGAGAACTCTTTTTCTAGATTTAGCAGGACCAAGACATAGCCATACTATATTTTCAGATTTATCATACAAAGCAGTACCGGTTAAACGATCTGCAGCTTCAAAGGAGCCACATTCTCTATGAGAGAGCATTTTTTATGCCTAAGCTGTACAATTTCTGAGACAGTGTTTTGTCTGATGATAGGTCATCCCAGACGACTTGAAGCTCTGTTTTTTCTACTTTGGTTAAGTAGGCTCTAACATATTGCACAACTGCAGTGGAATTGTCTGCAATGTACTGCAGGTCTATGTTTGCATTCCATAAGAGGGAAATGATTCCATTGTAATCATTGATATATTTAGCTTCTTCTGTTCTTTTTATATAATATGTGTTCTTAGGTGATTTACCTTTAACACTATGTCTAACTGAAGACATGAAGTCGTTTACTTGACCTGTTACTGTAACTGGTCTAGGGAAACCAAAGCGGCATTTGGTATAGTATTTCCCTTTGTTTTTGTATTCGCGATGACAATATTTCCCACATTTGTGTCTTTGAAATTGTAAAATGTGTGTATGAAGATCACTATGTGTTGCTTCTGAAGGAATTTCACAAGTGACATATTTTTTGATAAACTGTAAAACAGTGGCATCACTGTCTTGACCAAATTTAGGAGCATCTTTAATCCATAAAAGCATGTGGATATGTGGTGCTCCTCTGGCTTGGTATTCTTTTCTCCAAAAGAAGTGTTGCACTTCTCCAAGGGGAGGAACCGTTTTATTACAAATAAAGTGTAGCATAGCAATGAAGTGATGATGGAAATATCTTGAAACATTAACAGGATCTAGATAGCAAAGTTCTCCAGGTGTTAGTATATCTATGTTCATTTTGTTTTTGTTTGATTTGCGCAGGAAATCATGTAAATCTTCCCATGCATATTCTGCACAACTTAATGTAACAAACTAAGTGGGTGGGCCAAGGTTTCTTATCATACAGCGTACATCTCTGTGACGTCAGAACCAGTACTCTTTAGTACGACTCATGTTTGCTAACAGATTTGTAATGCTTGATTATAAAACCTCATCTTTTTCTTGCACTTTTATTAGTAATTGCGTAGCTGACATATTTTGAAAATGGCTACCTGATTTCAATGTGTGTGCAACTCCGTAGCATAGAGTTGCTAGTTAACTTTCAAAGAATAGGTGGAATATGTATTCCACATTTTGTCTAAATCTGGGATCTTCAGAATACATTTGTAACAAGCGGAATTCTGATGCTGTCATCTGAGTGGGTCTATCATTGTACCTTTCCTCTTTCCCAGTAGGAAATAGTAGAGGAAAAGAAGGTGCTTCTATAATTCTTTTGCATATGCTGATTGGTGATGCTTTGATTTGTCGAATTTGGTATGTCTTTGGTGCATTATCTATGGTGTCTTAAGAGTGTAATGGATGAATTGGTTAATTGTTTAAAATATTGGATACTGTAGCAGGATCTAGAAGTTCAAATTGACCTGTTTCTGGTGATTCTTGAATTATTTCAGTGGTTTCCCTCAGGTTTTCTTCAATATTAATTTCTTTGTAGTATTCATTATTGTCTTGTAGATATTGCAAGGCTTGTCTAACTTTATGTAAGTCTACAAGTTGGTGCCGAATTTCTTTGTCTTTTGTAGGTACACCATTTACTAAGAAAATTAAAGATTGCTCTATTGGACGTTGCACTCCTAGAGTGTGCACATTTTCTTTCAGATCTAATGGTAAATAAACTACTTTGCCACAAATGCCTTTCACTAATTCTGAGGGAGGTCATTTTGCTGTTTTTGGTTGAATGCGTATTATTGCTTGAAATGGATGCACTGTTTGAATTATGATGCTCTCATATAAATTGAGTTGTTGCAAGGGTTTTGGTAGTGGGAATAATTCCAAGTTATAGCATGTGATAGCAAGTGAAGGAGTTTGGTTGTCAGGTTTTGCAGTGTAGTAACTGCAAAGGGATCATTTATTTCGTATTTGTTTTCTGCTACAAGGTAGAGAGCTAATTCAAACCATTTGGAATCTTCACTGTCTTCTATTTTGTATGTTATGTCTACAGTTTTTGTGCTAGTTTTATAAAAAGTTCTGCCGCAACACACACACACATGGTTTGGTACTTCAGCAAATGTACTTTTACATTTTAGTATTTTTTTTTTGTATGTGTGTAGTAGAAGGTTGCCATTTGTAGAATTGTTCCTAGTCTATTGTAAAGCTATTGCATTTTGTAAGTGGCTTTCAGTTCCAAAATCTTTTTCTGGATATGCTCTATTTTTCCGAGTAGGTCTTTGGCTGTACCATATAGAAGATTGTTATTTAAATTGCCTAATGCTAAAGCTGGACTTTTAGCACAGTAAAGTTTATGGACTAGATTTCTTATAGTTGAATGATGTGTTGATATCATTTTGATATGATGGAAGGTCCTTTTGCTATTAGGTCTTGAAATACAGGCTAATGAATGTCCTTGTAGTCAAAGTGTTTGCACTTTTTGTGTTTACAGTTGATTATAGCAGATGGGAAAAATAATAGTAAGTTCTTTTTGTAGGTGCAGTTACTCTGTTTATATGCATTTATACGTGTTGTACGTGTACTCTGCATAAAATATGCATACCTGTAGTTTGTATTCATGCATGTGGATATGGATGCAGGTGCAAGTAGAAATCTTGGAGACTTGTGCAGTAGTTTTTGTAGAAGGTGCTTTAAAATGATATGAGACTTGTACTCAGAGTGATCAACAGTATATTTGAAGTGCTGAACTCTGATGATGGAGTTAGATATAGAGGTCTTGGATGTGATTGGTGGATGGTTGTGTGACTGCTTAGCTGTATCCAATGAGGGAATGGCACAGAGAGCGAAGTGGAAAGGGTAGAAGTGCTGTTTAACATTTACACGATCTGTGGACAACGCGGCTGTTCGCGGACAGGGCATGCCACATCCGGGGTTTTCCAGCAAATACAGCATGGAAAGGGGACTGTAGAGATTAGCCAATCAGGTGTTGAGGTTGTGGATTTGTGTTGAAAGAGGCTGTGTGTAGTTAAGATGGCAAAGGTGGAGAAAGTCAGGGTGTTTGTGGTTGGAGATGTGTTTGTGCATGGTTTACAGCAGTATGCTCAATGCAGGCATGTGGCAAACAGTTTTGATGTTAAAGGAGTGGAGCTGGTGTGGAGCACTGTGCATGATTGCAATTGTTAGGAAAGATTTCATAATTTTAGGTAATTTTCCTTCCATGTGGCAACCCCCAAACTTTTTGCTGTTGTTTTACACCCTGATCTAGACTTTGGCAGAGAAGTGCAGCCTTTCCACCGCACTCCTCTGGGCTTTCACTCTATTCTTACGGGGAAACTGACATGCCCTTAGGCCAGTCAGTACCTGGAGACTTCGTTTCCCTTAGTCCTTTCCTCATGTTGCAGCTTTTGAGCAACATGAAACAAGAGTGCACCGTAACTTACATTACCGCTCTATTGGATCTCTAGTCATTCCAAAGACCCAAACAACTCTCGCTGGACTTATTATGAAATGTGCAAGTGTGTCACGGACGGGACTGGTGGCAGCTATTGTTTCTTTGTGTTTTGAACCCCTTTTCGCCATGTTAACGCGCTTCCTGCGTTTGGCCCAAATGGGTGGCCTGGCCTCCAAAATGGCCGTGCCACAAGGTTCATTGTCCTGTGCGCTGACCGTCTTGCCCCTTCACCTTCACCCTGGTCGAGCCGATCCGGGGCAGTCCTTATTTGGTCATGCACTTTCCCGCGAAACACATCGCTTTCGCAGGCTTCTGCATGCCTTGTGTCTGCCTCCAGGATGTTGGCTGGGATGTCTGTTCCCAATACACATCCTGGGTGCCAGAGAGTGTAAGTGTCCTGAATGCCTGGGACCACCATGGTCTGTCATAGGTCCACGTATGGTGTGAGTGTTTGTGAGCAGATCTCCCATTGGGCCCTCTCCGTTTTGGCGCGAAGGGAACTTTGGATGAGAGGAGGCTGAAAACACCACTACCATGTCGATCTCCTGAGTTCTCACGAACAAAGGATCAGGAGCCAAGTATCCTGCAACTAAGAAGCTGAGTCAAGGAATCGCTGGTGACCCGCTGAAGGTTTGGCACCCTGCACTGCTGTCGTCCTGCAAGACCACTCGGCCTCTGATCGAACGAGATGGTCTGCAAAGGCGCTTCGACCCTTTAGAATAGTGGGAACAACTATTCTCAGCATCTTCACCAAATCCTGTACGTAAGCCTTCGGAAGCGTCCCTGGGCCATCCAGTGGACTGACCAGCCTACACAGGAATCTTGCTCTGTCACTGCCGTCTGGCTGCTGCTAATCCCGTATCCTCGGCACTCTCACACGATTCATACACTTGGCTTTCCCAGGTCTGAAGTGAGATGTGTGCTTTGGGACCGGAATACATGCGGTTGCCAAGTTGCCCTGCTGTGGTAACAACCCTGTGCGTGTTCGCTGCATCTGGGACACCCTCGACCCTGACTCCTGCTGTCGCGGAATCTACACAGCATCGAGACATCCTGCTGATCGCATCTGAACCTGCCAGTACCGAAACTGAACCGGAGCAGCCTGGGTCTGCCTGCATCGGGGACCGGTGAGCAGTCAATACCCTAACCGGTCGCCCTCCCGCAGGAGCCTGTGGCTTTCCATCACTGTCGTAAACAGCAAACCCTTTTCAGCACACACGCCCTGCTTCTGCCCACAAGTTGAGGCCGCGCTTGAGTAGCGGGGATCTGTTCATCATCGTTTTGTTCACCTCTCTGAACTGCCTGATTTCCCTGAAGAGACTCCCCTTTGCCCGTTGGCACCCACGTGTGCAGGTAATTTTGAGCACAAGGCTCCACTCTTCATAGGGCACGGACTTCCTTCTAGTTAGGTGGCCTCTGATGTCAAACTGGGTCTAACGATTGCTTGCACTGCGTGTTTTCCTACCCATCTAGGTGGTCTGCATATTTCGTGCTTCTAATTCCTTAGACCCTTTGGTCTTGTATATATATTGTATTTCTTGTGATGTGTTGGTTTATTGGAGTTTTACCGTGATTCTTTACTATGGTCGATGTTACAAAGGCCTTGCAATAAATGTGTCTATATTTTTAATATAACACCTGTCTGGAGTAATTTGTAAGCATCCTTGCTTTGTGTGCTCATTGCAGGCTTTCAGTCACCCTCACCCCTCTTGAGACCTAGTCTTGACCGCTGCCTTCGCTACCCTGATTGGTCTGGCTTGTCCAGAGGTTACCCTGTTCCAAGAAACTAGGCTGGCCTTCTGAAACTATGCCCCTCCAGGACAGAGTTCAGAAATCCATCTTAACAGCAATGTACAGGAAATCGTACAAGTTTGTGAAGATATGGACAGGATGAACAGTCCCTATGTGGTAGTTTTGCACTGTGGTGCTTTGTATTTGGGCTATGTCAGTCCCCCTACTGTGTTGACAGATTTGGAACACTTGGTTCAAGCAGTAATGAACATCCTTCCAAATGCCAAAGTTATTTTTTCTGGATTAGTGCCTAGGGCAATATTGGTCAATAGTTCTGTTTTTTTGTCCTCAGAAAAACATTGCTAGGTGTGCAATCAACCGAGGCATGTGTGCTTTCATGCTTAGAGCTGGTATGTTCTTCTATAATAATGAGAACATTAATTCCAGTAATGCTGTTTATTTTAAAGAAGATGGCATTTCTTTATCTTTTATGGGAAGTGCCATGCTGTTTTGGAATGTAAGAGTTGCTTTGGAGAAGGTTATGTGAATAATTTAGGAGTAAAGTAAGAAGAAATAAAAATACAAAATAACAGGTGTCTGTCCAGCATCTGCAAAAAACCCCCCAAAAAATGGTTCTTTTCAGAGCCAACCTCAAAGGGGAAATGGGGCACACTATTTAAATTTAAATTAATCACGCTCAGATTTCCGATATGAGCGCAGAGATTCCAGTAATCCGCTGACACCGCATATTACATACAGGGATTTTGGGGTGGAGAGGCATTCAAATGAGAACGAGTAGAGCAAGTGATTGGTCAATAAAGTTTACTGGGTGTGTTGTGTAAGGAGAGAGTTTGTCAGAAAGTCTTTTTCCTGAGAGAAGAGCAGATAGCTATGGCTGTGTGTTTTAGAAAACAGATTATTTGGGAGACTCATGGACACATTAGTTGGAGGTGCATGCAGAACGCTGTGGAGTAGCTGCAGATCTTGGATTCCCTCATGTGGAAGTGCACTGGCATGGAGTGTGTCGAATGAAGTGGTTGGACTTGGTACCTCTCTGTGCTACTTTGGAGACACAGCATCATCCAGACATAATTATAATTCATTGTGGAGGGAACAGTTTAGGACATGTGTCTGGAATTTATTTGAAATTTGCAATTAAAGAAGGATTTGGGAAGGTCATGGACATGTTTCTAAATTCCCAAGTATTTTTTTCTCATATTGCGCAGAGACAAATGTGGCTGTGTTCTGCTTCATTTGGTCCACAAATGGAGGAAGTGAGGCACAATGTCAATAAGGCTGTTTGTGCCTTTTTAAGAGATGTTGACATGTCCTCTTTTCACAATGAAAATATTATGTTTCGTAGCACATACGTTTTTCGCAGAGATGGAGTCCATCTTACTTATGCTGGCAATCAGATTTTTCTGAGAAATGTACAAAATGCTTCGCAACCTTTTTTGGAATTAAAGCAATCCATTTTGCAGTAGGTGTTGACCATTTGAAGTTTTTCAAACACACCAAAACACCACCAAAAGGCTCTATTCAGAGCCACCACTTCCTCCCATAGAAAAGTGCAATGGCTATGATAGGGCAGCACCCCCCAAAAATAAATGTGTGTGAACTGTCCACAGACTTCTAAAAAATGCACACGGCCCTGCACTATTTATTTGTCACTTCTATTTTTAAACTGTGAAAGGCGGCTCTGAAAAGAGCCTTTTATTTTTGTTTTTTGTTGTTTAATATTTTTTTGTTTTTTTAAACACAACACACAAGGAAACAAGGGGGAAAGAGGGTAATGAAGGGACACCAACCATGGGGATAAGAAAGGGCAGGTGGAGAGAGGAAGATGTAAGGTGGGCCTTATTCTGGTAGTGGGCAGACCTTCTCGTGCTCCTTGACCACAGTCTCGAAAGCACTCTGAAGATTCTCCCCCCTGCAGAGTACTGCGTCGCAGTACATACACAATATTGTGACTCTCGAAAGGTAAGGGTCAACAGCATCATGAATGGCCTGTGAGGCAGCTGGAGGGATACGCTGTCCCACAGGAGTGTCTCTTGTGGTGGCATGAGCAGAAACGGAGGATGTTGTAGAGGAACTCAACCTACTAGGTTTATCACAAGATACAACCTTGCGAATAGCCCCACCGTAGAACGACCTTAGGTGTCGCTTCATTGATGTCGTACCAAAGCTGTATGAACCAGGCCTCCCACGAGTCAGCACCATGTGGCACTGATTGCTGGTGACCTTATTCACATGTGCTTTTGGCACGCCACCAAGATTGATAAACAACCACCACACTCAAGACTCACGGCGTGTGCTGGTAGTAGGGACTTCCAGTACCTCATCCCCTTCATCCTCTTCATCCTCCTCCTCTGCATCCTCATGCCTGTTCCCCTCTGCAGGCCCTTGGGGAGGTGGTGGTGGTGGAGGAGGTGGGGGTGGTGCTGAGGCAGAAGTAGCACCAGCTGGAACAGCAGCAACAATGGATGCCATCAGGTTAGATGATGGAAAAGCAGCAAGAGCAGCAAGAGCAGCAAAAGCCGAAAAAGCAAGTCAATCTGCAATGGTAGAAAGACAGAATGAGGATGATCTCTGGGGTGTTGCCTTTTATAGCAGTGCTGGTGCGCACTCCATGAACACCCAGGCTGTCTGCGGACAGATCGAACACTCCAAAAAATGCTCAAAAAGTTCCAAAAAGTATGTAGAATGCCAGGGACATTGTCTGGGACATGTGCAAAGGTGAATTTTTACTGTAAAATACTTTGGATTGTCCAAAAAAGTGCTTTAAAAATGTTCGGGGACCCGGACAGTGTCTGCAAATCAGGACACATGCTCAGCGATGGTGCGGTCGCATGATGATATTGCGAACACTTCTGCGAATGGGATGGGTATCCGCAGGATACCAAATGCGCAGGAACGGTTGTGCGGGTGTGCTACGGACAGTGTTCGGGTTCTCAAACTAATAAAAAGTGTGACACAAGTGAGATGGACAGTTACGGACAGGTGCAATATTCATAGGACCTATGGGTGTGGTGTGCATGTGCGTAGATGTTCTACGGACAGCACGGCCAGATATAGTGTCCTTAGGACACCTCCATTTTCGTTAATTGCGGACATTCTGGACACCAAATGTTTTCTAAGAACAGTTCCATCTTGCTTGCGGACAGTACGGACAGGTATAGTGTCCTTAGGACACCTCCATTTTGGTTAATTGCAGACATTCTGGACACCGAGTGTGTTCTAAGAACAGTTCCATCTTGCTTCGGACAGTACGGACAAGTATAGTGTCCTTAGGAAACCTCCATTTTGGTTATTGCGGACCTTCCGGACACCGAGTGTGTTCTAAGAACAGTTCAATTTTGCTTGCAACAGTACGGACAGGTATAGTGTCCTTAGGACACCCCCATTTTGGTTAATTGCAGACATCCCGGACACCCGCGCTGTCCGCGGACACCCAACTGTCTTTTTTTAAAAAAAGACACAAAGGACTGCATTAAAGCACACATAATATCATTTTTTGAATATACATATATAAAATTTATGAAAAAGAGGGGGAAGCAGAAACTGCCACAAATACAGGGGAATTAGGGGTTTGGAGAGGATTGATAGGAGGGGGGATGAAGGGATGGAAGTCTCATCATAATGTTTTTCTAGGTACTGAGGGTTTGGGGATAGTTGACTGGGACATGGAGAGGGGGAACAGGTGCATGTGGGACAATGATATTTATTTTTTCTTTTATGTGGTCCTTCACAAAATGTTTTAAAAGATTGACATTTTCCATAAGCATATCCATTTTTGTTCCATGCGCTGCAGAGCATTTTCTAATGTCTCTTTTGCTATATTATTTTCAATGTTTGTATGGTCTGTTAAAACAATATATATAAAGTAATGATTATTAATTTGCTTATATAGAGAGGTGTCTATCATTAGTATCACTGTCTTCAGTCAATGCCTTACATGGGAAATTTTCTTCAAGCCATTCCAAACTACTGGAAATGTCTGTGTAAAAAAATGTATTACTTTTAGTGTACCTAATACAGAAAGTTTAGAAATATATAAGAAAAATATACTTACTAGTTTCTGGTAAGTTTTGTTGTTACTGTTGTGTAGGTCTACTGTTGCTTCTTGCTCTGCAGTTTCTGTAAGGTAATTATGTTGGAGGCATATCTTTTTTGTTTTGGTATATTCCATTTTAGTACCTGTGCTAATTAAATGGGTGTTTGATGTGTTACATATATAGGTTCCACTTCTTATTTATTATTACACATAATGTGTTTATACACTGCTTTTTTAACTTGTTCAGTATTTATATGGCATGATAGAACAATTTAAGATAACCCCTGATTTTTTGGGTAGTATTGATGTTGTCCGCGTCCATCCATGGACATACGCACAGTCCGCAGACTTCAAAAACCACTAGCTGAGGGTTCAGTATATTCTATGTAACATGTATATAAAGTAAGGGAATTCTAGTAAACATCTATCAAATTCACACTATGAATATGTATATTCAGTAAATAAAAAAAACTTTGATAAAGGGAGGTTATGGTTAAGTTGTGCTATTAAAAACCTATGAAATTCAGTAAAAAAACTTTGTGAAAGGGACGTTATGGTTCCAAGTAAAACCGAAAAACCCCTGAAATTCGCTAGTTATGGTAAGCTAAGCAACCATAACTTGCGCCACCACCGTGCATTGCTAAGACTAACATCCAGGACATTAAACATGACATCACAAATGTCATTGACTCCAATATTTTGATCTTATCTGAAATGGGGGTCATACATTGCCATGCATTCATATAGTATACCCCTACCTGGTTTTCTAGACACAGTTTCTGTCCAAGCCTGGCCTTCTATCACTGTAAGAATGCAAACATTTCAGAATCAATGTTAAGACCCTGAGGTCTTAGTGTGTACAAATTACAAATTAGAAAAGCTTCTAATTGCCGCAGTTTGAGTTCTCTATTGCCCAGCATTTTATGTTGCGGTACATGGGCTCGGCCCAAGAAACACATCTCGTTAATGCTGCAAATGATTTTGTAGAAAATGACCCGTTAGGGGGTATGTTACATCCGCATTTTTTGATGGCCCTATAATGTCGTAATATGCACTATTTTATAGGTCCTATAGTGGAGCCAAAATAGTGCAAAGCACATGTACAGGTCATTACATATAGAACATATTTTGTCAGATAGGTGATCTTATGTTTATACTTCCACTTCAAACCATTAGAGCTCACGAATGGTTTTCTAGACACAGAATCACACATTTTACAACTAGCACACTTTCGGAAACCAACCTGCTGCTCTTCTATGAAGAAATTATGAGATGTGTCAGTGTTTGTTACCACCATGCTAGGTCGGAGCTTTCCGATAGGTTACTCTAGGTGTTTCATCAAGCACTTTACTGAGATCTGGATCTGTGAGAAGCACTTTCCAATGTTTGTTCACTATCAGTTTTATCTCTTTTGCTTGATAATTGAAGCCGGTAATTAATCTAATTTTGTCATTCTTTTTTTCATTTCTGGTTTGAAATAGGTCTTGTCCAGTGTTTGTTTTCAGCTTTACCAACGTCCTCTGCCAGTGTACCCTTGGTAAAGCCTCTTCTGATAAATCTCTGACCAATATGTCTTGCTTCTGCCTGATAATCATTATTTTTTCTGCAAGCCTGTTTTTCTCTAAAGAATTCTCCATAAGGAATGTAGTTTTTTAGAGCTTTTGGGTGGTGGCTCCTTGCATGGAAAGTCAAATTAGAACTAGTTGTTTTCCTGTATATGGCAGTAGATTATTCTCAACTACAAATTTTACATCTAGAAAGACCAATTAATGTTTGCTATAAACAGATGTCAATTCCAAATCCAATACGTTGATGTTCAGAATGTTCTCATAATCATTCAATTTTGTTTCTGTTCCACCCCAAATGATAAATAAATCATCTATGATACCATACGACTATGTGTTTGTTAAAATGTTCCAATTCTTCTGTCCATGCTGCGACCACCCCATGTACAAATTCGCATAGATGGGGGCCACACACGACCCCATGGCTGTCCCCTGGGTTGGCCTATAAATTTGATTGTCAAGGAAATAATTATGTTCTAGACAAAACTGTAGCACATCTAAAAGCATCCCATTGTGTTGGCGATGACTAATAGATCTGTTTTCTAGAAAGAATCGATATGCTTTTGATACCGGCTAGATGTTTGATGGAAGTATATAATGAAACTATATCCAGGGATACCAAGATGTATTCAGGTTCCCAATTGATGTTGTTTAGTTTTATTAGGGGGTCTGACGTATCTCATATGTACAACCTTAAGCTGGAAACAAAAGGTTGGAAAAAATTATATAAATATTTAGATGTATTTTTTGGAAGCTGCTAATAGAAGAAACAATTGGACAGCCGGGAGGGTCTATAAGGCTTTTGTGGATTTTAGGATTGAAATAGATCAAAGGTGTTACTGGATGTGTGGTTTTGAGAAAAAAGTATTCATCATCTATTAACTCTAGATCACACCAATCGTGAAGCATACTATAATAGAGTAGATTTGGATCTTTTAATACTGTTTTCTCTACTAACATATCGTTGTTTGTGTTGCTAAGTTTTCTTCTTGCTTCCATTTCATATTTCTCACTGTCCATCATAACTATCCAACCACCCTTGTCTGATGGTCGTATGCCTAGAGCGATCATTCCTGAGATTCTCCAATGCCTTAAATTATAGGAAACTCACGTTTATTTGTGAGGATTGTATAGTGGCAGGTATCCTTTTCAAGTCTTTCATGACTAAGTCTTCGAAAGTGCCACTAGAACCACAAATAATATTTGGACAAAAGATTTGGTTTGAAATTGCTGGGGCAGTTTATGTCTGTATGTATCCCAAATTGTTCTCTTAGCATGATATTGTCTAATTCTATATTGTCTTCTAGATTCAATTCTGACAAGTGTTCCATATTGGCAAGACATATCAGGATGGTTAAATCTGTCTATGTAAGAGGGGATATTTCATTGCTGGTCACATTTTTCTTTATTTGCACCTCATTTACCTTGGTAACACACAATTTGGTCAACTTCAACTTTCTGGTGAATTTAAATGAATCCACTCTGGTGGACGTATAGTCATAAGTATATGTCAGACTAAAGGACACGCCCAATGAGAGTACTGTTATTTCACTTTCTGTGAATGTTCTAGTTGAGATATTAAAGATTTTTAATTGAAGGTCTTCCTTCCTCTGTGTGTCTCCCTTTGGGCACTACCAGATCGTGTGATAATGTTTGAATGATTGCTTGTGCTGGCGTCCCTGCCTCGATTTGATTTTCTGACTTTTCATAACGTTCCTCTTCCTTGTCCGGCGTATTGGCCTCGTCCCTTATTGTCCATCCTGCTTTCCAAGTGGAGCAGTTTGAATTCCTCTAAAAATGTGAGCTTTTTTTAAATTGGTCCATTTGTATCAAATGTATCCACTTCTGAAATGCTCAAGTGCTCTTTTACTCTAGCTGGCTTGTGTTGATTAGTTGCTATCTTTTCTCTCTCTATACCTCTGTAACGCTCACCTGGTATCCACAGGGACGTCACTCAGCCTGTTCTGACCTGTTACGACCTTGAACCCTTCCCTGGAGTTTACTCGACTGGAGACTCGGCCTGAAACACCGGATTGGTAGAGTTTAACTCCCTATTATCTCTGTGTGCTTGAATCCCTTCTTCCCCTGGGTCCAACCCTTCCCTTTGATCCACAGCTCACCTTGTTTTCTTGGAAAGTGTGCTCTCCGTCCTGCTTTCAGCGCAGGGGCGCGTTGCTTGATGCAGGCTCATTGCTGCCTAGTTACTTCACTGGCAAGAGTCCGACAGGTAAGTATAATGAGTCTTTTGAACAGTTTTCTAACTTCGTTCCTTTCATTCCTTAGATGATGGCCAGCATCTGGGGATGGCGACATGCTGCTGAGATGAGTAGTGCTGGAGGGGAGTGAGAGCGTGATGCGCAATGCAACCCTTTCGTATTTGTATTGAACTGAGCTCTTTTTCTGTGTCTTTTAGATGCCGCGATGTTTTCAGCATGGATGCCGGTTATGAAGAAGAAATCCGGTGAGTAAGCGCGGTATGCAGTGCCTCTAGATGTTTCCACGCTAACCTGGAGTGTCTTTTCCCTCTTGCAGATGGATGAGAAGTTCCGGAGACAGAGTACCCCCAGAGCGGCTGGGATTCAGGTAAGCGTTTGAAGCTCGTACAGTCTTTAAAAATAAGCGAAGATTTGCTGAATGCTTACTAACGCCTTTTTTCTGTTCTTTTCCCTTTTCCTTAGGAAGCGGCGTGCTGGGATGGGAATGACACTGCCGAAGATGCCCGCAGAACAGAAGAAGCGATGAATGATGGGCAGCAGCGCTGCAAGGTAAGGCTGTCCCTAACAGTTTTCTTGTTCTTGTAGGAGCTGAGCGCAGAAGAAAGATGCAGGCCTACTGGAGACCGATCCGAACACGGTGAGTGTCACGCTGCAGGTGCAGAAAACACAAAGCATGTTTCTCAGCCTGGGCGTGGCTTAAATAGTCTCTGGGTATCCCAGGTGTCTCTGGGCTGAACCACACCCAAAAGACTAGACTGCACATGCAGTTCTGGAAACCGAAATATGTGGGGGCATCCATCTTGTCCCCATCAATGCAATACAAGTCCAATCCCCAATGTTATCCTATGGGAGTGAGTGAGTCTTGTGCCACAAGCGCCAAGTCTGACTCCAAGTGGGTCTTTGGAGGGATGGAGAGGCCCTTGAGGGCTATGTAGGTGATCGTGGCCTGGCTCCAGCCTGACATCTTGGAGGGCTGGGGACATGACGGGCAGGAATCATGACAACCTACCTTCTCTCCCCAGTCAATTCTTCTTTCATCATTTCCCACCACTTCTATGCTGATGACACCCAACTCTTTCTTTCCTTCTCTTCCTTCACATCTGACATCCACCTCACTCTTTCTTCCTGCCTCACGGCCATAAAAGATTGGGTGTCATCCCACTTTCTTTCCCTCAACACTGACAAGACTGAGGTGCTTTTCTTCCCTCCTAATACACTCTGACCTTCTGCCCCTCACTTCATCCACTTTCCACCTTCCAACCTCCCCATATCTTCCCATGCCCGCAATCTCGGCCTCCACCTCGATTCCTCTCTCTCCTTCTCCAACCACATCTCTCTAACCTCTCGAGCCTGTCGGTACCACCTCTATAACATCCGCAAGATCCGCACCTCTCTCACATTCCATGCTTCCAAACTCCTAATCTCCTCCCTCATTTTCTACCACCTCTTCTACTGCTCCTCTTTCCTCTTAGGACTCCCTGTCTCTCACCTAACTCCCCTAAAATCCATCTACCACTCCTCTATCTGTACTCTATGCCTCCTCGGCCCTCAAGACTCTATTTCTACCTCTCTCACTCAACTTGGCTGGCTTCCCTTCCTCTCACAACTGAAATTTCAATTCCTCTGTCTTGTCTACAAATCTCTCCATGACCTAGCGCCCCCCTACCTTTCCTCCCTCCTCTCATTGTACTCCCCCTCCCGCTCTCTCCGCTCACCCAACCTCTACCTCCTGACTGTACCCCCAGCCCCATGTGCCCCCTCACGCTTCCGCTCCTTCCAACTCTTGCCCCCCATACACTGGAACTCCCTCCCACTCTCCATCCGTTCCACCCCTACTTCTCATCCTTCCGCCATTCCCTGAAAGCTCATCTTCTACACTCCCCCCTGACTTCCCTCCCGTACCCCCCCTTCTCTTGCCCCCCTCCTTTCCCTCATCCTCTCGCCTTCCCCTCTGACCTTAAATTAGTAAAACATACTACTTAAAGGCAATGAGGACACCAGATCACTCTCCCTTCCCATCCCCTCCCCTCTCCATCCCCCCACCTCAAATCATACACCGTAACTCCCTTCTCCTTCCACCTCCTCTACCCTATCCCCATCCCCTCTTGTAAATAGTTCAACTACCTGTTCATGCTTGTATATAGGTTTCTCTCAGTTTTGTACCTGTTTTTATATTGTAAAGTGCTTTGGCTTAAAGCGCAATATAAATTCAATAAACATAAACATAAACATATTTGTTCCAGTCTACTTTTGATGGGAGCATCAAATCGTTTAGCAAAGGTATATATTCTCCATTGTTCATAATCCAAATGATCCTGTTTAAATTTTTGTTTTTTCTTGTTCTGATTTCTTCCTCATGTCTTTTCAAGTGCTCTTCTACTCTGGGCATTCTTTTTTTACATTTGTCCCTCCAGACTCAGAGGCAAAAATGTGTTCCTCCATCCCTTCAATATCTTTGAGAAGATTTGTCCTATCTATTTCGGCAAATTTGGTAAGACTTTCAATAATTTTGAAGGAACATGTATTTGAATGATTTGTCCATTCCTCTATGAGTCTGGGATCTATGTCCTCTGTTAGGGAGAATTGTCCAGAATGGCTAATTTTCCTTTTCCTACTGAGTGCCTCAGCATCTTTGCTGGATTTCCAGGATTTAAACTTTTCACATGGTAAGAGTGTTAGCCTTTTTTCCCACTCTTACATGTGTTTTTGTCTATGTGTTGTACATTTTTGTGCTCATGGGCTATGAAGTCTCACCTACTCCATAGGCATAATCTTTTTACTGAGAGAACCAAGGAAAAGCTGAAGGAAAGCAACTGCTGCAACTACTAGACATCCCGGTGAAGCCCTGCTGCATGCCCGAATCACCTGAACTTCAATGACAGAGAAGATCTGCAAGGAATCTTCTTCCCTTGAGCTTGGTGGGACCAACCAGCTTGCCAAACGCCAGGCACCGATCCTCTCCTTGGTCGAATTTGTTGTGCATCGCTGCAGTGAACGGATAGCCAAGTCGAGAGTAACCTGTTTGGGTTTTAAGGAGCGTACCTTTTTTTCAACGTTTTGTTCCTCTGCTGGCTTCTTGCCTGGTCAGCGCAGGAACCTCCAATCTTCCTCCTTCTTGTCAGTACGACAGTAACTTCAGGAACTTTGAGCCTGCAGGAACTGCCAGGAACAACCGCCTCAGCTACAGCAGTCTTCTTCATCTATGGTACTGTTAAAGTCCAGTCATTCCTTAGGTCCACCTCTACTCTTTTGAATAGCGTTTTCCTTCGACCAAAACTTCGTTTTGAACACTTGGCAAAGACTTAAGCACAAACTACTCTGAACTGTTTGATCCTCTGCAAAATACTCTGATCCATTAACATTGGCCCACTCCTATTGATTTGAATCCTAGTTGTAGTAAGCCTTTTGTAGATTGCCCTGCCTATCACCTGTTGTTGATTTTTACATTTTTAAATTGCTGGAGTGCTATTTTGCTCACACTTAATTTTGAACTTAACTTGTCCAGAAGTGATTGGGTTTTGTGTAGTGTATTAAGATTGTGATTTTCTGCTGCTTTATATTAGTGAACTGTTTTATAACTGATGGTGAAAATACATATATATTGTTTTACTCAGAAACCTTGAATCAGTGTTTGTTTGAACCATAGTAATTGCTTGTCCTTTGTGTAATTCCTGATACTGCTCACTTTACTCTTGAGATAAGTCTGGCTGCTCAGCCATTGCTACCACTTTACTGTGTAGTACACGCTTGTACCATGGTGAATTTGCACTTGCACTTGTAGTCCTAATTGTGTGTGGTGTTCCCAAAGGGTGCTGCATATGATTCTGCCTAACATCGTGAAATGTAGGGATTGTCAGAATCCTATGTCCCCTCGGGATTCGTTGGACTTCTAAATACGTTTGTAAAGTCATGGGCCCTCACTACGACTCTGGCGTTAACCAATGGCGCTAATAGCGCCATGGTTAACGCTGGTAATTTACCGATTCTGCCAATGGTAAATCGGGAATTACCACCCCATTCCAAGGATGGCGGGGTGGTAATTCCCCATTTACCAATGGCCCTTCCCCATTCCCATTTTTGCCCCATAGGACTCAATGGGACTGGGGAAGGCGGTAATTACGGTACCGCAAATAGCTCGTACCGTAATTACCTCGAAAGTCCCTTTGCGGGTCCCTACTTTAACGGCTGGTCCAGACCAGTCGTTAAGGTTGGTCGCCGCAAAGGGACCTCGTAATCAGGCGTTAAGGGTTTAATGGCGCCGACACCTTTTACGGCACCATTAACCCCTTAACGCCAGGGTCATAATGAGGGCCATGGCCTCCCACCATTTGGAGATTTCTTTTTTGTTTATCCTTTCTAGTTTATCCAGTTTTTGTTGGACAGTAAGGCTTGCTGGCAAACTGCTTTCTGCCATTGTTTCTGTCTCTGTTTTATCCTGATTAAAGAGGATTAATGCCATCGCTCGTCTCTTTGCTTCAACTTGATCCGCCATTTATCTGACCTTCCAATCTTACTGGTCAGAAAAAATATATGTGTGTGTTGCACTTAAAAGGTAGCAATCCCCTGAGCAAGGAACAGCTATATATTCAAATATGCGGAGTGAGTTGAGTGTTTGGTGTGTTAATCTACTTTGCTCTTCATATCAGCGCTGGTGAAACTTTGCCGATCATTTTTGGAGTCTGTCTATGTTCGCAATTGCAGCTCAAGGAGGAGGAGCCTACAAAACTCACAGCCTCAGGAGGAGCCTTGGCGGAGTGAGCTGAGTGTTTGGTGTGTTAATGTACTTTGCTTCTCATATCAGCGGTGGTGAAATTTTGACAATCACTTTTGGAGTCTGTCTATGCTTGCAATTGCAGCTCAAGGAGGAGGAGCCTACACAACTCACAGCCTCGGCAGATTGAGGGGAGTGTTTGGTGTTTGGTGGGTGCAGGGGCACGTTAAACATGCTCTTATTTGCAGTTCATCACAGCTTGTGAACATTTTCGGACATGGACATGGAAGGCATTGTGGACCCGGCGGCAGCGGCATCAAAATTGAGGGTGGATTCGCTGCGACCATCACAGAACACGCAGAGACTGAGGAGAATAAGACTGATGCCCCCTTTGACGCGTGCACAGCAACGTCGCTGCTTCCCTGCTCTTGCAGTGGAAAGACAATTCACAGAGCTTACCCAATTAAGTGCAGATAATGTTGGTGCATGGGTGGGAGGTGTAGCAAAATAAACACTTACTGCAGTAACATTGATGCATTCACTGAAGCTTCAGACTCTCCCCCTGCCCAGAGTAAGCTCCATGCACAGCACCCTCTCATGTCCAGAAGTGAGAGACCCACAAATTACTGCAGCCATGAGAACAAGTTGGTTTTCAGAAGTGGGAGAGGGTGGAGCTATGGGTGTATCATTTGCACTAAGTAACCATGGAGACGCGAACGACAAACAGCTAAGCTCTCAGAGATCATTACATAAAGAGAGCACAAACAAGACGCAAATAACAATATTAAATGAGATGGATAATAATACACATAGCAGACAAATTGATTTTCTTCGTTCTTGGCCAATAGGAGCAAATGAACTGTGCAATAACTGACCCCCAGCCGCCTCGAATTATACTGGACAAGTAAGATATTTCTGTGTGCTGGCTTGAAGAACACTGGATAGAATATCCCAAGTGACTCCGAACACTGCAGGGAGAGAGGACAATGCAGCAAAACCCAGATCGCCAATTAAAGATACATCACATTTCAAAAATGATGACGAAAACACCCCTATACACCCTGGCCCGGACGACATTAACTGATCAAACAACAATCCAAAAAAGTGACTGGACTGGGAGCTCCACAGAGTAACACACAGTGGAGTAACTTTGCTGAAAATGTTGGGGGGGACAGGGGTGGGGTGGAGGGAGTTTGGGTGGTGGCTCTTAGGTATTGTTCGATACAATTTGGTTGAATGATAGATTTGACTGAATTCGGTCACCACCATTAGTTCGAAACCGAAGATACTGAACATGAAGAGCTGGGGTTGTGGGGGTGTCCCCCAACCCCATGTTTGGTGTTTTTTACTTCAGCAGTTGCAGGGGTGTCCCGTGCTTCCTCAGCATTGGTGGCAGGGGACTCAACAAAAAAAAGAAAAAGGGACGCTGCAGCATCAGAGGCGACCCGCGTTAGATGGATGGATCTGACGCTGCAGGATACAGGAGAGGCGGTGGATATAGAAAAGTTAAGTAGGGGGGTTTTATGGGTGTACTGGCAGTTTGTGGGGACGTAGGTTTGTTTTTTTGTACCGAGGTAAAAATGTATTTGCAGCGAATATGACTATGGTCAATTTCGCTGTGATTTTGTACCTCGGTCAAACAACCTAAATCCCTGAGGGATAACACTAAACTACTACACAAGAGTCTATTGCTGACTTTCTGTTATAACTTTCACAAGACTGGTGGCCTATTTGTAAAATTCAATAGGGCCTCCACACAGCTCTAGCCAGCCTGCCATGCACCCAGTGACACAACATAACATTCACAAACTTAATTCCAATAGAACATACAAACAATGCATTATTTATCATTCAGTCAGACACAAAAGTCAACACACATATGCTTGCATACTCTCAATCACACACAAATGCACCGAGAACCTCCATTGGCATACACTGTGTGCACACAACATTTATATGTACATATACAATAACACATGGACACAGTGGCAACACGTCCATTGAGCAGACCAGACTTTATCACCCACTGATCCCTGAAAATTTGGGCTAAGTTGACTTGACCTAGCTGAACTATAAAGCCATGGCCGAAAGGAACAGATTCACTGGAATGTCAGCAATTCCCTTGATTTTCCTTTCATTCAAAGGCTGACGCCATCGGTTAATGCAGTGCAGTGGTTGACCAAGTATACTTGGTATCTATTTTTAAATGGCATGTATCTCCAAACTTGGGTTCTGCACAGCACCTTATATGTGTACGTGCTGATAGATTTTTTCTACAAGATTCTGACTGATTAAAATTAAGGTGCGTTTTCTTGTGTTCAAATGGCTCCAAGCAGTGGAGTACCAAGCCGGAGAGGCAGGAGGGGCAAGCTGCCCCCTCTGGCACTTTTAGGAGCCAGACCATGACATTTGTCATTGGGACACCTGTCCCGTTCAGCACATCCAAGAGGGCGCCCAACGGCAAATGTGTCCTGCTGGCAGGACAATGTGTGCTGAGCAAATCCTGCTCAGCACGCTCATTGTCCTGGCAGCAGGACACCTTACCCGTTCTGAATGGTACAGGTATCCCGCTGCCAGGACAATGTCCCAAGGAACTCCGGGCAGCAGAGGGTACTCACGTTGCTCTGTATCAACAGAGCATTACAATGCGAGTGATTAGGCACTGATGGGAGGGAGGGTGACTGGTAGTATTAGCAGGGACTTTTGTCCCTATAGAAATGGGAATGGGAGGGAGTGATCAGAAGTGAGAAGGGTCCATAATGTTGCATGCTTTATAAAACAATGACTATGGCTTTAAAACCCAAGGGGGATTTGTTAGGCTCACATTAATCTACATGATGCTTTTGTGACTTTGCATGCAGAATGGGTAGAATAAAACTAAAGCCGCACTCCCATTGCTCAACATATTTCTATGACAATGTATATAGTTTATGATTAGTTTACAATGAAAAGCTAGTTTATTATGTAATGTGGTTTGCTTCCAAGGCATTTCTATACATAATTTTTTAAGCACATGAAATGTAAAGCAAAACCTTAATGAATATCTATATCAACTAAACCTAGAAAGGTCGCTTACATTGTCTAGATCCCAGTTTCACCATTTAACCAAGTGTGTGATCCTGAGCAAATCATTTAATCACATTGTGCCTTATCTGCAGCTCTGCAAGTGACTCATTCACTTCAAAGCTTATGTTAATGTATCATGGTATTATAATGGAAAAGCCTAATGACTCTCGAGTTGCTCCACATATAACAAAAGTGCAATTTAGGTATTCTGCACCACAAAGTTATTTGTCACTTGGCTTATTTATGGCAACTTATTCTAAAGTTACTTTAAAAGTTTACCATGTTTGGAATGCGAACAACACTCTAATTCATTTCACAGAATTTGCAGAGTACGACAGTTTTGGGTCACAGGTTTTCTCAGCTTGACTCTTTCCACTGTACATGGGGAGGGTGCACCGTCCACCAACTTCTTTTTGAAATTAGGATGGTGGTGCTTTAGTAGCATCTGAAAAGTGGCTAGACTAATTTTAGAGGCCTTGCAGAGCTGTGGCTTGCCACAGAGAATGCACCATGTGTTATTAGTGTGTCTTCATACCTGGGGCCTTAATGTGTACTGTGAGCTCTGCTGAGCTCTGCTCACATTGTCCAAATGTGACACGCGCCCTCACTAGGGTCAGCCCGCAGCCCAGCCCCCCAACAAACATACACAAACACAATTAAAAATGATTGAAAAAAAGTACCTCTGCTCTGCTTTCAAATTCTGCCTGTCTCATGTTACACCGACCTAACCTCTTCGCACTCACGCAGCTCCAGACAGAAACCAGCAAGCTGAATGAGCTTCCCAGTTCCTGTCTGTGTGTCGCACAAACACAAAGCCGGAAAGCGATTCTCTGCGCTGTGGCCCTTGGAGACACAGGCACCAGGCCCTGCATCACCCAGTTCAGCACCCTGGCTGCTGACTTTGAGTCAGGCCAGCCAGGGTGAGGGAATGAGCCATGCAGGGCATCCCGGCCCTGAATGTGTTGTAGCGCGACTGCCAGGCATCTCAGCATTATGTGATGAGACAGCGCAAGCCTTGCTGGGCACCCCAGCCGGGCTTGCACTGTCCAATTACATAATTGAGGATTGCGGCCCCCCTGCCCTCCCTCCAAAGTTGAGGGGGGTCAAAAAGGCATGCCAGAGAAGTTGGGGGGGACAAAACCCCCTCTGCCCCCCTATAATTACGCCCATGGTAACACATTCAGTACTCACGGGAACCCACCAGTTATTGGGCTGAATTACCACAGGACAAAGTATTTTTACTGTCCCTGTAGATCGAATTAGAAAAAAATAAAATGCAAGACGTAGAACAGTCTGCCCCGAAGAACTGCAGTGATAGAAGAAATTCAATAGCAGTGGCAGACCAAGTAATAAATGACTTAGCCAAGATAAGTTAAAATCTTGCAAGTCATAATGTAATCACGGAAATGCAGAATAAAACGAAAACATATAGCCACAAACTCACCAGGCAAAAAAGTTACCTGAAGTCTGCAAGTTCTACTTGAGGTATCTTGCGCAAAACTCAGACAGAGCCGGAGTTGATCCAAAAGAATCACAGGAACAAACGTAGAAGATTGGACTCAAGTCCGATGCTGGCTGACGTATGTTCACAAAAAAAGCTCAATTCAGAAGCTATAATACGAGAAAGATAGCAGTGGATCAACAGAACAGGACTAAATCATACGATACAGATGCAATTGCTAGACAGGGATTCCGTGACAGATGTCTCGGGAGATACATCATCAGATTCCTCATTTATTGAGTGGCAATTTCCCAAAGGGAGGAGAACATACCCGCTAAACAGACTAAAGTCGACAAAGATTCCTCCAAAGCCAGCACAGGATACGTTTGAGCTGGCAGAGAAAATAATCAACGAACGGAGACCGAATATAATTTCAGCCATAACAATAACTGTTGCTCCTTTCCTGCAAAATTATATGAACAGTTAAATGACACCTATAAAGACCAATCAACATTACTAGCTTTGATGAACTCAAAAATGGCAAACATGGAAATTGCATTGAATGAACTAAAGCTTCAATCTGCTCACAACCTCAAAAAACATGATTCCTTGAATAATCTCTTGAAAGATCAACCAAATCATTTGGCAGACAATAAACGCCTCCTTGCAGAGGTAGCCCGTGAGGCTATGATGATATTGAAGAGACAACGATATTCTCAACAAGATCAATATGAGGCCTAGGCAACTAGAAGAAGCTGCAGGAAAGAAATACAAGAAATCAGAAGTAACAAGCAAGTAATGGCACATTGCACAGAGGATGTAACTAAAAGAATGCCAGAGCTTTCACCGCTTGAGTCAGCCGACAAACGGAAACAACCTGAGGCTCTACTATCTAGTAACAGGGAAGCCAATTGCACTATAGATAATGCAAACAATCTGGAGGACCTAAACAAAAACAATGCAATAATGGCACTAGCAAAGACCGTGCTCAAGAGACTGTCTCCGTTGGGACAAATTCGACAATGTTACAAGGAACCAGTCAAGCTGCGGAGGCCATGGCGAGGAACATGGACCTATTGATGGCTACCCCGTCTACTTCTAAGAACGCTAGTGGCTTATCTGCGCCTCCTCCATCGACAAACCTAGACGGTACAAAAGCGATTAGAAAAGAGAACAAAGGTTTCTCTATATTTGATAGAACTAAAATATTACAGGAGATGAAATTCAAGACTATTGCTAGTATATCAGTGAAACCGAAAAGGAAAACTAAAAACATGCCTAATCGCAAAATATCAAAATGCCAAAAAATCCTGCAAATGCTTAAGGAATATTAAATCACTAAATGTGATGATTCAAACAGCGGGAGAAAAAAATCCCAACATCAAAACAAGTTGTTCCGAACCTACCAGCGCCAGAGGAAAATAAAAAAGTGAAGCAAATGGCATATGTATTGGGGAGGAAGCATGCCCTGACGAAGAAGACATTCCGATCGAGGACTTGTTAAACCTCTCCACATATGAAACCGAAAGTGAGGGAGCTGAGCCCGAGGACGATTAGGTGGCCAAAATAAGAATAGCTTTAGATTCTGACATGGATGAAGAACTGAAGAGCCCCATCGCTGAGAAATTAAAGAAGAAACCAAGAAACCCAACAAAACGATCATGCGTGATACTTATCATGCCAACCAAAGAGGAACCCGAACATTTAATAAGAGGAGTACCTGCTCTATCGCAAAAGGTTTCCTCCTTTTAGAAGAACGGAGAGTTTTCTCTATAGCGAAAGAAGATATGATATGGCATTTGATATGATATGGCATTTATAACGCGCCTATTCACAGGTTTTCAAGGCATAGTACGGAATTTATAGCAACCAAAACAAAGAGAATGCAGCCCCAACCAAGTAGGTAACCAAGAATTTAAGAATCAGAGATCCTACTTGCCAAAGGACACAAGAAAAAGAAAAGCCAATGAACGGACCAAATATAAGGAAGAATGGAGAGAGGACCAAAGGCTACCAAAATTAGAGACCCAGAGGAAAACAAAAGGCACGAGGTAGCTGCGAACCATTGCCTCTTGCTAGAACGAATGAATAGACATAACATGGTCTAACTTTTCCACCATATCCCTCAATTACGTTCAATATCGTCCAACGATATTAAAACTGTGGACTTTGCCAATGAAACGACCATGGACCGAGTATTATTGCACATTTACTCAAGAACAATTAGAGATATTAGAGATATCATCTTGCTTAACACAGAGGCTTTACATCCTCTGGGTTTTGATATGGAAGAGCTTCAAGCGAGGGATATTCACTAAAGATAAGTATGAATCAAAAACAATCAGCAAATTTCATCGCCTAATAACTTAACTCAAATAGAAAAACAAAAAAGCTCTGAAAACATAACAAACAAAAGAAAAACAGAATCAGAGAGTGTCATTACAGAACAGATTGAAAACAACAGGCTAACTGAAGCTGAGATGCGAGGAAAAAAAAATACGAATAACTTTTGCCTGCAATGAGTCAGAACAGAAGCAGCCGGGAAAGACGATCACGACAGCTAATGCAAGTAGCGACATGGATGACTGCAGTTGGATTGCAGGCAACATAAATACGCAAAGTAAAAGCTAATGCCAAAAAGACAACGGCAAAACCACAATACAGATGGGATCTTGGAACACACGCAGCTTTGTCCATCTGTTTGGTAATACTATAGAATGCCTCAAAACTCTAGACATTATATGTCTACAGGAGACGTGGCTCCAAACAGTGTCATGTGCTAAAGGATACGAAATTGCACTGAAACCAGCAATTAAAAAAAACAAAAGGTTGCCCAATGGCAGGCCTAATAACCATGGTCAAAACAGGAAGTGGCCTACAAATATCAAATACATCGAAGCCTTCACCATATATACACATGTCGACCATCACAAACCGAGACGGAAAGTCAAGAAAGAACATACATATCATCAATGTATATTGGCAACATAAGGCGACAAATGAGGGGCAATTCCTTGAACTAATAAGCGATTTGATCGATACCATCCGGATAAGTGAAGACAATCCTGACATTATATTGTGCAGTGATCTTAACACAAATATATTAAGGAGGTCCAACACAAACTCAAACATTGGAAAAAAAACATGAGAATACCCAAAGCAATAAAAACAGCTTGGGCGGACGAGATGGAGACCATAGAAATGCATCGATTGAATGGGAACATTGAAATGGATATACCTCCAAAACCAACAAAGCAAATAGCACAATCCAAATCAATCCTTGATTACTTTTATTTATCAGAGGCATTGGTGCAGAAAACTAAAAATCTTAGCATAATCTTGATGACACAGTGATCATAGCTTCGTAAAAATTGAACTGCATGATACATTGAAGAGCCTTGATTCAGTCTGGTCTCACAATGTACAGATAGAGCCAAGAGGCAAGAGACTATGAATGGATCGTTCCTAAATATTAAACTTAACAAAGACCTTGCGCGACATAGAAACATCTTGGAAAAATGACCCCATTGAATATCCAGCTATCATGCAACAATTTAAAGAAAGCCGAGTTGGACCTAATAAAGTCTATTTTAAACAACAACACGTCTGTGACATGGACATTGCACGGCGAAAGCGACAGCTATGAAAAAACATCAGAACAATCATGAGAGGAAAAGACCCAAACCGATTCATAGAAATACAGAAGCTAAACGACGTTACAGGAATTGGTTAAGTTCACACAAGCACATCATGTTGCAACATGATGCAGAGAACATGATGAAAATAACCCAAGAGAGTTTTGTGCAATCCTAAACACTCTTGAAGCCCCTCAACAGGAAAATCAATGTAATATGGTCTCTGAAGCCAAATGGACTGACTATTACACATCACTATTTAATAAACAACGTCAAACCAATTTTCACCAGCGAGGTGCTCATAATGCATGGGAAATTAATATCATGAAAAATGATATTCTGGAGAACATAAAGAGTATCAGTACATCAAGGGCACTCGGCCTGGATGGGTTAAGTAACGTAACTCTCAAACAACATACGGAAGAATGGGCCAAAATTTGTAACAACATGTTTAAGAAAATCCTGATGGAAGGCAGGTTGCCAAGATCTTGGAAGAGCGCCATTATAGGGCCCATCTTCAAGAAAGGTATAAGGTCGGTCCCTTCGAATTATAGAACAATAGCACTACTAGATGTAGTTGGGAAGAGATTTGCTACACAACTACTAAAACATCTAATAAAATGGATCAACCAAAGCGGAGCAATTGATGTTCGCCAAACAGGTTTTGTAAGATGAGTTGGCTGTGGACTCAACTTCCTAATACTAAACCTTCTAAAAATGGAAGCAATTAAGAAGCAAACCAAAATATATCTGGCATTTGTAGACCTTGCTCACGCTATTGATAGTCTCAACAGAGAGTTGCTATGGTGTAACTTGGAGCAAGGAATTGTCCACACAACTTACTGATTGCAATCCAAGAACTGTACTCGGATACTGAAATAAAAATATGACTAGATCAGAAGGGATCCATCTCAACAGCTATAAAAACCTCAAGCGGAGTGAAACAGGGCTGTCCCTTTGGTGCGACCCTGTTTGGTTTATTCATTGCGGACGTCGGGAAGGCGATGGATGAAGTGAAAGGCTTTGCACCAAAACTTAACAGGAATGGAATAAGCTACATCGTATTTGCGGATGACATAGTCTTATTAGATGTCATCCGATAGGGCTGCAATGTAAACTAACCGCTTTAAAAAAATACACAGAAAAAATGGATTGACAATAAACACGGAATAAACAGAGATCCTTGTGTTACAAAATGTAAAAGGAAGGAGAAGTAACAAGAAAAAATGTACATGGAGACTATTTCAAGAAATAGTAAAATGTACTAATCAGGCTCAATACCTAGGTGTCCTAATTAATTCTCATGTAAATGATGTACCGATGGCTCAAAACATCAGAAGAAAATGTAAACTTCTAGCAGCACATGGAGTGATTATAAATAAAAAATGTGGATAGTTTTCTTTGAAACCTGCTATTAATTTTTATAACGCCAAAGTAATTCCAGCCCTAACATATGGCGTTGAGGCAATTTTAGGATGCCTGTACTCCTCGTGGTCTGCATGTGAAAACATATACTGGAGTGAAATACTACAATTGCCTAGAGGAACTCCGACAGCGTGTATTCGCTATGAACTAGGCCTATCCTCAATAAATGTAAGAGTCACGTGGAACATGATATTAACATACAAGAAAGCAATCAGCGGAGGGGACCTCCCGTAGTTCATGATAATGAATACACCAGCCAACAATGCAGAAGATAACATATTCCATTACTGGGAACAAAATTGCGAACGAGTCATTGTGCACCTAAATATGACAAATGAAATTCTGATAAGCGACCTGAACCTAGTCAAAAAGAAGTTGTTAGAACATGATTGGTGCAAAACTGCGGAACAGAGAGCCGCTCATAGTTGCATGCGCCATTCAGCACTGGAAGCCTGTTCAATGAACACACTACCTAAAGATCTTGAAAAATGTCTGTGTAATCAAACAAGGAGCATCTTTATGAAATTCAGGTTGAACTTATTTCAAAGAAAATAACTATTAAAGAGGTGAAGTGGGCCCACGGTCGAAGACCCTGGATGCAGATTTTGCGGAATAACTGAGGAAACTCTGAAGCACTTAGTTCTAAATTGTTGTTCTCTCTCTGACTCGCGAACAAAATATTTGAGAAAGGGAATTAACAAAAAGACCAGATATGAATGGAGAAAAGTGGTAGAGTGTGATGGCGGAGGGAAATGATAATAAGATAACCTTCGCTCTAGTTAATTACCTAGAGCATTTGAATGACTGTTTAACAGAGAAATCAGTCAGAGTAACTTGAATTAAGAATAAATCGATGTGCTGAAACTGCGAAAGAGACAGAACTAGTGTTCAACTTAAGACGTAATTCTGATAATACTAGTTGTCTGCACTATTGATTATGATTTTTTAATTCGATGATTCTTCCTATCCTCTGCTCGTTACATGCCAAATGGCAAGCTTGATGTTAAAGAATCATAAGATGATAAGATTTTAAAAGTTTGTAATGAACTATATAAAATAATAATAAAAAAAATAATACCAAGCGGGATACAGGTTGAGTTAAACATGGGGGTGCTACACCATGACAAGTCTATCTTAACTGTAGATGTATTCAGGTTATCAAAACTCAATGGTATAAATTGGCTAGATTCTATAAATGTGCAAAAGACACACACCTTATAGGTTGTAACACTCCAAAAAACATTTTATGATGTATGTAAAAAGAGAACCCAAGCACTCAAGACCTTGCTACCTTTTTTAAAAACAAGTAGTCTTTATTGCATAGTATACGTGCAATACACAACAAATAAGATGAGCATAAATGGCATGCTCACCCACATGACAGTCAATAAAAAACACTCACCATACGGGGGAAAACGCCACACGTTCCGCTCCATCTTACGAGCTTCTTCGGGCTGATAGTTTCCTTGTTTGCAGACTACACCATCAAGTTTATTGATCTGTTTTGAGAAATTTGATTGGACATTCCTTTCTTCTGGACTGTTGTACTTTGCTTTTTGGGTTGCTTTTGGGTTGCTATTGTTTCGCATTCACACCCCTTTTAAGAGTATAGCCTTTCTTTGTCCCATATTACTGCAAAAGGCGAAGGAGGTATACTCCTTGACTGTGTCTGTTATGTCATCTATGTTTTTCATTCAAATTTGAAAAAAACATCCATGCACAGAAAATCCAAATGGGACTTACTATTCTAGGCAATCGTACCTCAAGAATTCACAGTCGTCGCATAGACCATGTCCATTTAAAATTGGTATCAAATCATTCAGCAGAGCTGAAGAGGCCACAAACATTAGCAACATTGAACGAACACTCATCCACTACTAAAATAGAACAGAAATGCAATCAGCAATTGCTGTATGTTTGTTGGTGAGAAAATAATTTGATAACTTAAACTGATGCTCTCCCCCCACACAAACAATGGATATGCATTTCACCCCAAAAAGGCCTTGAGTTCTGAATGGGAACAGATTGTCCGATTACAACACGTTGTTCTCAACATTCCTGACTAATTTTACACAATATAAGAATCAGATGTAGTCCAATTGTAGATCAGCCGATCAGCAGTAAAGATGTGGTGGCATATGCGTCAGTTGTTGGCAGTAAGCAGGTGGAAAATGACACTTCACAGCATCTCAGCGTTAACACTGCTTTAAATGAATCCCGCAGCACTTCTGGCAGCACACACAATCCCAGCTCATCACCAGTGACTTGAAATGTTAATAGAGGAGCATTCGCATCCCACACGACTGAAAGGTCTGCGACACTGCTACACTGGGGAATGGACGGCAAGCAGATCAGTCAGGGTCGGTCATCATTGCACCAAAGTTGTGAGGGCTGCCCGGTCCCACCACTTCTCAGACCTAAATGTAACCATAGCGAATTTCAGCTGGATCTATTGGAGTTCAATACTATATTATCTGATGAAGTTGTAGCAGTCAGTGTAGTTAAGGTGGCATGCTCGAGAAGTTGTTAGGTTTGGAAGCTGGAGATATATAGGGAGTGGCCACCATAGATTGCATCCCCTAGTAAACACTAATTTAATTTATAATGCTCCCTTTCCATTTTTCAAAAATAAAGCTGTTGGGGGGTAATTCATTGTATTTAACACAGAAGTAGCGCACGCGGCTGGCGCAGAGAGCGAGCGTGCGCCAGCCACGTGCACCAAAAGCCATTTTATCGCACATCGTATTCATGGATACTAACATCCATAACCATCCATGGTGCAGAGTGGCGCAGCGACCCTACAGCAGCATCAGTTATACCCCCAACCCCGCCCCGTGCATCCTAAACATCGCACAAATCCCGTACATGGCGCAAAGGCCAGTGGACTAGCATACAAGCCCCCCAACCATGAAAACATGCTAAAAACGCCACATGGCCCCCACGCACCAGCGAAATTGCGTGGAAATCTCCCTGCGCACCCCTCGGATTACGCATACCCCTCTCTCGCCAGCCAAATTGAGTGGAAAACTCCCCACGCAACCCTCGGAATACGCGTACCCTGCTTGTGCCAGTGAAATTGCATGGAAAAAGTCCCCCCTGTGGGGCATGGACTGGGGTTATGGGCTGCCTGTGGGGCATGCCCAGGGGTGATGGCCTGCCTGCGGGCCCTGGGGAGGCTGGATGGGCTGCCTCCAGGGAATGCCCAGGGGGGATGGGCTGCCTGCGGGGCATGTCCAGGGGTAATGGGTTGCCTGCGGGCCCTGTGGAGGCTGGATGGGCTGCCTGCGGGGCATGCCCAGGGGTGATGGGCAGCCTGCGGGCCATGGGGAGGGTGGATGGGCATGCCCAGGCATGCCCCATAGGCAGCACATCCACCCTCCCCGTGGCCTGCAGGGAGCCCATCACCCCATGGCATGCCCCACAGGCAGCCCATCCACCCTCCCCATGGCCCGCAGGCAGCCCATCACCCTTGGGCATGCCCCACAGGCAGCCCATCACCCCTGGGCATGCCCTGCAGGCAGGTCACATGTCACCATGCCCTTGGGAGGCCCGACAAACGTCCCCCACCCCACCCCCATTGACGGCAACCTGCCAGCAGGCCCCGAATCATGTCCCCCACCCCCAGTGACGGCAACCTGCCAGCAGGCCCCGGCTCATGTCCCTCACCCCACCCCCAGTGATGGACACCTGCCAGCAGGCCCTGACTCATGTCCCCCGCCTCACCCCCATTGATGGCAACCTGCCAGCAGGCACCAACTCATGTCCCCCACCTCACCCCCAGTGCCCAGTGATGGGCACCTCCCAGGAGGCCCTGACTCCTGTCCCCCCGCCTCACCCCCATTGACGGCAACCTGCCAGCAGGCACCAACTCATGTCAGCCACCCCACCCCCAGTGATGGGAACCTGCCAGCAGGCCCCAACTCATGTCCCCCACCCCATCCCCAGTGATGGGCACCTGTCAGCAGGCCCCGACTCATGTTCCCCCACCCTACGCCCATTGACGGCAACCTGCCAGCAGGCCCTGACTCATGTCCCCCACCCCACCCCCAGTGATGGGCACCTGCCAGCAGGCCCCAACTCCTGCCCCCACCCCACCCCCATTGATGGCAACTTGCCAGCAGGCCCCGACTCCTGTCCCCCCACCACACCCTCATTGACGGCAACTTGCCAGCTGGCCCGACTCATGTCCCCCACCCCACCCCCAGTGATGGGCACCTGCCAGCAAGCCCTGACTCATGTCCCCCACTCCCCCCATTGATGGGCACCTGCCAGCAAGCCCCGACTCATGTCCCCCCACCCCACCACTATTGATGGCAACCTGCCAGCAGGCCCGATTCATGTCCCCCACACCACCCCCAGTGATGGGCACCTTCCAGCAGGCCTGACTCATGTCCCCTACCCCAACCCCAGTGATGGGCACCTGCCAGCAGGCCCCGACTCAGGTCCCCCACCCCCAGTAATGGGCACCTGCAGCAGGCCCTGACTCATGTCCCCCACCCCACCCCCAGTGTCGGCAACCTTCCAGCAGGCCCCGACTCATGTCCCCCCTCCCAACACATCTACACATTCCAGAGCCATGGCCCTTATGGCCACCAAAATCCCACCCACGCCACCTCAGTCCAAACACCCAACCAAGCACTCCATCCACTCCACATTGAATTCCCCACGTCATGATAGAAAAAACATAACCAGCATGCCCATGAATACATGTCCCTCAGGCCCACACAATGGTGACACATGACTGAGAAAACCCACATTGTGACATGCACAAAACGAATTAGAGAAGACCACACAAGTAAAGTAGAGAAAAAATGTATTAAATTGTAAACTAAATGAATAAAACAAAAGCACACATTAAGAAAATTAAAAAATCAAAGTCCGGAACTCCCAAAAATAAATGCTGTAACCAATAAAATCCAAAGTAAAATGGCTCCAATGGGTCCGTCCATTAAACAAAATCCAAAGTTAGAAAAAAAGCAACGTATTCCGCCATGGGTAAAAAAAAAAGAAAGAGTCAATCCAGGTCCATAACTATATACAAAAGTACATCCAAGGGTCCATGCGCCCAACAATCCAAAGGAAACCTAACCAAAATCCTACCTAATAAATAACTATATACAAAAAGGCGGGGCATAGTCCATGCGCCCCAAAGGAAAAAAGAAAACAAAAAGGAAACCTACATCTACATAACTATTTACAAAGGCGGCAGGCTAGTCCGACGTCTCACTCATTGATTTCCCGGGCCAGGGCATCATCGAACTCCACTTCAATGTTCCGGAGGCGGGCCTCTTCCCTGGCCATAAGGTCTCGCAGGGATGCAGCCATGGCCTCTTCCAACTCCCTGCACTTTGCCTCGAGGCACGCAACCTGCTTCAACACCCGGTGCATGGAGTTCTCTGCCCTGACCATTGTGAGGAGTGCCCTCTCCGCCCGCCACCGCTCTGCATCTATTTGCCGGCCCAACTGCTGCCATACAGAAGACACTCCCAATCCTGGGTCCTCCTGCCCGATGGCCAATGCCTGCCCCTGTGATTTTGTTGGCCCTGAGCCATGATCGCTCCCACACTGAGCATGCTGCTGCCGTGCACCTGCCCTGCCTGTGGATGCCTGCATGTCCTCCTCTTGCTGGGGTCCAGTTGGTGTGGTGGCCACCCCTGCTGGACCTCTGACACCCGACTGAGGGAGGGATGTGTCCTCCACCAGCCTGGCCGCTGGCTCAGGGGCAGCTCCACAGGGTGCCCAGGTGATACGTGGGCTGGAAGATGGCACGGAGGATGACTGGCACATAGGGGGAATTAGTTGAGGAGGGGGACGCAAGAAGTTCCAGCACACGGATGAACCCAGTGCTGATGACCTCTCCTAGTAGGTCAACGCAGCCAAAGAGGTATCAAAATGACGTGCATTGTCCAGACGAGAATCCTGCACGTCATCCCGAATATCATGTTGGCGCAACGCCATCCCAGCTAGGACATGCTCAATACGGTCACGGATTGCAACATCCGCAGGGAGAGGAAGGCCAGTTGTTGTATGCGCATCCCCTCCCTGCAAACGGGTCTGGACGTAGGCATCCCTGCTGGTTCCGGATGATGCAGTCACAGGATCGGGGTCAGGATTACACAAAGGCACCTCCGCGGCAGCCTGTGCTGCCTCCTGTCCCTGCCCCGGGACTGCACCACTAGCACCAGTGGAATCCCCCCTCCAGGCCCCGTGCGTGGGCCTTCCACAGCCTCCTCCTCAACCGAACCCTCCACCAACCTGGATGACTCAGTGCCATCTTCCTCCATAGGCCCCTGTGGGGGCTCAGCTGCCCCTACTGCTGCCAAGGAATCCGCCTTGAAACTCCACCTCTTGAAACTTCCCTCGGCCATGGACGTGGCACCAGACTCCTCACTCCCTGAAGAGATGACTACCCGATAGGGGAGCTGGGCCTTGCGTCTCCGGCTGGTGGTGGTATCCCTGCCGCTGTGCTCCACAGCACTGTCTCCGCCCTCTTCATCAGTCGATGCTGCAGACAGGGAGAGACAGAGCACAGGCATCAGGGCACTGTATAATGGTCTGATACCCACATGACAGTGGCACATGAGTGGCAGTGTCAAACGTCACAGATGGCATCACACTCCCCAACACACATATCACTTGAACCCACACAGATGCACAAATTAACAGGAATGGTCCAGCAGGCAGCAGCATCCATACACACACAACAACATGAACATCCGAAGGTTAGCCTGATGTCACAAGCAGCATGGGTAGTGCCGACACTTGCACACATGCCACCAGACAGACATGCATCTGTACATCTCCACCACCTGTCACAGTGCAATCATCGGCAACTATGTCACATCTGTGAATCGGCTTCCTACATGTCTGTGTCACATGCATCCATGGCGTATCACAGTCGCACACATGTCAAACACACACACACGCACATGTACACCGTGCATGCACATGAAGGAGGAGCCAGCATCCATGTTTCACACCCCAAACCATGGCATAGTACATACACAGAAATGCTAACATGTGTGCGTCTCCACATGCATTTGTGCATCATGCTTTGGAACACATACACCATTAATGTGCATCACAGATGACTGGACTCACATGCAGCAGGCTCATGTCCCTGCACATACACATCCATACATGGGCCTTTCCAGACATATGTCCAAGCTGCACACTCCTGGCACACCTCAACATGCACTGCATCCAATCAGTATGCATGGACACTTACCGCTCGACTCTGGACGGGTCTGCCTCTCGAGGAACTGGAGGTGAAGCGTAGGACGTATTAGTTCCAGGACCCTCATCTGGTCATGGGAAGGTGGACCCGGCCCCCCACTGCATTTGCTGCATCCAAGAGGCGCCGGGCCTTCCTGAGGGTCCTGGACCTGAAGTCCTCCTAGCGCTTATGGACGTGTGGTAGGTCATGGGTTGCCACTCCCTCCGCTTTGATGGCAACCATGATGTCCATCCAGATCCTCGTCGGTCCATCCTTGTCGGCGAGTGTTCTTCCGAAGAGGGCATCATAATACACCAGGACTTGCTCCACCATGATGCCAACCTCTCCTGCTGTGAAGCTGGCAGGCTTCTGCCTCTCTGGCTGGGGGTTGCCAGTGGTCTCAGATGGTGTTTCCCCCGACATGGCAACCCCCGAGGCAGGTGTGGGTGGGCAAATGGGTCCTGGCGCTGGCCTGTGAAGCAATGGAACTGCAGTCGGGAGTCTTCTGTTCCAGCAGGGGTGGCCACAGCAACTGAACCCTGGCAGATTGCTCGCGTGCAGGCACCAAATAGCAGGGCACTTGGCCAGCAGCCAGGCATGCAGCAGCAGATGGCTGGTGCGAGTCGGCTCAGGGTTCTGAGGGGCAGGAAAATGGCCTTCTGGACAGGAGCGTGGTCTTCCATGTGTTGTCACGTGGCCAGCTTGATATGGAGTGATTTGGCATGTGAAAAAACAGCACGTCAGCGTGTAATTTTCGGAAAGGCCCTTTGCGCGTAAGCATGTATGTAGCGTAACACTTGCAGGCGTTTCCCTTGGCACGGGTGCATAGTGATTCAGCACGTGAAAAAACAGCTCGTCCGTATGTTCATGCGTGTAATTCGAGGAAAGGGCCTAAGCGCGTAAGTGACGTGATGCACGCGGGTGTTTCCATCAGCACGGGTTAAAGGTGAGCGGGGCCAGCAGTTCACTGTACGCGCTTTTCGTGGAGACCAACGCGTGTGTTGCCACTTTTGGTTGTTTCGCGTGCCATCACTACTTCACAGCGGAACAAGTACGTATCTCTTCTTTTGGTGGGGGTCTTGCCTACGCATGTTTTTCATTACCACGCTAGATAGACGGTGAGTTGTGCACGCTATTTTTCCCACTGCAGGTCCTCCTGTGTATTGCTTACCCGTTTTCGAAGTCATAGTAGCCTGTGTGTCCCACCCGTATGTGTTTTCCGTGTCCCTGGGTGCCACCACATACTGCAGGAGGTTAATTCCACACACGTGGGCTACAAGGGGTTGTGTGCACGGTTTTACTGCAGATTTGGGGTGCCTGAGCATTGCGTGACCCGTCATTTTCTCACTGGGGTCACATACAGCCTTGCAGGCACACAGGGGTGCTGTTAACACCTAGTACTCCACCCCCTTCAACCCAATTGCCCAGGACTATTTTCGTGTACACCTCCCATTGGCACTACTACATCTGTGCCATGGTTGGGAGGCCACAAAAGGTGAGGGGCGCCTTATCTGGGTGTCCTCCATGTGACGGTCATGGTCAGGTACGTGGTCGGGGTGACCAGGGAGTAGTGGGACTCCAGGGTGTCCAGAGTGGCTGCAGAGGAGGAAGAGGCAGGGGTGTGCCACTTCGGCAGGATGTTCTGCCATGTGTTGGTGCAGTCATGCCACCACCCCCTGTGGTTCCGGGAGATGCAGCTCTTGCATCTGGCACTGGCTTTGGCCACCACCATCCAGATTTAGGGTCGGCCAGCGCATGCTGCGTTGGCACCTGAAGAGTCCCAGGATGATTTCCAGGTGGTCAGGAGAAACATGGTAAGTGCACGCAGGGCTGCTCTAACCAAGGCACATGTCCCTGGGGCAGTGTTGTCATCTGCTGCACCAAGCAGCCGGGTGTGGGCCACTGCATTGGCAGATGAGGCCGACACCACCCCGGCTGTGAGTCTACCAGCCAGGACAGTCTGGGTCAATGACCTTGGCACAGCGGCTGTTACTGGGCAGGGTCCAGTTAAGAGCACCCAGCAGCCACTGACACAAGTCAGGGCTTCTGTCCTAGTTCCACCTGCCACTCCCTTGGTTCAATCCACCAGTGCCACTGCCCTTATTGATCTGGGCAGCATTTTCCAGTCAAGGTCTGGATCACTGCCCAAGAGGAGGAAGGTTGCACCTGCACAAGAGGCTGGGACCCCAGACATGGCTCTGGCCTCTGGCACATCGAGGAAGAAGCCTTTTGGCAAGCAGGAACCGGACTTCCTTGTGGGCTACGTGTCGGAACACGACCGTGATATGCTAGTGGGCCCAAATTGTCACACTACAGCTGCCCAGCCTTGAGACCACTGGAAGCATGTTGCGGAGGGTGTTAGTTCATTTGGACAAGAGGTGCGCACATCTCAGGAGTGCAAAAAGCGTATGGATGACCTCTGACGCTGTGCTAAGGTAAAGCGTGCCTCCAATTATGCTATGACTCAGGTGACAGGCAGTGGGCCACTACCTGAGGAGGAAAAACGTACTCCGCATTAGATGATCGCTGCGGAGTTCATCCTGGCAGAACTGGTCGAAGGAGTGGGAGAGATGCTGGATTTTGATGCCCCATCCAGTGAGTGTTTTTGCATGTTTGCCCAGGCCATGTGTGGTTTGCTTGTGAGATATGTTGTGCTTGACTGCCAATACATGCTATGTGTACATGGTTCTCATGTGTGAGTAATACAATGCTTCACTAATGCTTGCCTGCTGTGCAGCATGCTGGACATGTAGTGCAGACAGGGACTGTCCTCATCACCACACTTGCACCCTACTCACATGCTAGTCACCCGGCTGCCCCTCCGGTCCATGTTCCAGCTGACTGGCCCTTCTGCATGTAGCCTGGGGTGTCTTTCCACTCAGCACTCGGACTATCTCATTGCATGACTGACGTGCATGTGTGTTCTGCCTGCATGCCTGTACTCCACGTAGGCATGCTCCCTGACCCCTCCACCCCCCTGCACTACTATTACACCATTAGACTGGTGGGCAACATGTTGGACTACTGCAATGGCCTCTTCATTGTTCCTGTGTACATGCACACTTCCCCCTGCCAACCTGCCAGACACATACTGTGGGGTACATCCTTTGTCCGTGATGCAGGGTGTCTCACTCGGACTGTGCAGATGGCAGATGCTCCGCAGGGACAGGAGTGCCCATTCATGCTCCATGTGCATTCCATGCATGCCCATTTGTGTCCTTGGCAGGATGATCATAGTAGTACGTGTCCAGAATGACATACATTTAATGGATTTTGATCATCCATTCCATGCCCACTCTGGCTCAGTCCTGCATCTCGCACATGTTTAGGTTGTCATGGTCTGTGTGCGGCACAGGCCTCCCCCGGTTTCAGGCCCCCTGACTCTGTCCCACTGGTGTAGTGACTTCTGCACAAATGGTTGTACTACATAGGGTTCATAATGTGTCCTGCTTACTGTCGCATTCTCATCTGCTGTGTTGTCAGTTGACTCAGATGATGCAATTGACGCTACTCAACACTGTCTGCCAATACACAGTTCTCTGGTCACCTTTCACTGCCATGCTATGCCTCCCTGCATTTCTGCATTTTCACTATGGGGGGGCTGTTGTCTGCAGCCATGCTACCCATTGCATGCACATAGCACCTATGATGCCTGACTTTGCCCTAACCCTGCCTTCATGTTTGTTGATTGACATCATAATGTACTTGTTGATGTTGATAGTCGGTTACGTACACATGTTCTACACTGCGCCAACCCACTTCTGAGCCATCTTACACCGTTCTACATGCCACTGTCATGAAAGGCATGGGCACATGTGCATTATGTGACACACATAGAGGAACACTCTAGCGGGTGTTTAGCAAAGTTGATTGTTCAATCTGCGGCCTATACTAGCTGGTATAGGCTGCAGATTGACTATAGCCTGCCAATCGGGTTGTAATGACTGTGGAGCTGCCTGCATGTGTGTATGTGTACACTTTCACATACATCAAAGCAAGTAGCGTTGTAGCTGCTTGCTTTGCTGTATAGGATGGTGTTCATAATCACCATATGGGTCTATATGGACACGGGTGTTTTTGAACACTTTCACATGTACATATGCAAGCAGCTTCAATGTTGTGTAGTGCAACATTGCGGCTACTCACTTATGTGTGTGTGATAGTGTTCATTTACACATGTGTCCTTTGTTGAATGACTAATGTGTAGTTGATTAACATTAATGCTGCAGAGATTTCAACATTGCACCCATTATGTTCAACTGGTACAATCCTGAAGGTTCACTGTTGTGCAGTATATGTACGCCCAGGCCCACTAAGCTATTCTGGTGGGGCCTGGCCATGATGATTTGACACACTGAATAATGGTTTCGAGCACAATCAATGCACAATGTGCTCAATCAGGCCCTGAGGGTGTCCTGGAGGATTTGTGGCCGGCAGCTCAGACGTACTGGGCATTATGGTCCCTCATGTCTGGTTGCAGGCCCTCGCTTTGCTTGGGACATTCACTATGTCTACATGACCCATGACACCCAGTATGGGCCAATCTGCAGATGGGTGTAGCTATATTGGTGATGATGATTTAGTGATGCATGTGGACATGCATATTACGTGTGTCAGGGTGTATTTGGATTCACTTGCAGCTGTGGCCATTTGGCAGTTCAGACATGCTTATGGTATGTGTCATCTCTTCGTTGCCATCTGTCATTTCTGCCTGTGACATGTGCCTGACAGAGGTGGTGTGTGATGGAGGTGATTTACTACATTCAGTACATGTGTAGGCTTCGTTATTTACACACATCTAATTCTGCATTTGGGATGTGTTTGCTTATCAATGCCACTGGATGCATGCCAGAATTTAATTTGTGTGTGACATGTCTGCTTCATGTGCTGGCTGTCGATGTGATGTCTATGTGTGTGTGGGTTATGTGCTTCTGACATGTATACTAATGTTTGTTTTTTCCACATTACAGATGATAACGCAATGGATGGCCAGAGGATGGTGATGTCATTCCTGACACAGGGTTGCTATTACATCAGCAACCCAGCACAAGTGGGGGTCGTGGGGTGGTAGGCCTCGAGAACCCACTTGTGCTCCAGACCATCGTGTCCACAGCTGGCAATCAGTCTAGCTCGGATGATCACTCTGACAACGATGTTGAGTTGGATGCGCGTCATGTTCATTAGTCGACGGTGAGTGATTCTGATGTGGATGATCTTCTGTCCGCGACACCTGCACTGAGGGCCCAAACGGTGTTGGAACCTCTGTGGTGGATCGGACGCACAGTCACACTCCACACCAGTTGCCTGGGGCATCACGTCAATGGAGGGATATCGTCCTGCGCTGTGGGCAGTGGCAATCCAGTGAGGACAACGGCTCCTTGGGCCCCGCGGGGGTTGAGTCCAGCAACGCAGTGGCCATGTGCCACTGGGGTATTCTGAGTGGTAGCAATCCATGTATGTCAATTCAGAACAACAGGGGGCAGCTATTGATAAGATCGCTCAGAGCATGGAACGTGTGGCCCAATCTGTGCTCCCCCCTGCTAGGCAGGTGGATCTCCAGCAGCAGGCAGCAGAGTCTACAGCCCGCTCACTCAGGCTGGGAATGGCGGCCTCAGACAAGACACACCGGCTGAAATGGTGTCTCTGCGACAAGCACTTTCTGCTCATTCAGAGGCACACAGGAAGGCCCTGAGGGATGACTATCAATCCCTCAGATCCACTCTGGGTGTGCTCAACATTTCCCAGAGGAAGCGGTCAGAGGAGAGGTTGGAGCAGCTTGAGAATGCCATCTCGGCTGAGCTATGTGCATGCCGGGAGGTACTCTAGATGTCATGCGAGGCCATGCAGGCAGAACTCTGTGTTACACGTTCTACCTTGCAAGAGGAAGCATGCTTATCAGGTGAGATGCTGCATGCTGACCTATGTGTCATAGCCGCACAGGACCAGGTTTACCAGTCCCGCAGACTTGCTGCCAATGAGGGGCAAGCTGCGTATAGGCTTGGTCAGGGAACTGTGCCACATCCACATTTTGATTTTAATCCAGAGGGTGAGCAGGACGGCGACTTATCTCCCACACAGGTTGGGCCATGCAGGCATTGAGCCCATGGAGGTTTTTTTTATCTCAACATCATCGCATTTGGGTGTTGAGGTGCACCCTTTACCTCCCCCCTCCTTTGTTTCTTCCCCCCCCGGATCCTATGTGGCTATTTTTTATTTTATTAGTTTAAAGTTAATATAGTTTACAATTGTTTGTCTATTGTGCATTCATGTGATGGTGTGGTGCTTTTTGGCCTTTGAAATCCACTGTCTGTTCCAGCTGGGCCCATTCAAGCTTGTCTCATGTATGTGTTTGTGGCTTGTAGTCCTGACACATAAGCCACTCCTGCTTCCCCTTTCCATGGGCTTGCAAGGTTGGTTCGGTGTGCCAACCATTTACACAAGGGCATTGGATCTTCGTCATATTTGTGGCCTGTCTGCTGCGGTACTACTTGTGTTTACACCCCTAGTGGGGATTATGAATGTTTTCTCCACAGCATGTCTGCAATTAATTTTGGTGAATACTTTTTGAACTGTCCATTTATTGATGTTGATTGTTATGTATCTTCATTTCTTGTCTGTATACGTGTGTGTTGCCCTTCATGTTGTAGACGGTAGGCTGCACCCTTTAGCTGTCAAAGTCACACTGATGGTGGGAGGGGGCCAGGTGTTGACAATGTCAAGTTGATACGTGTTGAGTTCAGCCCCTGGGGATTGTGTCAAAGGAGGATGCATTAGGAATGTGACCCAAGAGGTACAGCACGCACACAGAAAAAGATTCCAGCCTTATAAAATGCTTTTATGCCCTTTATGCAGGAAAAGGAGACTCAAGACTAGCTTTCCCTGCAGACACCGGGCCAGGAACTGCAAAACCCTGGCCACTTTGGGTGGGTCACACGTACGCATGAAGTGTTCCTGGAGCTCCGAGCAAAGTGAGCAGCACAAGGGGCCACGCCCCAGCCGACCTTCCTTCAGGCCCCTCGCACATGCAAGCTAAGTAGCGCCAGTGCTGGGGAGCTTAGCCAGGCATTGGGGAAGACACGCACAGTACAGCTAAGCCGTGCTGTGGAGGAAATGCCAAGAAGCTTTCCAAGTTGTCAGGGGCACACACAGGGGGCGTCACTCATATCCTCGGGTTCCCCCCTGCTCCAGTGAAGCTAAGTTATTAGCGCAGTAGTGTTCCTAGCCACAAAATAATACAGCACAAGGGGGGGTACCCAGCAATGCACAAACTTGAGTGCAGTGCATTTCATTAGCATATGCAATTAACCACGTGCGCTGCCTATAGAAAGACTTGTACTGAAGTCGCACCTCACCACACGCGGCTAGCAGCTCATCCAAGGCCCATTCTATCATGTGTGATTCTTAACACATGGTCTTCCATTTACGGCAGGGCCATGTGCGGCTAACTTACCACATTAACAGTGTATGAACCATCACGGGGGCAAGCAAAAGTATACAAACGAAGCAGCAGACAAGAGTGCTTGTTTGGGGAGGAGTCACTAAGTTCGAGGCATACATGGTTTTATGTGTGTGTGGGGAAAACACGCACAGGATAGTAACTCACGCTCTCTTTGCAGCATTGAACTGCTCCTGTTACCGGACCAGAGAGTGCGTAGGAAGGAGGCCAGCACTCACACCAGAGTTAAGTCTGTCTTTGGCTCACCATTGTGCCATTTAGTTCAATGTGCATGAAGAACATGGTTTCTCTGATTGAGTATATGTAATTGTCAATTGTTGTATTGTGCATACTTTCCCATGCCCTTCCACCTCCCCTCTCCTGACCCTCTTTCTGGTTATCCTACATACTGATACCTATCCAACCAACGGATCCCTAACCCTCTTTCCCCGCTGCTGTCTTGGAGGCGTGTGTAAATTTTACACTGCAGGTGCTCAGACCGCAGAGAGGGTGGTTGGTTTGTGCCACTCCTGCGGCTGGAGACCGGAGCTGTGACACTACCCATCAGTTGTGGCATCCTCATTGATTATTGTGCACTGAAATTGCTACCCATCCTGTTGAACAATTGTTCAAGTGTGCTACCTTGGTAGTTATTCTATTAATGTGCTTGAACATGTGCTTGGCCATATTCAGCGACTTCAAGTCATCTACTGGAGACTCTTCCTGGGTTTTTTGGTATCTACAGGCTTTTTCTCTGGTTTGGGGGTTTGGCTCCTTGAAGTTCTCTGCGATTTGGTATTTTTACCAGTCAAGATGGCCGCTGAGGGAGCTGGTCCCTATTTTCACGGAAGGAAGAACAAGGAAACCAAGGGAAAGGGGGATCCTGAAGCTAGAAGGAAGAAGCCAATGGACCCCAGATACGGTTCTTCTGAAGGTCATTGTGATGAGTAAATGAGGGAGGGGCTTTTGTTGTCGGACAGTACGCTTGGGCTACAGTGTTTGGGCACTCTCTGACATTCTCATTTTGGGGTACTATGTACATGATGTGTTCTGCTGGTCAATGGATTTTTCTGTGTTGGGTTTACTTTTCAGGTGTCAGAGGATTGTTGTGGTTTGGCATACTGGGGTGTACACATGGGCAATTTTCACATGTGATGTGTACAGGACACTGAGGGTCACTTGATTTCACATGCATGTATTGAGTGCATGTCCCTACTGACACACGCACTTATACAATGCTCCACCACACATACAACCACCCTTCCATGCTCACACGTGCACACAGATTGCCTTCTTGGCATGCTGTGTCCGTGCAGCGCATGATCACTTACCATTTGGGGATCGTGTACATGCGTCACTGGGTTATTTTTGTTGCTTGTCCTTTTTATATGATGCTCAAGGTGTATCCCCAACACAGTGGCTGCTCACTGTGCTGTGTGCTGAGCGGTGTGTTGCAGGAGACACACACAGCACACAGGTTTGGGATTTGTGGATTTGGATTGGCCAATGTGCATGCCAACAGGCATTCTGTCTTTTGATGATGGTACCACTGGTGGCTTGCATTTGTTTATGACTTTGTATGTGTCGGAGGTTGTTGGTCAGTCATTTCATCTGATTCCATGTCAGGTGTGATTGTCTCAGGCCTCTTTCCATTTATCACTTGTCACTTCGTATCTAAATGGTCATGTGTTGTGCTTTTGGTTTGCTCTTTTGCTATTGCATGCCATGTCATGGTGTGACTGACAAGGGTGATGTGGGTGAGAGGGTTCGGGTGACATACCCGTGATTGTCATGGCCTGTTTTTCAGGGGGTGATGTGATATGCACCTTGCATGTGTTCCTTTTGGTCACACAGGTTTGGTTATGTTTAAGTAGATAGGGATGCACACAATGTAGCACTTCTGTGGCAACATTCTCAGGGTAGTAAGGTTATGACAGTTGACTGTCTCTTTGTCATCATCGATTGTCACCTGTTATGTGCCAGGCATGTGTGCACTCCACAGGGGTTGGAGTTTAGGTGAAAAATGTGGCCACCAGCTGGGTCCGGGCTGCCTCTCCACGTGCCCTTTACCCTCCCATGAGCAGCACCTGTGCCTGTGGTTGGGGATGTGGGGACACCACCATGTCCACCGGTCAGCTCTGCCGTGTTGCAACATTGTGCAGGACACGTGCTGCCACAATGATCCTGTACACTACTGGGGGTGCATATAGTAGCTGCCAGAGCGGTCAAGGGAGCGGAAGTGTGACTTGAGCCCTCCGAATGTGCGCTCCACTATGCCCCTGGTTTCAATATGGGCAGCATTGTATCTTACCTGGGGTGGTGTGGTGGGGTTCTGTATTGGCGGCATAATGTGGTTGCTCAGAGGGTAGGCACTGTCCTTTGGGGAGGTGAGAATGGTTGTCATTAGTTGGGTTTGTGTATTGTGTGTGACATGCATGCATGTGCAGAGACATTTGTGCAGAGACATTTGTACTCACCAATGAGCCATGTGTCACCATGCTTCCCAGCTTCCAGGTCTCCAATCAGGGCGGACATTCTGTATATGAAACTGTCATGGGTAGACCCAGGATAGTTTGCATAGACAAGAGATGATGATTCCATGGGCATCGCATAAAACCTGTATGTTGATGGAATGCCAGTGCTTGCGGTTGCAGTAGATGCGCTCAGTGGCCCTAGGTGGACGTAGGGCCAAAAGGTGCAATCTATGGAACCAAGCACTTTGGGGAAGTGTGCCATCCTGTAAAGGTCCTGGACCACGACCTGCCTTTCTGCAGGTGTTCTGAGCATGTATATGTGCCTGCGGACTGAGGGGCGCGCAGTCATGATTGCCTACACCTGGTGTAGGCAGCGTGACTGCGTGGGCTGTGAGACACCCCCACTTATGGCAGTTGTCTGCTGAAATGACCCAGGTGCCAAAAAATGCAGGACAGGGAGCACAAGGTGGGTGATTTGAGGTCATCCTCCCACTCAGTGACCAGGTCTAGGATGATACGAGGTTGAAACCTATACCTGCCATAGACCTTGTCATCAGGCATCCCAAAAAGGCTGGTCCTGGGCAAAAAAATGCTGGGCCTGGCTATTCTCCTTCTCCTGTGGTGTCCAACGATCAGTGCTGAGAGAAAAGGGACATTCATCGTAGCTGTATATGCATGTTTGTTGTTTGCGCACACTTTTATACTGCGCAGGGACGCTTCCGCCTGCCTTCGTGTGGCGGACGTGTTTATGCCTGTGCGTGTCTTTTGGCATGCGCAGGTTTCCTGCATTCGATTCCATGAATACGTGTTGTTCGTGCGCGTGCGGTTGTTCTGTGTATTTCCCAGCAGTACTTCCCCAGTTAGGCCCCCATTTTCACTCGTTCCCCATTCCGCGTGTTCCTCCCCATTTTTGGTGTATGCGATACATGTTGTGCCCTTTCGCTGTGCGCTGTGCGGACAGCGTTCGGGATGTCGCATTGACGTTTGCACCTGTGTGCGCCACCAGCGGATTTACCGCACATCCCGGGAAAAATATGCGCAGGGCCTTCCATGAATCGCACGCGTGCGCTTCCTTTTTCATGCTTGCGCCAGCTTGCGCCACTAATTTCAGTGCACATTTGTTCCATGAATCGGCCCCGTTATCTTTTGTTCCATGCCTAAACATTGGCCAGTGTTGGGACAGTTTTTCTGAAGTACTACCCTCTTCTTCAAAACCATTCGATTGAGGCAGTACAAGACTCCACTCTTAGTATAAGACTGTACCACCTGAGTACATGGTAGCGTAGGCAGAGCAGCCAGGCTTATCTTAGGATCCAAAGAAACACTGAAACACCATGTATTGTAAAAATAAAGGATTTATTTAAATACAGGTAGGCCCAGATAAATCTAGAGGTAAGTAAGTACTAACACAGTATATGAAATCACAAAATAAAACACAACAATATACTTCAAAGTACACAGACCCAAGCATAGACCTTATTTGGAACACCTAACAGTAGTTCTAGGGAAGTCAAAACCTTGCTATACACATTTAGTATAGGTGAAGCCTATTATGTGGGAGTAAAAGACCAATGGTTACTTTCAGATTACTTTTGGTAATACAAGGGCAGTAGGCCCTTCCAGTTGTACAGTGATTCTTGGAACAAATCACATATACAGTCAACTGGACAATATACTTTTTGGTGAATAGTGAAATACTTATTCTAGGTGCAGATAACCACTTTTGTCATAAAACATAGTTATACCAGGTGAGTAAAACCTAAGGATGTAATATACATTTATAGATGCTTTGGAAATCAGGGAACCCCAGATTGAAGTAAGCAATAACTCTGGTAAATTGCTTTGGATGGAACACAGCTAACACCCACATACTTTAACTTCACAATGAAGGGGAAAGTAAAACCCAATGTCACACTTTACTGAATAGTTATTCTAGGTAGGCAACAACCTGATGTAGACTTATTAAGGACAGGCTAGCAGCAAGTCAGGGGAAGGAAGACCCAGTTGGGGGACACTCATACAGTTATCCTAACAGGACTAACCTGGTTATACCAACAGTTGGAGGACACTCATACAATTACCCTTCAGGAATACTCTGGTGAAACCAACACATTACTTTTGTAAACAGGCACAACCTAATCAAAGGAGAGTAAAATACTTTTACATCTACTTTCTTTTAGACTGGCAAAACAGTGGCTAAGGAAGAAAAGATGTTAACCAGACTTTTAAGAATAGTGCATCACACATTCAAGATCAGTAAGACCTTTTGTAACTGTTCACTCTTAGAATTACAGTTACCAACCAACTCTTTACAAGCAAGTAAAACACTTGATTTATTTTCTAGGCAGAAGTCCCAATCCCTTCAAAGTCTTTCCCTTATTCTAGGACTAGTGACCAACAGGCAGTGTTAGAATAAGTTCTTTAGTAGCAAAAGTCAGAGTTTCCTTAGGAAAACTGGCAAACAGGTGAGTACTTTACTTCTAGGGTTAGAAGAGGGTCCAGGGGCTTCACAGAAGACACCCTACTAGGAGTCTAGCAGTGCGACTGGGTCGCACTGGATGAGGGTCCTCCCAATCACAGAAAACACCCCAGGACTACACAGAAATCCCAACAGGCTTAAGGTAAGTATATACCCAAGCCAACATAGTACCTCAGCAATGAAGAAGAGATTGCAGCAGGAAAACTTCAGGGACTGCAGCCAAATACCCGGTCAGTGGATTCCTTGTCCTGGAGACTAAACACAAGACCTCAGAAGGGACTTTGCAGCAGGGCTTGATGAAGAAGGCTCTAGGCAAGATATCTGCCATAGCTGAATGCGGTTCTGCGGGTTTTGCGCCTTTTCAATGAGCACAGAAGAAATCGCGGTTGAATTATTGTCGTTTAAAAGGTCCAGCACTCTTGTGAGGGGACTTTTTGGACTCGATTCATGTCTCTCTAGATACACCAGGAAGCCCACAAAGTTTCAGTGAGATTCGGAATTCGGAAGACCGTCCACCGCACAGTGGCTGGAGGTCCCAGGGTATTGGGGTATTGCAAGAACGCAAGGTCGCAGCAACCTGTGGGATGGCTCAAAATGCAGGTCCTCTTGAGTCTAGTGGGTCTCACCAGGCTCTGGGTTCGGGTCATCGTTTTTGGAGACCGCAGGTCGATTGGAAGGAGGGCTGCAGCAGGCTCCGGTTACAAAGCAGGCTCTCTGGTTGCTGGAAATCATTCCCGCCGCTTTTCCTTTGTCATCCTCTTTGGTTTTCTGTTCCAGTGGTCGACATGACTTCAGCTTCCAGGTTTCCAGTATTTATCAGGAACTACAGCCTTTTGCATTCTCTCCCTGCATTTTACAAGAAAGGGGCGTCTGGTTGTCCAATCAGGATAGCCAGCTCCCCACTTGGATTTGTCCCAGTTGAAGGAAGGCGTAAGATAAAGGATGAGGAAGTTGTGGACTCCTCCCCCACTTCCTGTGCTTACAAACTGACTGAAGCCTGGGTGGGGTGTCCAGGGGACTCCCGCCAAAGACAAAACTCAAACAAAGGAATTTCCCACCCTGGATGTCAGGGGAAGGAACAAGAAACAATAAGAAACACTAAAATGGCAGAAAAAGAAGACAGGGGCCATTTTGGTAAAATGAGCACCCTTAGGTGCCTTTACTGCAGCTGTGATTACAGCCCACGGTAAAGGTGCACCAAATTAGTAAAAGGTATCACTGCCACCAGCCATTAAAGGTAAGCTTGTCACTGTAACATCATTGTTACAGTTTTAATGTGAAAGGGGATACATTGTATCTCCCCAGCACTCCACATAAGGTGGGGTGTGCAGGTTTCACAGAATAAAATGTAAAAGGGATCCAAAGATCCTTTCTACCCTTGGGAACTGTAGTTCACTACAGGTTAGCACAAGAAAGTTAAATGAGGAGCCCATAGGGTAACCCAGCAACAACAGGCACTTATTGTCAATAAGTTGTTAGACATGATAACTTTAAAAATACACTATGGAGAGTCTTAAAAATGACACCCATAAAAAAAGTTAAAGATTATTTGAGTGTGGAAAAAGGTTCCCACTCACTGTGGTATTAATGAAAAATATCCCACTAGAAAAGCAAAAAGTTTTGGAGTTGAACAAGGAAAGGAAGATTTAGCAGCTCTGTGGAAATCTTACCTAACTGCCAGGCACCTTTCTCTTCACAAACCTTTGTTTCACTTTTGTTTAACAATGCTGATTGCATCTTCATTTATATCGGCCACAATTTGAACAGTCACATTTCTATACACATCCTCAAAATCAATTAAGTAGTTGGCACAATTGCGAGTTGTGTACCTACTTGATAACTCATGCACCCAGTAATAATGATGGTTGCGCCTAGCTGGGAGTTGTTTCCACTTCATCCAACTAACGTACATGTGGTGTGGGCAACAATACAACATTAAACCCATACCAAAAATATTTATTTATAGCAATATTCATTAAATTAAACAATGTATTATGTGGAGGCATTTCAAAGAATATTTGTAACTCATTTTTGAAGACTGTGCTGCTGACCATAATCAGATTATGGAGGAGGCTATCGGAGCCTCATCTCCTAGACAAAGGTGTTCACTAATGCCAATTGGAGTTTTATTATTATTGGAGAAACTCATCGCGATTATGGTTTACATGATGCCTGAGAAATTTGACTATTTGAGCGGAACCCTTTGGTGGCTGTACCATGAACATTAATAAAGCTGAAATGTTAATGAAGGCCAAAAGTACACTCACATATAACATTGTTGTACCAGTGTAGAAAAATACCTGGTACCAACAGAAAAAGACCTGTGACATGTGAGCTCATATGTGTGGGATCATGGTCAACAGGAGTGTTATAGATCTCAAGGTGAAGTGCAGCCCAATATGTCCACCTGCATCTTACGGTAAAAAGAAGCTGAAGTTGTCTGCAATCTGTGCCGGCACACAGAAGGAATGGGAATTTATAATTGCCATTTTGCTCACAAAAGAGCAGGTCTCAGCCCTGCCAAACACTGACATTGATGAACTTGTTAAGTGTAATTGCACAGGAATGCATTTCTAGCACACACAAGCGTGGATAAAAACAGGCTAGTTCAACATCACTAACAGCATTATTCACATTCTCCAAGTAAATTTAACAAAAACACACTATAACTAGATACAAGAAAATACACAAAACTCACCCCTGACAAAAGAACACAGAATATGCAAGGACAGACAGACAAAGCACTCTAGGTAATGAATCAGGGGTGAAAGGCAATGATGGGGGTTCGAAGGACTGCTCAACATGGCATTCAATGGAAGTGTGGATCGTGAATGAAAGAAGGGTTGGTTCGAATTTGCAGATGCTTATGACTGGATGCGCAATTCAAGTCTAGGGGCTGTGAGAAACTAGAAGCTGTCCCTCCCTCTAGTCCCTGTGGCTCGCTCTCTCAGGTGGCCAGAGCATGGCCATTGACTTTGGATCCAGACACTCGGGTGGACCAATGTGGGGGGGGTCACCAGGGTGTGGGGCCTTCGGGAAGTGGGAGTGGGGCACTGGATGGCGAGACGTGGTATCCCTCCCCCTGCAACACCTTTACCCCATCCTACCAGGTAGGATATGTGTGAACTTTAACCCCCCTTTCCCTTCACAAACACATCCACACAGACAGCCTGCTCTGGGAGAAAATAGACTCACACCCGAGCAGTGTACCTTTTCTGTGAGTTTTGTGGCTCATTCCACTACTACTGTGCATTACATTGCACGTGTGTTCCTGGCCCCTCAAAGATGGCTGTACTGTGTTCTTTGTGACTGCCTCTCCACCTGGTCTGGCCTGACTCCTACCCCCATTGGCTGCCAGGCCTAGGTAGGCCAATAGCTGCAGCCAGGAGGCAGGAGCAGTCACAGACTACTACGGTCCTCCCCGAGGGCTCCTTTTCACTTTCGGCTTCCTCATAGCTCAATTCTGAGCCTGGTCTGACGTTGTCCTGCCTTCACCCTGCTCTCCAAGCCTCCTGATTTCTCCTGGACCTTGCAGGGGTAAGAATCGAAATTGCACTTATTTTACCACACTTTACATATTTTCTTGACTGCGAGGTTTGGAAATCCACTTCTGCTACTGGGGGCACAGCGCTTGCTGAAGATCAGCTGTTTTCTTGTCTGGGACCCTTTTCTTTGCATTTTGTGGCTCATTCCACTACTACTGTGCATTACTTTGCATGTGTGTTCCTGGCCCCTCAATAATGGCTGTAATGTGCTCTTTGTGACTACCTCTCCATCTGGTCTGGCCTGACTCCCACCACCATTGGCTGCCAGGCCTAGATAGGCCAATAGTTGCAGCCGGGATGCGAGAGCCGGCCCTGAGCACTAAAAGCCCACACAATGGCCCCTGTCTGCTTCCTGTCCACAGGGCACGTTTCATGAAAGTGCTACCACAGCCCAATCCTCCTCAGGTTGCTATCCCTGGACTACCAGAACTCTCCTACATCACTCAGCATGGGTTAGTTACCTTCTCATCCCTACCTGTACTCTCAGTTCTTCCTCTTATGTACTAACTTAAGTCTTTCTGTACTCACCTTTCCATCTTACTCATTTCATTTCCTATCAACATGGCCTTATATGTAACTGGAAAGTCAATCTTGGATGTATTGTGCATTGTATTGTGGTCAATGGATTTGACTTTTATGGACTTCATTCATTCACGGTGCATCACCCTTTCTAAACTCTCATGCTTGACTTATTTTGCATCTTGTACTCATGGTGGCCCTGAATCATGCTGTTATCATCTTCATCTTGTATCCTGGCTTGCAACATTATGGGCCTCATTACGACCCTGGCGGTAAGGGGTTTACGCCAGCGTTAGCTGCGCCGACCCCTTACCGCCAATTACGAGGTCCCTTAGCGCCATGGCGCTTTTAACACCTGCTTTTAGCAGGTGTTAAAATCCATGGCGCTAAGGGACCATGGAGTTAATTACGCCACCGTAATTTACGGTGGCGTAATTAACGCCCTCCCCACTCCCATTATGCCCTATGGGGCAAAAATGGGAATGGGGAAGGGTAAATGGGGATTGGGGACTTACCGCCCCCGCCAACCTCGGAATGGGGCGGTAAGTCCGCCAACCACCATGGCGTAAACGTAGTTTACGCCATGGTGGTAAAGTCACGGCCCAGGCGGTAACTTACCGCCTGGGTCGTAATGAGGCCCTATGTGTTACTACTGACTTCTGCAATTGTATTCGCTCTCCACACTTGATTCTCCACTCTTTTTGACTGCTTATTCTCTGTTCTCTCCTCCTTTCCCTTCTCCCTTTTCCTATCTCATCCCCTTACTTCTTCTATACACTTACTCTATCAGAATTGTCCTTGCACCTAATATGATAGCAACCTCGTCTGTTTCTTCCACCCTCCCATTACTGTTTTTTTCCTCCCCATCCTCCTCCAGCACCATCTGAAATGTCGTCATTCCTAGTATGATAGTCGGTTGTTTTGTTCCTCCCCTCCCTTTCTGCACCCCTCTCCCTCACCTTTTGTTTTTCTCCTGCCCTACCAGAAATGTTGTCAGGCCTAGTACGGTAGTCGCCTGTCTGTTTCCATTTCCTTCCCACCCTCCCCCTAACTTCCTTATCTATGTTTTAGCTCTTGCAATATCTCAAATGTCGTCAGGCCGAGTACGATAGTTAATTTCACATCCTTACTGTTGATGGCCTCTAAGAATGTCATTGTATTTTCCCTTGTACCCTCCTTTGCCTTGAAGCGCTTTGAAACACATTGTATATAGGCGCTATATAAATAAACTATCATATCATATCATAACTGGAAAGTCAAAGTTGGATGTATTTTGCATTTGACTGGAAAGTCAAACTTGGATGTATTTTGCATTTAACTGGAAAGTCAAACATAGATGTATTTAGCATTTAACTGGAAAGTCAAACTTGGATGTATTTTGCATTTAACTTTGCCCATTGATTGTAACCTGCTAGCCCAGTTATTTTTCCATACCGCTGCACTTGCATATTCCGCCTTCTGCCTCTCTCTCTTCCCTCCCATGGTGTTTCTGTTTCTCCCATCTACTCCAACTGCTTCTCTATCAACTATTCTTCCCTTCTCATTATCTCTGGAAAGAATACGTTTAAAAAGGCTATCTTGGCATGGTCTCCCTATTGGTGGCACTCGCTGGGAAGTCCTCATGTATTCCTTCGACCCCTCCAGAGTCATCCTTAATGTAAAAGGCACTGTCATGGCCCAAGGTCCTTAGGCCAATCTCCTCCTCTTTGATAGGCGTTTACCTCACCTCATCAACTTCCTTTCCACTGCGCCAGTCCCTTCCTCTTCCTATTATTCCTCGGCTATCTTGCCAGCTCCTCCTTCCCCCTGTGCCCTACTTCAGGCTACCTCCACCCCTCCACAGGGCATACCTTTGATTTGACCTCTCCACGGAAGGTCTTTAAGGCTGGCAAACTTCTTCACCTTGCCACTCTCAACTCTCACTCTGCTGTCAAACACTCCTCTGACATCTGCCACCTTCTCAAAGAACTTGACCTTGATGTCCTCGGTCTTACTGAGACATGGTTCATGGCCAACTCTGTCACAAGCTTTGACACTCTCCTCCCTGATGGCTACAAAATCCTCTCTGCTCCCAGATCCAGCGGCCTGGAGATGGTGTAGCCTTGACCTTCCCTGAGTGGATTTCTGCCACTATCATTCCCACTCAAATCTACCCCTCCTTCGAATGCCTTGTCTGCAGGCTCTCTATCTCTCCTAGCCAGTCTCTTACTGTTGCTACTCTGTATCGGCCCACTGGTCAAATCACCCCCTTTCTCTCAGAGTGGGCTGACCTCTCCTCCTCCCTCCTGGCCTCAACCACTCAACTCCTCTTCCTTGGGGACCTGCACATCCTCCTTGATTCTCCCTGTCCCTCATCTTTGCTCTTTCGCGACCTCTGTGATTCCCCCTCTCTCTCTATCCTCCCCTCTGGCGCGACGCATTCTGCAGGTGACACACTTGATGTCTAGATCTCCTCTGGCCTCCCCCTCTCTATCTCTCTGACTACTCCACTTTCCTGGAGTGACCATTGCCTCCTCTCCTCTCATCTCTCACTCTCTTCCCCCCAAGCCAAGACTACCTCAACACTGCCACCTAACTTCTCGGACATCCATCCCATGAAGCGCGTGTCAGTTGAGGCTTTCGCTACCACCTTCTCTCCTCCTGTTCCCTCTTCTGGCTGACTCACACCCTGACACAGCCCTGTCCCTTCTCTACTCTTCTATTTCTGATACTATTGAATGCTCTTGCCCCTGTCATGAGGGTCCGTTTGAAGTCCGAAGCCAAGTGCAATTCTTGGTATGACTCCGACCTAGCTAAACTTAAACGTGCTCCAAAGGCAATATCGACTCTCTGTCCACACCAAGAAGAGAGTCCACATTTAAGCCCGTGTTTCGGCTGGGATGGAATTACCCATGGCATTTAATTCATTTGATAAAAATCAAAAAAGCCAGGGCGTATACACCTTCGGCAGACAACAATCTGTAACACATATGGTGTCTTGGTGTCAGAACATTGTGTGGGGCACCTAAGTGACTGCTCAGAACAAGTCCATGTAAACATGTTAAGGGAAATAGGTGCAGAAGACCATAGTATTTTCTGTGACGTGTTGTAATGTGACAGTTGCTTAAAAGAGCATAATGCACTGAGCAATTCCACCTCTACTGACATGGCATGTTTGCTTATTAATCTGAGTGTACAAACATTCAGGGCAGAATTGGTACTGCATCTGGATGAGGGCCAACGTAGAAGCTCTACCCATCTACACAGTAGAACCATGTGCATATGTTACACACTGCATACACCCATTGACTAGAAACAGTGAGATTGTGGAGGGCAGTGAGCAGAACAATTCTTACCTTAGTGTTCAGCTGTAGTGAAATGAAAGAGCAACATCTAATCTGCATGTGAAATGGTACAGATGTCTCCTGCCATGAGTGTGGGGGTGGCAATCAGATAAGAACATAGCTCACTGTCTCCTGTTGTGGTGTACACATTAAAATAGCTCAGAAATGCAGCCATCATAAAATGTGGCTGGAAAGATAGCAGAATAGGGCAGAATGTTGCAATTGCGCATGGGAGAGGAGAAGAAGAAGAAGAAGAAGAAGAAGAAGAAGAAGAAGAAGAAGAAGAAGAAGAAGAAGAAGAAGAAGAAGAAGAAGAAGAAGAAGGAGAAGAAGAAGGAGAAGGAGAAGGAGAAGGAGAAGAAGAAGAAGAAGAAGAAGAAGAAGAAGAAGAAGAAGAAGAAGAAGGAGAAGGAGAAGGAGAAGAAGAAGAAGAAGAAGAAGAAGAAGAAGAAGAAGAAGAAGAAGAAGAAGATTCAACATTGGACTTGATTTCATGGAGCTAATCTGCATCATAATAGCTAATTTTCTAAGAAACCTGTTCGCATCACCCTCTATACGAGCACAGTGTGCTAGCAGCCACAGCCCCCTGCCCTCAACCCCTGTCAGGTTTTTATTTATCCATGAGCTGTTCACAGATGTACTCACTCAGCAGATTTTACTAGAGTATGAGTTTGTCTAGTGTGCCATTCACAGCACATTGTCACATTAGGAAATATGCAGTGTGGCTTCTCTATCAGTTTCAGTCTGTGTCGCTGAGCAGCAGGCAGCAGTATCCGCCCATCTGCAATGGTTTAAGGTCTCGAGACACGATATTGCTTTCTTTTGCTGCAGTTGTCGCTCGTTCCTCTAAAAGGTGACATTCCACCTGGTGGAAATGTTTTGCTTAGCGTTTGAACACCATTTCAGTGTCAATCTGCTCCTAAATGCGTCTGGCTATAACCGAGTGGCTGTAGCGATGCTAGCTGATTTTAAGATTCACGTTCGCTAATAAGACGCTGGCTCAGCTAAATCCAACTTGAAAGACATCGCAAACCAGAAGTCTAAACGAACGTGTGAAACATGCAATGCGAGCAATATTTTTCCTGATAAACATAAGAACCTAAAATATACCGAATTTGTGTCACTGGATCCTACCTCCTAACTATGAACAATTGGAGCTGTTTGAAGGTAGGCACTTTAATCTCAGATTCAAATGTTATTATTTGTGAGTCTTGCTACAATTAATAATAAATAAACATTAAATAATCGAAGCACATGTGTGAAATTTGAATAATACATCAGGAATGCCTATAGCGCAACTTCCTACCCTGCTCTACTGTCCTCTCAAATAGGAGCAACCCTCGCGACCGTACTGTCTTTGAGTTTCTCTCATAGATTACAGCATTCATTTCATCTGTGAATTCATCTGAAATCATTCATGCACAAGGTCCATGTCTACAGTAGAAGAACACAACAGAGAAGTCTACAGTAGGGACAATCCATTAGTCTTTGCAGGTGTTCTTTACTAGCAAATACACCAACAGCCTTTACATGCATGTTTCCACTATGTACACACGTATATAATGTCATGTTACGTAATGTGTCATTTTGTATGGCACCTACTGCCATAGTGCTGTTGGTTGAACGTCTTTGGAAGACCAAGGTCCAATCTGTGTGGTGTGGAGGAGGTTTCTAGAATGTGTGTGCATTTTTTGCCATCACAAAGGTAGGCAGGGGTGCCTAAATCCCAGATAGCCACAGAGAAAGATATGGATAATGGCTGGGTGCTGTGATAGACTGTCACGATAGTAGGCAAGTCAATGTGACTGATTTTGTGCACAGCTGGATCACATTTCGTTTGTTGAACTCAGCTGCATTTTATTGGCAGAGGTGAGGTGATATGTGTTATGAAGTTAAGTGGTGATTGTTGCAGGTGAATGCGGGTGTGTAGCTCTGTCCCAGGAGTGATAGAAATATGTTCCATTGGGGTGGTGTGCAACCTTTCCAGTGAATCAAGGCTGATATCTATTTAACATGAGGTGATGTAGCTCGTATCATAAGGTTAGACAGGAGTCCTTTCCGTGCGGGCTAGATACCACCTTGTTATCTCCTCCTGTAACTCATCGGGTGCCCCCCATTCCTGCCACCCAGGAGGTGGACTAGGTCCTGTCAGGATGCAGAGTGGAAGAGTCAGGTCTTCAGAGCCTTCCAGAAAGCAAGGTAATGCTCTATGTGGTGGATGCTAAATGCAATAGTTCCAGATAATGGAAGCTTGGACTGAGAAAGAAGACCACCTTCTATTCTGATTGATTTTGCGATGGGTTGATGAGGAGGAGAGCTGTGGCAGATCTCTGGTTTCTGGGGGGCTTGCAGTGGGTGAGATTGTGTTGCAGATATTGTGGTGGTGGCTATACAGTGCTCAATGGGTGATGCATATTGCCTTGATGGTGGATTGTTGCCAATCGGAAGCCAGTGTAGGGCACGGATTGTGTGTGTGATGCGTTCCCTCAGGCCTAGGGCAGGAAGGAGCCTTGCTGCAGTGTTTTGGACCCATTGGAGCTTTCTAAGTGGTGATGCTGGGTTCCCCAGGTAAAGGGTGCTAGCATAGTCTAAGCATGAGTAGACGATAGCCACAATCGCAGCGACTCTGTGTGGGAAGGCCAGGTAGGGGAAAATGCATCAGAGAATGGGTAATGTAGGTAGCAGAATTTTGTCACTGAGCTGATGTGTTTTGATAGTGTCTGGTCTGAGTCCATAGTGCATCCAAGGTTGTTTACTGTGTTGGAGGTAGAGGGGGATGGACCTAGTGCTTATGGTAACACGGCGTGGAGTCGAGAATAAGGGAGTGAATTGTATTATTTGGCATGTGTTGAAGAGGAAGGAGGAAATCCACTTCAGAGCTGTGTCCCTCATGCAGAGAGAGTCTGTTAGGGTGAGGTGGTCAATGGTGTCGAAGGCTGCATAAAGGTTGAGAAGAATTAGTGCAGTGCAAACTTCTGAGTCTGAGGTTCTTTTGAGATAACCCCAGATAGAGAATAGGCACAATTCAGTCTTTCTTATGGGTATGAAGCCATTAACTGGGACACCCATGCAAACATTCTTTAAACGATTTCTTATTTATGTATTGTGCTCATGTTCAATATTTGAACTTTTACACATTTAAAATACAAAAGAGAAAGTTAAAAGAGAAAAAAATAAAAAAGAACAAATAACATTCATTCATCATCAATATCTTCTTCATTAAATACACTCTACTGACATTCTTTACATATTCACAAATCAATACAAATAAACTAATCAATAAAACAACTAGAATAAGCGAAATTCATACTATTAATTAAATAATGTATCCCTATTCTATAACTATATGGTAAATAATAGTTTAATCACAACACCTGAAGAGCATAGGCAATGCTACTTAGTTAAGCTTAGTAAAGCCAAGCACATCCAACATTCTGATCACCTCTGCAGTCAAAAAGACCTCATTGCATCCACTCAATCTATCCCATACTTCGTGTGCCAAATCTATCCTGCCCATTGAGAAAAATCTACTTAGAAAACGCATTCTTATTGTTTTCAGGGCCGCATATTCAACCATTATGCGACACAAGGACTCCTCATGCTCTTTGCAGTAGCGACACCTATCCATAATTTCACATATATGTGCTGATCTCCTAGCCAACACTTCCCCTGTGGGCAATAGGTTAAGACGAAATCGGAAAAATGTACTCCTAATTCTAGGACACGGAAATTGCGTTAAATATATTTGCTGTGTGCCTAATGACTTATCAATCCAAAACCCTTTTCCACATGTGGCGTCAATCTTGACCCACGGAATAGTTAGACTCAACAGGTTAATTTCCATCCCATACATTATCTTCAGGGCAACCTTAACTACCTAATAAGTCACCAGCTGTTTAATTGTGAACCTACAGTATGTAGAGTAAACCTTCATTTGATATATCATGCGTTCACTGTTATTCAATATTTGCTTAATGCTGCCGTCTCAGGAAGTTCTGTGCCATAACTGCAACCCTAAACAGATAGCATCCCTCTGGGGTGGTATGTTGATATTATTTATCTGCCAATTGTATTTTTACTCTGGCCACCTATGGATGAGATAACTGGATGATCTGGCACTTTTTCTGATTGATTGCCAATCCATTTAGTTGAGCATATTCAGACATTTGTGTTAGTAGAAGTTGTAAGCCTACTGGTCTAAACCAGTTTATTTTATCTCCCCCAACTTTGGGTGAGATTAGGCCAACATCTTTCATTGCCTGAAAAGAATCGGCCACGAAAAGATTAAAAAGGCATGACGCAAATATGCATCTTTGCCTTAAGCCTTCGTATATGCTGATTGGTTCTGTTAATGTTCCTGTAGAATTCTATCTTATTTGAATCCAGGTCTCTTGGTGGATGTGCTCAAGTATTGCAAGCAATGACCTGGGAATTCCCCATGCTTTTAGTTTACTCCATAGGCGTTTCCTCTCTATGAGAATTAAGGCTTTAGAGAAGTCTATTAAGCCATGAAGACTCTTGTTTGATTTCTCCCACGATCATTTGCAATTTATCCTTAATAACGGTCAATATCAAGCCATTGAACATTATTCCCATTCCCTTTTGTAATACAGTTTGAGCTTTGGGCAGCAGGCATTTTTCTTTAACCTAGTCATTTATTTTCTGAAGGACAATTGTGGCAAATATTTTACTGTCCGGGTCCAGAAAGGTGATCGGACAGTAATTCAATGGATCTGACCGTTCACCTTTTTATGTATTGGGACAATAATGGATTCTCTCCAAGATTGCGGGATAGTACGCTTCCTCAGAATATCTTTAAAAAGCATGTCCAACAACGAAGCCCATAGCTTTACGTTATTTTTAAGAAATGAATTAGATAAGCAATTTGGACCACAAGCCACAGACGTAGATGTTTTTACTATTATTCTCTCTATGTCTGATGCCTCAAATTCTAGTATCCATGGTTCATTACCATTGGCAACCCGGCTGGACCCTTCAGCACCCATACAGTTATATGTTTCCAGTAGTATCTTTTTTGATCAGAATCACCAACGTCTTCTCCCCAGATATATTATTAAATAGTTGTCTTTGACCCCTTATCCACTGCTTATAGAATGTCCTTCTTCTTGCTCATATAGTTTCCTGTACCACGCTCATTAATTAAAGCTGTCTCAATTGATAGTGCATTCCCTTTTCATTTAACCAAAACTTCTTTATCAAAAGTGTATTTATGCAAGTTGTTTGTCAAATGTAGTGTATTAGGAGTCTCCTGTTCCAAAAGGATTTCATTAAAGAACTCAACTGAGCCGATTTCTGCTAGGGCTGCTCTACTAACACAATCTATGTAATTTGTTATCTTCTGGTTCAGTGGTCTACACTTGGCCCAAATTTGTGAATCCGGTTTCCAGCAGGATTAACCAACAAATCAGTAGGTCATTGGGCCCCCATCCTGCTTGTTTTCATAGACAGGTGAGTGACTAACTTATTATGATTGCTCAATGTGGTCTCTTTCACTGCAAAGCAATTACAAATGTCTAGCAATGGTCTAGCAACTACAATGAAATCAATTATAGAGCATGCCTCTCCTCGCTTCCACTTACTGGCCATCACTTTGTTCAAAATATGGATATCCCCAGGTTTTACAGAGATTGTCCAATTTTTTCCCATTCTGCCGAGCAGACATTGGACGAAGCCCATGGTTAACACAGTAGTATTGAAATCTCCGCTTATCACAACAAGAGAGTCAGCCTCACACAGCCATTCACCCACCAGTTCAGAAATATGATTAATATAGCTATTAAGGGTATCCAATTGATTATTCCAATATATATTTACCACCAACAACGTCCTTTTTAACCCCTCACATACCACGTACATTTCAACCACCAAGATACCTTCTATTTCACTCGCCAGCAATAAACCACCCCTTGGTCTACCTCTATTGGGTTTCTTGGCTTCTTGCTGTAATGTAGTAAACCCATCACAGGATAATTTGGTGGTGAGCCAGGTTTCCTGGAAGGTGATTATATCATGTTTCTCAAAGATATGATTCTCCTCCTCAAACCCAAGAAAGCTATTATAGCCTCTCGTGTTCCAGTTTAAGCAACTCAGCTTTTCATCTGTCAGAGATTAGTCAGATAACCCCTTTCTCCCAGTAATTTCTTTTTTCAATGACTGTAAAACAGTCAGAGCCAATCCATGCTGTTCACTTACTGTAGGGTTAGGTGTCACTTCCTTCACGTGTGGACTACTTGTTATCACACAATGTTTTACACACCCATTTACTCTGCCTCGCTCCCTGCTTGAGTTCAGAGAGCATACTTCTTGCCTCATGACGTTCTTCATACACCACACATCCATACTTCATTATGTCTGCTCTTTCATCCAATACCATTTGTTTAACAAATGACAACCTCCAGGCCACTTCTGCAAGGTTACATCTGTCCTCGAATAGGAAGCTGACATAAGTTATGTCACGGGATAATAATTTTGCCAGGCTAATAGCCTGCCTCAATAATGTGAGAAGGGTTGATCTATTGAGCACAATATTGAAGTCAGTGTGTGTGCACATTTTCAAATACATAATGTTCTGCTCCCTTGCTGACTTCACCTTCCAATTGCCATCAACCGCCGTCTCTGTTTGCTGGTTAGCACTCCTTTGTATGAAACTCTTTCTGATGTAATTATTATCTTCCTCATGCATTGTTTTTGTTTTGCAAAACAGACTCCTTAGTTGATCCAATGGACCCACCCTGGGTTGACGTTCAAGATTCCCAGCAACTTCTTCCGGTCTATTCAGAGCCTCCTTGATCTTATCTTGGTCACTGGATTGTTCAGGCACTACCATTATTGTCCCTAGAATGGGTCCCTGTTTAGAGGAAGTCCCTGCTTGCCCTTGCTTGAGACAATCCTGACTAGTCGTAGGGATGGAAAAAAGTGAAGCCCATTGTTCCTTAGCTTCTAAAGCTGTCAACCTTTCTTTCACCTGTTCTTCTGGGAGCCATGATTTCCCCTGATTGTTCCGCTCTTTCTCTACGGAAGGAGAGCCAGATCGAACAGTCCTGAGACCGACTGCCTTCATCTTGGATGAGAACTGCTTATCGGGCAATGGCCTATAGATCTTCCCTTTGAAGTTTGACGGGGAGACAAGGAAGTTGCTATCAGAAGTAATGTAATCTCCCACTTCAATGAGGCATATGGAATCTCTTGCTTGGTCAATAGCCATAGAGGTCTCTTTCTCTGCTATGGACACCAGCTCAGGTAGTTTTCTTACTTTACTGGTGCCTTTGCCATTAGTCTTTACTTCTTCATCCAGTATGTCTTTTTTTACACTTAGCTCTGAGAGAATTAGCATGTGGGCTCTCACCTCATCCCTCATATTATCATATAGGGCAACTTGAGCACTCAATATAGAATTCAGTACAGAGATTGAACATGATGACAGTTTTATATAATCATCTGCTTCTCGTAAGGTGTGGTGTAGTGTGTTTGTTCGACTTGCTTCAGGACCTTGTGCAAGATTACTTAGTTACATTAATTCCACTAATTTTGATTGTGAACCTCTCATGGGGCCCTGATAATGTTCATCAGGGCTCACATAGCCGTCAGCTACACCCATTTCTTATAGGTTCAAAAAGGCACAAGCTCTTATTGGGCAGGGTATCTCCTTCAACACCTCCTAGTTCTCCAATGCCTTACAAAAATCTAATGCCACTCATATTGCCTCTATCTAAGTTCAAATGGGCTGGGGGATGGATATTCTATGCCAAGGTGCTAACGCCCACAGGCTTAAACAAGCTTTGCTGCCCCTGTGCCGCACCTGCAGTAAACTATTTCCTGCACACATACCTACTTCACAGAAGCAAACAAAAAGTATATCGTTTTGGAAACCCTTTGTGGCAACATTTGAGAAACACATTTAAACTTTCTCATAAACTTCTTCTGTGTACCCTAACATAAAACCCCTGTGGAGTCCTTTGTTGAAACCGTCTTGACACCATATCGGTTTCTCCAGCCGGAAGTTTCTTTTGCAGTTAATCCCTTTCTTGTTGCGAATAATGTGATAGTTCACATAGATACCAACCAGAAAATGTGATGCTGGATCTCTGTGGAGGCATTTTGTCATCAGACATGGGGGAGTATTTGGATGTTGTGACAAATGTGTCACAGATGATGCGCAGTCCATCAATATTTGTTTTGGCTCCTCATCTATTGTGCAGATGTCATAGACTTGAGTTATGTTGAAGGTGCTGTAAACCATCTTGGGGCCAGGCGGGTTATCATTTTAGAGCATTATGGAGAGCCAGCATTTGTTGCTCCACAATATTCTGTGGAGGAGAAGGATATATCCTGGTGTCATTGGGGGAGCCATCTCAACAGATGATGATGGGTTTTCTGACCGAGGCTAGGTATCTGATTGAGGAGATAATAGCTTTGGGACAAGAGGGGGTGGGGAGAACAATTGAGAAGAGCCTGAAAAATGAGCAGGCAGGTGCATGGCAGCTGGAGGTGGAATGGTAGTGGCAGAAGTGCAGTAGAGGATGGAGATCCCTGAAAGGTAGGCGGAGGAGGCACAAGAGAAGGTGGATCATAAAGGGCTGAATAAATGGTAAAGAGAAAAGGGGCAGCAGAAGAGACAAGTGAGGGGCAGTAGGAAGTTGGAAACAAGGAAACACATGCAGGGCACGAGGAAGAAGATGAGAATGCAGATGTGAGGCAGGAGGAGCAGTATGAGTGGTTTCAGAAAAACAACAAGGTGGAGAGGAGGTGCCAGTTGGCATTGATGCCTGTGATGCCCATATTCAGGATGGGACACGGCAGTCCAAATGGGGTACAAAGGACTGGGAATTGTGCCAGAAATGTCAATAATAGGCTCAACCTGGATATGTCACTACACCCACCATGTCCAAAGAGAATCTCCAGGCAGAGAAATGTACGTAGGTCTACAAGCTTTGCAACACGACGGTAAACCAGAGCAACAACAGTGGTTGATACAATAATCAATGATCCCAACTGCATGCAATGTGCAACCATATTCAGTGATGTCATAGAGTGATCAATACGTCTCATTGGACATACACTACCTTCAAGGTAGTCTCTGAAATTATGAAAGAAACATCTGTCAGAACATTAGAAATTGCGGTTAATTTCACACCTTATCATTGAGAATGGACTTTTGTGAAGTAGTCCCAACCACACCCAATAGGCTTGGGCATGGTAACACAGCTATCAGGACTGTGTTGATTGCCCATCATGCTCTGTTTGAAAGGGTTTCTCTGCATTAACATGGGGTAAACGAGCCTGTTCACATGTGCAGGCATACATGCACATGATGCCTGTGTTATATGGTGGTGATCACCAAGCTGAAACACAGAAGCACAGTGCAGTCCCAGATATGATCACCTGCATGCTGTTCACAGCAGCACCCACAGCAACGTGTGGAAAGGAGTGAAAATATTGGCAGCAGCTCTATGACAAAATAGGAAGGAAGTACCTACCATATATTATAAAGACCAAGATAAATAGTTGTTGTTGATGCTATTGCATAGTTTGGAGACCCACACAAATATTTGCAGTTGCAACTAATGTGTTCTGGTAAGACCTAGAAAAATAAGTGTGGTTGTAGAATTGTGTTGTAGGGAGACCCAGATAAATATTTGCAGTTGCAGATACTGCATAACCTGTAGGCCACAATATATATTTGTAGTTGCAACCATCATATTTGATGGAGACTCAGAGAAATATTCATAGATTGTGGTTCTCATGTAGCAGCGAGAACCTGAGGCATTTTTAGGTGTGTTGATCTTGTATAGCAGTGCGGACGTAAGACATTTCAGGATCTTGTATAGCAAGGAGAACCAGACAAATATGCAGTGTGTCGTTTTTGGTAACAGAGGGAGCATTATAATTTCACATAATTGGGATTATCATGTTGTAGGGAGAACCTCCTTGATTCGACTCAGCTCCCATGTAGCAAGTAGAACCTAAAAATGCACACGTTTGAAGATCAGATGTAGCATGGAGGACCTAATACAGTTCTGTTTTTTGTGGTTATCATGAAATAGTAAGAACATGACAAATTCTTAATGGGTCTCATTGAACTGTGATAAGGTGGTGTTCCTCTGTTTTTACTGTTGTTGCAAATGTTCAGGCTTGATCTGATTAATATGGACAAACTCTTCCACTGTTAAGTCACCCACCTTTTTAGAAATTCTGTAGACCACGGGTAAAACCTTATCAATAGTTCTATATGGCCTTTGCCATGCTGCAAGAAATGTAACGTTTTTATGTTTCCCTTTCTCCAATTAAATTTCTATACATGGTCTCCTATTTCATATTCTTTCACAGATGTCTTCCTATCATAATATGTCTTTGCACCATCAGCAGCCTTTTCCAAATTTTGCTGTGCAAATGCAAACGCATGTTGCAAGGGCTTTCTCAATTCTTCCACATATTCATCATTAGTGGACACATTCACAAGTATGTGTTCATTTGTTCTGTAAGTGCTCTGGCAGAACCTTTTCCTTCCTGTCAATATTTCATAAGGGCTGAGATTTGTTGATATAGCGGGCATCGACCTGACAGCCATTAGTACCAATGGAAGCTGCAAATCCGAACTAGATACTGCTTCAGCTACAAACTTTTTCAACATGTCAACTATTGATCTGTTAAACCGTTCTACTCCCCCCGAAGAGGAGGGCCAGTAAGAAATGTGCAGCTTTCTCTTCACACCCAAGATTTGCCATATTGTTGGCATCAATGCACTAGTGAAATGTCTTCCACGGTCTGATTCTATTCTTTGAGGTAAACCAAATCTTGAAAAAATATGATTTACAAGTAAAGTGGCTGCTGTTTGCGCACTGCCATCTGGGCTGGAATGCACTTCACCCTTTTGGACTTTAGACAAGTTGCTGTTAGCATGTACCTTTTTCCCCTTGCTGATCCTTTTACGGGCCTGACATAGTCGATTTGTAAATCAGTCCATGGGAGTGTCAAACCCCTTTTCATCAACGTTGCTCTATGAGAAGGTGACACAGGTTGAAACTGTGTGCACACTAAACACCCTCGGCTGTAGAGCTCAACATCTTGGGACATGTGTGGCCAATAAGCATAATCTTTTAAAATGTCCAATGTTCTTTGTGAACCTCTGTGTCCTGCAGTTATGGCACTGTGAGCATAATATAACATCAATCCCCAAAATGACAAAGGCACAATCCATTGGATTTGGCCTGTCACAGATTCTCTAATCATCAGTCTGTCTTGTAATCTAATGTTCTTTTGTTTTCTAGCAATACTCTCAATACCTCTTTCCGTTTGCAGTCCTCTTCAGTCAGAAGATTTTGTTCTGCATCTAACAGATGGTTCTAAAATAAGCCTAAAATCAGGTCTTCTTTTTGCGCTTTGATGAGTTCCTGATCTGGAGCATCAAAACTCCATTTTGCCACAGACAGCTCCACTGCTTTTGAAGTTTTTGAAATTGTTTTCACATCTTCCTTTATTTCATCACGCCGGTGGTCAATAGAAAATAACTCCCCCATCACAGCTCCAATTTTGGCTAACTGGTCTGCCTTGTCCCTTCCTTATCTTCACCTGGCGTTCTCAAATGACAATATATTTTTCTCTAATTAATTATCAGATCATTTTCTGACACACGTTTGTCTTTGTCTTGAATCATCTTACCATGTTTAAGTGGTTTCTTGTTGTGTGTGAGCATGCATTTCACTTTCCAATCAGGTAAATACTCTACAAAACTATTTTGTGCATAATTAGAATCAGTTACTACAACTAGTTATTTGAGTTTATTTTCTAAAGCTTTAGATATTGCCTTATAAACAGCAGCCAATTCCGCTACTTGACAACTTCTGGGACCTATCCTCATACTTACTCTTGGGATGTTGTCACATTTACACCATATGTTTCCTATCCCTGCTACTACCTCTTCTTCTGTATCATTATCTACATGGTATGCACATCCATCTTCATACACTGTTGGTAAATCCTTACATGTTTCTTCATTGAATACTTTGTGTGGGGATTGCTGAAATGCATTCAAACTTGTTTCTAGCTCTGTGTCACCAGGTGCACATCCAGCTGCACAAGCATGCAACTCTGCTATTATTTGAGCAACTTGGCTCTTTTTATTTTGTCCATATTTCACCTCTACAGGAAATCCCTGAAGTGCTAATGTTCAGGATGTAATTCTTGACTGGGTCAAATTCCCTGATCTGATTCTCTTATTTCACAGAAACAGCATAAGCTGATGATTTGTTTCAATAATTACGCCTTCCTCTTGAATTATAGGATGAACATTTTGTAACGCCCAGACAGTGATCAGAAGCGCTATTCCACATTCACAAAATTCGGTGTCTACCTGTGCCAACACTTTGCTAGCATATGCAACAGTGTTGTTATTCACATCATGTTTTTGACATAACACAACTGAAATGCATTGATCGTTAAATCCTATCTCTACAAAGAAATCTTGTTTTTTTATTGGATATGCCAAGCATGGTGCTTTCATTACACACTCTTTTATCCTGCCTACTGCCTCACTTTGTTCTTTTCCCCATTTCCAGGGTACACCCTGTCTCAGTAATTTCGTTAAAGGTTTTGTAATCTCTGCATCATTCTCAATAAATGTCCTGTTATAACTTGTCTTTCCTAAAAAAACTCTTTAAACGTTTTGAAAATTAGTGAGAACTTTTAGTTTATGAACCAATTCCACCCTTTTCCTTTGTGGGTTTAATCCATGTTATTTCACTTCATGACCTAGGCAGATTACCCTTTTTTACACCACTGTGCTTTCTGTAAAGATACTGTTGCCCCAGCCGTGTGCAGTTGAATAAGCACATCTCATTGAAATGGCTTTTCAGATCTTCATTTTTGATTAGCACATCATCCACATAAACTATTGCCCCTTTCAGCTGCATTCGGGAGTACATAGCTCAGGAATATCAGAAACTCACTCCCACTATTGACATGCCCAAAAGGTGTCCAGCACTATGCATATTGTGATTTGTCAAAAGAAATTGCAGACACATTTTGAATATCTTCAGCTAGTGGCACACACCAGTATCCAGCTGTAAAGTGTAATGGGGTAAGCACCTTTGACCCGTGGACCTGTGTGAGACCCTGATCAATAAGGGGCCACCTTTAATGCCACCTTAAAACAGGTACCTTGTTGTTTAATTCTATTAGATCTGCACCGAAGCGCCATTAGCTCTTAAGTTTTAACACACCTAATATAGGGGTATTTGATGTGCTATAAATAGGCCTATTGATTCCTCTAGATTCTACATTTTTGATTATTTCAGCTAGCGTTTCCATGCATGCCAGGGGTGACCTATATTGTCACATAAATACTGGCTCCCTACATGTCCTTATGGTAGTGCAGCAACATGCACACCTGTTAACCCACAATTATATGCATCTTTGGTGAAAACCTGTATGTACTGCATAAATATTTTTCTCAATTGGTCTTTTTCTTCTTCACTTGTGCAAGCATCTGCAGCTTGAATTTGCTCTACTACCATGTCTTTGGAGGGTTGCTACATTTAAATATTTTGGAACACTGAACTCTATCAATATGCTGCTTTTCACTTTTGGATTCACTTAACACAATTAAAATACAATCATCTCGGTGATAGCACACTATTTAAGTTGGCTCATAAGGATACACAGACAGAACTTTAAAGATTCCTTTAGGCTTAGAATCCAAGTATTCTGCAACTCACCCTGTGCTGACACATAGCTTTCCGGAATGTTCCCAATTACTACATTACTTAATTGGCAGTGTATGTAGTAAGACTTCTGTATTGAGGTTCCTACTGCTGAATTCTCTTCCAAATTAATATCTTGACACCCTTTCTTGTCCACCAGGATTTTAATGGGTCCATCCCCAATCTTTATCAGTGGTGTATATTCGCATTCTAACCCTTGCTTCCTCAAGGATTCATTTAGGCATACAAATGTGTTAGAACCTTTTAACGGTTGTCACTTTCTGTATTTTAACGCTAGTGTAACTTGTCTGGTGAATGCGGGAATGCTAACATCCCTTTTCATCTGAAGTTTAACTGCATATGGAGTTATTTGTGCACAATGATAAGCTTGTCTTTTGTCTTCAAATTCAGGTGCGGCTCCACCCAACCTGGACCAAACTTTTTGATTTAGAAAGTCTAATACCATACACATCCTGTGCATTCTGTCATTTCCCAAATAAAAATTGTTTTGGGTCCTGCTCTTAGGACCAATTGTAATCTTTAACATGCACCTTCCTACAATTCTTTGCTCTGATTCGGGATCATCAATGCCAAAAATGTGTTGATTCTTTATTCTGAACTTTGGGATCTCATCCCTGTCAATTATTTACTAGAGTACCTTTTTCATTAATGAAACGTCTTTCATGTTCAAGTGCTAAAGTGTCTTCTATCATTTCAGGATGCCCATTCACATAGAGAGGAATCCATGGCTGTCCATCTACCATGTGTATTTCTGAGATGTTTGAACTGTAATTTTCTTTATGTATCTCTGGAGTGACATTTGGTTTGCATTTTTCTTCATTTAAATAAAAACGTAACATGTTTTCATCTATTTCTGTTTGCCATTTGTTCTTGGGGTCCAAATAAATCTCCAAATACTGCTTCTCTTTTTCTCTTTTTCTCTTCGCATTTCATTCTGACACATGAGAATGACAGTGACCCTGGGCATACAGCCATATTGAAGATATACTTCCAATGCAATTTCTGATTTGGAAATGGTATGGTATTCTTTCACACTAATGCTTTGTGTCATTATTTTCTTAGGTCTCAACAACTTTTTAGCTAAGGAGCAAAATTCTCCATTTACCCCATCAATGAGGGGCGACAACCTCTTGAGGCAATTCGTCACTATTAGAAAAGGTATTTCTCCATTTAAATTTTGCATAGGGCCTTTGTTTTGTCTCACCTTTACGTGATTTGGTGGGGCTTTCCCTTCATCGATACTTTTCACTAGTTCTTTTGTTGTTATCGTTGCTTGGGCACCTGTATCAATCACAGACACCTATTGCACGGGAGATGGTGTGTGCATGCGAGTTAGCATCCGTAAAACTAAGGTGAGTCCTCTGTGAGACAGTGATACAAATATACCATTGGCCTAGCCCTAGTGGTTGTCCATGCATCAGTCTTAGACAATCTCCTAGGGGATGTGGATCACTATGCCCCCCTGCTCTTGTATCTCAGGGTCTTTGTGCACTGTGTTACTCCTAGATTACTCCTATCTTACTCCAATGGACACATTAACATAAGACACAAAGAAAACACATGAATCGATTCAACAATAGAAACACTTTTATGCATACATAGCAATGCATGATGCAAACACTACTATAATGCAAATCTTGAATTTCCACCTTTTATGCTTTTGGTGCAAATCTACCATGCAATGCAATTACTATATGCCTTACAGGCTTCTAATGCAATCAATCTAATAACTCTATTCCTCTCCATTCCACACCATACTTCACACTCTCTCTCTAAGACAAACCCTGTCTGATTACCCCATCTATCATGTCAGCCAAAGCTCTGTGTGAGAGTCTGTTGTTCTAATTCCCCATGCACGTGTCTTATTCAGCAATTCTCCCCTTTTCTCTTGTTTTGCTCTGTCTCTCCTCTCCCGCTTACTCTGCAACCAGCAAGTCAGTCAGGGCCAAGCCTCTCTCTGACAAGCTCTCAAACTCTGCTCTCATCAGAATGCTTCCCCAAGCTTCCAAACTCTCAAAGCCATTGGATTCTACTGCACCAAAAACACTTCTCCCTCAATGGCAACTTCATTTCATTTGCCTCTCGATGTCATGCCAACCAAAGTGTTTCTCTCCAAGTTATCTCAATTTACATCTAAAAACTCCAATCTCCTCACCTCTGGTTATGCTATTCAATGACGTATACATATCCATGGTTACACTCGTTCTCTCTAAGCTAAAATGCCTCTCTTTCTGTCTGTCAGCAATTATAAATATGAGCAGTTCCTAAATGTCTGTGTTGCATGTACTTGTACATTTTCAATCACTGCATGTTCTGTCATTGTGACATTTTCAACATATCTATACCATATCTATCTTCTGTCTGCCTGCGATACCAAACACCATCTCCTCATATTTCTTTATTCAAATCCCTATATCCTTCTGCATGTCTCTGCCTGCACAAGCTTTTCTCCCTTCATGGTGCTGCCTGCCTGCCCCTACCTTCCTCTGTCTGCGAAGCACCAGCCATGCTGATAAGGCAAGCATCCCTCTCCTCTCGGACAAAGGTCAAGTTATCTGTCTCTGCCAAGCAAACTGTTTACGAATACTTGTACACTGTTACTCATAACAATCTCTGCACATTCTGCGGCGCTTTTCTGGAATGGCTTCATCCTTTCTCTATTCTCGAATGTAGTGCCTAACACATTCATTCATACCAAACACTATACTCAAAGCTCAATGCATATTCTAAGTGCACACTCAATGCATGTCTCTCTATATGCATACATAATACATAACAACATATCTCTACATGTGTCTCTACATGGCACTTCAAATATAACAGGCCTCATTTTATTGCAAATACAAATGCATACAAAGTGGCAGAATAATGTGTATAGTCTAATGATGTCACTATTAATCAGTACTAATCAGAATGTATGATGGATAACTGGATCCCTAAATGGGTAATGATTCTCTAACAATGGGTATTGATTCCATAATGATGGGTAATGATTCTGTAATGATAACAAACCAGGCTTCTCCATACTATCAGGTTTTAAACCTCTATCTAACTAAAAATGTAACACGTGCAAGCGGACATATGCGGAAAAGCAAGGTGTCCAGCGTTTTTGATTTAGGGAATTTGATGGTGATGATTGCTTTGGATAGAGTGAATTGGCACAGGTACAAGTTGGGCAGTGGTATCGGATATTTTCTTTTACATGATTTTTAACAAACGTCATCAACTTCACAAAATTGTAATTTAGTTCATCCATTTTTGCAGATACGTTTCTTAGTTCATTTTCTGCATTTGGAGTTAGGGGCTCTCTGTGGCCATCTTGTGGGTCATTTAATAGTAATTCAGGACCACTTTCTTCATTCGCACTATGTACTGTTAAAAAGAACACCATGTTTTAGTGACATGTCGAAAAATTACATCAGTTTTTCTGGTTTAAAAAATGTATTCTGTACCTTTAGAGTTGTTTCCTTCACTCATTTTGTCATGGGGGAAATGTTCCTCCAACCACTCCAGGGCGCTTGCCATTTTCTGCTGAAAGAAAACAATACTACAATTTTTTACAAGTGATGTATACATAACACATTGTAATGATACAGAAAGGAATACAGTGCACTTACTATTTTTCTAAGGGTTTCTTCTGGAATAACTGCCACCTGCTTCTCAGTGTGTAAGAAAAGTTCCATTGAGGTATTATTATTAGGTGTACAGTTAACCTTTGTGCTTGGTGCATGCCATTATGTTGTCCAACCTACGACAACATATTTCTGCTTTCTCAAGTACAGAATTTCTAAACATATTAATTTTTGGATGTGGTGCAGATATCTCTTAAAGTTTCATATACATATTTTTGCCTGTTGCAGAATACAATGTAAGGTAACCCCTGTGTGTTGGACAGTGTAGTGAATGCTGTCCACAGTTTGTGGACAGTCACACAATCCGCAGACTCTGTGGCTATCATGTTGGGGATAGGGGCTCACTATGATGTAAGGGACATGTAGAATATTTAAGGGTATCCTGGTAAAAACCTATCAAATTCAGTGAAAACATGTTGTTAAAGCGAATAAAAACTAATAAAAACATACCAAAATCAGTGGAAAGAAAAGGTGTTAAAGGGATGTTAGTGTTACAAGTAAAATCAGGTTAGCAACCATAACTCGTGCCACCACTGTACACTGCTAAAACTAACAAGCAGGACATCAAAGATGACATCACAATTTTCAAGTCTTTCTGTTTATAATGTTGGTAACAAGGTGTTAGGGGTGATTGGGAGAGCTATGCACAACTACTTAACATATGAACAAATGTACGTATTTAAAGAAAACATATTGCAGTGTTGTTCTTGACACAGAAAGCTACTCATACATACAAATAAGAAATCGGTGCAGCATACACTGTAGCGGTACAATATTTTTATTCTGCTAATTTTGCTTTGCAAAAGAAAGAAAGATATGCTTGCAGTGTTTTCAGTAATGGTAAGCATGGAATACATAGGTAATAAGCCAAGACCTACTACGTATGTGTGTTACTACAAACAATACATATAAGAGGCACATACTGGCAAACTACAGTACAGAAGACAGAAACAACATCAATACAAAATGTCAATAACATTATAGTGAATCATCAAGTACTCAAATGAATTGTCTGTGTATGGGCTGCTTATTGGCCATATCTGTGCACTATGAGCTTGCTGACACCAAACCCTAACCCTAACCCATATACTTCTACAGTGTAGAAGAAGATTAACGTCTTCTGCATATATCGCAACTTCTCTATTTAAAAATGTTTATAGTTAGGGAAGAAAACCGGTTGGCTTTCATAGGTTAGTGAACAAAGCCAAATGGCTCAGATTTCTGAGGTCATCAGTGATGTCATCAATGGACATTGTGGTGTCATATTTGATGTCCTGGATGTGAGCCTTAGCAGTGCACAGTGGCAGTGTGTGTTATGGTTGCTTACCTTACCATAACTGGCAAATTTCTGGTGGTTTTCGGTTTTACTTGTAACGATAACATCCCTTTAACACATTTTTTACTTTAGTGTTAGTGCAACTAAACCATAATGTCCCTTTAACAACGTTTTTTACTGAATATCCTATATATCTACTAACACGATTGCAACAGGTAAAATATCATAAGCCGTCCACGTACTAGCGCATTATTCTTTCTCCCACTACTCACAGCTTGCCTATTTGTAATTGGATTTTGAAAATCTGATGACTTCCAGATTCAGGATTTGTTTTCTTTTTTTTTATAGGTTCCTTTTGGTGTTCGCTCCCAGAGTGTGATTTCGTCTAGTGTGATGTGTGCTGTTTTCTGGAACTAATAGAGTTGATTATTGATTGCATTATAAAAATCACTGTGATCACCTTAATCCACTGTGAACAGACATGGAAGCAGCGGCTGTTTTTCATTTTGTTTTCAGATCGCCCGCCATTTCACTCATGTATGTTATTGCAAATTAAGCGTGATTTTAAATTACGTTTGAGTTGCCTACAGAGCATGATAAATCGTCGCTCAATTAAGACACTGTAATTCCTTAAATCCACGCAGCGCTACCTACTGACATTAATTTAGATTAAGATGATCGCAATTAATTATTATTGAACGTCCATAAACGGGGTTAACAGCTATTTAACGATGCTTCAGCTGGTGCCATGTTTTGCTTTTTTTATATATTTATGTGGGAGCAGTCGTGTCCTCACGAGAGACTGATTGATGGACCCTTGTATACATTAACCTAGTTTTGAAATAGTACGACTTTGGTATGATATGGCTGTTTTAGGGTAAGCTCCGTGCTGTTATACCATACCTTTCACTTGAGTGAGTGATAGAGGGGATCCTGATGTGTTAGGCAAGCACAGATATCTAAAGGAACACTGCATTAGCTGCATCTTTGGCCTACCGTTGCATGTTATGCAAGTCATCAGCACTCTGAAATATAGGTATCGCGTTCCAGCCGTGCCAGTTTGAAACAGTTTCTCTTTCCCTGGCTGTATCTTCCTTTACAGTATGAGGACATGGTGGGCGCTATTTCCTTAATGCTGCCGAGATTTTGCGGCGCTACAATGGTAATGGCATATTTTATATATGAAGTTACAAACCCTTTTGCAGCAGCACATGGAATAAGGTATACATCGATTTTTTGACAGCGTGCTAAATATCGTTCAAATTCAACACACCAAAGGACTGGGAGCTTTTGCACCGTTTGAAAGACATGCTTTTGCAAAACCAGGTTAGCGGGGCGTACTGGAGGTGAGCTCTTCGCTCATTGAGCTCTCTTGCATAGTGTTACAATGAACAGAAACATTTGATTTTGACATCATTAAGATTAAGATAATCCACTTGAGATCACCTTGTGAATGTGTCCAATATGTTTTTCTGCAGCTTCTGGCATTTTGGAGATAAATTAATGAGTTAACATAACACCATGTGTGTAGGGTGTGTATCGACCAGCACATGGACCGACAGATAAAACAAACCCAGATGTTTCTATTCTATAATCTTTAATACTCCTATCACTGTTTTTCTGTGAATGACTGAAGACATTAACGAACCCAAAAGATCTCGTGTGCGATCGCTGATGTCTTTCTTACACCCTCTGCCTATTCCCCAGGACCCTATGTGACTGTGGGGTGCTTCAACAGCTAGCTTTTGAGAAATCACTTTTTTTTTAATATAGGGCTCACCTAATCAAAACATGACAGACAGAGAACTTTAGACTGTTTAAAAGAGAAATGCAATTCGAATAAAACATACAAGAATGATGCTGGTACCATAACATAAGACCTAATCACATCCATAATAAACAGATTCAGTTTCTAGAACAAAGGTACGTTTTCAGCAATAATCCCATATTTGTAATTGTGCCTGAGTATTTGCACTGGTGTATGTTGACTGGTGGGGAAGTCCATTAGTTTGCTGTGATTCTGTAGTTTGAACAATGCATGAAGTGAGGGAGACAGAACAACGCTTGAAAAATCCGATGAACCATGTAGATCACTATTCTCATCGATCCGCACCTGGATGACGTAATCAGGCCACTGGCGTGGATATGCAACTCTCCCTGAGATAGCAGTAGAGTTAACAAAAATATACACGTCAGTTTATTGTTGTTTTTTTTTTATACAAGGGACTTTCTCTTGCCCGTTCTGCTGAGCATATTGCAGCACAAGGCTTTGGGGTCAATTAGGTTATATCACCCTTAATGGGCCAGAGTTGTGTATGTACCACTTGAGTCTGCCCCTGCCCAATGACAGGGATTAAGTGAGGGTGACCTACAAATCCTCCTATACCTCCACTGCATCTGTCCTCCACAATCTCCGGAATGACACTGGCCCCATCTTGGCCATACCAATAGATCTTAGGCAGGAACATTCTCCAGCACTTCTTCCTGACAAACAATATCTCAAATATTGAATGAGACTCATTTATGTGACCATCACACATTCCATACTCAAACAATATTGTTCCTGCATTTTGTTTTTGCTAAGATAAGGGTGCTGAGTAAATATGGTCTCAACACAAAAGGCCCAGGGATTCCATGAGATGCAGAGGCATGTTGCAATTACAATTGGAGGTGAGTACTGCTTACTTAATAGCATTGCAATAGATTCAGGGCCTGATTCACAGCAGCGTTTTATAATGGGGAAATCCTGTTAGAACGTGTTCTGTGAATCAGGCCCTCAATGTCAGTTTTTCAAGTGGTTAACATAAATTGTAGAAACCATCAGAAATGGGAAGATAAGGCTGAATTTAGTGATGCTGTTTGGATTATTAATGGTCCTTTCTTCCAGTCTGCCATGTTTGTGATTTAAGGAATACAATGCATTTGTTCTAAATTATATATTTTAAGTACCATCAGATTCCTAAAAATAAGAGTATTTGAACATTTACGGGCAATCAAAAACAAATATTCAAGATACCCCCTTGCAATGCAATGCAAGATTGAACACCCAGATTTAAACACTAAACAACTAACAGTTTTTGGACAAAGAGCTAATATTACGGCAAAGAGAAGCCAAATGGACATGCCTTATGGACACTTGTGACTCAGGACTTGACTGTGATAATGCGTTTTTCAACTGGCTATCATTATATGGCTTTTGCTGTACCTAACACTTCCCTTCTCTATAACTAAATCTTTAATTGTACTCACCTGACAGTTATCATTAACTCTTCAATGTTTCTGTTATTAATTGCACCAAATTATCATTGTACTATATCTATGAGCAATGTAATTGTCATATCATAATTGATCTGATCTTTAAATTAGCTATTTAAATAGAGTTAGCGATCTATGCATTCTCCTCTTTGGATAATATCCGGTTTGTCCATCTTGAAGAAATGTAGTGCTTTATTTATCCACTTCGAGCATAAATGCGCTATAAAACCAACTAATAACAACAGTTAGCATTAGCATAAGCATACATATATGATGTGACTAGACAAAAATAAAAATCACGTTCAAAATGTCTGCAAAGTCCATAATGCAAGGATTTCATCACGCACGCACCGTTTTAGCATTATGATGTAATTGCTGCTTTTTTTGACCCAAAAAATCGCGCAAATTTAAGTAGACGTTGTGCATCTAATTCGGCTGCATCACATACCTGGAAAATTGGATCCTTACCAGTTCTGGCTGTTATTCCAATGCTTCAGAATGTTGAATGCTGCTCTGAGGGCATTGATTCGAATGATTTGGAGCTTGTGCATGTCACGTGAGGAGGTACCAGAGAATAAGGCATTGCAACAACCCAATTTTGACCCATTGAGTTCTCTGGCAATGGTAACATAGTTGTTTGCGGAGGAGGCAATCACATTGACCTGTCTGGATAAGGACGAGGTAGCATCAAGGTAGACACCCCATGTCTTGACATTGCTGGACAACTGGATGATGTTGCACCCTATGGTGAATGATTTGTTGGAATGGTCGAGCTTGCTGAGTGAGGTTTGGGAGCCAACCAAGAACAGTTCCATCTTATTGTCATTGAGGCATAGTAGATGGGAAGCCACCCATGCCTGTAGGGTGTAATATGATATGATATGGCATTCTTAACCCACCTATACACAAGTGTTTCAAGGGGCAAAGAGGCAAGGAAGGGGGAACAGAGGGAGGACAGAGACAATGATCTTACTGGGTAAAGTGGCACTGAGATCACACAAGTACAGGGGAAGGGGAGGGGGAGGGGAAAGGTGCCAGGGGAAAGAGGAGTGGACAGTGCTATACATGGAATCAAAACAATAACAAGATGTGCGGCCAGCAGGTGGCAGGTGCAAGGGTAAGTGCAGACAGCAAGTGTCCAAAACGGCAGGTATGGGAACTGTAGGGTTACAGATACAGGCCATGGTGCAAGGGTTGCCGAAAGGCAGTGCTGATGTGCAACTGGGTGGGTGGGGACCTGGGCCAGAACCAGAGGGTAGCCAGGTGACCAGTGCAGTATCAGACAGGAAATCAGCAGGGGAGAGGAAGAGAGAATGCAGAATCAAAGAGGAAGGTCTTAAGGAGCTTCCAGAACTGGAGATGCATATCCTCAAGTTTCAGAGAGCCATGGAGGCTGTTCCAGGGGGAGGCCCCAGCCGAAGAAAGAGATCTACCACCAATGCGTTGCTTGGAGAAGCAACTGACCCTGAGGTAGTTGGAGGCGGAGGAGCAAAGAGCTTGAGTAGGAAGGTATTTGCAAAGAGAGAGTTTGAGGGATTGAGGACCCAGGCCCCCAGAAGTGCTTGTGGACAATGCAAAGGGTCTTGAATTTAATCTTTGCAGTTGCTGGGAGCCAATGCAGAGATTTCAGTGCTAGTGAGATACTATTCCTGGGCTTGAGGCCAAGGACAAGTCTTGCAGTCCTGTTCTGGATGATTTGCAGAGGGCACAGAGTAGAAGCAGGAAGATTTAGAAAGAGGCTGTTGCAGTAGTCGAGCCTAGAGAGAACCAGAGCTATATTGAAAGTGAGCTTCTTGGGGAAGGTGAGGAAAGGAAGAATACATCTGAGGAGATGCAATTGGTAGTTTGACTTCTTAGAGATGTCAGAGATGTGAGTAGAAAAAGAGAGTGTAGAGTCGAAGATGACCCAGAGGAACTTAGCCTCACAGGTGGCAGGAGGAAGAGGGCCAAGGGAGACCAGCTAGAGAGTGACAGGAAAGGAGGGTGCAGGTGTGCTGATGAGGAGAATCTCCGTCTTACTGGCATTAAGGTAGAGTTGTTGGTGGCACTACACTCCTGGATAGCAGACAGTCAAGCAGAGATGAGAGAAGGGGAAAAGGTAGCAGAGGGGAGCCTGCAAACTAGCTGAGTGTCATCCGCATAGCACTGAAAGTTGGAGCAGAGAGTGGCAATGTGGTGGGCGAGAGGTGCCAGGTATAAAGTTGAACAGCCAGGGAGAGAGGTTAGAACCCTGGGGAACACCACAGGTGGAGAGTGAGATAGAGGAAAGGAAGGACCCAGGTTGGACCTGGGAGTGTTGATCAGAGAGGAACAAGGTCAGCCATGCCAGGACCTGATAAGTAATACCCAGGTTATCACAGAGCCGTTTGAGCAGAATGGCATGATTTATAATGTCAAAGGCAGAAGAGAGATCACGTAAGGTGAGAACAGAGGGGATGTTAGAATCAAGGTTAGAGAGCAGGTCTTAACGAATGTTCAGGAGAGCAGTTTCTGTGCTTCTGGCTGCTCTGAAGCCAGACTGATGGTCATGTAGACAACCAACAGATTCAGTGTGAAGATCAAGCTGGGGGAAGGCCAGCTTTTCCATGGGTTTGCCCAGTAAAGGAGTGATGGAGATTGGGTGATAGTCAGCCGGGCAGGAGGGGTCGGCTGAGGGTTTCTTGAGAAGAGGGTGCACAAAATAGTGTTTCAGGGGGGATAGAAAGGCTCCAGTGGTGAAGCAGTGGTTTCAGAAGTCAGCCAGGGCATGGGCAAGGGTGTCAATGTGGTCCTTGAAGGTTTTGGAAGAACAGGGAAGAGCCTGTTTTGGTGAGACTTTCATAGATCGGACTTGTCTAGAAACGTTGTCGGGGGAGAACCGAGGAAAGGAAGAGAAAGAGGGAGGAGAGGTGGCCACAGAGGGGCCTGAGTTAGAGGAGAGAGTAGGGGGAGGAGGAGGAGGAGAGGACGAGAGGGTTGAAAGGTTATCCTGGGTTTTAGAGATGAAATAAGAAGCCAGGGCTGTGCAGAGGGCCTGGGATGGAGCAGGAGAGGTAGAGACTCCAGCAGAATTGGTCAGCTGCTTGCAGATTTTAAAGAGTTTGGTTGAGTTGCTAGATGCCACAGAGATGTGGGCTTGGATGTGGGGGCTTGGATGTGGGCTCTCTGCTTTGTGCAGACAGAGAGACGGTACTGCCTTTGGAGCAGGCCGCTGGCCAGTTTGTCAGAGGAAGCACAAGAAGCTAGCCTTTCCTCTCAGCCATCCAGCACTTGCCTTACAGAATGACAAGGTCAGAGTCATACCAGGAGTTGCACTTGGCTTTGGGCTTCAAGCAGATCCATATGACAGCGGCAAGAACATCAAAAGTATCAGAGATAGAAGAGAACTGAGTGATAGAGTGAACGACTGATTGCAGGTATTGGTGGAGTAGTCACCAGTGAGGTGGAAGAGGACCTGCATTTCATTTGCGTAGTTGGAAACAGAGATTCCTTTATCTTTGAGCCGGTCAAATAGGGGTTTTGTGAAACTACTATAGCAGGTCAGGGAGTCACAAGACACGTGAAGGTGGCAGATTGGAAGGAGGAAATCCAGGAGATGGTTGCAGGAGAGAAGTGTGTTGCTGATGCTAGGTGGCAACACAAGGCATGGTAGTCCACCAGATAAAATGCAGCCGATAGGTCTGGTCGCAGGACTAAGGCTGTTTTAGCATCTTAATCTCATCCAATTAGATCTTCAGATCCAGCAAAGCGGATTCTGTGCCAAACACAGGTTTGGAGCAAGAGGAAAAAGAGGAGTTGATGAGGGAGGGCATGAAGGGAGAAAGTTATTTGACAAAGTCCTTGATGACTGCTGCCGGGCAGATATCCCCATGGCATTGAGAGGGCTTTAGTCCATTAATGATCTGAGTGACCATGAATTCTGTGACAGGTATAACGTTGAATAGAAATGGATTATGTAAGGCCGCTTGGGGCCTGGCACTGATATGATATGATATGATATGAAATGGCCTTTGCAACAAGCCTATACACAAGTGTTTCGAGGCACAACAAAGCAAGGAAGGGGGAACAGAGAGAGGACAGAGACAATGATCTTACTAGGCCAATGACATTGAGATTGCATAAGTGCAGGGGTGGGTGGAGGGGAAGATTACCAGGGGAAAGGGGAGGGGGCAGTGCTCTACATGGAATCAAAACAATAACAAGAGGTGTGGCCATCAGGTGGCTGGGAGTGGTAGTTCTTGCACTCCCAAGGGTGTTTTCATTAGCAATTATCTTGTTTTGGAGTGTGTCAATTTTGAGTAGTAGGGCATTTTGAATATCAAAGCACCAGGGGCTGTCCTGAGTGAAGCATGCAGGGGGGTGTTAAGATGGATTTCTAAACTCTGACCTGGTGGTCAGAGGTTTAGGAGGCCACCCTAGATTTAGTGAAAAAAGTGGAACCTTCTTGACAAGCCAGACCAATCTAGGTAACTTGTCAGGCGGTCAAGTCTAAGTCTCAGGAGGCGTGAGAGTGATCGGAAGCCCACAAAGTAATGACCCACAAATTACTCTTAGACAACTGTATATGAGAAATATGTATGCATTTATTGTCAGCCAGACCAATTGACACAAGTAAACTGCAGTTATATAAAAACAGTTACCACACAATAGTAGATGATATATATATAATAGGTTTCCTAATCCGGCCAAGGAGTAAAACACAGCCACAACCTGTAAAGAGAAGAGGGAGTTAACTCACTAGGAGCATTACACAATTCTTCAGAGTCATCACCTAACTTTCGAGTCCAGCCCTAAGAAGTGCAGAGCCTTGTGCTCTACTGTACAGTTGTGCGTAAAAATGCATAATTGCACAGATGTAACAAAAGACAAGTCTTCTTGGGAGGGCTGTAGCAAGTCAGGAAGGGGTTTGAGGCGATGAAGAATTGGTTCCCACTATTCGAGTAGGGTCTTCCCTTGTCGGCAGAGCAGTTTTCAAAAGGGGAGAATAGCTAGGGAGCGCAGGCTAACCCAGCCAAAAGTTAATACCTTTTAGGTATATTTTTCCATAAAAGAGATTGGGTGTACAAGGGGCCACAGGTAAGTTATGCAAGTACTCACCGACCCTCAGCACAGTCCAGACTGAACTTTGCTAGTTTAGTCGAGGTCACTAGTAGGTTTGAGTCCTGCAGTTTTACAGTGCTCCGGCTCAGTTGCCTTTTCTCAGCTTCCAATGGCGATACAAAGACAATTCCAATCCGGCAGGTTTCAAGGTACAGGAGAGCACGTCAGCGACTGTCACCCACAGGAATCACAGATGCATGCACAATTATTCACTCTCCTTATTTAGGACCTAGAGGAACTAGGCCTACGAAATTTGGTGGGAGAGGGCATGGCACCACAAGCAAGCACTGTCCTAAGTCTCGGGTTGCGACTCGAGGCAGTGGTGGTTCTGCAGAATACCCTGTAGTACAGATGGGTAGTTCACTGGATGGCCCAGGAACACTTCCAAGGGGTCTCGTTCGGCGGGTAAGCAGGGGGCAGTGAGAGTAGTTGTTTTCTCTACTCCAAATATAGAGTGGACACGGCCAAAGGCCATAGCCAGTGGCTGGTTAGTGTAGTGTAATAAACGGTGGGCACGGCCGAAGGCTATCGTTTATTGCACTTTATTATTTTAAAATATATATTGGACATGGCCAAAGCAGGGGACGCTGAGAGTAGTTGTTCCCACTACTCCAAATATACAGTGGGCACGGCCAAAGACCATAGCTAGTGACGGGTTAGTGTTGTATAATACACAGTGGGCACAGCCTAAGGCTATCACTTATTGCACTTTATTATTTTAAAATAGACATTGGACATAGCAGGGTCCTACGGGACAGCAGAGGGCAAAGGGTGCCCAAACCTTCCAATGCGTTTACGGCGGTTTCTCACGTCCTTTTCTTCATGCAGGATACTTGGCTCCTTCTGTAGTTCAGGGAGAACTCAGGTGATCTACCTGGAATGGATGCAGAGCCCCTTCTCTTATCCAAGATTAGCTTCACGCCAAAATCAAGGACTCGCAATTGAAGATCTGCTCTTATGCAGGCATCCCAATCACGGTCCACAGTGGTCCCAATCATTCCGGCCACCAGGCATCCTGGCAACCGTAGTGTGGATTGGGACCAGGCAGTCCCAACCTGCTTCCTGGGCGCATATACATGACATGCAGAAGACTGCAAAAGAGATTGGTTGTCATGGGAGGCTGCATGCACAAATAAGGAAAACCCAGGTTACTCAACGTTGGTGAAAGCAAGACGCAAAATGGCCATGGGACAGAACAAAAGACTTTGTGGCTCTGCAATTTTCAGACCTGGACACAATCTTGAACCAAACACGGTAAACGCAATGTGATCCAGTAAAAATAAATAAAACACTTATAAAAGTAACAGCTGCCAGCAGTTCATCCCAGGCACACTTTTACAATCACCAAAATAAATCCTTTGAGGGTATATAAGGCCATAAACCAAAAAGGACCCCAGCGCACAGTACTGTATAGTACATTATGCACTGTTAAAAATTCACCAAGAAATGGCAACATATTCAAAGACTAAGGGAAACATAGTTTCCCAGTACTGACAGTCTGAAGGACGTGTCAGCTCCCCATAACAAGTGAGCAAAATCCCACAGGAGTGCAGCTGGATGCGGTGCTCCACTGGCAAAAGTCAGGATAGCATAGCCAAACAAAAGCAACAAGTTTGGGGGTCCACAAATGGAGGGGATCATTACAGATTGAGGAACTCTTGTCTAATAGGGGGTGCTAGGTTTTCAAGCTCACAAAGAACAGGGAAGAGCTCTCCAGTGCTGGAGTTTGAATTGGCAATGCAGGTATTGTAGGTGGAACTCGTTTCCTGGATGATGGCTTTTTTATATTCCTTTGCAGTAAGGGTGAAGAAGGTCCGATTGGGCTTAGAAGGGTTATTATTCCATTGTATTTTTCCACTTCGTGTTTGAGTAGGCGGAGGGTTTTGAGTTCAGTAGAAAACCTAGCGTTGCAGTGTGCGACAGGTTTAGCTTTGTGCAAGGGGAGACACTGTGCTGATAGCCTGTGTAAGTGTTAGTTGTACAAGTCTACCAAGGCAGGTTAATCGTTGACTGATGGTCTGCTGGCAGTGCAACTCATCCTGCAGTGGCAAAATGTGGGTTTTGGTGATGTTTCTGTTGCTCCGAGTGGCAGACGGGGGTAGATGAGGTACCACCTATGGATGGGGTTTGGACACTGGTTTTGGGAATAGGATAATGTTGTGGTCGGTCCATGGGCAAAGCAGATTGGATGTAATAGCAATGTTGCAATTAAGGTCAGCTAGCCAATCTAGGATTCAGCCTTTGGAGTGCATTGCACTGAGGATATGTTGGGAAAGCCTAGCGTGCTAAGAGAGTTAGCTAGCTAAAGCACATTAGGATCAGACTCATCGTTTAAGCCAAATTTCAGGTTGTCAAGGAGTATTGTCTTAGTTGAAGGTTTGGCATTGGCGAAGATATGCAATATGTCCTCTTTGATTGGGAGGTTAGGGGCAGGAGCCTGATAGACCATGTATTATATTACTGTGGTGGTATGAGAGTCTCAGTTTGGTAGTCATGAGATCACCTGCAGCAAGAGGAGTGTTTCATAACTCCCTCAGTGGTAGTGAGTTTCTAGCTATGAGTGCTCATCCCCGCCTCTGGATTCCAGTCTGTCATTGCGATAGGATATTCGGGTGGTATGGCAATGGATAACAAGGGGCAGAGGCAGCGTGGAGCCATGTTTCTGAAATGGTTAAAAGGTAGAGGTTGTTGGTAGTAATGAGGTCCAGAATGTGAAGAGGGTGAGTGGAAATGGACATAGCATTCACTAAGGTGGCCTTTAGAGGAAGTGCAATAGATTTGGTGTCAGGCTTACAAGTTTTAGTGAGGAGGGTGATGGATGGTATGGATTCTCCCTGCATTAATGGTGGTATCATCTAGGGTATTGTTTCATGCAGTAGCTGGAGCACCATAGGGTATGAAGTGTGGATTGTTTGTGTGAGTGCATGACTGAGGCTAGGTGGAGCACTACTGGCGGGAGGTAGCACTAGAGGCCTCCTGTTTGTGAGGTTTAGAATAGGTCTTAGTGATGGACCAGCGTGGTGGCTCAGCAGTCTTAAGAGAGGGACAGACCCTCAATGGAGGTGGGTGCTCGTGCAACAACATAAGGGCATTGGTGCATGGTGCTGGGAGGGAAGAAAGAGGGTCAGTTGCAGACAATCGGGATACTGCAGTTGTGTGTGTGCAAACAGTTATGGGTTGGCTAGTGGCTAATGGTTTTGAAGATAGTTTGCACATGGGGTGGGCTGCAGGTGAGGCATGTGTGTGCAGAAAGGTCCGTCCGTATCAGCAAACCTGTGCAGGGCAGCGACAAGTGTATGGAAAGGTTGTTCAGATGTAGTGCAAGTCTTTGAACCATGTGTGATGCGGGCACAGTCGGATGACCGCCAGTGCTGGATGATAGGCAGTTGAGTGAATACAAACACAGCAACTGAGTGGAAGTGTGAGGAGTGGTAGTAAAACAGACAAGGGAAATAGAAACATATTAGGTGACATGAGTGTGGGAACTATGAGGAGAATGTTGTCGGGGCACTGCTTGCCAAATTGCAGAGGTTCTCCGAAATACAGAAGTCCTAAAAAAACTCACACAATAGGGAAAGTGAGACAAAAATTTGCGAACCAGACAAATTATTCCCCAAAGTTTATAAATATAGCCATACAAGAGGAGCTTCAGGTCACACAGGAGGGGAGCAGATGTATACTGTACATTTGAAGGGAAAGAGAATATGATCATTTTATGAACCGAAAACAAGTAGAACACTAGGAAAATGAAAGCTGGCATGCACCAAACACATAGGTGGATTGCCCTGCTCCTTTAAATCAATTATGTACAGTCCACAGCTACTATAATTCACAATCACTAATTTAATGGTTGTCCTTTTACCCAACAAGGCATCTTCAACATATGTTGAAGTGCTCATATGTATCAAAGACAGTGTGCCGAACACAGACCACAAAAACATGATCATCAACTGAAATTAAAACAATCAAAGCAGTGCATACATCATTACTTGGGGTTAAGATGGTGACTCCGTTTTCATTTCATACAGAGAGTGTGGAGAAAGATACACATATCTAGTTTGCAAAATCAATAAACTACGGAACCAGAAATACAGAATACTATAAACATCATATGTTCTTCAGCTTTTCCCTAGTATCATAAGCATGTAACAATCATAAAGACATTCCAGAGAGTCTTGTCTCTGAAGTGGGAGGACACATAGCCAGTGAAGGCAACCTTTAGACTACTGACAATTTTAAGATTCAATTCTAAATCATGAGCCCAAAGAAACATTTTAGTAGAAGGAAGGGTGGCATACCTATTTCAGGCATAGTATTGGGACAGAGTGTATTAACATTTGTACATGTATTATTAATTTAAACAATTAACAATCTTATCAAACCTGTATTAGAACAAAAGCAATAGCAGGATATTCAGGTGAAAAGAGCAACAGGAAAGTCAACGGAAAACAGTGAAATGACAGAAAACGTGTACAATTCACGAAAAACAACATAATATTGTTTCTTAACTATGCGGCTTTTTATCTGTGTCTATGACCAATAAATGTTTGACAGACCCACATTTCTGTTGCAGCAGTGTAAAAGTGGCGAAATATCTACCAGCAAGCTATAATGAAATCAGCAGTACTTTCTTTGTGCCAGTGAAGTTGTTGTTGGCTCGCCTGTGGTTTTCAATGGAGTTCTAGATTCGTACGGGTATGTTTTTCCAGTGTGTTAAAGCTGGTCAAGGGGGAAATGAGGATTCTGAAATAAGTACCTGCTGTTCTTCTGGATGACATTCTGCCTTCCCCAGAGGCTTAACAGGGATTGTTAAAATAAGAGCCAAAGAAGGATTACAAATAAAATGCTACAGATGATCCAACCGAACACGTATTTACATATGCTGGGAGATCGTTCAATTCCTTGGAAATTATTTCAGCAAGCACTCCATACTGGTTCACTACTTAGGCTCAGAAAGACAACACTCTGCCTTCCACGCTCATCGCACAAGGTGCTCGGCTTATTGTATTTGAGAAGGCGATGTTATGCATGATGCGGCACAACTTCCGCAAAGTGCCCATGGTCAGATAATGCTACTAGTATAGTATTACACCAGGTGGTAACTTAGTGGTGAGTCTATTCAACAATGTGTTGAACAATAGGCTCATAGTATGTTTGAGGGGCAACAGGATCCTGGAATGAGTGTGGGTTGTTCATAACGGGTTAATGTTATGAGCAACCCACACGCATTCAAGGATCAAGCCATTTATATAGAAAAGATAATGAAGCATCACATGTATTAAGCCAGTGGCTGTGACACCGATGAAGGTGCACAATGTGTATGGGAAAGATGTATGTGCTGTGGATTCCCTCCAGAAAAACCTTTGGGTGGGGATTGCACCAAAAAAAGGAATGTGTATTTCAGGCGCGATATCCAGGTGTGCCCAGCCGTCCAGTCGTTCTCCTCCACCTTGGACAAAACATGGGCCATCTATGCATCTATGGGACATACGGACATTTCATAAAAGTGTTTTATAAGCATGAGGTGAAAAAAGGAGAATGAGGCAAACCCAGAGTTGGTTTTATGGGTCACAGACTGTTTGGGGATGACTGGGAATTAGTTGTATACGTCCATAGGCTTCAGGTGAAATATAAAACACCCCAGAACAGGTTACAAACAACAGTTGCACCCTTCAAAGCTGTGTTTGACTTTGGTTCATTGTGTACCATAATTATTTAAGTGTGCACCTCCCAGTTCAGAGGTCAGGTAGGAAAGCTAAACCCCTGGAAGAGACTGAGCTTGGTCCATGGTGCACACATACCATAGGTTATGTGGATGCCTCCCTGCTGTAATCTAATGTGATTTATAGAATATATGTTAATTTTGAATATTTTCCATGGAGAAATGCGCCCTGAGCACCTCTAACAGAACAATCCAGCCAGAAACAATCGTTTTTTTATTAAAAATGATACATCAAAACAAAGGTGTTTAAAAAAAAAAAAGCAGGTCCACTCCAAGGGGCTAATCGACAGTTAAAAGGAAAGGTTCCAGTCTTGCTGCGCCGACACACAATATTGCTACACACTGCCACAATTGCAGATTTATTTTTTACTGAAACAGCGTGTTTCGAGCAGTCCTTGCTCTTCATCTGAGGCTGATAGAATTGAAAAGTAAAATAATAATTGGAAGTTACGGACAAATAATATTCCAAAATACATTGTTAAACAAAAAGTAAAGAGAAAAGGGAAGGGGAAAGGGTTAGCATATCGGCACAACCCAATATCCATTCAAAATCAAGGTCATTATGTAAACAACAAACCAAAAGGGGCAAGGCGACAAAAAAACACAACCATTTGCATGAGAAATTTCAACAAAATAACGCATTGTGACCAAAAACCACCACCAATTGCATGAGAAGTTTCCACACATGTCATCAATGTACATTGGTGAACGCATCACAGTGATTAAAATATGTATGCAAATAGAAAGAGAGTACCGTCAATTTATGATGTGGCATGGATCAGAAGTAATTTCAATTGTTGAATCCCAGGTGGTATGAAGATGAGATATAGAAAGAAGGCGAGAGTGAGGAACAAAGCAACAGAGTTAGTAAATTAATGATCTCACTACCAAATGATAGCGTGATGTACTGGGACCAAGTGAATTCCAATTCGAAATACTAAATTGTACCTTAAAATAGTTGAACAAGTGTCTTAACTTCTGGGAGATATATCTGTGAGGACGCAATGAGAGTATTAGCATGTTAACATGCTCACTACATAAGAAATGGTGCGCATGCACCGGAGATACAATAAAAAAGATTGGTTACTGTGGGTGTTCCCACTGAGGGCACAGATTGCATTATGGGCTGTGGATAGTCATATTAAGAAGTAAAAAATGCAGTTGTGAAGAGAAAAAGGAGAGAATTTGAAAGAAATTAACTGAATGGTTCTGGAGTGGCACAAAAAAGGTGTTTTATCAGACACAGAAAACAATTTCTCACAGTTGATGGCCCAACAATGCCCACAATTAATTTTTTACCTAAAATACACAAGACATACACAAATATACCTGAAGGTAGACCCATTGTTAGCGGTAGAGGGGGTGTATTGGAACCCATGTCATTATACATCAATGAATGCCTGTTGCCGCCATGCTCACAACACCAGCATATGTGAGAGACACCATGCAAGTACTTCAAATATTAACAGAGGTAACCTTTCAACCTAATTTACTTATGGTCACTTTAGATGTCAGGTCATTATATACCTCAATCAAGCATGATATGGCCAAATCCAGTGTGATCATCATAAATTGATGGTACTCTCTTTCTATTTGCACACATATTTTAATCACTGTGATGCGTTCACCAATGTACATTGATGACATGTGTTATTTGTGCAATGTGATACCATGTTGTGGAAACATCTCATGCAATTGGTGGTGGTTTTTGGTCACAATTCGTTATTTTGTTGTGGAAATTTCTCATGCAAATGGTTGTGTTTTTTTGTCCCCTTGCCCCTTTTGGTTTGTTCTTTACATATTGACCTTGATTTCTAATGGATATTGGGTTGTGCCGATATGCTAACCCTTTCCCCTTCCCTTTTCTCTTTACTTTTTGTTTAACAATGTCTTTTGGAATATTATTTGTTCGTAACTTCCAATTATTATTTTGCTTTTCAATTCTATCAGCCTCAGATGAAGAGCAAGGACTGCTCGAAACACGTGTCAGGCTGTTTCAGTACAAAATAAATATGCAATTGTAGCAGTGTGTAGCATTATTGTGTGTCGGCGCAGCAAGACTGGAACCTTTTCTTTTGTCTTGACATTACGGTGGTATACCTGGGCAACGTACCCACAAACCCCAGTCCACTGCAGCCCTCCGTTCTCCTATTGCATGGTGCAAGCGCTTTGTTCTAATTTAGGTTTGCTTTGCCCATACCTTTTCAGAGTAAACTATTCCACAGTTATGATATGATATGATATGATAGTTTATTGATATAGCGCCTACACACAATATGTTTCAAAGCGCTTCAAGGCAAGGGAGGGATCAAGGGAAAATACAATGACATTCTTAAAGGCCATGAGCAACAAGAATGTGAAATTAACTATCGTACTTGGCCTAGCGACATTTCAGATTGTGCAAGAGCTAAAACACAGATCAGAAGAAAATGGGAAACAGACAGGCGACTACCATGCTAGGCCTGACGACATTTCTGTTAGAGCCGGAGATTACAAGAGTGGAGGGGGGGGGGATACAGGAGGGAGAGGAACAAAACAAGAGACTATTGTACTAGGCCTGACAACATTACGGATAGTGCTGGAGGGGAGGGGGGGAACAAGTAAAGAGAGGGGGAGAGACAAACATATGTTGCTATCATACTAGGTCCAGGGACAATTTTGGTGATCTGGTTCATCAATTCCAGCTAATTGATGGTTTAATGATGTTTTTCAATGCTGTGTGTGAAACCAGCACTGAAGAGGGCATTGTATTGTTGAAACACGTGTTGGGTGTTGCTTGGAATAAAGTGAATAGCTCAACAGATGAAATAATCAATTGAGACTCTGGTTTTGAATTGTAAGAGGCCAATTGGCCCTGTTAGGTTTATTAAATATAGTGTAGAGACAGTGGGTTGGTGACAATATATAGGAACTATACTTGGGTTAAAACAAAGGTGGTTGCCCAGATTTATGTCACTCACAATATTCATATTCTTGAAAAAGTACTTTCAGCTTGCGTACAGAGGAAAAATACAACCTGCCTTCTATTTTCTCGTCACTCAACCAGGTTAAGTTTGTATGCTTTTGTGCTGTGTCAAATCACCACTGCAGTATTTTCAAAGAACCAAGTGGAAAATGTATCCTCTGAGATCTTATTCAGACCTTTGCAGGTTTGATCTTTCAACACTATTGTATTTAGAAGTGAGTTTTATTGGTGGAAGATTGTGGTATACCAATAGCCAGAGAAATATGGGAACATAGATAAATCACATTCTTTTCAACCTCAACGTCCTTCAATATTACAAAATACCTATAAATAATACTCCGGGGGTTGATATGTACCTATCAAAGGATGTTCATCCTGTGGGCTTCCCCCTGCCTTGAAACATGTAATTTGGTTTTGTAAATCTTTTGCAAGCTTCTGGTCTATGGTTTAGCCTGGTACATAACCGATATATAGCAACTTCTTCTAAATGTCTCTCCTGAACGTTTTATGTGGTTGTGATTTATGTGAGGCAGAGCATGATAATAATACTTATGCAGCTGTTATGGTCATAATGTCATTCTCGAAGGTGGCCTAGAACACGTTGTGCTTGGAGTGGTAGAATACATTGTGTGCCATACATAGTCTGAACATGTAATTTGAACGGCTCAACTCCACCTACTATTTAATAGACTGCACTGGTCATATAGAGGACAGTGAGGGTTATTAGAAGTTAGGCAGTAACAAAAGTCCCAGCACCATGTTCACTGATCACCCAGGTATGTGTTTTATACCACCTCCAGAAATCTGCTGGTAGAGAACCTGTAATTATGATTCCTAATGACTGCCCACCACCCATTTGGGGCATGGGCCACGAAGACTTCAGCTGGAAAGAAGAATCTGTTTTTAGCATTGTGTTCTGGGCAAGGATCGCCACATGCATGATGGAATAAACCCACACAATGTGGAATGAGCAAGTGCATTGGTGTGCAAACATATTCTCTACAGGAGGGTGCAAAATGGAGACACTGGAGCTCAAGCAATTGGAGGAGAAAGCTGGTGTAACACTGCATCCACTTCAATCTTTCCTTAACACACACCAGTATCTCAGGTCATGTGCCAACTCACCAGCTGTGTGTGTTTTTTTTTTTCTTTACAATTTTCCAATTCATGAGTCAAGGTTAGTACCACGGGTTTGCCCCTCACCTTCCCAACTCTGCCGTTCACCCGAGAGGCAGTATAACGAAAAGAGGCTGCCCTGAGACGGGAAGGACTGGAGGGCTGGAGAAACTGTAACAAGGGGGTTGTCCTCCCCTCTGTGAGTCTAAGGGGTGTACGAAACTAGTTAGGAGTACACTGATTTATGTTGACCCTAATGGGAGCACATGTCATTCTGGGCAACCATTAAGCAAACTAACATGCTAGCTGGTGCTAAACACATAACTCAAACAGTATATAGAACAAATTTTTAATTTTTCATTAAGCTTTATATTGTGAGCTGTTTATTTACTTTTTTGTGCAATGGTTCAAGGGTTACTTTGTATAATTACTTTGCATAACAAACCATAATGTCATAAAATCACATACATAGTTAGACATTCACTAAAGAGTAATATTTGTGACATGGGATGTGGGATAGTAATTTGTGCATGTGAACACCATCTTGAAAATACAAGGAAGAGCACACTATGAAAGTGTGAGTGAAAGAGACAATACGTCTTGGTCTCTTCTGCCCGGCTGAAGTCTGACCTTATATTCGGTTCACCCGAGAGGGTTCTCTTGCGTCCTTGAAACACAATACAGTCTTCTGCTTTGGGATTTGGCCTTTTCCACTTATCTTTCACAGACATTTGGAGGCAACACTCTCCGTTCAGAAACTCCTGGGGTTCTCGACCACTGCTCTTGTCCCATGGTCCATCGCTCTGTTCCAGTAGGTTCGCCTTTGAGCCGGCAGTTATGCTCTTACTTGTGTTCCACCTTGCTCAGAGTGTGCCTCTAGGTTCCGTCTTTTATCAGTGTGAGGAGAGCTAATTGGTATCAGGTGTATGCACTTAAAGTCGCCTGACCTGATTAGTGGGACATGTTCAGTGCGATGTATAAGAGTTAGTCATTTTACTCTGTCACCCTCTTCCTCTGCCCTGTATATGATTAGAAAGGGTGATGGGGCTTGGGACATCGGCGAATCCTAAAAAATAGGATGAGGTAGTGGTATAAAAAAGGCAGGATTACCATGACTCACCATCAGCTGCCTCTCCCTCACTCTCCGAAGACCCCTCAACCAGGTTATCCGCTAGCACTTGTCCACCCCATGGTCTGGATCCAAAGGTGATGGCTGTGCCCTGGCTACCTGAGAGAGAGATTCCTGGGGACTAGCAGGTGAGACATCCATTGGTTTCTCACCTACCCTTCCTCTATGCGATGTAACCGCATCTGTTTCACATGGAAACCAGGAATGGAGATTGGCGTTCCCCTGTTCTTTATCTTTTTGGTGTTCCACCGTGAATCAGTAGAGTTGCAGGTCTAAGAACCATTGCATTACTGGAGGGTTAGAGTTATTTTGTTGGCTTATCCATACCAAAGGTGAATGGTCGCTGACAAGTGAGAACTTTCTCCCTAGAAGGTAGTACCTCAGATGGATAATTGCCCATTTGATGGAAAGGGCCTCTAATTCCAACACAGAGTAATTATTCTCATGTGGTAAGAGTTTGTGACTAGTGAATAGGATGGGATGTTCCAATGCATCATATATTTGCAATAATAATGCTCCTTATCCTTTGAGGGAGGCATCAGTCTATAACACGATTCATTTGAGAAGTCTACAACTTTTAGTATTGAATTCTGACATAAAGTTTGTTTTAGGTTGTTGCAACATGCAGCATCCTCATCAGTCCAATGAATCTTCGAGGGTTCTGCATTTCTTAGCTTGTCTGTCAATCTGGCTGTTCTATCTGAAAAATTGTGGATACACCTACAGTAATAAACAATCAATTCTAGGATTGCCTTGAGGTCTCTCTTGGTCTTGGGTGTGGGGTCTTCTATGACTGCTTTCACCTTTTCTTGCTGGGGCTGGATACTGCCATTCCCTCCAAAGAAGCCTTGGTATTCCACGGCCGATTGAGCCAGCTTACATTTTGATTAATTGGCAGCTAAACCGGCCTCTCTGTGGGTTCTCATTATAGTAGTAAGATGAAAAAGATGGTCTTTCCAAGTTTTACTATAAATTACTATATTGTCAATATAGGCCCCACAGAAATTGGAGTAAGGCTGTAATATCCTGTCCATTAGTCATTGGAAGGTGGCTTGGGCCCCATGCGGTCCAAAAGGAATGACTTTGAATTGAAATAGTCCCATTGGTGTTGAGAAAGCTTTCTTTTCCTTATCAGGTCCATGTACAGGGACCTGCCAATATCACTTGGTTAAATCTAGGGTTGACAGGAATGTGGTATTTTCAAGTTTATCTATTAGCTTATTGATGCAGGGCATAGGATAGGCTTGAAGGCAGAGATGGCGTTGACCTACCTGAAGTTTATGCAAAACCTCCAAGAATGATCGGGTTTATTCACCAACACAATAGGGACGGACCATGGACTCGAAGAGGGCTTGATAATGTTTGCCTTCACCATTTTTGCAACTTCATTAATTACTATCTGTTTTCGTGCTTCTGACAGACTACATGGTTTCAAATGGACCACTTTTCCCTTTGGAGTTCTGATATAATGATATGTTCAATGTATTCTCCCTGGTTTCTTGCAGAATACATCGGAGAATGCAAAAATAAGGTGGTTCAAATCTTCTTGTTCCCATTTAGATAATACTTGGGGAATAAGGGTTGTGCTATCATGTAGTAAATATGGACAATGGGCTGAGGGCTTCTCTAAATACATCATCTGCAGTTAAATGGCTTCCCATGGCACCAGAGAGCGCCTTGAGCTGGCTGTTTGACAAATTAAAAAAACACAAGAAGAACATACTAGTTAACTTGGCCACAAAAAACTATGTTGCTTATTTGTGTAATATATAGAGGCTAGAGCACCTATCACTGAAATATATTCAAAACTTTGTGGGAAATAGTTTGTCATGAGTCTATCTAAGACTAAAATGTAAAATTGTAAAGACTAGAAAGATAGTGGGAGCTTGCTTGGAATAATATACAGAGGGAGAGTAGTCAATGTTGACTGTGTGGGGAAGAGTGATTGGAGTCTGTTGGACTCCTCTTGACTAGGTAACTTTCTCTTCAGCAGCTACGGTTCAATGCTCGAAAAGCAGCAGGTCATTTGAGGTTGACATCAGCGGATGTGATGTGGGCCATGTTTATATGGGGAGATTGTGAAGCGTGTATTGTATTTTTCACAATTTTTTGGTGGAACATTGCCAATATACCGACATATTGGCATGAGAAGACAGTGTTGTAGATACTGTTCAAACTATTTGGAAAATGTATGTTTCATGCCTTGAAACACGTGTGTATAGGCGCGTTATAAATTCCATATCATATCATATCATATCATTTAGTGACCTATGTTTGATATTACATGCTGTGTAACACCCCGTTTATTTTTACTGACATGTCATAAGTGGATTTTATTCTGGAATAGAGTTTTACAATTTTGATTTGGTTGTGTTGTATTAAAAGCAGACTTTTGAGAACTGTACATATATATTTTGAAAAACATAAAGTTCAATGAATTTGAAAGTCTCTGGGGTGTTACATAAAATGAATATCAAGACCGGATACTCAAACATGCCATACATTTTTGTTATGGTGTCTTCTACTCGTCCATGGTGTGTACCTGGACCAGGTTCTGGGCACAGCATCAGCTCAATTTAGCATGCTCAATTTAGCTCAAACCTGAGGCCCTCGTTACAGTTCCTACTGTACTAAAACCAATGGTAACAGTTGCTGGTTATTAAACCTAACACTGTTAAGAACACAGTGGTTTCGGCAACGCCAGAGCTTATCTGTATCCTTTTTGGACACTAAAAAGAGTGAGGAGGCTGTAGGATATGTACAATGATGAATGAACCCATATTGTAGACTTGAGGAGAGACACTGGCAGAAGTAAGCATATTCCGTTTCAGTAAGGGAACAAACGCTACAACATGGTATTTTATCCATGGGACTAGGATCTTTGTCTTAATGGGGTGAAGGACATCACCACATGGATCTTGCTATACACATTTGCATAAATGGATTTATATACAATCAGGACCAAGAGTAGCACAGTGATTTGATGGACCAAAAGGAATGTTGTTGTGCCCTTCCCAGAATGTGTAGAAGGACTTCCTGTTTCATCATAACTGAAATTCATAGAACCATAACCTTTTTCAAAAGATACTGTTTTTTGTACCCAATCAGTGGTGCTATTATAAAGGTTGAGCCACGGGTCCCCCTATAAAAGTTGAAAGTAAAAATTAATATGTTCAAACCAACATTAGAATGCACCAAACATAAAAAAGTGTTAACTTTGTTCGAAAGATCAGAAGAAAGATTAGTACCGCCCAGTGCCTGTATGGGTTCTGGTTCAACATTTTTAATTATTGAGACATAGAAGGACATGGCATATTGAATATCAAAGCAATTCCCAGTAGCGCTGGAGTCCAGAAAGAACATCTGTCTCAGTTTGTTTGGCCCTTGGCATAATATGGTAAATACACATTGACATGTGGTACCATGAATTGGGGAGCATCTGCAATCATATGGGAGGAAGTTGTTTTTCACACGTAACCCATTTTATGGTTTTTGTGGACATTCACTAAGTGTCCAAATTTACTACAATACAGATACAGCCCTGAACGTTTTGTTTTTATGTCTCCCCCAAGGTTAACAGACAAATGAATGCTACTCATTTGAATGGGTTCAGGAAGGAATTCCTTAGGTCTAGTTCTCTCCAAGGAATCCCCACTGGTTTGTGACTCCGTTGCACAGTAGCAGTGAGGGTCAGGTCATCATATTTCACAATGCAATTCATAGATTAATTGATTTTCTTGAAAGACCGAATCAAGAAAGGTGGGCAATCAAGAGGCATAGTAGGAACAATCGACACATTGCCTTTAGGCTGATCGTGCAGATCCTTGTGAAAGGCCCTGGATTTCATTGTTAAAGGCCAAGAAGTAGAAGTGGATAAATGTATCAATTTACTAAAATATACCTCTGCCTCTTTGACGTATTATCCAGATAAGAGGCAAGCGACTGATTCTGTGCAACAAACATCAACACCAGTCTTTCTGAAAGGGATTCAATGTCGTATAGGAGAGGGTCATTACATTGCTGCAGAAGGTTGCCACAAAATACAACAAGTCTAGTCAAATAAACAGAAATACATAGCATTGATGGTGAATTATTTAATTCAGCAGGCTGTCAAATGAAATGCAGCTGCCATTGATTAAGAAAGGGTAAAGTACCATGGTAGAAATCAGAGGCTGCTCTTGTGGGCAAGGTGAATTGCAGGTTCTGGATGGGCTGCAGCAGCCCCTCACTATGGGACATTCTCAGAAAATTGATGTCTCTTGACATGTATCTTATCAATTCATGCCTTAATTGTGCGTAATTTCAGCTTATAGGGCAGGAGGGGCCTGGTTAGTTACTACAACAGAGTTGAGAGCATGATACATGAGAACTTCCAGGGGATTGGTATTGAGCAAGATGAAGCCCTCATTCAACTTTCCTGGTACTGGTGAATGGCTGAGTGATATCATATGTCCAACTGTTCTCACTAAGTGAAAGGTTTGAGAGGAGTACGTCAACTTGAGGTCTACAGACTATGATGAATTACCCTGTTGCAAGGGTGAGAAAGCCCCAGTTGTTTTATTTTTATTTTGATGTAATGATGAAGGTAATTCCATCTCTGAAAAGGAAATCTGCTAATCTCATTACTCTGTTATAGGATACATGCCAAAGACATAGGGTGTGCGTGTGCCCTGCTGCGTCAGTATACTGATTCACAGCTCCCCCATAAAAAGCCCAGTAAGTGCCTTTCTATCACTAAGGCGCATGCACCCTCAACACCCCAAGGTTGTTGTGGAGATATGACACAGAAAAAGGGAGCTCTTGCATGCAAGGGTAGGCCTTAGTAAGAAATGGTAACTGTTGGACTTTTGGAAGTGAAGGCCATAGTTAATGTGGGTATTTTAGCAGAACAAGTCCCAGTAGGCCAGGTAGTGGCCGGAGAAATTCCTCATTCTGAGTGGGTTCCATTGAGGTGGCTTCAGTTCCCAGCAATACTCCGATATTTCTGGACTATGGGCCTCATTACAACCTTGGCGGAGGACCATGGTGCTATTAGCACCATGGTGCATGCTGCTAAGGTTGCAATTCCGCCATGGTGGATGGCGGAATTACCGCCCCATTCCAAGGTGAGTGGGGCGGTAATTCCCCATTCACCAATGGCCCCTTCCCCATTCCCATTTTGCCCCATAGGGCATAATGGGAATGGGGAAAGGCGATAATTACGGCACCGTAAATTACGGTGCCGTAATTATCGCCAAGGTCCCTTTGCGGCATGGATTTTAACGCCTGCAAAAAGCAGGCGTCAAACAGCCATCCCGCAAAGGGAACCTTGTAATCAGGCATTAAGGGTCGGCGCCGTTTACGGCGCCGCAAACCCCTTAACGCCTGAGTCGGAATGAGGCCCTATATGTCCATAAGTGGGAAAAAGTCTCTCATTCGGCATGACACTGCTGTGAGTGTCACAGCTGTCAGGTGACAATGGGTGAAGAAAGGGCAGTACATTCCGGACCAGAACAACTTTAAAGAGTAGTTGATAGACCACCGTCTACCTTACTGTCCCTTAGCAATGTTAGAGCTTAGTTGGAGGGTTAACACCTGCCTGCTCCGTGTTGCCGTCAAGAACTCCATTCTTCTAGTGTTTTTGTTAGGAAAGACATCCCTGACACAGACATAGTCAAGGCAGTACTTAGAGTACATGCTCAAATACCAGTGCAGTAAGAAGCACTTGAAGACTGAGGCTCTGAGAGACTGACAGGTGCAAAAAACTTGTCTCACTGGTAGCTCCCAGTCCAGGCCTGAAGTCCTCTGTGGTTCCTATTCTTGCGAGAGTGAACTCAGCGACCACTGGATGCCTATGAAGTTAGCACCAGATTCAGTGATCAGAGGGTTGCCTAAGGGTGTAGAGGCAATACCTGAGATGGCGGACATGGAGGTTTCAGACCTGAAGGACCTGCCAGAGCAGAAAGGTCTGTCTTCAGCTGGAGGCCCCGGTCAAGATGACTTTTGCCTGTAACAAAAGGACTGTCCCACTTGGGAGAGCCTGTTGAGACAGACAGAGGAGCAGGTGCAGGCTGGAGGTCCTGATCCTCTCCTGAAAGGGAACCAGGTGCAGAGTGAACATGTGTCTGTTAGGAATGCACATCATGCTTTCCTCATGTCCTGTCTGTAAATATGTTTGGTCTTTAGTTGTTGTTTCTTGCCATAATGCAATCACCAGGCTCATGTTATTGCCTGCACTTATGTGGCTCTTGCATCACCACAGAACGTGGAACTCTTGGATGCTAGGGGGAGTTACAGCTTCCAGGGTGCAACAGTTGGTGTGAGCAGGCGGCTGAGGTCACTGCAGTGATAGATTTGCTTAGTGTTAATCCCTATTCCTGATTCGCCGTCCCTCCCGCCTTCCGACCCGCCCAGCCCTCCTCCCATTGACTGGCTCTCCCAGGGCAGCCTTCTGCCCGACAGCCCCACAGCTAAGGACCTGAATGCAAAGAACATCTCCAGATCGTATCTGCAGGTATCCGCAGGAGAAGCAAGAAGTCAGTAGCCTGCCGTCAACCAACACCAACCAAAACGTGAGTGTGGCAAGGGTGGGGACTGAAGCAATTACATGCCAGAAAACCCTACCACTCTTAGTTTAAATAATCTAAAAAGTTTTTACTGTGTTACATCGTATAGCCACATATTGAAGTCAATTACTCGTACCGTAGTGACATCACTGTGCTCAACCTTGTAGCTTGACTATTCTCCCAACAAAATTGAGTGTGCCTAATAGCATGACTGTTTCAAACCAAAAGATTGTCCCCTTTCCATGAAGTGCTTTAGTGGCGCCCCTCCTCTATTTAGGTGAGGCACAAACTTGTTCCTTCCTTGTCCCTGCTTTTAACATAATACAGTTAAGGGCAAGGGAACTATTGATGAACTTGCCACACTTCTATATACTCATTTTACCTGAGTCTACAAATTCAAACAACTTCAGCCAAACATATTTATATATGTGTTTTATATATATAATTATTTGTGTTTTATATATAAATAGAAAAACAAAGCAGAACAAATCAAATAAACAAAGTTTGTAGTGCAACAACAATTATTCACAATGACACATACATGGAGTGTAAACAAAATATCACATTCATCTTCTGATGCTCAATTGTTAGTCAGAAAGAACATATGTACAACCCTAATTATTTACAGTAACATATTTATAGTAACATATACAAAAACAGAAAAGTAAAGTAAACAATCCAAATTCGTCTTGTGGAAAGATCTCCTAGATCATCTCAAATTTGACAAATTTGTGACTGAATAATTTCTGGAAGCGAAAACCATAACAATTTTTTTTTGTTTTCACAGATGCTGTCTAAGTTGCATATATTCTCACAGTCACTGTCCTCCTAATTAATATGATCTTTGAGGTCTGGGTCTTGGACTTACAAGATATCTTTATGTTTGCCCTTTATGATTGCCTATGTGTCAAAAAACAAAGTATCACACTATTTAGAAGAAAAAGAGGGCAATTCAACCATATTTAACTTCAGTGTTGCTTATAGTGTGTTCACGTTTCGGTGGACTATATATACATGTTGTACAGCCACCTTCTTCAGGGCGTCCAGTTGGTAGACCCTGTATTAAAGCATAAGAGAGAAAAGAAGTGTGAGTGGTCCTCAATTTGAAATACTATTAATTCAGCATATTACGTTTTGCTCAGGTTACCGGCTGTGTTTCGAAAACAGTGGGTGACCAAATCCCAAGTTCCTTGCACAGGTCCCGAGAGGAGGGAGCACAGTTGAAAGGCAGTATTCAATTGTGTTGTTTTTTTTAAAAATGAGGGCGTGGATCTTGCATCCTCATAAACTGCACCGATCTGTCAATTAAGGCGGTACTGGAGTGGTGAAAACATAGAGAAAATAGCGTGACTGTGTCAAAGTTAAATTTCGAAAGTGTGCCTAATAGCGTGACTAGTGTTAAAGTGCAATATAGAAAGTGTGCCTAATAGCGTGACTGTGTTAAAGTTGAATTTAGAAATTGTGTCTGATAACCTAATTGTATCAAAGTTGAATTTAGAAGTATGCCAGTAGTGCAAATGTCATCTAGTTCAATTCAGAAAGTGTGCCTAATAGTGTGACCTGTGTTAAAGTTAAGTTTAGAAAGTTTACCAGTAGCGTAGCTGTGGGCTTGTTCAATTTACAAAGTGTTCCCAATAGCGTGACTGTGTTAAAGTTGAATTTAGAAAGTGTGCCCAATAGGGTGACCTGTGATAAAGTTGAATTTAGAAAGTGTGCCTAATAGCGTGACTGTGTTTAAGTTCAATTTGGAAATTGTGCCTAATAGCGTGACCGTCTTAAAGTTCAATTTAGAAAGTGTGCCTAATAGTGTAACTGTGGTCTAGTTCAATTTAGAAAGTGTGCCTAATAGCGTGACTGTGTCAACGTTGAATTTAGAAAGTGTGCCCAGTAACGTGACTGTGTTAAAGTTGAATTTAGAAAGTGTGCCCAATAGCGTGACTTTGTTAAAGTTCAATTTGAAAGTGTGCCTAATAGTGCAACTGTGGTCTATTTGAATTTAGAAATTGTGTCTAACAACCTCATTGTGCCAAAGTTGAATTTAGAAATTGTACCAGTAGCATAGCTGTGGGCTAGTTCAATCTAGAAAGTGTGTCTAATAACCTCACTGTGTGAAAATTGAATTTCGAAGTGTCCCTAATAGCGGAACTGTGGTCTAGTTCAATTTAGAAAGTGTGTCTAATAACTTCATTGTGTCTAAGTTGAATTTAGAAAATGTGCCAGTAGCGTAACTGTGGTCTAGTTCAATTTAGAGAGTGTACCTAAAAGCATAACTGTGGTCTAGTTCAATTTAGAGCGTGTACCAAATAGCATAATTATGGTCTAGCTCATTTTAGAAAGTGTGCCTAATTACCTAAATTGTGCCAAAGCTGAATCTAGAAGTATGCCGAAAATAGCGGAACTGTGGTCTAGTTCAATTAGAGAGTGTGTCTAATAACCTCATTATGTCAAAGTTGAATTTAGAAGTATGCCAGTAGCGTAACTGTGGTCTAGTTCAATTTAGAGAGTGTACCTAACAGCATAACTGTGGTCTAGTTCAATTTATAAAGGTGACTTATTACCTCAGTGTATCAAAGTTGAATTTAGAATTCTTCCTAATAGCGCAAATGTGTTCTTCTTCAATTTAAAAAGTGTACCTAATAGCGTAACTGTGGTCTAATTCAATTCAGAATGTGTGAATAAAGTGTGAACAACCCCACCCTATGGTATAGTTGAACCTTGAAAGTGTGAATAATATCATCCTGTGGTATAGTTGACCTTTAAAGTGTGAATAACATCTTCCTGTGCTACTGCCGAACTACAATGTGTACCTACTGCGGTATAGGTAAACTCAGAAAGTGTGAAAAATGTCTTCCTATGGTTCCGTTGAACTTAGAAACTGCCCCTAACTATGGTAAATATAAACCTAGAGAGTGTGAATAATATCTTCCTGTGCTACTGCTGAACTAGAAAGTGTACCTAATTGCGGTATAGGTAAACTCAGAAAGATTGAATAATATCTTGTTGTGGTTTAAATTGAACCTAGAAACTATCCCTAACTGTAGTACAGGTAAACATAGAAAGTGTGAACAATTAACATTCAATGGTATAGTTGAACTTGGAATGTTTGAACAAAATCATCCTATGCCAACTGTAACACAGTTTAAATTTAAACATGCCATGAGTCCACCCAACCCACCAAGGTCCACTGAAAGAGAGCCGGTCACGACTGCCTCGTTTCCCTCTTGCCCTACTTCCCATCCCCGCCCTCCCCAAACTTCCCGCCTTCCACTACATCCTCAGCCTACTCCATATCCAACCCTTAAGCCAGAAGAACCATCCCATCCCAATCCAGCCCACCCTGTCCCTCCCCTATCCAAGCACCAAGCCAGCACCAAGCCAAGGGATCCCAATGCGAGCTGACCACCCTAAAACCCCTGTTCCTCCCATCCCCTCCACCCCCTATAATCATACCCACAACCCCAGCCCCTCAAACTATCAGCATGCCCAACCTCCCAGGCATAGCATAGAGTGGATGGAGTGGATGAAGTGTATGGAACGGATGGAGTACACAGAACGGATGGAGTGGATGGAACGGATGGAGTACATGCAATGGATTGGGCGGATGGAACTGAAACCACCATATCACACTACCACGCTTACTCTCTCCTATATACCACCACTCAACTAGAACACAGCGATACTATGACACATTCGGTATAGCTGTCCTCATACTAACACCTGCCTCTTACTCCTCAACATCCTAATTAAGCACAGCTAGCTGAGCATGCACAGCTAGCCTAAGCATCTCCTCATGCCTAACACAGCCAGAAATCAGTCTGGGTGTCAAACCTCCAGAATGAAAACATATTCCTGACCTCCCAAACACCGCACCTACCGCTAAGAAGCAGCTATCATGCAAATGCCACACCAGCTGCACACATATCCGGTGCACTCACGCACCTTATGATTCTCTCTCTCTCTCAACTGACTTGAACTACGGTTCCCGAGGGTGTTCAACCTACCAGCGCTTTGAGATCATACCAATGATACATAAGGCGCTATATACATGCACAGTAACATAACATAACATAACAATAAAAGTCATTGCCTATCTTCGTGCATGTCAAGTTCATGTTATTGTCTCACCTAACAGTGTCCTATTCTAAAGCCATGAACTGATGCATGGCTAAAGCCCTGGCAGTTCAAAGAAAAGAAGCCCATGAATTCGGGGCAGGGGACATCCAGGAGATAGTTGTGCAAACAGGCCCCTTGAGTATCCTACCCAACGTGGCTACTGACAGACCTGCTGGCCACTTAGAAGTGACTGGGACATCTGACAGCTTGTCAGAATTTATTTAATCCCCATGTGGATTCAGGGATGGAAACGATGCCCTGAGTCCATGCTGCCTATTTACTGACAAGACAGGAGAGGCACACCAGACACCTTTACATTTACTAGCTGTGATTGGGTGGGCGTGTGAGAGGAAAATAAACTTCTATCAGGTGGGATATCTTCAAGATGTCATAACTGGCATGGTGCCCCATGTAATATATGTGGCTGTGCAGACACCACAGAAACCTCAGCAGGCTTCTGCCTGCCAAACCATTTCTAGTGCTGGAAAGCTGGCTTAAGAATGGCCCCAGTTCTAGAATTCTCAGACTATGGGCAGTGAAATAAAATCCAGACAGGCGCTGTAAAAGTGTATTGGAGTGAATTCAGTGCAGCTGAGCCTAGATGTTGCTGATCAGCCCATTACCTCTCTTCACAGGTGGCTGAGAGGATTAGAGCGAAACCAAACCATGGTTGAGAAGGATCCAGAGCTTGAGCACTGGGACATCTCTCTACAGAGAGTTAAAATTGACATGCTGCTTGAGTCTTGAGTCTGGACCTCAACATGCTACTGCAGATGGCATTCAGTTATTTTCTCACTTTTAGGGTGAGATTGAAACTTAGGAGGGTGGTTCTGGACACGTGTGGCTGTGGGGAATATGATGAATTGCAATCTGGTAAGGGTATGAAAGCCTGGGCTTTCATTTTATTATTGAGTAATAAAATGATGAGGGTAATTCCACCTCTGAGAGGGAAATCAGTAAATAAGATTCCCCTGTCATAAACACTATGCCGAAAGCCTAGTGTGTGGAAATGGCCAGCTGCATCAGTATCCTGGTTCACATCAACTGTTGTACCAGTGGCACATCGCAGATTTGGGGTTTACAAGTGCCCTCTAGATAGCTGCAGTGACACATATTTAAAATATGCACCACTGTTCCGAAAACAACATAAGTCTGAAGATGTTGCCCTGTTGGCAAAAAATAATACTGTAAATGTAAGCCACACCTCGGTTAGAGTGTACCAGGTGATCTCCCCCAGAAGAAATCCCAGGGAAGAAAAGGTAATCCAAAAACAGAGCGTACATCAAGCAAAAAGTTACACACATTTATTGGACCCAAACAGCTGGGAAGCACGGTTCAGACAGCCCCGTAGAACTGAACTAAATGAAATGATCGGTCAATGCTGACCAATGCAGCTAAGTATTTTATAAACAAATTACTGAAATATCATACAACATTTTAGTAACATTTTCAGGGCAAGCCACAGGAGCTGATTGGTGGAGATGCATCAGTCCGCTATATGCATGTGTATGATAAGTGTCCCTGATTGGGTGTACCAACCAACTCTTGGACAAAAATCACATCAATACACTTTGTGACATCACAAACCTTCCCAGACTGCCCCACAATTACCTGATTTTGCTGATCTGTCAAAAACACTTGTTTGCCATTGGTTGGAAATGCCCAATATACCAATGCATGAACTGATGTATACAGAACATCTTGAGATGGCATGAGGCGAGACATTCACTCTGAGTCTAAACAATGATGTGTCCTGAGGTCCCCCAGCTCCCTTCTCATGCCTTTCTTCCAAGTGTAGTCTGAAGAAACTGTAAAAAACCGCAGCTGGATTTTAATTGACTGTATTTGATTTCTATTTCTCTGCCAATTCTTCTCGTGCACCCAGGTGCCTAGCTCATTGGCCATGAAAGTTTCTTTTGGAGCAACTTCGATGGGACTGGGTTTTCCTGTGAAATTTAAGCCTTGCAACATTTCTGCACACTGTTTCTGCTAAATATTCAAGAAATACATACTGATGTCACAAAAGCCTGCAGCCCATTTATTGTGAGCTGTCTGCGAAAAATGTTTTTCTAACATGGGCCTACAGGAAAATGGCTTCTCCACTGTTCACATGTTGCTCAAAAGACCCCTTACTAGGTTAACCCCTAAGGCCCCTTGCACTCCCATCCGGTGCCCACACTGTGCAAACTATCCCATCACTATAACACCTCTCCATCCCCATTGCATTCCCTGTGGGACTTCTCGCACTTCGTCTGCTTCTGTGTCCCCCTATGCAAGCTGCACTGCGTTCAATGATGTCTCCACTCCGGATGTCACCCACTACTTCACTCACAATATTACCATGTATTTTGTGCAATTGATACATGTGCCCCCCATGGCAGTGTTGAATCTGGACCTTTAGAACAAGGGTATATGCACATGTGTCAACCCTGGGGGCCTAGTTCAGCTGTGGAAGGCTTATGTGTATTCCCCCAGACAGGCTTGACCATCCCCTACTGACAGGATGGTAACCTAGTGGGGTTCTTCTATTTGTTCCTTTGAAGGGCAGGTAACACCCTTCTCCCTGGGATAGCTACTCCATGTGATGCTGGCCTGGGAACATAAGCCCAGAGGCACACCCTTTCACTGAAATACAAACCTCCATTTCTAAAGGCCTTTCATCAGATTGATAATGTAAAGGGGCAGCGCTAGGATAGTCAGAGAAGGATCTGTACAGTTTTGGGAGGGTTCTGTCATCTTGATTCTCTCTGCTTCGCTTTTTGTTTTTCCTGTCACTTCTACTTGCTCTGGAGCAAAGCACTTTGGGTGTGACATCATAAGGGCAAAGTGCACACATTTCAAGAGCAGGGACTGGCCCCCTAAAGCATGCTAGCTTTAGTCAAATCACGTTTGCCTATAAAAGAAGGAGTCTTCTACCACATCTTTGAATGATTTTGGGAGACATCTTGAAGCCTGTTTTGCTTGATTTTTCTACCATGCTCTCCCATTGCCCCTCCAACCTACTTCTGCAGGAGTCTGTCCTGATACATTCTGGTTTCACCATCACCGTCTCCTGACCAATGCTGGATTTGACTTTTATAAACTTCATTGATTCACAGTGTGTCAATCTTTCTCAACTCTCATGTTGAACTTCCTTTGCATCTTGTGCTCATGGTGGCCCTGAATCATTCTGTTCCCAGTTACTACTGACTTCTGCAATTGTATTCGCTCTCCCCTCTTGCTTCTCTACTCTTTTTGTCTGCTTACTCTCTGTTCTCTCCTCCTCTCTCTTTCTCCCATTTCCTATCTCCCCTCCTCATCCCCTTACTTTCTTCTATTCACTTACTCTATCAAAATTGGGCCTGGACCTAGTATGATAGCAACCTCATCTGTCTCCACCCACTCCCCCCACCCGTTGCTTGTCCCCCCTCCCCTCCAGCACTATCTGAAATGTCAGGCCTAGTACGATAGTCACTTGTTTTGATCCTCCACTCCCTTTCTGCACCTCTCTCCGTCACCTTTTGTTTTTTTCTGGCTCTACCATAAATGTTGTCAGGCGTAGCACGGTAGTCACCTGTCTGTCTCCATTTCCTTCCCACCCAAACCCTCCATTCATTATCAATACTTAGGTCTTGCACTATCTGAAATGTCGCCAGGCCGAGTACAATAGTTAATTTCACATCCTTACTGTTCATGGCCTGTAAGAATTTCATTGTATTTTCCCTTGTCTCCTCCCTTGCCTTGAAGCACTTTGAAACACATTGTGTATAGGCGCTATATAAATAAACTATCATATCATATCTTTGGATCATCACTTGAGAAGATTACACTGGACCCCGATGAGAGAGCAGTCCTCCAGTTGTGAGATGAAGGCAGGTGTTTCAAGGCAGAAACCAGCTCTGTCCCATAACCATCCCCAGGGACCATTAGGGGTGATCTGCTGCTGGAACAGGACCTGCCTCTCTGCCATCTGCAGCAGTACCCAGGACATCACCATGTTGGAGAACCCCTGCAGTTTGCGTTCGGACAAAAACGTTATCTACTAAGGGCAATACCCTGTCAACTTTGTAGATTTAGCCGTATTGTTTGGTTATAACCTCCCGTATGTTAAGGAGCCAGAGGACAAGGATCAATATTGTCCCTAAATCCCTGGAGTGGGACACACATTAACCTAAGAAGTGACCTGCTGCTGGAGCAAGACTGCCAGTCTGCCAGCCACAGTGGTACCCAGGACCTTACTCTGTTGAAGCACCCCGCCAGTTGCGTGCCAGACTCCACCTGTGTTTGGGTGCATGATACAAGGACTCATCTTGGCACTGAGTTCCTGGATTGGGACTCACAGCACCCTGAAAGGCAAGGTAGCTGGGATCCTGGTGTTTTTCACCATTGAACTGCTTGGAACGTGTTTCAAACACTGTTCAGCACATTTGAACCGGTAGGACCCTCCATTGCTACTGTATGCTCTCTGATGTTCTTCTCCCAGTGCTGCCAAACCAACAAGAACTGCAGAGAAGCTACTGCTGACTGATTGCTGCCCCCTTGGTCCATTTTTAAGCCCTAGAGAGTGGTTAGGACACTCACAAGTATATACCATTTTTCAAGAACATTGTCGTTTTTGTTTGCCATTCACCGCTACCCCTTACCCTGCGTGCTGCATTCACTATCTTTGCTTATTCTGTGTTCTTTCCCTTGGAAGGATTTTGTGTAGTATTTTTTGTTTAGTTATTCGAGTAGATGGTGTGTTCAACTAAAGTGTGTATATTTTTATAGAACCTTGATTGGACATTATTTATTTTAGAGTGTAATGCTTTCATATTTTGGTTGCTACTGAACCATATTCACACCCCTCTTAAGAGGCTGTCCCTAGGCCCATGTTGCCACACAATGAAAAGGAGGTATGTTTTTTGACTGTTCCTGTTTTACCTTTATGATTGTGTTTGCTCTTGGTTTGTAGCAGAGTGGGGGCTTAGTGAGTGTGTTTGCCTCTACTTATCCTTGTTTTCCTGTAGGACAGAAGACAATTTGCCACACCGACCCAAAGAATGAAAAACAGTAACCTATACCAGGGTAGGAAAGAAGATAGGATATAGCCTCCACCAACCGAGATGACCATGCAAAACAAGGACAATCCAGTATACCAGAATTAAGGGAGACAAAAACAGCTTTAACAGAAAGAAAATCCATAGGTGTGCGTGAATGCAGGTTCAGCCAAAAGAACACAAAGTAGTGAATAGTCCACAGTCTCTATAAGTACTCATACACCAGCCGGCATGAGAGTGCATGTGCTCTGGGTGGGGCGAGGACTGCCACTGGCACCAGAATGTTGTGCACCTGACAAGGACGTGGCGATAGTTCTTGTACAATTCAGATGGAATAACTCCAGTCTGTGAAGATAGTTCTGTGTGAATTTGAGGAACTGTCACCAGAAAGCAGCGTTCTAGATAACTGGTAACAAACAACTAAAGGAAAGCGACAACAGTCAATCCAAGACACAAGCAAAGGCGCTGGCAAGACCAAATGACAAATATGGGGGCGGGGAGGTGAACATGCTTAAGAAGGCAGGAATGACACACATTGGAAGACAGACAATGGAACGCAATCTCCAAAACAGCGTTATTCGACCTAAGATAAACCAAGTTGTGAAACAAAAAGAACTCTGAATATACTTCCTGATATGAGAGTTTGTATATATGTGAGAGGTACATTGCCAATGCCTAGAGTGCTAGGGAACATGGGAAAAGTAGTCTGTGTTCACTTCTGCCATGGTTTTAGATGGCCTTGTTATAAACCCTAGTCCATAATGCCCTGCAAGGTGGGCCAAACACGGTATGGCATGATGCGGTGCAGATGTAAACATCCTGGCATTTTAAACCTATACCCCACACAGAAGTGTGACTCAAAGGAGAGCTGTATCACATTTCATGTACCCGTAACAAAAACCTTCTAATGGGCATCAAGAATCCTATGAAATTCCATGAAAACATGTAACTAAACCCTTCATATGAAATTAAGAAACAGATCTTTCCAACATGTGGTTTATGAATGCAGGTGGGGTCCCATCATCTTTAGGGATTGGCGGCAGCATGAAATCATATATATCCTCTGCGATATGATATGATATGATATGATATATGAATTCATCCTGGCACCTAGATATGCATTGGACAACTGCGTGGTTCAGATATTCCCCCTACACATGTGGGTTCAGTAAGCACATTTACAGTCAGTAGTCTTGTAGGGCTTATTGCTGCAAATACACTTGATCTTGGATGTGCATGCCAGCTTCTCCAAGCACATCTAAGTGTATGATATGTTGCTTACGTTAAGATGGCATTGGTAAACTGCCTACACAGGGTGGGCATATGGGATTCAATAAGCACATGTTTAGTGTAGGATCATAAATGGCACAGTCCTGCACATGCCGGTTTAACGTGTTCGCCTTTGTTTCAGAATCAAAACACAAATAGCGCCCGTAGTTTTCTCTTTTCTCGGTCTGAAATGCTCCAGACATCTGACAGTATTATACATTGCCCTGCACCTAGCTTCCACCAGGAGCAACCTGGCAAAGGAGAAAAAGCCAGAGGACCTACTGCACATGAACATACATATCGTTGTGATTCTGGGATACTCTTTCATAGGTGGCTGCTGTCTCTCACGCAGCACATTTATACCAACATATTCAGCAGGGCATATTAATCCGCCAACACAAATTAATTTGTATAGGAACATTACTGTATTACTACCATGCCACAATCAGTAATCTTTGGGAATATCCTAATGTGTGTGCTTACTTGGCACACGCATGCCAGGAACACAATGGACCTCATTACACGGTAGGCGGTGAGCCATGGCGCTATTAGCGCCATGGCTCATGCCGGTAAAATACCGGCACCGCCTTGGCGGAAAGGGGATTTACCGCCCCATTCCAAGGTTGGAGGGGCGGTAAATCCCCTTTCCGCCATTGCCCTTCCCCATTCCCATTTCTGCCCCATAGGGCTCTATGGGACTGGGGAAGGCGCTAATTACGGCACCGCAATTTTGCGGTGCCGTAATTAGCTCCGAGGTCCCTTAGCTGGTTGGATTTAAATCCTCCAACCCGCAAAGGGACCTCGTAGTACGGCGGTAAGGGTTAACGGTCACCGTTGCCATTAACGGTGACCGTTAACCCTTACCGCCGTCCGTGTAATGAGGCCCAATGTTTGGATCTTTTGCTATTGACCTACCAAGACACACCTAGACAACAACGGGCAAACACACAGGCATTCTCCAAGAGCCGTCGATTCATCCTCAGACGCAAAGATTCCCCAGAAGACCTCAGTTTTCCATGGAATACACACATTTTCTGGGGTACATATAGATTCTCTTGGCACACATTGCAATAACCAAAGAGCCTGTCAGAGCCTCAGACTTTCCAGGACATTTTGAGACTCACTTGGAGATTGAAACTGATTCTGAAACGGATTCTCTCAGGTTTATACAGTCTATAAGATACGCAGAAGCTCCAAATCACAAAGACAAGTTCAGAGACCTAAGCATTCTCTGTCAAAGTAACAAACTCTATTAATGATTCAGAATTGATAATCAGAAAATGTGTCTATATAGCACTTAGGTGGAGTCTGCTCGTGACTACCTACCAGTAATGCAAAACAGAAGAAATAGTTGAGTGTAAGTGGTGTTACCCCCATAAGGAGATGAACATGATGAAATCGGCGTCCCTTTCATGGCTCTTCTACAGTCACATTATATTTATATAGTGATTATCTGTGCACTGTTGTGAAGCCATGCACTGTTTATTTGCCTGTCAGGCCGGTAGAGTGCCCTCATTCACAGAGCGTTTTCCAATGGAGTTTTGCCATTATAAAACGCTTCTATGAATGTGTGGACGTGGACATGCATATGCATATAGAAATATATGTTCAACTGAGTAGCGAAACATCGTTTCATTGAAAATCATACATGTTCTATGTGCATTAGGATTTCGATTGTTCGTGCATGTCTACAGGGTTGTAGTTAGTATTTAGCCGGAAGGCACTCAGACAGATTACATGCTCAGACATAATGCCTGCTACCATCCTTTCTAAACTACGGGTCCAATGGGAGCCATTGACTTTTACCATTAGTCACATGCAATTTATAACTTTTATAGCCCTGCTAATGATTTCCTGTGCGCTTCGCTTTGGAATAGCAGACCTTTTTGCAGGAGACAAAGTGTTTGTTTTCACCTTTCTAAATTGCTTCACAAAAACCTCAAACCATTATATTGGATTTCCATAATCAAAATTCCAATATTCGTCCTTTACTCGGAGTGGGTCATGATTTGGTTGCATCCCAGTATTCATTGTTACATAAAACATTGAAAAAAAGTTGTAATCAACGCAAGACATTTGAAACTGATTAACGTTCAATCTTTCATTTACCAATTACATACTATTCGAAGATGTGCGTTTTGATAATGTTCCTTTTGCCCTCATTGAACCTAATCTAACTGAAATAAATTGTAGTAGGTGTCCTCCATGTTTTGGTATACAATCCCGTGTAGTACCATTCATAAACATGCCAACAACAGGTGAAATACATTATGGGGGATGGGGGGATTATTTTCTTTGGGTATCTAACAAGGAACCGCAAGGGGCTACAGACTGCACTAAAGAAAATAAATTGATTGATTGTATCACTTTTATTCATATTAATACATTGCGATCAGTATTAAAAACGGCCAATTGCAAACAAAGCTGACGTAATTAGGTTTTAGTTGCAGCTCATATGTATTACCTGAAAACAGACGTTCTATTATTATCCTGTTATTAAGTCTTCATTCCAGACTGTAGAATGCTGCAGTGCTGCATACAATAGGAATTGCCTTACTTGTCTGAATTATTAAAATGTAGTTAGTTCAGGCATTTGTTTTATTGCTTATTCAGCCAAATCCTGATTCACTCTATTGAACCAGACTTCTCACACCTTCTTTTGGTGTTCAGGCAAAGTGATCCTGGCGAATTAGGCCACAACGGTTGTAAACAATGCATGCCCATTTGCAGTTTGTAATCAGGGGCCACATTATCAAGAGTTGCAATTGTGAAAAAAAGCAGCGCAAATAATGATTATGATTATTATTATCGTTGTGGTATTTATTGATCGCGGACCTAGCTTTGAGAAGTAACTGTGTGCTTTACAGAGGTATTACAACACTACAGATACATGACAGAGCGCTTTATAGAGGTATACAGCAGTACCGATGCATAACGGAGAGAAAATGGATTTAACACCAATTGTGCTGCTTTGTTAATATAATATTAATAAAGCAGCACAATTGAATGGTGCAACAAGGTTTTGTCCCAATCGGTATTATCTAAAAAGATTTCACATGCGGAAAATTGGAGCATGCTGTTTTACTTACGATGGTTCTATATAAAAAGAAATGTAGTAGACACCTTTTGTTGTATGTTATGGAGCAAACATAGTACAAACAGCCTGATTCATTTTTGCTTGAGTGCAAACGTGTTTAGAAAATAGGGATTGTGACAAAATCTGTTCCATTTTGTATTATCAAATCATGTGCTCACTTTTTAGCACCACGGCAAATCTTTGATAATCTGGCCCCCTATTGTTAAAACAGACAGGGGTCATATTATCAAAGCTTTGCACGCATGCAAAAAAGTGGAACACATTAGTTTAGCACTGATTTTTCTGCTTAGATAATTGGGATTGGCACACAGATTTAGCCCCAATGTGTTTGTTTGTTTGTTTGTTTATTTATTATTTATGTAATTTCTAAACATGTTTTCACGAGGGCAAATAGGAAGCAGACTTTTTTATTTACTATGTTTGAAGAGTAAAATGAAACGAAATGTAGCAAACGTATTTCTTTTTTTGCTATGCAGCAAGCATAGTACAAAAAACAGTATGATTTATTTTAGCCCCAGTGCAAATATTTTTAGATAATACCGTTTGCAACAAAACCTGTTTTCTCCATTCTATATTATCAAAGCATGTGCTCACTTTTGAGAACTCATGCAAATGTTTGATAATCTGGCTCATAGTTAGGAGGTCGAGAGATCTTTAGGGAAAAGTCAAAAATAACATGTAATGAATATAAGCTAAATTAAAATGAAACATAATTAAGAGAGGAGAAGTAGAATATGATAATAGGATTTTAATGAGGGCGAGGTAGACAAATGAGTGAGGATAAGTCATCTTGTTGGAGAGAATCCCAGTGACCATTTGCCATGACATAAACAGGCATTTCATTTAAAAAAAAAGTTTGGAGGCAGGAAGAGCTGGCATTCAGTGGCTGTAACTGAGTGTGTCATCTTCATGTGACAATGAGGCAGAACGCTAGTAACAAAGACTCAATCATATAAATGGTTGGAGGCAGGAGATTACATTCACTGTTCTAAATGAAGGTGTCCATGACCTGAAAGCTATTAAGTCCCTTTCCGATTACTAGTGCAATGTGTCTACTTTGTGGGTTACTCATCTGAAAATGAAAAGAAAAAAAAATGTGTTTAGCTTTTGCTTCCCATAAGGGAGGATGAAGATGGGTAGAGATTCCGTGCAGGCAGATTGCATTGGCAACGGGTTGGTGTAGTGGGAGTTCCCATTTAGTGTCCCTCTATCCAAGTGATTGACTAACACATGTGCGATTTGGGCACACTTAGGTGGAGGAGAAGAAGCAGAAGGAGAATAGAATCCCTGGGATTAACATGCGTAGGCCAGATGTTCACACAATAGAACATAGCAAATATTTGGGGGGACAGGGGCAATTTACCATTCTGTGGCCATCTCTTGAATTTAGTAAATGGCACACATGCCACCAGGTCAACACTTTGGTGTACATGGAGGAATAAGAGGACCAGAAAATCACTGAGGGTATTTTGGGCTAGACGCATGTGATCTTTGTGGAAGACATTAGCAGAGACTCAGAGAGGCTGGAGATTTGAATCAGTGTCGATTGCTTGAAGTGATTGACAGAAACAGATGCTGTGTCCAGAATGTGAGGAATTGCCATCTGGCAAAGATGCAAAGCCCTGTCTTTTTTTATCTTTATTAATGCATTAAACGATGGGGGTAATTCCATCTCCAACAGGGTAATCTACCTAACCACATTCCCATTTTTGCCAACTCCATAGCAATAGCATAGTGCCCTAGTGTCCTGCTGCATCAGTATCCTGATTTGCAGCACCTGCTCTTCTCAGGGCATAGGGGTTCCAAGATCACAGGATGCCCCCTTGACAGCCATAGAGACAGCAACAACCAAGTCGCTGCAGTGCCTAGGCAACATTGAAGATATGCCCCCCTGGGCCTCAACTGCAGTGATCATAAGTAACCAATGCAGGTGCAGGGAAAGCTCTAAAATAAAGCTATGCCTGAGTTTAGGCATAGTACATGGCAATCATTATGATCATGGCCGCCACATCCCAATTTGTATCACAAATGTCTCTGCCCCTGTGAGTCGGCTCTTCTGTGGAAGGTGATGTGTATTCTGGTCAGATGGGTCAATACTGCCAAATGGCAGACCTGAAACCCAGAGGACCAAGCCTCTTCTTTGATTCCTTTGTGAGGTATAGTAACATCCTCCTACAGAGACAGCCACACTGCAGGCAGCTGTCCTGGGCCTAGGCATCAAAGGAGCACGCCCATTCAGATGCAATAGCCTCACACCAGGGTGCTGCATCTCCAAAGGCCTTTGCTCTTAGTGAGAAGGGAAGGGACCGGGATTAGAGTAGGCAGGATGGCTCTGGTCATTGGAACAAGACTTCCATCAACTTGATTCTCTCTGTCTCCCTTTCCCTTTACGGTCCCTTAAAGCAAAGAACCTTGGGTGTGACATCAAAAGGGCAAGTCCATCCAAGAGCAGGGATTGGACCTTGGGCCACTAAGGTTGATCAGCTTTAATCCAATCCCCTGAGAACATTTGAATTTAAAAGAAGTGATCTCCCAACCCTTTATCAGATTTATTCTTGGATTCAACCAGATCGTCCCAGATCCTCTCAAGACACGAAGATGCACCTGTGAAAAATGAACCAGATTTTGTTTGAGAAAGTTGTACTTTCCAAAGTGTCAGCCTTAGGCTAAGAACGACCCTTCCAATGCAGAGATAAGGTCTGTGCCACACCCAGTCCCAGGGCACACCAGGAGTGATCTTTTGCTGTGGACCAGGACCTGCCACTCTAAACCAGAATCTCCTAAAGCTGTGAGAGCAGACCCTGAACTGAGCTATCCTGTCCTCGAGTCCCCCTCAGTGGGTCTCACAGCAGCTGGTGAGCCACACCAGCCTAAGCTTCCTGTTATACCACTCTGAACCAGTGGCTCTGTGTTCACTACACCATGAACTAGAGGGAAGGGATCGGTGTTGGCATTTGCGCTGGCTTGCGCTTCCAACCAGCTCAACACTGCATTGTGCCCTAGCTAAGCTCATCACCTGCTAGGCCCAAATTGACTGCTCAATGCCAGGAATCAACACGAGCATAATCACTGGTGAGTGACACGACCAGGGTTTACAACCACAGCTCAACACATTCACCCGCGTAATTACCGCCTTATCAACCTGCACATCAATGCACCAGAGATCACGACTTCAAAGACCGTCGCCCGCTCACCTGAACCGCTTTAGCTTCACCCATCGACCCCTTCCAGTGGATCAATCCCAAATTGGCCTGACCCAACTGTAAAGTGATACTAAAGCTGCACAACCTGCACCATTGAGAGCCTCCATTTGACTCCACAGAACAAATGCATTTGCCCTTTCTCGAGTCCTGCTTGCCACTTCGGCCGACAAGATCCAACTTACCAGAACTGAGCATGATCGGCTCACATTGATATTCAACACTGAGTTTGATTTTGTCAACCCACCAATAACTGAATCCTGATACTGTTGACCCTGAACTGCACCATCAATCCACTTGTGCTCTAGAAACTGGTTAGGACATGATTGCACCTCTTCTCAACAACAGCATATCCTTTCTGAGGCTAGTAGTTTGCCTACAACTGCTGGAACCATGCTCAGATTGCTATTGTCCTCACTCTGTCATATATTCTATGTTCTTTGTTCGGGGTGGGTTTTTGTACAGTGTTTTCTATTCATTCAATTGCTGATGTCATGCTTAATTAAAGAATATATATTTTTATAGAACATGTTTGGCCACTCCTGGTTCACATTCACACCCCTTGTGAGAACATAGCCTTCCCTTGACACATGTTACCACAAAAGGCGAAGGAGGTATATCTCTTAACTGTCACTGTTTTACCTTTATGATTGTGTTGGGGTTTGGTGTGAAGAAGTGGAGGTAGAGTGAGCAATTTTTCCCCTTCTCATCTATATACTCCTTTGGAACAGGATCCAATTTGCCAGACTGAACCACTAAAATTATTTAGAAACCCAGATGTTCTGTTCAATGAGATAGCCACTAAGGCATCCCGTATTGTAAGGTATATACATTTTCTTTAATTTAAGTAGTTTAATTATGATGTTTTGTTGCCATATCTGACTTCCTCAGATAGATTTCAAACTAAGATTGTATGAGTTATTTACCATCTTTATTATGCAAACAAGATTTGTATAGGACTGCAGAATTATCTGTTTAATAGACAGCAAAAATTGCAGAACACTGTTGCTACTGTAATCTCGTGAGATTCCCCTGTTATTACCCTGATAGTGCAGAGAAGCAAAACATTCTTCACTGTCCTCACAGGCTCTCACCATGTTCCCCCCTTCTCTTTTCTTGGTCCCCCCATCCTCCTCAGTTCCATTTTCCCTCTCTGACCATCTCCCATTACTCCCTATTGCCCTTCAGTTCATGTGACACAGTTTCTCTTCTGGACACGTGTTGTGGCACTGCCGCAGTAATCTTGAGAGATTCCCTTGGTATTCCCCCCATAACTGAACATGTTGGAACTGTAACTGGCTCCAGTTACCATCCACATCTCCCCAACTTCAAATGGTATCCTCATACCACACCCTCCCCACCTAAACCTGATGCCATTGCATCCCTTTTCATCCTCTATTATCATGGAGATGGCTTGCATCAAGCAAAAAACTGCTGCTTTTCATTTCTGAAATGCCTCTCTGCTAAAAAGCACCATGGGAGATAGATCAAGTGTAGCAGAGGAGCCAAATACCCATACCTGAAGCTCCTTCCCCATGTTGCCTATATTTTGGGAACCGGAAATTGTGACACATGCAATACCAGTGAGGATACCTAGACCGCAAAGAATTCTTGAAAGAAGGTATCCATTGAGAAAACCCTATATGCATTCACAAATAATTGATGGTCTTCTGGATGGAGTCGCATACAAAGTAATGAAAATGGAGGAGAAAGAGGACTGGTGACTTCATTCCAAGCAGGACTGACACAGCCTGAAAGGAAACAAGACAAAAGAACACAGACATTCTTTAAGATCTAAAGAGGAGGTGTCGAAGATGAGCAACATTTTGGGATCAAAATGAAGATGCTCATGCAAAGAAATACTGAAGAAAATTCAAATGTCATATTACACTTGTACAGATGCTGCAACGCAAGCAGACAAAGTGATCCTGAGGCTGGCTACATAGTAAATAGATTATGGCAATACGCCAATGTATATACGTGGGAAATATCTAGAATCTGGATGGCAAGACTTGAACCCCGTAAATGGAACAGGCTTGTGTGTGGCGTAGCTGGAAAATAGGAAATGGCGAAGGTACATTCAAGAAGGGCTTGGCTGGCCATAAGAGTAGAGGCCACTGTGAGCCTGGTTTGTCTGTCAAGAAGCTACACGAACGTGAACAAGAAAGCCTCTATTTGAGGTGGAATGAAAAAACACTAAAGGAGTCAAGAGTTCATAATTTAATGGTATTTTATGCAACATAGAGCTCGAAAATGTGGTCTCCAGTGACATGGTCAGATGAAAATAGACTTTGGGTCCAGTTACACCGAAACCAGAAGGTAAGACCATGCCACACTCCCTTTTATTTTCAGGCACACAGAGATTCTACAAGGGCAAGTTCAAAGCCTTAATTGAATGGCAGACCACGTGATGGATGTTGGGCTAATTGGGTAGGGAGGCATGACCAGGCTGACACTCCCAGCACCTGGGATAACCAGCTTGCATGCTGCTAACAAGTGGAAAATTCCACTAGGGTACAAGCTTGCCAACCAATTGTAGAGAGCCACCTGTAGTTTGTGTAACCAATGAATCGTTGTTTATTTTGTGACAATGAAGATGACTTGCACTAGAGGAGGGCTTAGTTGTCCACCTGATGTTAGAGACCCCGTCACAACCCGTGTTAGTATGGAACGTATACTTAGATGTTCCCTGTAAGCCTCATCACATCCCCAAGTAGGTTTTTGTATTTTTCCACGTAGTATGACTTCAATGATTACACATTTTTGCTATAAAAGCAATGTTTTTTATGAGATGTGTTGAGATCGTACTGTGCAACGTCTGTTGATGTCTGTTGTAACTCTCTGTTTTAGATAATTGCATATAAAACAACACTGAGTTTTGCCAACTTCCTGAGTCGGTTTGATTATTGATGTATGAGTAAGTTCTGCACTCCCATCCATCTCTAAGTACTGCTACCTCGTCTTAAAGGACCCAGGTGTAGGGGTTCACATGTTAGCAGAGAGTATGGTTAAAGATCCGTCAACCCAGACGTCTTTTAAGGGTCTCGGAATATCGGATGTCCTCTGCCATTTAGCTGGAGAACCGCAAGGCTTTATCTGGATAGCGGGCGAAAATAAGTTCTTGCAAGACACAACGAGATAGGTAGAATGGGTCCCTCTCATGAAATCGCCTCCTGGTTTCTAAAGAGAGCTGTGCAGACCAAAGTCCACAGTGACTAGTTGAAGAGGCGATGATCCCGAGGGTGGGGAGCTGAAAAATCAAATGGTGAGTCGATTGAGAAAGGTGGCAAAAAACGATGTATGCATATTACGTGGGGAAAGTGATAACGGGAACAAAGTAACACAGGTTTGGTGGGGTATTTAGTGAATGACGATGAGCGTCATATAGAGGTACTTAATATATGTACTTAGTTAATGACGAGGAGTTCAAAGGGACATCTAGAAGAAGCTATTTCAAAGTCCAAGTGAATATACTTAGGCAACGAGCGAAGATGGTTTGGTAAGGGAGATAACTTACACCCCCATCAGGGTATTTTTTGAGGGGCAGGAATAAGCAGTGTGGAGCACTGAGAAGAGATATATGTTGGGGGCAGCCAGTTTGTCTGTTCATGTATTGTATGTATTTTATGTTTTAAGGAAAGATGTCGAAGAGCGACAAATGATAGATTGTATTGAGGTTGAGAGTAAATGAGATATTTAGTCATTAAAGGTATCGGCTGAATAGGTAGATTGAAGTAAAGTGCGACATAGAGGTTTGGAGTGGCGACGAATGGTGCATGCCCATTTTATGCTGTTTTTCTGAAAGGTATTTTCTGTGTAAAATAATGGTAAGTATTGACATTCGATTGTGACTTGTCATAATGGAGGATGTTACTCCGCTCATGCACCTGTGTAAACAGCTGCCAAAACATGCACCCAAGCTTAAGCAATATAGTGCAGAATGGGTTAAGGGCACGGCAGATAAAATTTTCATGCCATGCCACGAGGGGATCACTGTTAAAAGCAATTTTGGAACACATGACCACATACTTGCACACTGCATACACGGGAAAGAAATTGGAGACAAGGTTAGCTAGCTTAGAGCTTTGGAAGATGTACAAGCAGGAATGGGAATACATGCCTCCTGAAGACTGGATGCTTAACCAATGTAAAGAGCAGGGTGTTGAGCCTTCAGCTCCCCATACCGTGCCTCACGTAAATGGCGATAGTGCAAAAGATGAAGGATTGTATCCATGACCATAATGTCTCCATGACCATCAGTCTGGCTTCAGAAATGCCATAAGCACAGAAACTGCTCTCCTGAACATCCGTGAAGACATGCTCTCAAGCCTTGACTTCAGTACCCCCTGTGTCCTCAATTACTTGACCTCTCTCCTGCCTTTGAAACGTTCAATCATGCCATCCTGCTCAACCGTCTCTGTGATAACCTGGGTATCACTGATCAGGCCCTGGCTTTGCTGACCTCTTTCCTCTCTGGTCAACACTCCCAGGTCCAACTTGGGTCCTTCCTCTCCTCTGTCTCTATCTCTACCTGCGATGTTCCCCAGGGGCCTAACCTCTCTCCCTGGCTGTTCAAACAACACCTGGCACTTCTTGCACACTGCTTTGCCGCTCTCTGCCCAAACTTTCAGTGCTATGCAGATGGCACTCAGCTCATTTTCAGGCTCCCTTCCACCACCTCTTCTCCTTCTCTCATTTCTGACTGTCTGTCTGCTATCCAGGAGTGGTGTGTCACAAATGATCTCTCCCTTAATGCCAGTAAGAATGAAATTCTCCTCATCGGCACACCTGCTCCCTCTTTTCCTATCACCACTGGCTGGCATCTCTTGGCCGTCTTCCTTCTCCCACGTGTGAGGCTAAAAGCCTCAGGGTCATCTACGACTCCACTCTCTCCTTCTCTCCCTTCTCTCCCTGCATCTATGACATCTCTGAGAAGTAACACTACCAGCTGCCTCTCCTTCCCCCAGAATCTCACTGTCTCTAGAGCTCTGGTTCTCTCTAGGCTGCACTGCTGCAACATCCTCTTTCTAAATCTGCTTGCTTCTACTCTTCGCCCTCTGCAACTCATCCAGAACAGAACTGCGAGACTTGTCCTTGGCCTCAAGCCCAGGGATCGTATTTCTCCAAGACTGAAATCCCTGCACTGGCTCCCAGTGGCTGAGAGGGGCCTAACCTCTCTCCCTGGCTGTTCAAACAACACCTGGCAATTCTTGCACACTGCTTTGCCGCTCTCTGCCCAAACTTTCAGTGCTATGCAGATGGCACTCAGCTCATTTTCAGGCTCCCTTCCACCACCTCTTCTCCTTCTCTCATTTCTGACTGTCTGTCTGCTATCCAGGAGTGGTGTGTCACAAATGATCTCTCCCTTAATGCCAGTAAGAATGAAATTCTCCTCATCGGCACACCTGCTCCCTCTTTTCCTATCACCACTGGCTGGCATCTCTTGGCCGTCTTCCTTCTCCCACGTGTGAGGCTAAAAGCCTCAGGGTCATCTACGACTCCACTCTCTCCTACTCTCCCTTCTCTCCCTGCATCTATGACATCTCTGAGAAGTAACACTACCAGCTGCCTCTCCTTCCCCCAGAATCTCACTGTCTCTAGAGCTCTGGTTCTCTCTAGGCTGCACTGCTGCAACATCCTCTTTCTAAATCTGCTTGCTTCTACTCTTCGCCCTCTGCAACTCATCCAGAACAGAACTGCGAGACTTGTCCTTGGCCTCAAGCCCAGGGATCGTATTTCTCCAAGACTGAAATCCCTGCACTGGCTCCCAGTGGCTGAGAGGATAAAGTTCAAAACTCTTTGCATTGTCCACAAGGCCTAATGGAGCATGGTGCCTCAATACCTTCAACTCTCTATTCCTAAATATATTCCTTCTCGTGCTCTTTGCTCATCCGCCTCCAACTCCCTCAGGGTAATTTGCTTCTCAAGGCAACAAGTTGGTGGTAGATTTCTTTCTTCGGATGGGGCCTCCCTCTGAAGCAGCCTCCCTGCCTCCCTGAAACTTGAGGAGAACCATCTCCGGTTCTGGAAGCACCTCAAGACCTTTCTCATTGCTTCTGCTGTCTGTACTTTGATTGCACTTGCCATTTGCTGTCCGTTACTTACTTATTGTTATTATCTATTCCCATGTACTGCACTGTCCCTTCCCCCATCCCATTTACTTGCGCAATCTGAATGACACCTGGCCTAGTAGGATCGTTGTCTGTCCTCCCTTGCCTCATCGTGCCTTGAAACACTTGTGTATAGGCGTGTTATAAATGCCATATCATATCATAGCTTTCCTCTCCCCTGCTGAACTCCTGGCTGAAACTGAACTGGTCATCTGGCTACCCTCTGATCCTGGGCCCAGGTCCCCTCCCCCGCCAGCTGCACACCTGCACTGCCTCCCAGGCAACCCCTGCACTTGTAGACTGTTTCTGTATCCTTAAAGTCCCCACCAGCTCCTGACACTTGATGTCTGCACTCACCCTGCACTTGCCACAATCCGGCCGCATTATTTTTATTTATTCTATTTATTTTTACTGTTGATCCTATGTACTTCACTGCCCCTTCCACCTTGTCCCCCGCATTTTCCCTTTCCCCCCTCCCCTGCACTTGCGCAATCTCAATGTGACCTGGCCTAGTAAGATCATTGTCTCTGTCTTCCCTCTGTCCCCCTCCCTTGCCTTGTCGCGCCTTGAAACACTTGTGTATAGGAGCATTATAAATGCCTTATCATATCATATCATTAAGAGAGTTTAAAGCAGCAACAGGATACAGTAATCTGATATATGAGCCACCGGCATATAGCAGTGACGAGAGCCCAGAGAGAACTACAGAAAAGGATGTGATCTCTAAAGACCCACGGGACAAAGAGAAAAGTGAACGGCCCAGTGTGACCCTATATATAGAACGAGAAATCAAGAGATGGAAGGGAGAAAACGACAAAGCTGATGAGATAGCGCTCATACAGAACAAACGGATGGATTGTCAGATATTGCTCAAAGTTGATGGAAAGAGCATTGAGGAAGTAAGGGAAGGGGAAGATCAAGATTAGCAAGATAAAAAAGACAGGGAATGAGAGAAATGATTAAAATAAGACGAGTATAAAAGAAAAAGTAGACAAAGTCAAGAACAGATGTATCAGGAAGAACAGTTAAGAAAGGAAGAGAGAGCAGAGGAGCAAAGAACATATGACAATAGGCAGAGAGCAATCAAAGAACTAGAAAAGAACTAGAAAAGAAAAGAGAGAAGAGGAAGAACAGAAATTAACAGAAATTAAGAGATAAAAGAATGCGAAGACGCGAAGACAAAGAAGTGCATACGGAAAATGAGATGAGAGAAGCAAAAATACAGGAAGAAGAAAGGGTTCAAAAGGAAGCAAAAGAATGAAGAGAATTTGATAAAGAAATAGAACGAAAGAGAAGATAGGGCATTTGACATTGATTGCATGCAGAAAAAGTTAATGGAACCGAGTCTTGTAGTATTATGGAAGGACATATAGGAGTTTCTGCCATCGCAAGAAGCAATGCAAGGACCCCTCTAGGGTATACTTAGAGGAGAATTTTGAGATATGACAGAATCGAGAACGCTTATCAGGAGATGAGGACAAAAAGTGAATCAAGAAACTGGAAAAGATGATTGAGAAGCCCAGTCACGGGACAAGGAGAGAAGCCTGTTTTGTCTCGAGCATAGAGCCTTGTCTTTGGACAGGCTGATTCTAAACAGGGACAAGAAGGATGACAGCCAAACTAGTTGGGGACAAAATATGTCAGACAAAGACAGGGAAACCTTCTGTGGGGATGAGGATGTTGGTGCATGCAGTCCCGAGGGGTGTTTTTCAGACTGGCAAAGAAGTGAGGTGGTGAGATTTAGAACAGCCTAAAGAAAGGACACCAGAGCCTATGGTGGCTCAGAGCGACCTAAAAGGTGACCTCATAGTGAGAGGGGGGAATTGTCACCATATGTGAGCAGACTGACGTCATTGCCAGGAAGAAGGCAATCAGGAACCATTGTCCCTACTATGGATAGGCAGACAATGGGAGCCGATTGCAATTTTGGGATTTCACAGTTTGCTTTGTTGGAAAAAGGAGGGGCCAAACCGCAGTATATACCATGGCCCCAGATGGATAAGGACAATTTAAGATGTAAATTGCCCAGTTTAACATCAGGGGCGGGGAAATGGATCTATGAATTAGAAAAAATTACAGGAGGAAATACGTTAGCTATCGGGGACATCAAGGGTCTTCTAGCAGCTATCTTTGAGGAGAGGGCTGATGAAATTTGGACGAGAGCAGGATACTGAGGTGTCAGAGCACAGAACACAGTGCATGATGGAGCACTGTTTAATAATTGTAGAGCGGCAGTCTGGAAAGTGCTTAGAGGCCCAATAGCCAACTGCACTTTGTAGTTGCGCCCAGCAGTACCCAATTGCATTTAGAAGTTGCACCCAACAGCCTCTCTGAAAAAGTTGAATTTAGAAGTGTACCCAATTGCACTTAGAAGTTGCGCTCAATAGCCTCTCTGAGAAAAGTTGAATTTAGAAGTGTCCCCAACTACATTTGGAAGCTGCACCCAAGAGCCTCTCTGAGAAAGTTGAATTTTAGGAGTGTACCCAATTGCATTTAGAAGTGTACCCAATTGCATTTAAAAGTATACCCAATTGCACTTAGTAGTTGCGCCCAACAGTACCCAATGGCATTTAGAAGTTGTGCCCAATAGCCTCTCTGAGAAAGTTGAATTTAGAAGTATACCCAATTGCACTTAGAAGTTGCGCCCAATAGCCTCTCTGAGGAAAGTTGAATTTAGAAGTATACCCAATTGCATTGAAGTTGCGCCCAATAGCCTTTCTGAGAAAGTTGAATTTAGAAGTATACCCAGTTGCATTTGAAGTTGCGCCCAATAGCCTCTCTGAGAAAGTTGAATTTAGAAGTGTACCCAATTGCATCTGAAGTTGCGTCCAATAGCCTCTCTGAGAAAGTTGAATTTAGAAGTGTACCCAATTGCATTTGAAGTTGCGCCCAATAGCCTCACTGAGAAAGTTGAATTTAGAAGTGTACCCAATTGCATTTGAAGTTGCGCCCAACAGCCTCTCTGAGAAAGTTGAATTTAGAAATGTCCCCAACAGCATTTGGAAGCTGCACCCAAGAGCCTCTCTGAGAAACTTGATTTTTAGAAGTGTACCCAATTGCATTTAGAAGTGTACCCAATTGCATTTAAAAGTGTACCCAATTGCATTTAGAACTGTACCCAATTGCACTTAGAACGGTACCCAATAGCATTTAGAAGTGTACCCAATTGCATTTAGAAGTTGCGCCCAACAGCCTCTCTAAGAAAGTTGAAGTTAGAAGTGTATCCAATAGCATCTAGAAAGTTGCACCCAATAGCCTTCTCTGATAAAGTTGAACTTAGAATTGTTCTCAATTGCATCTAGAAGTGTTCCCAATTGCATCTAGAAGTGTACCTAATTGCATTTAGAAGTTGCGCCCAACAGTACCCAATTGCATTTAGAAGTAGCGCCCAACAGCCTCTTTGAGAAAGTTGATTTTAGAAGTGTACCCAATTGCATTAGAAGTTACGCCCAGTAGCCGCCCTGAGAAAGCTGAATATAAAAGTGTATCAAATTGCATTAGAAGTTGCGCCCAATAGCCTCTCTGAGAAAAACGAATTTAGAAGTGTACCCAATTGCACTTGGAAGTTGCGCCCATTACCCTCTCTGAAAAGTTGAATTTAGAAGTGTACGTGGTCTCTTGGAGCAGACCAACGCATGGAGCAGATGGATGTGTAGAGCGGAAGAGTATGCTGAACGGAGCAGTATGCTGAACAGATAAGTATGTGGAGCTGAGGAATAGTATGTTGAGACTAGCAGTGGGTAGACCTGAGGAGTGTATAGATCAAATAAGCGTACTGATCAGAGGTGTATACAGAGCAGTTGAGTATACAGAGCAGACAAACGCATAGGCAGACATAAGCACAAGCGCGAGGAAGACTGGAATGCACGCGCAAGTACACGAGTGCCTACGTATGGAACACATGAGAGAATGCATGAACCTCACTGGAGAATGAAGACCAGACTCGAGCACGCAAGGCGAAACAGAGTACATGAATATGTCGAGCAGACACGAATGCGTAGGACAATCCTGAACACCTGAAATGAATAAAAATACATAGATCGAACCTGCCCGCCCGGAACTGCGTGACAAACATAATATGCTTTGGAATGCAGGGAACTTTTGAAAAACATACACCATACCACACCCCACGCTTACTCTCTCCCTTACACCACCACTCAACTAGAACACAGAGATACTATGACACCATTTGGTATAACTGTTCTCATGTCAACATCTCCCGCTCACCCCACATCACTCTATGTAAACACTGCTGGTTTCACACCCCCAGCCAGGCGTTCTCCTCAGGCCTAACGCAGCCACACTCGTTCTGGATATAGCCAGCTAGAGTGAACACATACTCCTGATCTCTCATCCACCACACCTACCGCTAGGAAGCAGCTACCACCTGAATTCCGCACCAGCTGCACACATACCTGGTGCGCACACGCACTTTTTGGACTCTCTCTACTCTCTCTACTGACCCGAACTTCGGTTCCCAAGGGCGTTCAACCTACCAGTGCCTTCAGACCATACCAATGGTATATAAGGCGCTATATAAATGCAAAATAACATAACATAACATAACATATACTGATACGTCAGATATGGGTGCAATTATGGCACACAAGATGCAGTAAGGTGAAGATCCGCTTGCTTACATTCAGAATTTTCAGGAACAGTGGTCTTTGGAAACTCGAGAGCCGAGGGGGAAATCAATACCTGTATTCTGTCATATTTTATGTCAGGTATTTGCAGAACAGGTACAAAGACAGCTGAAGAAGCTGGTGGGTATGGAGGCAAAGCCATGGTCTGAAATACAGCTGACCATTGCACACCATTGTCGATTGTTGCATGAGAGAAATCAAAAGAGGGAAGATGCTAGAAAGTTTGAGGAAGCTAAATTAGTACAGAAAAAAAAAACGATCAAAATATGCTATTGAAGGGGCGATGTTGACTAGCGGAGAAGTGCTAGGGTCGCAACAGACAGCAGGTGGGCCACAGGTGAATAATCAAAGGCAGTCGGATCAAGAAGGAAATGGAAGAGGAGGCTTTCAGAATAATCAAGGGAACTTTCAGAATAACCAAGGTGGCTTTCAGAATCTGCAGAATGGTAATCAAGGGATGCAGGAAGGGCAAATTAGAAGACTCCCTCCTGTGTGTTGGACATGTGGAATGATAGGACATATTGGGCGATCATGTGGGAGCCAAGGGTATGTACAGAATGGGCAATTCTCAAGAGGGGGGGACAGCTTATCCTCCAGCATATAGCACACAAGGTAGGGATGGGTTCGCCCAAGACCAGTCAGTGTATCAAACTGAAGTACCGCAACCAGAGCAGGCTTTGCTACCACAGCAAACACCATTGAATCTGCCACAAGGGCAGTCACAGCCCGCACACATGCAGATACAACAGAGTTTAAACACAGGACAGGTATTGACTCTTAAATTAAGGGGTGTCACTATCGCGGTGGGGTGACTCTTTTCACAGGTACGGGAATAAGAATATACCCACAATAGGACAGCTCACAGGGTGACTTGATATGTTCAGTACTATAGGTGACGCAAAATCCTCAAGAGGAACCAAGGGTTTATTTGACCATAGGAGGCAAATCCGTTTATTTTTTAGTAGACACTGGTGCAACACACTCATGTATACGAGAGTGAGCATATTTGTTAACTGGAAATGCCATGAATGCTCAAGGGTTCTCTGGAGCTACAAGTAGAGTTCCTTTTACTGAGAAATTGCCGGTCTCTAAGTGTGATAGTCTGACACATTGTTGTATTCCAGGCAGACACCAGTTAATACACTGGGCTGAGATTTAATAACGAAGCTAAATCTGACGATTTCCTTCACTGATGAAAGCATAATGTATTCAACGCCCGGTATACATAATTTAATTGTGGGTGAGGACAAATAGCTCTGCGAGGAACGCCATTAGAGCCTGAAGTTATTCATTATGGGGTGCGCATCTTGTTAACGTGGTTACCTGGTTTAGTTGGCAAGATTATGAGAATACCTGATTCATTTTTGTTGAGGCCACAGATACCTATGGACAAAGAGGAGGGACAGGTCTTTCTCTTGTAATTACAGGCAGCCATAGTGCAAGGGGAATTGGCCCTGCTCGAAGGATTTGATGATGAAGGCAGGGCATGGAGAAAAGTGATTGTTATTGGGGAAGGATATAGATTGACTGACGTCACTGACGAGGACATGTTTGAAAACGACCCATCAGATGACGAAGTCGTGTTCAAAATGAGCATTACGTATTGGATCAGGATAGAAAGAAGAGAGATCCCACAACGAATGATAGTGCAGCAGTGTCCCACATTTTTTGATGAGGATATGGAGAACATGCCAATCTCCTTATGGACTACAGGCCCTCATGACATAGGCCTCCATACTCGGAATGACCCCCTATATCAGCTATGATGGAACAAGGCATCTTACTGGTGTCAGAGTCACCATGTAAAACCACAGTGTATCTGATCAAAAAATCAAAGGGTGGGTCATGGAGTTTAATTCAGGACATGAGACCAATAAACCAGATTGTAGAGACAGAGCTTCCTCTAGTTCTGAATCCTGCGAAAATTCTATGTAGCATTAGGCCAGAAGCATGATATTTTACGGGGATTGATTTGAAAAATGCATTTTTCTCAAGCCTGTTGCATAAAGATTCCCAAGATCTTACATCATTTAAGTTCCTCAGACCAAGCTGAAAAGGTCACGTTTGGCCCAGGGGTACTGTGAGTCTCCATCGATCTTTAATATGTTCATGCAAATGGGCCTAAGCAATATTGATTTGCCAAGCGTTGTGCTGAAATACATAGATGATATTTTAGTCTGTATCACAACAGAAGAAGAGGGCAGTCGAGACTCAATTCAGCTAATTATTACTTTAGCAGAAAAAGGATGTACAGTGGGTAAAGAGAAGTTGCAGTTTTGTCAGGAAGAGATGATATACATAGGACAGTTAGTTTTCCATGAAGGAAAGAAAGTTACACCTGAAAGAGCTGAGGTGATCATGAAAATGTCAAAACCGCACACGATAAAGCAAATGCAACAGTTTCTAGGACTGAGTAATTATGTTAGAGCATGGGTATTTGATTATAATTCATACAAAAGACCCATGCTGCAGGCCAGGACGAAGGCACAGGTGAAAAAGAAAAAAATGGAATGGACTGTGGAAATGGAGGAGGGGTTTGATGAACTAATGGCAATTTGTCAGCTCCAGTGTTAGGAATTCCCAATCATTCTGAGGAGTTCTTTTTATTCTTGCTCACAAATGGAACAGTTATGACATCAGTACTCACACAAAGAACCACATTGGGGTACAAACCCTTAGCATATTACAGTGGGATTTTGGACTCAGTAATGAGGAGTCACTTCCCTTGGAAACAATTACTGGTAGCAGCCGCTTTCACTTTCAAGAAATCTGCAAGCATAGTGATGGGGTGTTACATGACTTTATTTGTTGAACATGCTTTGTTTGCTGTTTTGGAGAAACCTAAGGGTACACTAACGTCTCAAAGAGTTTCTGCTTATGAGGTGGTTATATTGAATCCAGCAATTAAAATAGTCAGGTGTAAAATGGTGAATCCTGCTACATTTGTAGCCAAACCACTGGCAGTGGATGAACAAGTGCATGATTGCTCAAGCTATGAGGAGTGTTATGATGAGGTCCTGAGGGTTAAATAAAATGCTTTAGCAGCTGGGGAGCTTCTCTTTATTGATGGTTATTTGAAGATTGATCAAACTGATGGAGAAAGGCATTCAGGATCAGCTGTGGCAGGACATAGAGCCAACAGGGAATTTGAAGTTGTAGCAAGTGCAAGACTACCGTCTTATTTTTCAGCACAGGCTGCAGAATTGGTGACGCTTATTGTTGCGCTCAAGAATCACGCAGGGCAGGAAGTGTCAGTGTACAGTGACTCCACCTGGGTGACATCAACCGTACATGCAGGGCTAGGACGTTGGAAAAGGAGGGGCTACCTCAGAGTGGATTGCTCACCAGTGCAAAATGTCACATTGTTGGATAGGATTATTAAAGCACTACAACTCCCAGTAGCCATCCCAGTAGTTAAGTGCACAGCACATACTAAGAGAACTGACTTTATTTCATGCAGAAACCAAGCCACAGACGAAAAGGCCAAAAGGATTGCATATTCATCTGATATTTTTAGTTTTGATACTCCTTATGTGAAAGAGAAAATGGTTGTAATAATGGTTGTGAATGAAGGGTTCAATCATTTATTGCGAACACAATTAATGGAAGTTCATGGTGGAGCACCACAGGAATAAAAATAATTGTGTATGCAGAGGGGGTGTTCTGTATCCCCTTCTGAAGCACCGTGGTGACATGACAGCAGTGGTAAACTGGTGATGCTTGTAGCCTTATTTTGGATAGTGTTGGAACAGCTACGCTACCCTGCGCATGTTACTAGGGAGATACTTGCAGCAACCATTGGGGAGGACTGGTTCATGCCGAACCTATTTGAGCACATTGTACGTCAAAGGTTTACTGCTGGGCACACACTGCAAAAAGTCAGAGGAGTAATTCCTTGACCAAATGATCCATTTCAGCATTTACATTATGATTTTGTTGATATGCTGCAGGTTTTTAATGTGTATAGGTGTATGATAGTGGTAGTTTGCCCGTTTCTGAGATGGATTGAAGCTATCCATGCACACATCCTGATGCCACTTGTGCTGCAAACTTGTTATTCCGAGAAGTATTTCCTAGATGGGGAGTATGTGAGGTGTTGAGATCAGATAATGGATCTCATTTTGTGAATGAGGTGTTTGATCAGATTAGCTTATTGCTTAGTATTATAATACAAGAGAGGTAGATGGCAGTATTGATTTGATCATACTACTAGTTGTGTATAATTTCCTATCCATAAAGGATGTATTGGCATTGAGGTAATTGCCAAGGACCCTATCCTGTTGTCAGTGTAGAAAATATCAAGACAAAATTACAGTAAAGAAATCAAGTGGTCTGTAACAATTGCAAAGTTAAACTAGCCTTGTTTCATTGGCTATAATATGGAATTTATTTCATATTCATCTCATCATTTTCAGTACTGGATGCAAGACATTAGAGGGGTTAGATGCCAGTTAAAATATATAAACAAGTATTACATAGCATAAGTCTTCTGGTGATCGTGAACAACATTTCTAGATGAACAACAATTTAAGACTCCACATTTAAACAAAAATCAGTTCAAGCGGAGACAGGTATATAGCATAATTCAATACCATAGTAAACACATTTTCATACAAAATAGTCATAATGTTGAAAATACAAGCAAACAAAGATATCTTTTGTGAAGAAAGGAATAGTGTGTGTCCTCAAATAGAGCCCAACTAGTGTGTGTCTTGCTGCAGTAAAAAAATGACCAATCTTCACTTAGTATTAAACACAGGTTTTCTTCTGCTTATCACCAGCAAGCAAACGGTAAATGTGAGAGACTCAATGGTCTGCTCAAAGAGAGAATAGCAAAGATGAAATTAATACTGAAGAAGGGATGGCTGCATTGCCTGCCCCTTTCATTATGTGCATTGAGAAATCAGCCTGGCTCTGACCACAACCTCACAACCCATGAATTAGCTACTGGGAAGCGAATGAGAACGCTTCTGACTCCTCCACCGAGGACTTGGAGTGATGCCCAGACAAATGCAGAATTGTTAGAAAATTAGTTATGTGAGTACTTAACATGTATTGCCTCTAGCATCTCTGTCATTTCAGATCAAGTCAAACGGAAGGGGTGTCGGTCTCAGAACACAGATGAAGAAAATACAGCAACCGGACTTGAGAGACTATGTGTTCCTAAATTATTTGCTTGAGATAAGGTTCTCATAAGGAACTTTACGAGAAAGTGGCACAAGCCCAGATTTAGTGGCCCTTTTTTTTAGAAGACATTACTCCCTCAGCAGTCAAGGTCCAAGGGAGAAGAGGGTAGATACACTAGATGTGATCGTCTATGCTGGAGAGACCGTTACACCCCCAACCCATTTGGAAGCAAGTCAAGAAGAAGAAGTTCTGCATGTGCAGACTCGATCGATGACGAGGAAGAAGGACGCAATGACTATCCAGTAGATAGACGGAAGTGTACATTTGGACCGAGTCTCCCCTAAAACTCTCCTTGTAGATATTATAGCAGGAAGTGAAAAAGCTACTGTTCTTGAGCCACAGGAGTTTGTTGACATTGGACTCTGGAGTGCTAAAGTAGATGGAAAAATGCCCGATTTAGACTTTCTGTTCGACAACTGGAAGAGGGAGCAGTTCCCTGACTCGTTTCTCACTGAGTTTCTCTTTGGAGGTGGTCATGGTACTGTCGGATGTTGGCATACACAGACTACTTCTTGCTGTCTTCATATTTATACTCAGAACTTACCCTACTCCTGTTGGGAGGAGCACTGATGTACGTTCTTTTGTCCAAGATTCAGAAAATGGCCATGTGATTAGACGTCTATTGCCAGCAATCATAGAGCAGATCAGACAATTACCTGAAAATCTTTCCGGATGTACAGATGGTCCTATCTAATTACCATGCCCACAAACGACTTGTCATGATCTTTTACTAATTGCTTCAAGTTCATCCTTATCTTGCTTGGCGATAAACCAACACTTTTGTGTTTCTACGAGATCTTATTAATCGTCCTGCAATCAGCCGATTACTTGTGGAAATTATAGAGCAAATCGGAAAACTACCGGAGCATCTAATGAGAGTGCCTGAAAAAAATGAGTTTTCCTTCCTCAAAAAATAATTACAGGCAATCATGTGGTCTATTGAGCACATTGCAGTTCCAGAAAGTGAGCAGAGTCAATGACGTGTGGCGAGACATTGATAGTGGAGCCTAATGTATTGGTGCATAATCCATTCCTGTTCAGCATCCATTATCATATTTCTGTTTCTAGTGATCCAGTCTGTTGACTTTGTTAGTTCCAGGAGGGAAGGGGTTCTGTTAATCCTTACAACTCCAGTTTCCATTGCAGAACTAGACACTTTAAGGCCTTATGTGATCGTTCATACTCCAGTAGCTCATGTGAAGACACCTATTTCTGTGACAAATGTTCCTAGAGATCCTATTGTAGGAAATACTCTTTTAGATATCCTTAATGAGCACCAGAAATAGGCTCCTTTAAAAAAGCAAAGAACGAGACCTAAGAGAAGTGCAAGGGAGGATGATTATGAATGAAATTATTATTTAGACAGTACAGGGCACTTGGGGAATAACATGTGGTATCAGCACATGAAAGAAGTGGGAAAAAGACCTTCTGAAGAGGATTGCTATGTATGTGCACTCCTGCCTTATGCTATGGGTAAGTCTAATATATTCATAGCTATTGACATAAATGTCGAAACAGCTCATTGCCTAACTCACCTTGCACTCCGTCATACAATAGGTCAGTTTCAGGGTCAAACGGCATCCTTGGTATGGGTGACTGAATGGGCAGCCCCAGATGAAGATGATTATGTTCAAGACTTGAAGACAAGATAAAGAGCACACACTAGAAATCATTTGATAAAATATGAACAACCTGGCATGAAAGGAGCTAGAATCAGATGGGAAATAAACAGGAAGCTCAACTGCCAGGTATAGTCGTGTGCAGAGCTGTGGCAGTAAGTGGTCATCACAAGGCAGTTATTGAACAAGTGGAAAATGGATGCAAACCTCTAGGGCCGAGGCTTGCAAAGCTTCTGACGTGGGTCGAAGAAAAAGGAGGCCAGATAGTGCCTTTGGTTAGGGCAGAGTTATGGTTCAGAAACAATAGTACGAGAAACATTGGAGAGAATAAACAGTGCGGACAAATCTTTGATGGGCCAGGAATGAAAGATGGGACAATGGTGCTAATAGATCACTACCGAGCCTGCGGATCCAGAGCATACATGAAGCTGCCCAGAGACTGGGGAGGACTATGTTCTATATTGATTGTTCATGTCCCAGTGGTGGTGATTCCAAAGAGTGACCTGAAAATTGGTGAGTTTCCTAAACCAGATGCTCACCTGAGGAAGTGGAGATCTGCTGAACTCCTTAATCAAATGAAGAGAGAAAATTACTTCTCAGCCAAATCAATAGAGGCCTTTGATGCTATTCCAGATGAGCACAGATTGTTCAGCAAGACTTCTTCAGTTTTTACTGTTGTCTTTATGCCTGGGATCCAGACAATGGCGAATACCAAATGGTTACAGATAAACAGATGGGAGCTTTTGCAGACGATCAACACCACCATTAAAGGGATTTCATAAAGGAGGAGTTAAGAGCCATACAACTGATTACTCTTCAGAACAGATATGTCTTGGATTGGATTACAGCTACAGGTGGAGGTGTTTGTGCCAAAAACGGAGAAACATGTTGGACATTTATCCCTTCTCAGAGAATGGCACCTTGACAGAGGCCATAATGATGTTGACAAGCCTACACGTCAAGATGGAAGACAAAGTAGAAGACATTGCTGATAACAGCTGGTTCGCATCAATCTTCTCACGGATTCCACAATAGATGCCAAACATTTTCAAGTTCCTGGGAGCCCTGTTGGTGATGATCTTGTTTGAGTTCTATGTTATCAGATTAATAGTCACACAATGCAAGAAGAGTGCGAAGAACACAGTAGGAATGAAGATTGTAATTGATGTTGAATCAGGATTCAAACCTAAAGAACTGACAGATGAAGAAATCAGAGACTATGTAAAGGCCAGCATTCATGCACCTGAGGGAACGAAGTTCCTGTATGCGAAGAACCATAAGAAGCAGGTGGGAAGATGGATTTACTGCAGTCCCAATGGACAATGTAGCCTCATGACCTGGAGTGTTGATGAACATGTGAAATCAACAGGATGTCTGAAACGAGTCATAAAGATATGGACTCCAAAGAAGCACTTCTACAGACGACGATGTGAAGAGTCATGAGAGAGTGGTTGATGAATCCCCCAGAGGGGGGTATTGTAGAGGAGGAGCCAAATATCCCTACCAGAAGCTCCACCTCCATGTTGCTTATATGTTGGGAACCCAAAATCATGACACATGCATTACCAGTGAGGATGCCGATACCGCAAAGAATTCTTGAAACAAGGTATCCATTGAGAAAACCCTATATGCATTCACGATGAATTGATGTTCCCAGAAGAAGTGTGAAAATGGATGAGAAAGAGGACTGGTGATGTCATGTGAAGCAGAATAATGCACCCTGAAAGGATACACGATGAAAGTACATAGACATTCTATAAGATCTAAAGATGAGGTGTCAAAGATTAGCAACATTTCGGGAAGATACTCATGAAAAGAAATGCTGAAGAAAAAGCAAAGTCATTTTACACTTGTACCGAGGCTGTAATGCAAGTAGACAAAGTGATCCTGAGGCTGGCTATATAGTAAATAGATTGCAGCAATGCAACAATGTATATACATAGGAAATATATAGAGTCTGGATGTTCCACAATGCGATATAGTAAGACTTGAACCCCGTGAATGGAAAGGGCTTGAGTATGGCACAGTTGGATAATAGCTAATGTTGAAGGAGAATTCAAGGAGTCTTGGCTGGCCCAGCACCAAGAGTCGAGGCCACCTTGAGCCTGGTTTTCTGTCAAGAAGCTACATGAATGTAAAAAAAGAAACAAACTTCTGTTTGAGGTGGAATGATCAAACACTAAAGGAGTTCATCATTTAATAGTATTATATGCACTAAAGAGCTTGAAAACGTGGTCTGCAGTCACATGGTGAGATGAAAATAGACTGAGTCGAGCTACATTGAAACCAGAAGATAAGACCGTGCAACACTCCCTTTTATTCTCAGGAATAGAGAGCTTCTGAAAGGACACGTTCAAAGCCTTAATTGAATGCCAGACCGCAAGAGTGATGATGGGTGCTGGGCTAATTGGGTGGGGAGGCATGACCAGGACGACCCTCACAGCACCTGGGATAACCAGCTTGTGTGATGCTAGCAAGTGGTATATTCCAGTAGGGTACAAGTGTGCCAACCAATTGTAGAGAACCACGTATCAGCGGGCACTATAGTTTGTGTAAACAATGAATCGTTGTGTATTGTGTGACGATGAAGATGACTTGCACTAGAGGAGGGCTTAGTTGCCCACCTGATGTTAGAGACCCAATCACAACCCCCTTTAGTATAGAACGTATTCTTAGATGTTCCCAGTAAGCCTATCACATCCCCAAGTAGGTTTTTGTAGTTTGCCATGTAGTATGACCTCAATGATGACACATTTTTGCTATAAAAGTAATGGATTTTATGAGATGCGTTGAGCTCGTACTGTGCAATGTCCATTGATGTCCATTGTAACTCCCTGTTGTAGATAATTGCAAATAAAACAGCACTGAGTTTTGCCTTTCCTGAGTCAGTTTGATTGTTCTGCATCCCCATCCATCACTAAATAGTGCTGCATCTTCTTAAAGGACCCCAGAGTATAGGTTCACAATGTTTTTGGGAGCAGGCAAACCCCTTCTCTGTCAAATACTTAAACAAAAGAATACTGGATGCAATTATCCCAAACCAGTGTAGAAAACATTTTGTGCCCAACTTGTTTATTATTTGGTCCAAATCCATTCAACGTTTTTCTGCGCTATGGCTTCCCACAAATTGTACTTTTTCTCTATGGGAAAACAAACATAGCTAGGATGAAAATAGTGTTTTTTTTTTTTTTTGTTTTCTTAATAACATTTGAATTTTTTAACAAATCTTTCCCAAAAGATCCATGACAAATGTTTGATTTGGAAAATGCCATCCAAATCCATCCAGCGAATCAAAAATTATAATCAATAGACTTTTGTGAAATTTCATAGACCCAATGGAAAAAAACATTTTGCTCATGCCTACAGGGTAAACCGCTGGATGGATATCCACCAAATTTGCGGCAGGATCAGTGGCTTGGTCCCAAAAGCATGCTTTTGTAAATATGGTGTAAATCCATCCAGTAGTTCTTTTTAAAATTGGCAAAATGTTGAAACAAAAAATGTGTGATATCTGGGATCAGTTTGCGGACTCACTTTCCTGTTCGGACATCAGATGCGCACGCTGATTGGATGCTGAAAAGCGTGAGGTACGTCATATTTTCCGAAACGCCCGCCATGACTGACCGCAGACATCGCGGTGGGGAAAAGTGTGGAGAACACATTTTGGGTTATTTGTTGGGGGAAAGAGGGGCTGAGAAGGGTGGGAGAGTGTACAAAAGTTGATATGGGGCTATTTTTGGAGGTGGAAAATAGGCATGCAGGTGTTCTAACAGTCGGCGGACACCGCAGTATTTCACCTACAGCACTGTGATTGGATGGCTTGGAAATCACATTTAGAGCTATTTGGTGGGTAAAATAGGGTTTGGAAAGGGAACGGGAGTGGAATAAAGATGATATGGAACTGTTTCCATAGGTGGAAAAAAGGGTCTGCAGTTGCCGCCAAGTCTGCTGTCACTTTTAGTGTCTGCAGATATCATTTGGATGACTGGGGGTTCTGGGTGAGTTATTTGAAGGTGTATTTTACATGCCCCCAGTAATATGGCCACTGGCACCAACCACCACTGTAGTAATATGTGTATAGTAATTATAATGAATGTAGTTGGAGTATAAAGTGTTTGTAATATGGTGGAAAGATACAATTAAACTGTATATGGTACTTATGTGTGTAGTACAATTGAGGATATTGCTTATAGAATATGTATTTGATTATTCTTGGTATGGTTACTTAGTTCCATAGCGTTATGAAGCTGGAATTTCTGGTTCATTTTCTGTGAAAAAGAACTATAATTTGTTAAGCAGTATAGTTTAAAAGCTCTAATTGTATACAATTGTACACCTACATTTACTTTTTTAGACCCTCATAAAGAGTACATTCTAAGTACTATGTTTGGCCCGATTACAATTATGTATGTATTTATTTTATTTATTAATTACATTTATTACATGCCCAAACCCTAGGGGTATCACGGCGTAGTTTGACATCTTTGGCATTGAAATTAGGAATATTCACTTACATATTTGCAGATAGACAAGGTTATAGAATAAGCATTGATACATACAGTATTAATATACATAGGATGAGACAAAACAGAAGTCATATTTATTTACAGAGATCAGCTTATGCTACCAAAAGATAGGTTACCCATTAGCCCTGGAGCAACTAATAAGACCTATGGCAGATAACTTGTGTTTGCTAGAATTGGTTAAATAACCCAGGAGGGGTTCCTCATTTTTGATATTTAGTGGGAGGGAGTTCCAGTGTTTGGGGACCAGGACTTGGAATCTGCTACCTCCTGCTCTAGAACATTTGTAGCAGGGGTTCTGGAGGAGCGAATTGTTGTTGAATATTGTCAATCTGGAAAAGTGAATACCCTTCATTAGAATGACAGACGTAACTTGATGGCCGAAGGCCAACCGTTTTATGCACCGAATTATAGAAATACAAACTGCTATGCTTGACCAACAAGCGGCCATTTTGAACCTAGCAAGAATCGCCATTTTGCTTGTTAACCATTGCTCAGTTCTTTCTGTCTAAACTGCTTTGCAGCTTGCAATTCTTGCGAATTCTGCTTAATCTGCTCAACTGTTAACATTGTTGTCTGAATATGAAAGGGCAAGGTCGCAGGACTGAGGAGTTTGTTGAAACTCCTCATGAGTAGCCCAGAAAGGAATGCCCACGCTCCCTCTCTGTAGCCTTGAGGGAGAGCTGCAGGGCATTTAATCATTTCACAGCTGCCAGCCAGTCTCGTATTGTGGTAGAATATGTTAGAATAAAGCAGCTAAAGGCTTGAATTATGCTCTTCTTATGGTCCCCTTCGCAAAACCCTTTAGAGCGTGTCGGCTCCCAGGACACGAATAGTACCTCATAGATAGCAAAGCTTGGAATGTGGCTCTTCCCCCGTGTGCAGCTTGCTTCCAAGAACAGAACCACCGTGTTCTGTTCAACAACTAGTTCTAATTGCACATTGTTACTAGAATAGACATCGAAAGTGTCATAATTGTCATACCCATCGGAAATGTCCATCGTCATCCCGAGTTCAAAGAAACTTAATAAAGGGCGGTGTTAAACATGACATAGCTGATTGTATGATATGCATTTTGCATATATGTAACGGATGTACGTAATTCGCTCTCTTGCGTCCCTCGAGGTCTAGAAAACTCACGTCGCGGGGTGTGAGACCACAGTTGACCAATTGGGACTATTTTTGCTTGCAATAAACCCTAGCATTGGGAATTTGAATCTTGTGTCTGGCGCATCTTTTCGTGTATGGTTATTGCCTTGTTTCCATATCGCGAGGGACGCCTAGGGGCCCCTTTCAATATGAGCGTCCTACTGGATGTTTTGTTCTTGATGGTATTGTTCATATAGGTAGGTGCTTTGTTGGCGAGGCATTTGTGTGTGACACAATGTTTTGAATATGATTCTGGCCTTAATGGGAAGCCAGTTTGTCTCCCTCCTGATATTGGAGATCTGCTCGGATTCTTTATTCCTAGGGCTGCCCGTAATGCTTTGTTGTAGTTTGCTAATGTTGGTGTTGGAGGTTCCTAGTAATAGTGCATTATAATAGTCCAGCTTTGATAGTATCAGAGCTCTAGCCAGAGTAATACGGGTGTGTGGGTGTGAGGAACTGGTGGCTTAATGGTGGCTTAATGCAATTAATTTCTATATGTGTGATGTGGAAGATGAGAGTGCCGAGATGTGTTTAACCATAATAAGGTTGGCATCTAGGTACACTCCTAATGTTTTGACTTATTTAAGTACTGGAATCAACATGCCATCAATGTTGATTTAGGAGTAATCTGGGTGAAGATTACCTACTTTGGTATGGGAGCCCACAATGAGAATCTCTGTCTTCTTATTGTTAAAGCAGAGGCTATTCAAGGCCATCCAATTTTGGATAATAGCATAGACTTTATTGATGGTCAATGTGTCCTGGTTTTAATTCCCTGAGATTGGAATAAGGATCTGGGTGTCATCTGCAAAGTTGGTGTAGATGACACCCATATCGTCTAATGCCGAGAACAGAAGCATAGCCTAGGCATTATATAGAGTTGGTGAAAGGCATGAACCATGGGGTACACCGATGGGGACTGTCAGCAGCATCTTTGCCTATGGCGACTCTAGACGTGGTACATAATTTATCATGATCTACAAGGTCAAACGCTGCAGATAGGTCTAACAGCAATAGTATACAGAGTTTCCCCGAGTCTCTAATAGTGTCCATCTGGATTTTCACACCAATGAGTGCCGTTTCCATGCTATGGTTCGGCCTGAATCCAGATTGTCTGGCTCCCAGGAGCTGGTTTTGTTTGAGGTGGGTTTGAATCTGTGAATATGCTATTGTATCTATGATTTTAGGTAAGAATGGGAACGTGATTATCGGTCAGTAATTAGTGAGCACAGCAGGTTCAAGGTTTCTTTTTTTAGAAGCGGGGTGACCCAAGCTTCTTTGATGCTGGACGGGACCATATTTGTAATGAAGGAGGCATTGACAAAATTAGTAAAAATGGGGGTGAGGGTAGATGCACGTGATTTGACTTGGTGGGCTGGGAAGTTATCCCCTTTGTAATTTGTGGCTTTCAATTTAGCAATAGTGTTGTTCACTAGATATTGGGTCACTGTGGTGAAGTGGAATAGTGGAGTATTATGATCATTGGAGTTTGTGGGAGTGTTAAATAGGGTGTTTATGTCAGCTAGAATTTTTTTTTTAGTAACTATTTTCTTTTGCAGCAGATCGATTTTGGAGGCTAATGCATCTTGATTGGTATCTGTCTCAAAGAGTTGCCAAAGCTAACTCTTCAAGACCCACTAGAACACCCTACACTGACCACCTTATATTACCAAAAGTAAACTAATCCAAAGCCGGCCGGGTGGCTCAAGATTCCCCTAAATAGCAGACACACAATGGAATTCCACCCCTCTTGCTGAGGGCAGAAAAGTCATAATGGGTGTTCCATAAAGCACTAAAAACACAGCTCTTCTACTAATCTGTTACATCAGCAGTGCCTTCTCTCTTGGACACAATTGTACTCTATTGCAAATCCTGATTTTGTTACCTTGATGTTATTATATGACAAAGCCACTGTAATAACATGTACCAGTAACAGTGCCTCGATGCTTCCGGGATGTATGCGCGCTCTACAAATTAAATAAATAAATACATGGTGAATTCCTTATCTTATAATAAGTATGTGCTCAAGTGCTTTGCAATGGGAATTCAGAAAAGAACTCAAGACCCACCTCAAGATCTAGGCCATAATGTCGCCCCTCGTGCCACCTGACTCACTAGAGAACACCTGTCCCTCTGCTCCCTGCCACCCAGTGCAGCTGTACCCTTCCTCTGTCCCCCTTTGTAGCCTAACCCCTGATGTGTATATGTTCTGTTGTTACCTCTGAAAAGCACACCGTTGTACATCTGTTAAGCTTGTCATGACTTTCCACATCTGCTGAATGTAAAGCGGTTTATTGCGTTACATATGTACAACTTCTAATGGTTTTTTCAGTAAATGTCAAATGATTTGTTATACTATAGTTTTTTTATGGGCCACTAGCATTTACCTATGTCCATGTCCAGTGGCCACGGCCTTTGGCCAATCCACTCTACATGTTCCCCCAACATGATTCTTTTGGACCCACTAGATGGCCATGAGGCTGTGGCCACTGTACATTTCTTTCAGGCCCTCTAGCCAGGGCCTTCGGCAATGGCCAGTGAGCACTGCCTTCGTGCTCACTGGCCAGGCCATATTGCACCTTTTGACATGTTGCCCCAATAGGTTACCCCACACCTCACTGTAGCTATCAACCTTTTTTATGAATCTATTTGTTTAAAGTGTTTCTCCCATAACCACGGTTATTTTAGCAATGGACTACAAATAACCCTGAGAATGCAAAAACGTCAGAAATTGTAACTTGGTCCCCTGCTCCCTCCTACAATTCCCCAATTTCACATGTTGTGCTCTTTTCCCCTCCCCAACTCTAGCCTGAAGACATTTCATTATTTTTTCTCCTCCATAAATCGTTTTTTTCACCTTTTCGTTTTCAAATAACCCTGAAAATTACCCTGAATACTCATGAATATCTCTTGCATGGTACAAAACAAATTGTCAGCTTTTCATTTCTGCAAAGCCTCTCTGCTGCAAAGCACCATGTGTGATATCCTTATAATTTTGGGAGAAGAGGGCACCCTAATGTCCTTCAAATATTTTTAAAACTACTGTTCACAATAACTCCAGAACCCTGACCCCGTAAATCAAGTCAACGTGTTGTGCCCAAGTTGCTTTGTACCTTGTCCAATTCTATCCAGTGGATTGGGCTGTGTGCTTGGCAAACAGTGGACTTTTATCTCCATGGGAAAACAAATGGTGACTAGGCCAACACTGCATCATTTTGTTTTCTTAATAACATCTTTATCTTTTAACAGATTCTTCCACAAAATGTCAAGTCAAGGGGGGACCCATAAGTTCAATTGTTTTCAAGATTTCATCCAAATCCGTTGTAAGTCAAAAGTTATTAGTAATTCATTTTTTTGGGTTTCATACAGAACTTGATTCTCAACTTAACTGTAGTGCGGCAACCGCCACAGTATAATATATATACAACATTGATACTGGTCTTATAGCCTATGAAGACGACACCAAAGAGCGCAAAAAAATGCAAATTTCTATGGGATACAACTGACAATTTATCAGGTCATGGGCACACTTTTGCTAAAACATTTGATTCCTCGAGGCAACAGTTTCAAAATATTGGATTGTTGGATACTATTCCTGCAGATGGATCCTCTGCATCAGAATGTATTGCGCCTCAAGTGAAAATGAAGTGTCACCAATCTGGATTAATTTTCTAGAAGAAATGCAGCTCCTGTGTATGGATGCGAAGGCTCGAAAGGTGGCAAGGGGCTGCGGAAGAAGCAGAGGATAGAATCCGCTCTCAAGAAGCCAAAGGTTTGGTGAGGCAGATGCAACAGGGGGATCAGGAAGCAGCATAACAGATAGGCTACATCTATGCAAGTGGTCAATTCATACAATCATATTTTGACCAAGGAAGAAACTGACTTATTACATCTGGGATTGCATTTTCATCCATCTACTAACTTCAACTATACTCAAAGCAGGCTGGATTTTCATCAGTTTGTGAGGAAACTTAAATTGATTAGGTTATTCCTGGTTAATCCCAGCAAGAAGACTCCTTTTGATCTACCTGACAAGATAGAACTAATGTATCCATTTGTGACATTCCCATCTTGATAAATATGGGTGAGGTGGCCGATATTTCATTTGAGACCTGCAATGTGAACTTATCTGATTATGACATCAATACAGACTGGTCTAACGATAGCAGAATCCGACATACATCTAGTTTCAATCCACTCATGCCAGTAGGCTGCTTAGAAGCCTTTCAATATCTTGTTATATTGAATCTAAAAAGATGAGACATGTCAAGTGCAAGACGTCCTGCAATTTGTCTACCAAACAGGAACATACTTTGCTCCAACTCCAAAACCTTCTTGATCTTGTTATTAAACCCTCTGATAAAAAGTCCAACATTGTTTTAATGGATCACGTCAATTATATTGCTGAGGCAAATAGACACCTGTGTGATAGTAGTTTTACACTAAATTGGATTGTAATCCGTTCCATAATATCATCAGGGACCTTTCAATTATATTACAGAAGTGGATTCTGGCATCCTGAATCTCAACACGGCTACATTTATTTTGCCCTCTGCCCTAGTTATTCCTACCATCTATTTTCCCCCCAAATACAAAAATCTCCCCCGCAAACCATCAGGGAGACGTATTACTACACTTTTGGATCCCTGTTGAAAAATAAGGCTAGGTTTATTGATGAGAACTTGAATCCTTTGGTTTCCACACTACCTTCTTTTTTGAGGGACACCAAGGATTTGTTATAACACATCAATGTTATACCTTGGGAAGATGGCATGTGCCTTTCCACCTTCGATGTTGTGTCATTGTTAGGCAGAAACCTGTGCAGTTCCCTTTGGGAACACTGCAAAAGATTTAGGACTACAGGTGTTAGCAGTAAACCCACTTGGTAGCAGTCTGTACCACCCAGATTTACCTGGTAGCTGTGGCTGAGCAGTCAGACTTCCCTCAAGAAGAGTTAGGCAGTATGCAAAGTATACACAATAGGCACTCAGATACAATAGCACAAGCAAACACTGACCAGAGCTTTGGTATCTAGTATATAATTATGTATTTAAACAAAACACACTTGTTGAAACACTCCAGCACTATTATGGTAAATCACTCTAAACACAGTTATCATTAATAAATATACACCACTTATTCCTTATCGGACAAGTCGTAGTTAATACCACTTATTTCCAGACAGAGGTGAGCGCTTAACTATAGATGGCACTACAATAAGTTAGCAAATAAAAAGGGGGGGAAAGGGCAGAATGTAGGAAGGCACACCACACTAATACTTAGGAACACTTTAGCAAGGCGGGAAAGTCAAGAGTTACTTGTGAGCCAAAGTCCATAGGCCGGGCCCACTCTTAGAGAGAGCAGGGCACAATCGCCCCCAAGGTCACACAATTACAATAGGCTTAGGAAGTCTTGCAGGGAGTTCAGAAAGGAATTAGAGAGGCTTAGAAAAGTTTAGCCAGGGTGTCCCAGGCTAACCCAGGTTTGAAAGCCAGGGGCTACATCTACCCCGTACAGTCGGTTGCAAGGGAAGCCAGGCGGAACACGGTGCCTTAGGTGGAAAGGATCCTCCAGCGGGGGCAGTTATTCCTGGCAGCGGGTGCAAGTTGCAGTGTCGTCCAGAAGAAGAGAAGATCTCGTCGTGGAGGAAAGATGAAGGTCGTTGCACTGCCAGGGATGAAACCAGCCGCAGAGTTTTCCGGTTAAAGGTACTACCCTTTGATTCGCGGTAGTGGTAAAACGTGGTATCCTGGTTGCCGGGGTGCTTGGCACAGGCAAGGCGGCCATGAGATGCTCTAGGAGGCAAAAAAGGAAGCAAACTGGTTATCCCCACCAGTCGAAGGAAGAAGACTCTCCGGGCTGGAGATCTCCTCTGTCGTTGGGAAAAGTGGTGAGACGATTCAGCAGGGCTCCACCGGCGGTGTCGTCGTAGCAGGTCGGCCCAGCTTCTCCCTCATCGGATTCTTAGGTCATGTGGCAACTTCTGAAGTTCCAGTCCCCAAAGCCCTGCTTTTATGCAGAAAACCCCCATTCACTCAGCCTAGCTGTCACTCAAACATGCTAAGTGGTGAGCCGGCTGCCTCACCACTTGGGCCAATTAGGACGGAGTGCGACTTGAGTTGCCTAGGCAACTCAGTCCCCCTCCACCCCCCCTAAGTACCCCAGACAGAGTGGCACCACTTTGGAGGGCTTCTGTGGAGAAGCCCCCCAAAAAGTGAAACAAAGGGCTCTGCTTGGGTTGGGGTCACAGAAGAGAACACAAACGCCATTTTAGAATCGGGTTCTGGCAAAAAATACCAACCGGCGAATTAATATTAAATAAATAAACCGGCGGTATGTTCGAGGCTATCGGAATTAAATAAATAAAGGTAGTAGCCTCGAACAATGGGAAAATCCCATAGAGATATATTCGCGGTTGAATATAAAAAGTAGTATCCACTGCCACCAGCCAAAACTCGATCAGGGGGGATGGAGACGTGCCCCCTCGACTAACAGACCCCGGGGCAATCGAATTGCCACGGCCAGTACGTCCACAATATGATGGTTTGTACTGGTTCTGTTCAGAATTTAAGACTAGTAAAGTCAATGGTGACTTTACATGCCCTGGGGGACAGTAGTCAGTCCCAGGGTATGGAGTCTATGTTGGGGGGTCATTATGACACCCCTGTGTTACTGCACTGAGGGTGCTGTGTAACACACATCACAAAAACACATGAAGCCCTATGGAGTAAAAGACCCCATAGCCCATTAAACACATCTAGAGTCAAAGAAACACACTCAAATCATGTCCAAGAGTGAGGGTAAAAGAGTCTCACTCTTGGCAGGAGAAAAAAATAAACCCCAAAAATCCAGCAAAGCTGCTGGGGGACTCACTAGGTTAGGAAATTCAGCCTAAACAGAGAATTCTCCCTAACAGTCATTGTACACTCCGATCAATCACAAAGTTTGGCTGGCAGCATGTAAAACCTTTTTAGATACTATTTCCCGTAATTACCTCTGCTACAATGATTTTCTTTTTAATCTACTACCACCAGGTCAAGCGGACTGCGATGCGGGCTACATTTGCACCCTTGTATGCCAACCTCACCATGGGCTGGTGGAAACACACTTGTGTATGGATCTTGATAAATTAACTAATTAACTTTACACTGACAAAGCCCCTGATTCATGGATTATTTGCGCCAAAAAAACGAGATTTGTGCGCCATTCTGCCCGCAAATCCCAGTTTAACTAATGGGGATTTGCAGGCAGAATGGCATACAAATCACGTTTTTTTGGCGCAAATAATCCATGAATCAGGCCCAAAGTGTCTTGCTGACTCTGCTTCATTGATGATGTGTTTCTCATTTGGATGGGAAGCGAGTGTGAGTGGCAGGACTGTGTAAAAATCCTTAATGACAATTAACTGAATCTACGTTTCACAGAATTTATTTTATGTATTTATTTATTTATAGCCTTTTTCTAACTCCCAGACCCAGAGGTATCACAGCCCTTGTACCAGAAAGCGATGACAGAAACGGTAACAAAACAGCAAATGGAAGTTAGTGGCAAGGCAAATACCAGCGACTTAGGTCTGGAGGAAGGTCATGAGCCAATAGTCTCAGTGTGAGCAGAGTCGTGTTGGAGCTGCCCCGCTGAAGCGCTTAGTCATATTTCTAAAAGAGCCATATTTTTAGAAGTCTCTTGAATGAGTAGTACAAAGCTTCATTTTCTAATGGCCCTCGGTAATAAGTTCCAAAGGGTGGGCGCCTTGACACTAAAACTAGAGCCTCCCACTCTAACACATTTGAAGCAATGAGTGAACAATGTGATGCTGCTAGAGGATCACAGGATATGCTTCTGTTGTATCCTTGTGATGGTGTTCAGGTAAAGGGGGGCTTCGTTGTAGATACACCGGTGAGCAATTAATGGAGTCTTGAAGTCGATCCAGGCTTTGATGGGCAACCAATGGCGAGCTGCTGTGATTTGGTCAGAGCAGTAAAGCCCCAACGCTGCACGCAATGCTTCATTTTGGAGGAGTTGAAGCTTATCGATGTTGGCAGCAGATGTGCCTTTGAGGAGGATGTTGCAGTAATCAAGTTTATGAGTATGAGGGCGATAGAGTGAGGCGGTTTTTGGTGGAGATAAACTTTCTACTCAGGGATATGAGCTTCAATGTGTAGGCTGTTGAGGAATCAAGGACATTGTACGTCATGGTGATCTCCACATCGAGGTAGACCCCCAGAGTTTTAACTTGTTTAAAGACTGTGATAGTGACGCCATCAATGTGGAGGGAGGAATAGGAGGCATCCAGGGATTTGAGTTGCTGGAGGGCAGCCAATGGTGAGTGACTCTTTTTTCTCATTGTTGAGACATTAATTGTGTGTTGGCATCCAACTTCGTATAGCACTATACACATTGTTTATGGTAGCGGTGTCCTCAGTGTAATTGTCTGAAATTGTGTGTAAATGATAACATGGGAGTCCAGAATGTCAAAGAGTGGTTTAGTGTAAGTGTTATAAAGGGTGGGGGACAGGCAGGAGCCTTGGGGGACACCAAGTGAGACTGTGATGGGGTCAGCATCAGTGTTGTCAATGGACACTCTTGAAGTGCGATCACTGAGGAAGAATCTGATCTAAGTGATAGCTTTTTGTGATCAACCAGATAAAAGGCTGCCAAGAGGTTGAGGAGGAGGAGAAAGGGGGAGGAGGAGAAGGGCTCAGTTACCAGTGTCCCGTATACTGTCCAACTATATTTTAAGCTCGAGAAGTACAATTTCTGTACTGTGTCGTGGGTTGAAAGCTGGATTGTCTAGTGCCAATTAGGTGGTGGTGCTATAAGAATTGTTGTACTTGTGCGGACGCAATGCAGTCTAGTTTCTTGTGCAGAAAGGGTACTGTAGTGATAGAGCAGTAGTTGGTGGGTGTGAGTGGGTTCCAAAGAGGGTTTTTTGAGAAGTGGCCTGACCGAGGCTGATTTGATTCTTCTGGGGACATTGCAGGCCTTATTTATTTAGTTATTTATTTATTTTGATATTTATAAAGAGCACCAAACCCGTAGGCATCTGGGCACTGGTTTACATGAGGGCAGTGGTTATGCCTGGTTACAAAATGTTTACAAGCATAGGTGGCACATTAGTTTATAAATAGTGGTTACAAGGGTTACAAGCAAAAATGATACATACATGGTGCCTAGATCTGCGTTTCTGAACCGGGTGGAGGTGACAGTGCCACGTGTTTGTTGAGCGGAGTCAGTTACCTTTGAAGGTCTAGGGAGAACAGGATTTGGGGCCTTTGAATCATTGAGCACAAAAGTTGCATAAAAAACAAAATCTTGGTTGCCCCAATCTTAAAAAATGTTCTAGATAATAACCATGGAAGCAAAGATTTCAATTGGACTATCCTTATGACTGTACAAGGGACTAATCACAATGTGAAAAACAGAATTCTCTTTGCACAAGAACAGAAATAATGTTTTCTAACTCAGAGTGAGGCTTTAAACGAAGCCATCGAGTTGCATAAGATAAGATAGGCTAATGTTTTGGCCAATCTGTCCGGCAATAAGGTTTAGCAACACAAGATCCTTGGGAATCTTGCTTAACACATGGTGAAGGCTATACAAATGAGGTAAAACTAACACGAAGAGGTGTATGCATGTTGGCCATGCCCTTTTTCTGAACCCTTGGGCTGCATCAGTGTTTCGATTTGCTCACTAGCCCGTGTTTAATTACTTTGCCTAACTGAGGATGAGATTATATACAGAATAACAGTCCTTTTTTAGTGTCTTCAACAAGAGGACACATGAGGCTTGAAGGACGACTTATTTTTCGGACGAATAGCCCTTTAAAACAACGATTAGATCTATTTTGCTCGAGTTCAGGAACAGTAGTCTATTTCCATATAATTAATGATATAACAGCATCATTATATGGCCTTCGTTTAGAACCTGATCCAACATGACAGGTGAATAAAAACGGTGAAACTGTTGCTCCCTTTTTAGTGTTTTTGAAGGACCATGCGATTGAAAGTAGAAATAGAAATAGGATTTAAACAGCCGGGTTGAGACACTGAGTATGTGTTTTTTCCAGTTCCCACCAGTACGGGGGACCACGATCGAAGGAACATTCACGGACGTACCTACGGGTCAGAATCTACATCAGAGGAAGCCCCGAGCTCTACACTAAAAGAGACCAATAGGTAAGCACTGGAAATAAACAATGTAGGAAGATCAAGGCATTTTGAACCAGCATTACGGGAAAGCAAGAGAGTGAGCATTGTTCACATATATTTCTTACCATAGTTGGAGCCCATTCACCTTGCGGAGCTATGAGCAAACGAATGTCAGACAGAAAAGACCCCCCATGAGAAGGAAGCAAGACAAACTTTAAAACCACTCCCTCTGACATGGAGAGGGCTGGATGTTTGTTTTGAAGTTCTCTGAGCAGTAAGTAGAGAGAACATTAGGGCGATTTATATATCCGCTAGTTAAGGAGGATAAATAGCTATTTGCCAACTATTATAGGGATGTCAAAGCAACTTGAAATGTCTTATTGTTTCATGCACAGGTACTACTTATTTACGACCTGACGGCATAGTCTTCATTTTGACAGGATTAGAAAAGAAACCCTCGAATGGAAATCATTACCTAAGGTAACAATTGCGAGGGAAAGACAATGGACTGTACTCGTTGATACTGTGAGTCACAACAGTGAGTCCTAGGGTGTAATTGATATATGTTTTGACAGGTTCACGTAAAATCCACATAAATATGGGACACCTCCTGATCTAATGAAGACGTTTTGGCAACCATAAAAGGACTTAACCCCCAAGCTGGAAGAGGTAATTGGCTATCTTTTTCTAAGCATACCTAAATATGAAGGTATAGGAATTTTAGTATTAAGTACTTTTTCCAGATTTTTTTATTTTCTTCTATCAGCAGTTACGTGAATTTGAACAAGATAACAACTTCAATTACAGAGATATATCTAATATTTTACGAGATGTAAAAAAAACAACGTGACACTTCTCCTGAAGAAAGTCCCTGAGTAATAGTTGAGGACTGAAACATGTCGCGTTTGAGAGTCTAGTAATTACAGACTGTTTTAGAGAAGTATAATAATTCATATTGAACACTACAATATCATTATATATAAGAAGCTCTTTATATAAATTGAATGTACTGTGTATTTAGCCTTGGAAAGTTTGATTGTCACACAGACTAGTGCAAGTCTTTTTATGTGTGTATTGTATCTTTTCACATTTATATGTATATTTGTATCGAGTGTATAATAAAATTGTGATTTTGTACTTGAGATAAATGTTGTGTCCTAGTTGCAGTTAGGTTCTATCTACCTCTTCTAATAATTTACATATTCTGTGTTGTGCCTTCCAGACCTGGATAGTTTGGTATAATTTGCTTAGTGCATCGGAGTCAGCGTCATAGTTGCCGGAGATGGGTAGGAGTATTTGGGTATCATCCGCGTAGTTAGTGTAGGTGAAACCCAGGTCATCAAGGAGGTCAGGAAAGGGGTTTGTTAAAGATATTGTACAGGCTCGGTGAGACACATAAAACTTGTGACACTCTGCAGGTGACTGGGACTGGGGGGGCGGCCACTGAAGTGAAGAAGACTAATTGTGCAGTTAGATGTGAAGGACTCTATCCAAGCTCTGGCTTTGGCCAATAAGTGAGCAGCTAAGAAGAGCTAAGAAGAGGTGGTGTTGGCAGAAGATTTTGTGATTGACCAAGTCAAAGGCCGCTGAGAGGTCAATTAGGAAGAGGATGGCCATATTGCCAGTGTCTTTGATTTCATCCATTTGGATTTTTAAGTCCAAGAGGGTGGATTCCATTCCATGACCGGGGTGGAAGCCATATTGGTGGAGGCGAAGGAGATGGTTGGTTTCCAGAGAGTTTTGGATTTGCAGATAGGCTGCTCTGTCAAGTATTTTGAGGTGGAAAGGTACAGTCATGATGGGGCTGTAGTTGGTAGGAATGCTGCCATCTAATGTAGGCTTCTTGAGGAGGGGAAGTGCCCAGGCTTCTTTTAGATTCTCTAGGACATTGCCAGTTTGAGAAGGAATTATTGATTAGTGCTGTGATGAAAGGGGCAACTCTTCGGCATATTCCTTTATAAAGGCGGCCGGATATATGTCTGCTTGGCATTTGGGTGGTTACAGGCCTTTTCAAATGTTGGTAGTTTCCGTGGTCATGACTGGGGTGAATTTGAACCAGGGAATGGTGTTGGGGTGGGGGGCACTGATCCAGAGGATGGACAGTTGGTGAGTGTTTTTTTCTTTTGTGCAGTGATTTGGAGTACGGACAGCTTATCAAGGTGATGTTCTTGCACTAGCTGAGATCTTTAGTACAGTTATCTGCTGAGTGAGCTGGTGTTTCAAGTTCGCGTAAGATAGTGAAAAGCTCTCTTGTGCCTGAGATTGATTTTTTAATAATAATAATAATAATAATAATAATAATAATAATAATAATAATAATAATAATAATTTGCATTTATATAGTGCTACAAACCCTCAGGCATCTGAGCACTGCTTATTATTGCCAATGGTGTGTGGTGCTCATTTATCGACGTCAGAAGGAAGAAAGGCTGAGTTTGGCCCTGCTGGGATTCGAACCTGCATCGGCAGGCTCTACACAGATGTCAAAGTGAGCGCTCTACTCGCTGTGTGATCTGACCGGCTAATCATGTCGTATGTGGCGCTTTTAGTTTGCACAATGGCTTGTTTGTACTTTTTGGATAGGGCTTTGAAGTGAAGTTTGTTCTTGTGTGAAGTTATTTTTATCCAGACAGTCTCTGCTACTCTTTTTGAGGAGGGTAGGACTTCAAGACTGGGGGTGTACCAAGAATTAAGGTGGGCACTTAGTTTGGGTTTATGGTTGCTCAACGGCGCTACCTTGTTGATGGCTTTGAGGAAGGTTTGGTTATATAGCTTGAACATGGAGATGGGGTCAGTGTTTGTGTGTGAGTAGGCTGTTCGAGGAAGCAACAGGGGGAGTAGGTGGGCTGGAGAAATGTTACATGAGTTTCTTGAGAGGGAAGCCGCTGCTATTTGGGATACGACAATTGTGGTCTGACCAAGGACAAGCAGCGTTAGCTAGTATGTTGGTGTGGTAGTTGAAATCTGCAAACCCGTCTGTGCAGCCTTTATCATGAGTGAGGCTTGAGATCCGGTGGGAGAAGCCTAGAGATTCAATGGTATTGGCTATGGTGTGTGCATGGGGATCAGATGGGTCATTTAGGCCTAAGTTAACACCTCCCAATAGAATGATTTTGGAGGAAGGCTTTGTGTTGGCAGAGAGAAGTTGCGCAATGACTTCCTCAAAGGAAAGCAGTGTTTTGCTTTTGTGTCAGCAGTGGGGGTGATCCTGTTAGAGATGTGTTCTGGGCTAGCAAGCGTGCATAGTTTGGGTGTAGTGGTGGATTTGGCCCATACTGTGGCTGCTTTATCTAGGGTGCTGGTGGTATGGGTAATGGCTGGGGAATCGGCCTTGTGGATGAAGTCAGAGTTGCATGTGGCATCCCAATTGAGGACATTGGGCTCTGGAGAGCATGTTATTTTTGCATTATGTTTGCAGTATGGGGTTGGGAAGGGATTTTGTTGCGGTCTTGTGGTACCGGGGGTGGTGTCTCTTGATCTGTGGTGTGCATTCCTCCAAGTGATCGGTGTTTTTTTTTTTGTAAGAGGCGTTGACAAAGTCAGCAATAATAGGGGTCACAGTAGGAGCACAAAGTTTGATGATGTGCACAGGACATACATCTCCCTTGCAGTTGAATGGTTTTAGTGTTTGGATAGTCTCCAGTACCATGCTCTGAGACACTTGGGAGAACGAGAAAGATAGCAGGGTGGCTGTTGTGGCTATGGTGGTTGGTGCAGTACTTTTGGGGATGGCCAGAGTGGAGTGTTTAGCTGCAAGATATGTTTTCTTTAGTTTAATTTTTTTTGTGAAGCAGTTCGATTTTATTAGCAAGAGATTCTTGAATGATGGTACAACATTGTTTACCTGCCCTACTGTTAGTGAAAGTGGGTCATAAAAGGTGGCTTTTTTGGAAATAATATTTTTCTTGTAGACAGTGGTGTTGGCAAGGTTTAAAGAGTTGGTCTGAGACAGGTGTCTTGTGGCAAAATGCTCTAGTGCTGTCTTGGTTCGACAAAGGGAGATGAGCTAGCAGGTGAACCAGATGTTGCTAGGCTTGTGGGGTTTAGGGGTATTAAGTTTAGTGAGGCATGTGCACCAATGGTGAGGCTGAGGCCATGATGGTAGTGGTTGGTATTGTCCTCAGGTTCACTGGAACAACGAGGGATGAGTTTGAGCGAGGACAAAAGCATGGACTTAAAGACCTCATGTGTTAGATTCTTGTTGTTTCTGACCATATTCTGTCTTGGGGTGGGGCTTTTTTCAAGGGCGTATTTGGTGTGTAGGAGGTTACATTCTATTAGGTGATGATCTGACCAAGGCACCTGGTTGATAGAAGATATATGGATGCTGGCATTGATAGTGAGAATCCAATCAAGGAAGCACTCTTTAGCATTCATGGGTGCATAGAAATGTTGATAGAAGCTCACATATTGGAGTACCTGCACTAGTGCTGTGTCTTCGGAATCTGTATGGTCATTGTAACATAGGTTAAGGTCACCTAGAATGATGAATTTAGTTAAGGGTTTGAGTAGGGGTATGCTCAGCAAGGGGATGTTGGATTCTGGAGCAGTCAGTGAGTTTGGTTGATGGTAAAGGAGGAGCATATTGTAGGTGTACTGAGAGTTCATACCTACTTTTAGTAGCAGCGTTTCATAGCCTTCAATGGGTGTTGTTGGGATGTTGCGGATAGAGAGGGAGGATTTGGCAATGAGAGCTATGCCTCCTTCAACTGTGTTGGTGCGGTAAGCCCTGAAGATAGTATAGTAAGGGGGATAGCAAGCATGAACAAGGGACCAGAGGCACTATGAAGCCTAGATTCAGTGGTGGCAAGTGGGTCCAGGTAATAGTCTAGAATCTGATTGTAGATTTTAATGGCGTATGCTCCTTAAAGAGAGAACATTTAAGGGAGATATTCTGGGTGGCTAGGGAGGGGGTGAAGGGTGGGTGATCGTAGACGTGGGGATGGGTAAGGGTTTTAGGGGGGACTGGTGCGGGTGGCAATTCTCTGTCTTCTGGTTTCACCTGAGAAGGGGTAGGAGAAACCCAACACGGTGCTAGGGAAAGCAGTGCTGGAGGCAGCAAGGTGCTGAATGGTGCTACTTTACTTTAATTAATTTGTATAGGGCAGCAATGGATCCGGAATCATGAGGATGCTGACAAACAGAAAAGCAGGTGATGACTGAGGCTATAACATAGAAAACATCACAGCGGATGGGTAACCCCTAAACCATGGAACTGGGGAACAACAATATATCACAAGAAAATCCCATAGGGGAAAAAAGGAGTTCACATGGAAGAGTACTATATTAATTTGAGTACTCAATTGTGGAGACTAGAGGCGAAAAAGAGAAGGAAGCCCAGTCATACATATTCACGTTTTCATTTTTAATTTATTACCATTATAAAATAGCATAATATGCAAACATCACGACAAAAAATAAAATAGATGAATTAATTTGTAGTATAAAGTACTTATCAAATCTAATGCTTTACACCATTCAATCGCAATTTGATTGCCACAGTTCATAACCTCGTATTACTCAAGGTAAAATACCACTGTCTCATTTTTAAATTTCATTCAAATAGTGGAAATGCTGTGGAAAAAGCGAATAGTTAACAGTTGGATAAAGTGCTGAATGTAACCAAGTGCTAAGTACCAAATTGTTAATAAGGAATAAAGTACTGAATGCAAAAAAGTGCAAGGTGCCGAATGCAAAAAAGTGCTGGGTGCCTACTGTGCATACATGATCTTCAAATATCATAACAGTTTCGGCGAAATCAACCTATCTGGCTCAATAAAACGAGCCAGTAGTCGCCTTCTTCAGGGCGCACTGAATATTGCAAATGTGAACCTGGAACATACTAATGCTTGAATTTTTGTCTATCATTCAGTAGTTCTCACAGGTAAAACTTTGTACAATTCATGAGGGCTTGATTGTAGATCTGGAAGTCTGTTTAGAGACGTTAACCCTTAAAAAACACATAAAACAAACAAAATAGAAAAAACATAGAAACTTTATGTTAAAATACAGAATATAATAAATGAGCCTCCTAATATTCGATGCCTCTAGCCATACAAATGAAACCTGGGGATATATATATATATTCATCTAAGTTGGTCCAAAAGTGGTGCCGAAAAATGTGTTAGTTTCGATCCGCCACTCAAACAGGACTGATGATGCAAGTAAATTTACATCTAAAAAGACAAAAATAAGAAGCTAAAAGAGATGTCACAAGATTATCTCAAACTTCAATTGCTAAAACACAGTGTCCCCCATCTCCACAGGGAGCAGATCAGTATGTTGTCCCCTCTGTTACCAACCTTAAAATGTTGAATATTTCCAACACTGATCATAACCGCAATGGACTCAATTATGGATACGGATAAAGAATAATCAAAATCCATGAATCTTGGACGATGTGGGGTCCAGTCGGAAGAAGCCAACAACTACAGGGCCATAGATCCCTAAGTGAAAGATATAGAACAAGTTTGCATTTTAATATTTGCAAATCATTGAGTGCAGCGAATACAAAAGCATTTTAAGATGGAAAACAAGCTGCATCAAAATTAGATAGATTCAGACAGACAGGTGGCCTCCGGGCCTTTAAAAAAACTAAAATAAGTGGAATTGAAATATTGAAATAAATTGCAATTTCATCGGACGCAATGGACAGATGCTTGAGTCAGGTAAATACCACCTACACAAGCCTGTCCTTATTTGTCATGCTACAACCGACAATTCTTGACCTCTTCGTGAGCCCATTTTCAACCATTTTCAACCAATATAGTGATATCACAATTCTAATCTAGAAAAATCTTCTCTCTGGGTTTCTAAACGGCCGGCGTGGATTCGCGCCGGCCGACTGGACCCCACATCGTCCAAGATTCATGGATTTTGATTATTCTTTATCCGTATCCATAATTGAGTCCATAGCGGTTATATATATCCCCAGGTTTCATTTGTATGGCTAGAGGCATCGAATATTAGGAGGCTCATTTATTATATTCTGTATTTTAACATAAAGTTTCTATGTTTTTTCTATTTTGTTTGTTTTATGTGTTTTTTAAGGGTTAACGTCTCTAAACAGACTTCCAGATCTACAATCAAGCCCTCATGAATTGTACAAAGTTTTATTTGTGAGAACTACTGAATGATAGACAAAAATTCAAGCATTAGTATGTTCCAGGTTCACATTTGCAATATTCAGTGCGCCCTGAAGAAGGCGACTACTGGCTCGTTTTATTGAGCCAGATAGGTTGATTTCGCCGAAACTGTTATGATATTTGAAGATCATGTATGCACAGTAGGCACCCAGCACTTTTTTGCATTCGGCACCTTGCACTTTTTTGCATTCAGTACTTTATTCCTTATTAACAATTTGGTACTTAGCACTTGGTTACATTCAGCACTTTATCCAACTGTTAACTATTCGCTTTTTCCACAGCATTTCCACTATTTGAATGAAATTTAAAAATGAGACAGTGGTATTTTACCTTGAGTAATACGAGGTTATGAACTGTGGCAATCAAATTGCGATTGAATGGTGTAAAGCATTAGATTTGATAAGTACGTTATACTACAAATTAATTCATCTATTTTATTTTTTGTCGTGATGTTTGCATATTATGCTATTTTATAATGGTAATAAATTAAAAATGAAAACGTGAATATGTATGACTGGGCTTCCTTCTCTTTTTCGCCTCTAGTCTCCACAATTGAGTACTCAAATTAATATAGTACTCTTCCATGTGAACTCCTTTTTTCCCCTTTGGGATTTTCTTGTGATATAACATAGAAAAGCCAGGGGGAGAGTCTATGCAGAACAGAAGCATATGATTAGCCAAACAGCCATGTTTTCAGCTTTTTAAAAAATGGCCCAAGCTTAGTCTGGAACCTGAGAACAAGCAGGAGAGCAGGAGACCATTTCACGCCGAAGGTGCAGCCACTGAGAAAGCCCCCCTTTCTGTCTTCTTGGATCTGCATCCTGGGATCACTAATAGATTAAGATTGTTAGATCTGAGGCCTCTGCTAGCGGCCTTGTTGACAATGAGTTCCCTCAGATAGCATAGCATGATGCCCTCAGACACATGGTGTTCTGGCAGCCAATGCATGGCTCTTCTGGCCTCAGACACATGATCGCATCTAGAAAGGCCCATTACCCCCCTCACGGCCCCATTTTGGATTACTTGAACTCTGCTAGTTTCTGCTTTACTAATACCTGTCAGTTGACTGCAGCATAATCAAATTTTGAGCCAACGATGGCTCTGGCTAGGAACTCTGCATTGGCCTGAGTTATGAGGGGATAATATGCTGCCGCCAAGACCAGGCCCCCCAAGTGGGCCTTCATGGTGAGGTGCTGATCAAAATTGACCCTCATAAACCCAACTTAGATAATGAAAACTGTGTGCCAACAATCAAAAGTTCAGTCTTAGACCTGTTGAGTGACAAGCCATTCAGAACCATCCAGTCTTCAATAATGTCATAGGCTTTGTTCATGTTGGTTTTATATTGATTAAGGGAACCAAACAATGGGATAACACACTGTGTGTCATCAGTGAAATTGGTGAACCAGATCCCTTCCTGCTCAAGCAGTGCAGAAAAGAGGGCCATAAACCTTTTGTATGAACAAGGGAAGAGACTCGCTGTGGGACACAGAATTCGATTGGTATAGAAACCGCCTCAGCTGTCTTGGAACAAACTCTACTTTCTCTATTATTGAGAAAGGATGCAACCCAGCGAGCCCCATCTGGGGAAAAGTTTACCACTTCTTTGAACCTGGAAACCATCAGTGGGTGGGTTACCAGGTCAAAAGCAGCAGAAAGATCAAGGAGCAGAAGCATGGGGGAGAACCTTTATCCATACGCGCAAGGAGTCTGGATTTTAATTCCAATAGTGCCATTTCTGTACTGTGTCCAGCTCCGAATCCCGATTGTCGGCAGTTCAGGATGGGGACATTATTTAGGTTTTTGGCCACTTGCTTATATGCTACCCGATCCAAGATCTTAAACAGGAATGCATTATTGGCGATAGGCCTATTGTTTAATGGATGTGCCTTGGGGTACCCCGATTTTTTCAATAGGGGGGACACCCATGACTGTTTAAGATCATCTGCCACCATGCCTTCCATGAGCAAGGTGTTCACAAATTTCTGAATAACTGCAAGCAGGGTCGGTGGACAGGTTTTTATTATACCAGCTGAGCATGGGTCTCCCTTGCAGTTTGTAGTTTTAAGATGAACCACTACCTCTGTCAAGTCCTCCAAAGAAATAGGGAAGAAACTGAATGCAGGGACAGTGGGACATCTTCTGAAGCCCTCAGCACTCATCTTGCTTTCCTCTACTAGAGCAGCATCTTTCTTACTGGATATGTTCTCCTTGATGCCTTGAAGTTTCTTAACTAAACATGCCGGCACCATGCTAGTGCATGAAATGCTGGAGGAAGAAGAGGGCTGGATGGCTATAGGGCAGGCAATGCTAGAGGCAACAAGGTGCTGGATGGCACTAGGGCAGGCAATGCCAGAGGTAGCAACGGGCTGGATTGTGCTAGGGCAAGCAATGCCGGAGGCAGCAAGGAGCTGGAAGGCACTGAGGCAGGCAATACTGGAGACAGCAGAGAGCTGAATGGAGCTAGGGCAGTCAATGCTGGAGGAAACAGGGCACTGGATGGCAGTAGGTAAGTACATAATGGCATAGTGGATGGCAACGCTGGGGCAGGAAAGGAGTTGACCTGCGAAGGAGGCACAGGCTCTTTTGAGGAAGCAACTGGTGCATGTTGCAGTTGGCTAATACATTGGGGCTGCTTGAGGAGACTTGAGTGCAGCTTTTTGGCATATTTTCTGGGCTGGATGAACTGGTGGTGGTATGAACGGAGCCAGAAATAGGATGGATGGTATGTGTGGTTTGCCGGCACATAGCTTGTTGCAGCATTTGGTGGTGGCGTCAGGTGAGGTGTCACTACATACTCGTGAAGGGTGTGCGTGATGGGTGGACTTTTGAGTTAGAGCACAGCTGTGTATGTCTATATGCAAACAGCTAACATTGCGGGCCTTCCAAACAGTGTCACATGACCACGTGTATGCACGCAGCATGATGACGTGTTTGCAAATGCATCCTCACATTGCGATCAGGTCTGTGCTTTGCGGACAGTTTGTAACTGCTCTTTCAACTGATCTAGGAACTTTCAAGCTCAAAATGTACACTTGCACAGCTCCTACACCTATTCTTACTCATTATCCATTAACATGTCTAGCACACAACACATACTTTAAATAATATTTGCAAAACTGCTATTTATCTTAAAAATGGCATCATCTATTGCCATCCCACCTCCCCAAGAGGCACTGTCACCACTCCAAGCTGGAGGATGTAGAAAACAACAAAAGTGCTGTACTTCAAAAGACAATAAAAAGGACCAAGAAAATGAGGTAGAGGAAGTGCCTACCTCTAGCACCAAGAGAGAATCAGGGGTATGGCACTTCTTTACCACTGTTGGAAATGTACCACTGGGTAAATCTATGAAAGTTAAATGCACTGAGTGCAGGTCGTGGACTACCTGGACAGTACACCTACATGGACCACATCCATGTGCCGCCACACCCAATCCAACAACTGCTATGCTCTCAGAAAGGCTGTTCCTTTCTTAGCAAATAGTAGGCTGTCTTCCTCCACCTCACATTGCGCAACCAGTACTGTAAGCACACAGCCTACTTCTGTGTGACACAAAATCCGACCAGCTACCTTCAAGCAATAAAAGAGGATGTTGTTCCATATATTTCGAAGACAACAGTCCTCTGCATATATTGCAATGCACTACCCTACAGAGGGGAGGAATTTCGAAGTGCTTTTGAAACTATAATCAAAGAGCATGAGAAACACTGCCCCTACCTTTGATGTAGCACACGTGCAACATCTTCCCCCGTAAACCTGTCCCTCTATATTACTGCTTGGTACCTATTCCCTCATTTCCTGCCCCACCTTCCATTGTGATTTTTCCTGAAAAAAAAGGAATAATAAAAGTTCCTTTATGAACCATGATTCAAAGTTAAAAAATAGTACTAACAAAAGTAATCTTATAGAATCTGTCTACTTTACATTTCTCAATAAAGTAGATAAACTCAATAAGATTCTATCGGCCAAATTTCAAAGGCCTTTGTGGCACTGATTACATTTGCCGGCCCCTAATGCTACCATATCTGTACGCTCAGAATGAGCTCCACCTAGTTTAATGACATTAGTGGCCAGCATAGCAAACGTACCCATCATCACCAACGTCAAAAATGTATGTAAGGCAGAACAATGATCTTAAACACAGACATCCACAACAAATGCAAAACGCTTGAGTCTTTTCACAAAAATCATGGAAACATTTTATTTTGAAGAAATTAGCAATAACCGGGACCGTAACACATACTTTTCATTTTCATGCAACCATGAAAACATTCAATTAAGTCCACGAAAATGTTGTTAACTTTTTTTAACACAGTTCATAGCTACCGAATTTCGCAGCATTCACAATTTTAGTGAAACTGTTAAAGGTAATCTTCTAATGCCAAATATGAGCATCGATCCATCAGTGCAAGTCTTTGGGCCTCATTATGATACTGGAGGTAGCTGTGCCGGTAAAACCGACATGGCTGACGCTGGTATCATTTTCTTTCCGGTGCCCGCAAATGGGCAAATACTGGGTCATTACGGCCTTGCCGGACCCAGTAATTGCCCATTTGTTTGTGCCAGAAAAAAATTCCCCCCATTCCCATTGGCCCTATAGGGCACCATTGCTATGCACCCCAGAATCTAGACACTGACCACAATACAATTAACTGTATAACAAGTACGTATCATACACGGTCAGCAAATAAAACTCACCCCAGCTCCCTGCAATCAAAATAAAGTCTGAGGTCACCAAAATTGACTGCGGTCCCCGGCGGCATTTGCAAACCCCTTTGCCACCTATAAAACAGCTCTACATCACCTTCATTCAACTTCCCTACCATTTCTACACCCTCATTCAGCCATCAAATAACCCCAAATTTCTTTCACAAAGCTGTCCGTTCAGAATCCTGCCCGCAAACTATGCCACGAGCAGCTATGGCACCTGTCCGGTCTTTTTCAACCCACAAAAATAGATCCATATCATCTTTTTCCACTCCCCCACCGTTCCCAGCCCTTCCGTCCACCGCCAAATAACTAAAAAGGTGTTTTCCAAACATTTTCCCCACTGCAAAGTCTGCGGTCAGCTGCGACTGTCCGCAAATCCAACTTGGCAGGCGTTTCCAAAAATGTGACACATCACATGTTTTGTGTTGGCCAATCATCAGGCGCATGACCCCCCAGACCAATAGAATACCCATACATGGAGCGAAAAGGAAAGTGACTTTGATCCCAGATATCACAATTCTTTTTCACCCTACTTTTTGTTTGTTTTAAAAAAAAACTACTGGATGGATTTATACCAAAATTACAAAAGCACACATTGAGGACCAAGTCGCTATTCCTGCCACAAAATAGAAAAAACACACATTTTGGGACCCCCCCTATAACTTTGCCTCCCCTTGATGAAACCTCACCAAACTTTGAAGTATCGATTTGACTGGGACTTTTTGCAAAGTCTTGTGAGTATTCTGTCCAGGATTTGAGGTTATAAGCTGCCCAAAAAGTGTTCTTATACATTGAGCAGTAGCGACCCTGTAGTTATGGTTAAATTGCTAAACCCATAGGAAGAGCTCTTTTTGGGCGGCTTATAAATTCGCACCCCCTGGAGGAATCTTCACCAAACTTTGCAAAAAAAGTATATGACCCACTCTGAAAGTTTGGTGAGGTTTGGTCCCGGGGGGTCAAAGTTATAGGGGGGTCCCAAATTTTTTTTTTCCCCTAGACTGAATGGAGAAAAAACTGTCGCGTCTACAGCCTAAACCGCTGGAAGGATTTTCACCAAATTTGCCACAGGAGCGGCAGCTTGGCCCCGAAAGCATGCTTTTGTAAATTTGGTGAAAATCTGTCCAGTAGTTCTTTTAAAATGCCCAAAAAGTAGGTCTACAAAAAGTAGTGATGTCTATGTCCGCCCTGCGGACACACTTCCCTGTTCGCTCTGTGGACAGGACACCGGTTGGATAATCGGCTTGCATCATGTCCGCGGACACGCAACGTGCTCTCTGATTGGCTGGGATGAGGCATGTGGTGCGTCAAATTGTTTCGATGCGCCCGCCATATTGGATGTGCAGACATGCGCTGGAAGTGAGAATAAATCAAATTTTGGGAAGTGTGTTGGTGTGTATGAGTGCTTGGAGAGGGTGGGGGAGTAAGAGATGGGTCAAAGGCAGTATTTGTTTAGGTGGGAGAAGTCCGTGATATGTTTGCGGTTGTCCGCGGACATACTAGACACTGGGCGCACTACTGGCTATTTTAGTTTAGTATGATGTTGGTTTTGGGTCATTAGAAGAGCATTGGGTGAAGAGGGTATGTATTGAAGAGTGTGTACGTTGGCTGTAATTATTTTTTAGAATGTTAATTGAAGTGCACAGTTTAGAGGTGGATGTATCATGTTTTTGGGTTGTGGTCGTTTGGTAGGTGTTTGTTTCTATGGGTGTGTTATGCTGCAGTGGTTGTGGCCAGCGCCTAGAGTCTTGGGTGCATGGCTGAGGCCTTCGGCCATGCACCCAAGACTCTAGGCCCTGGCCACAACCACCGCAACATAACTCTACAATGCTACCAAACATTTTGATTGTGGTATGTGGGCTGCTTAGGGGATATGTTTTCATAAATGTGAGTACTGATTGGAAGTAGTGTAATAGTTTTTATAGGATAGTGAGATGATGTGTGGATTGGTGAGGAGAAGCACTTACTTTTTGGGATGGAAAGAGTAGGTTTCTTCTGAGTTCTCGTTCATACTTCAGACGCTGTTAATGTAGACATGGATTTCTTTGTTTTTGCAGTAGTAGTGCTTTCTGATAACTGTGAATAGCATGCACATGCACTTTTCTTTGCCTATGTGTATATTTTATTTAGAATATGTTAGTTGAATGTGCTTTAGAAATGAGTACAATAGTAAGTGCACAGAGCACACTTGGCTTTGTAAGGCGGTGTTATTGGATGTTCGGAGAAAGAAGAAACAATTGTATGCTTTGTTTGGTATTTTTACAGGGTAAATGGCAGGAACTGTATGCAAAAGTATGCAATGTATGTATTTGTGAAGGTGTGGGAAATAAATCAGAAGGATTTGATGGGGACAGCAGCTTATTACTCAGTAGGTGATTACTAAAGTACTGGGTGATTCTGTGGTGCTTGTGGATGGGCGAGTCTGAAATAAAGTATGGTTTGCAAGGAAGGACCTGGTGCTTATGTTGCAGACTGAAGGGAAGGGGGGAGATGTTGTATGTCTTGCTTTACAACACTGTACATAGTTGTAGATGATGTGATAGATATGACTGCACTTGTGCATAGTTGAATGCTATTGTGAAATCTAGCACGGAATGCACAACCAGCTGGAATGAGAGAGCTGTCTAGATTGGAAGAACAGTTGTAGAGCCAGTGGTGTTGTTTCAGCTGGGAGCCTTTCAAATGGTATTGGCTATCTGTGTGCATAAATAAAGATGCATGTACTAATCCTGGCAGTGTGTAATATTATGATACACTAGAACGCCTGTTTCCATAATTATACTGTTAGTTCTCCCCTCGTTTAACCTAAAATGGCACTTTGTTAGATAGCTGTATGTGTTGTGTCTGATTACTAATATAGAAATGTGTAAAGGAAGTTGAAATGATAGCATGTATGTGAAATATGTAGAATGTATAGAAAGGAAATTGTATGTACACCTTATGCCCTATAATGCATTAAATGCTATCATGGTTGAAATCTGGTGAAATACGTGGCAGTGGTTACAGAAATGATAGAATGAATGAAGAAAATAACAGTTTGCACATTGCAGTTAATAATATGGGTAAATAAAAGTGTGGAGAGCAGACAACTTTGCAAGTGACACTTGATCATAGCAGATGGGAGAAATGACAGTAAGCTTGGTTTACAGATTACACAGGGTAAGTGGCAGTCACTCTGTTTATATGCATCTATTCAAGAGATTTACATGTACCATACATGCCAATCCTCCCGATTCCGGTCGGAGACTCCCCATTTTTCTGTGAAAAATATTGTTATTTTTCACGTTCTCCTGCCGAAAATACATCTTTGCCCAATGCATTCTTATGACACAAATGTTGTCTACCTATTTTTCAGAGGAAATGTCCCTCCCAGGTGAGGGAAAGTGCAGAGAGTGAAGTGGAAAGTGTAGAAGGGCAGCCCCAGTGTTACTTACGTGCTTCGCGGATAGCGGGCAGTTCGCCGACAGGCCAAGGCACATCTGGGGCTTCCAAACATGAAATGGGAGTATAATTTGGGGATTGGCCAATCAGGTGTTGAGGTTATGCTTCGTATTGAGAGAGTCTGCGTGTAGTGAAGATGGCAGAGGTGGAGAAAGTCAGGGTGGTGGCACTTGGAGATATGTTTGTGAATGGTTTGGAGCAGTATGCAAAATGTAGGAATGTGGGAAAGAATTTTGATGTAAAAGGAGTTGAGGTGGTGTGGAGCACTGTGCCTGGTTTCAATTGGCAGGAAATGGTAGAAGTTTGCCAAGATATGTCTAGGGTTAATAGTCCACATGTGGTTGCGCTGAACTGTGGTGCTTTGCATTTGGGTTGTGTCAGTGCCCCTACTTTGTTAAACGATCTATAACACATGGTTGAGGCAGTAATGAAACTACTTCCAAATGACAAGGTCATTTTTTCTAGTTTCGTGCCTAGGGCAATATTGGACAAAAGTTCTGTTTTTTGTCCTCAGAAAAATATTGCTAGGTGTTTAATCAACCGAGGCATGTTTGCTTTTATGCTCAGAGCTGGCATGTTCTTTTGAACAATGACAACATTGACTCTGGTAATGTTGATTACTTTAAAAAAGATGGAATGTCTTTATCTTTTGTGGGAAATGCCATGTTGTTTTGGAACATAAGGGTTGCTTTGGAGAAGCTAATGTGAAGATTTTTGAAGAAAAATAAGAAAAAAAAGAAAATACAAAATAAAAGGTGTTTCTGGCGCATCTACAAAAAAACAAAAAAAGGCTCTTTTCAGAGCCAACCTCAAGGGGGAAATGGTGCACACTATTTAAATTTTAATTCCCCACGCTCAGATTTTTCTATTTGTCCGCGGACATTGCTGTTGTCCGCAAACAGCGTGTATTACATACAGGGATTTTGAGGAGGATGCAAATGTGACATAACACAGCAACGGATTGGTCAATAGGTTTTGCTGTGTGTGATGTGTGAGCAGAGAGTTTGTCAGAAAGTATTTTTCCTGAGAGGAGAGGAGGTAGCTATGGCTGTGTGTTTCAGAAAGCAGATTGTCTGGATTTTGGGAGATTTGTGAATAAGTTGGTTGGAGGTGCATGCAGATCGCTGCAGAGTGGTTGTACATCTTGGATTCCCTCATGTGGAAGTGCACTGGCATGGAGTGCGTGGAATGAAGTGGCTGGATTTGGTACCTCTTTGTGCTACTTTGGTGACACTGTGTCATCCAGATGTTATTATTATTCATTGGGCAGGGAACAGTTTAGGACATGTTTCTTGGATCTCCTTGCAATTTTCAATGAAAGAAGTACTTGGGAATGTCATGGACATGTAGCCAAACTCCAGAGAATTTTTTTCCCGTATTGTGAAGAGACAAATGTGGCTGCGTTCTTCTTCATTTGGTCCACAAATGGAGAAAGCAAGGCGCAATGTTAAGAAGGCATTCTGTGCCTTTTTGAGAGATGTTGGTATGTCCTCTTTTTACAATGAAAACATTATGTTTCATAGCGCACACATTTTCCGAGGAGATGGAGTGCATCTTACTTATGCCGGCAATCAGATTTTTCTGCGAAATATACAAAATGCATTGCAACCTTTTTTGGAATTACAGCAATCCATTTTGCAGTAGGTGTTAACCATTTGAAGTTTTCGTAACACAAAGAAACACCACAAAATGGCTCTTTTCAGAGCCACCACTTCCTCCCAGAGAAAAGGGCAATGGTCGTGACAGGGCAGCACTGCAAAGAGTTTAGAGGTCAGCGGGGCACGGACTTGTAAAAATGCACAGGACCTTGCACATTTCATTGACACTTCTGTTTTTGAAATGTGAAAGGCAGCTCTGAATAGAGCCTTTTTTTTTTGGTTTTGTAAACACGACACACAGGGAAAGGAAGGGAAAGGAGGGTAAGGAAGGGACACCAACCACGAGGATAAGAAAGCGCAGGTGACGAGAGGAAGATGTAGGGTGGGCCTTATTCAGGTAGGTAGCAGTTCTTCTCATGCTCATTGACCACAGTCTCGAAAGCACTTAGAAATTTCTCCCCCCTGCAGAGTACTGCGTCGCAATACTGTGAACCTCGAAAAGTAAGGATCAACAGCATCATGTATGGCCTGCCAGGAAGCTGGAGGGATGCGCTGCCGCACAGGAGTGTCTCTTGTGGTGGCAGGAGGGGAAACAAAGGATGCTGTAGGGGAACTCAACCTACTACGTTTATCGCAAGGTACAACCTTACAAATAGCCCCACCGTGGAACAATTTTAGATGTTGCTTCATTGAGGTAGTACCATAGCTGTACAAAGCCGCTTTCCCACGACTCAGCACCATCTTGCACTGATTGCAGGTCACCTTGTGTGCACATGCTTTTGGTACTCCATCAACAGTGGTAAATAACCTTCACACCCAAGATTCATGGTGAGAACTAGTAGTAGGGATTTCCACTACCTCATCCTCCTCATCCTCTTCTTCACTCTCCTCTGTATCCTGACACCTGTTCCCCTCAGCAGGCCCTCCGGGAGGTGTTGGTGGTGGAGGGGGTAGGGGTGCTGCTGAGACAACAGTAGCACCAGCAGCAGCCGTGAATGCCATCAGGACAGCTACTTCAAAGAGCAAGAACAATCCAATGGAACAAGGAGCAGCTCTGGGGTTTGGCCTTTTATAGGGGTGCTGGGGCATGCTTTGCAGACACCCACGCTGTCCTCGAACATTTCAAACACCAAGAAAGGGCTAAAAAAATTCAAAAAAGTATGCAGATCGCCAGGGACATAGTGTGGGACATGTGCAAGGGTGAACTTTCCTATCTTGGATTGCTGAAAAAAAAATACTTTTTGGGTGTCCGGGGGCCCGGACAGTGTTCATTATGCTTAGCACGGGTGCGGTCACATGATGACGTTGAGGACACGTTGGCGAATGGAACAGCTGTCCGTAGGACACCAAATGTTCAGGGTCGGGTCTACGCATGTGTGCAGGTGCTCTATGGATAGGGTTCCAGTCCACAAACTAATTAAAAAGTTCTACACATTGCAACGGTCAGTTGCGGACAGGCACGATGTTCGTAGGGGCAAGTGGTGTGCTACCGATGCGCGCGGGTGTTCTGCAGACAGTGTTCAGGTCCCCGAACAAAATAAAATAAATGTGTGTCACAACTTTGCGGACAGGCCGCCGGCCTATGTGTTCTACGGACATATTCATTCTGGTAACAGACAATGCGAATAGGGTGAATGTTCTTAGGACACTTTATTTTGCATAGCTACGAACATGCGGACGTCTTTAGTGTTCTGCGGACACCCCCATTTTGACTACGGCCATTCAAACAGGTAGTGTCCTTAGGACACCCCCATTTTGGTTAATTATGGCAGGCGGACATCTTGTGTGTCCTAAGGACACTTCCATCTTTATTGAGGACAGTGCGAACAGGTATAGTGTCCTTAGGACAACCCCATTTTGGTACTAACAACTCACTTAATATTTTATTATTGTATAAAAGTATAAAAATTATGAAAGAGAGGGGGAACCAGAAACTGAAACAAATACAGGGGAATTAGGGGTTTGGACATGATGGATGGAAGGGGAGGAAGGGAATGAAGTCTCCTCATAACAGTTTTTTTGCTGGGGAGGTTTTGGGGCTAGGTGGCTGGGAAATGGAGAGGGGGAACAGGTACATGGGGGACAGTGATATTTTATGTTTTCTTTTATGTGGCCCTCCACAAAGTTTTTTAAAAGAATTACATTTTTCATTAACATATCCATTTTTAGCTCCATTTGCTGCAGAGGATTGTCTGACATCTCTCTTGGTATATTATTTTTAATGTCTGTATGGTCTGTTAAAAAGAACAATGTATTAAGTACACATAAAGTAATGGATATTAGCTTATATAGAGAAGTGTAGTATCTACCATTAGTATCACTGTCTTCACTCATTTCATCCCGAGGAAAATTGTCTTCCAGCAATTGCAAAGTACTGGACATTTCTGTGTAAATAAAAAAAAATAATAATAGTTTTGGTGTACCTTATACAGAACATTTATAAATATATACAATAAATGTAGTGTACTCACTAGTTTCTTGCTAAGTTTTGCTGTTACTGCTGCGTTGGTGTCCTGCTGATTTTCTGTGAGGTAATTCTTTTGGAGACATATTTATTGTGTTTTGGTATATTCCACTATGTTGCATATGCAATGTAATTGGACAGTGATGTCTTACATCATTTCACTTCTTATTTATTATTCAATGTAATTTATTTATGTGCTGCTTTTTGAACATGTATAGTGTTTTTTATTGATGATATAACAATTTAAGATACCTCCTGGGTTTTTGGATAGTGTTGATGTTGTCCGAGTCCGTCCGCGAACAGGCGCATGGTCCGCAGATATCAGACCCTCTAGCTCAGGTAGGGGGTTCAGTATGTTCTATGTTATATGTATATAAACTAAGGGCATCCTAGTAAACATTTATCAAATTTACATTATCATTACATTAATGCAGTGAACAAACATAGTTACAGGAACATTATGTGTAAGTTTTGCTACTAAAAACCTATGACATTCAGTAACAAATCTCTGTTAAGGGGGCGTTACGGTTCCAAGTAAAACCAAAAAAACCCTGAAATTCGCCAGTTATGGTAAGCTAAGCAACCATACCTCGCACCACCACCGTGCACTGGTAAGACCCACACCCATGACATCAAAGATGACATCACAAATGTCCCCAGAGAGAAAATGAGTGACGATAACCTCTCCAAACGTATACAATACAAATTATTTTACTTTCAACAAATAATGTACTTTGCACACACCTTACTAAAATAATTATTTCTATTTCTCTTACAGTACATAGTTTTCATGGCAAAAGCACGCCACAGTTTCATCATTTACAGAATCAGAAAGAGAAGTTGTATCCCTGAATGTAAGCCCTGAGACAGAAGGGCTGGAGTAAAGCTGTTGGGCTGTGGCAGCGCTGTTATTTCTATAAATGCGACAGAAACATTGAAAGCAACAAACTGTAGGAGTGCTGCTGTACGAGAGGATAGAAGGAGCACAGTTCAGCAATCCTTCTCTGCAGCTGCTTGCACAAACTTTATTTAAGGCAGGTAGGTGAAAAGGATGCCTTTGGCTTAATTATTTCCTGACTGACGATCAAGTCACGTGACAGCCAGCTGAGCTAATCAACATGCCCAGAGCGCCCTTGCGGCGTAAGCCCTGAGACAGAAGGGCTGGAGTAACGTTGTTGGGCTGTTTGGCGGCTTTGGCGCATAGAGCGCCACCACTGTTCTGTCGGGGGCTCTGAATCAGAAAACTGCATGACTACCCTTCATTGCTGCAAATCAGCAGATCGGGAGTGGCAGCTGAGAGGGAGAACACTATCGAAAACCAACTATTGTCAAGACTCACCGAAAGACACCACAACAGCACGGTAAGCACTGTACTACCGACTTTCATATACAGAGATCCTTGTCCCCTTACTCCATCTACCTCTCCATTTTGTCCATCTCCCAAATCAAACATTAGCATTTAAGGCATTTCGGGAGAAGGAAATACAACAAAAAAAAAGGGGAAAGGGGAAGGAAAAAAAAAAAGCCCAATACCAGACTGGGAAATCTCAAGCAACATATCCCCTGGGGAGGGCGGTAATTAGGAAGCCTGGGAAGTAGACATCCCTTACTCCACCCAAACCTGTCAGAAGAGAGCAAAGAGATAAACAAAAAGAGAATAAATAGAAAGAACAGGAAAACAATAATCTGACATCTAAATAAATAAATCAGTTGGCAACACCAGCTCCTAGAATGTAACTAAGGAGCACAGTGCATTCGGATATAACAAAAGCACCAGAGTGGGACGGCTCTTACCTGGAGCCAGTGGTGCATTCCACCACGGTAGGGTCACCTACAGATAGGAGAGAGCAAGAACTCATAATGCCTAATCAACATTCAGAGGAGGCACAAATTCATACCCCTAATCTAGGGTCAGAAGAGGGGTGAACTGAAAACAAAAATCAGGCGGAATGGCGGAATCACTGGAAAAAAGGGCTGCAGTATACAGTCACCACCAGAAACATACAGAAAAAAATCAAGGAGTATTTTGAGAAAAGTAGAAGTTTGGATGAACTGGTGGAATATCCAACAAAGGACTTAACACACCAGAGAGAAGAAGATGACATGAGGCAAAAACCAGGTGGAAAACAACAGACAACACAGGAAAGCATCGACAGCGAGATGGAAACTGAGAAGGAAGAAGAAAGAGAAATCTTAGAGACAAATAGAGGAAACCCCTCAATTGAGAGTTACAACAATGAATCCTCAGAAGAAGGAAGAGGAAACAAGCAAGACTGAACTCCGCCTACAAGTGGGGCAACCTTGAGTGCTCTCAATTATGTCTTAAATTCTCTGGTGTCAGTATTTGAACTATTGAAAGGGGAGGTTCAATCTCAAACAGGTATTGTCATGGAACTAACCAACGAAGTAACAAGATGAGAAGCATCAATGGTCGGCCTCAGCAATGTGATGAACACTGTAATAACTCCATCAATAGAAGAGACAACAAAGTCTCCTTAAACCACAGAAAAGAAAAGGCTCTTCTCCAAACCCTTATGAAAGATCTTGGGAAAGCAGAAGAGTCCGGAAGAGATCAGATGTTTAAGGCTATGTGGAACTGGAATGAAAAACCAGCGCAAAAAGATACTGGATTTGAAATTCCTAAATTATGGTTAAAGATGGTGCCAAAACGAGCGTAGACGAAATCCCTCAGCAGAACGGCAATACTATCCATAATCAAAACAAACAGAAACCTCTACTTATTCTCTACAGAATATCTTGAGTATGTGAAATTTCCAGACCGGGAAAACTTGTTCCTAGTAGAGATAGGATTGAGCTCAACAAAAGCCTTTCCAGCAATCCTAAATGCAAGTAAAGAATTAGAACAAGAAGGGCTAACCATATATACGTCTGATCCCGCAAAAACCCAGCTACAGATGAATGAACAAGATCAACAAAATAAACTGACCCAAATGGAAAGCAGGCCCCGCAGGGACGTGACTGGAGAAGGGAAAAAGCCATCTGAAAAGGAAGTATCAATTCAAGAAAAAAACATTAGCGGCCCTACCCGACATACTCATGCAAGTCCTGAAAAGCATGGGGATAGGAGTTCAGAATCTTTAGGCAGAAAGAGCTGAATGTGGTTAGTTGGAAAAAGAGGCTCCAGCAAATTCAGGGCAAAAGAAGTGAAAAATTATCTATTGGAGAAAATGGACATACTGGCTTTCCCGGAAACATGGCTAGTAAACCCAATAGAAATAGAGGGATTTACAACATGTTGCTTACCAGCGAGCCAAAAGCAAAAGGGAGGCCGACGGGAGGTTTAATCACTGCTATTAGAAATAGCACTTTCAAATATTCCACAAAGATATGGAAAGATGAAAGTGGAATCCTGGCCTGTAAAGTCCACCCCTCAGAAAATCAAAAAGAAGCTGCCCTAATAGTGATCAATATGTACTGGAACCCGGTATCCATCAAAATCCAACTTTTCCAGGATAAGCTAGCAGAAATTTTGTGAACGATCAAGACAAGTGGCAAGACGCATAGATTCTGCTAGCAGGTGATTTTAATGCAGAATGTATAAAAGTCAAAAAGAGCAGGGGGGAGGACAGCACACAACCCTTATCAAATAAAGGGAAAGCTAGGCTAGATTTCACCAAAGATTGGGACCTGAAAATGATGAACAATGAAAGCCAAGGATGTGAAGAGCCCTGTATGACATGGCAAAGAGGGAAATTAGCCTCTGTATTGGACTATATTTGTGTCAGTGAGAATCTCTTCACCTGGAAATCACTACTAAAAAAAGAAAATGGAGGAAGTGACCGCTCAAGACTGGAACTATTAATTAACTATGATTCTGGTCTTATAAACATAGTTCACAATCAAGAAATAATAGGAACAAAATGCAAAGTAAGATTAAGAAAATATGGACAAGGAGGGAGATTCCTCAACAAAAACTACTAAACATGTCAGGAAAGACAGCCCAAGAGATAGGCAGCCCAAAGAAATGCGTGTCCACCCTATGGTCACTTGTCCCTCCTAAAATGCCATCAAGAAATGGAAAACAGATACACCTCCATAGTGTTGATGAAGAAACAAGACAAAGGAAAAGAACCCTGAGAAAAACCATCAGAGACCTAAAAAGCCAAAAGCTCAACAGTGAAGATCACTCTCAGCAACTGAAAACAATTAGACGCAACTATAAAGCATGGTCAAAGAACCACAAATTCATGCTTCATCACAACGAGGGGGAGGAGATACTAAAATTAGTTTCGTCTTCATCATCAAGAAGTTTTTGGTCACTGATACGAGAACTAGAATCAAGCTCCAGCAGTACATTATGCAATCTGGTCCCAGAGAGAATCTGGGTGGAATATCTGCTAAAGGAAATTCGAAACACATCAAAAGAACAGAATTGTCCACCCTTAGACAAAGATTGGGAACTGCGAATAGAGGAGGAGGATATTATGGAAATCATATCCAAAGCCTCATCATCAAGAGCAGCAGGGCCAAACGGTCTCACATACCAGGTACTTAGGGAAAACCCAAAGTTATGGGCCAAGCTGTTGAGAAGGCTCTTCAAGGAGATACTGAAGCAAAGGAGCTTTCCACCATCATGGAAAACTGCCGTGATCATACCATTCTTTAAGGAGGGCGATAGGGTAAATCCATCAAACTATAGACCCATCGCCCTCCTAGACATTGATCGCAAAATATTTATGAGACTGGTACTGAATGAGCTGTCGTCTTGGACAGAACAAGAGGGGGTACTTTCCAGATGCCAAACAGGCTTCGGAAAAGGATTATCAACGGCTCTGAATGGATCCTTATTAAACATACTAAGTGAAACAACAAGAGACAGAGGAGCAACACCCCTATATGGAACCTGGATTGGCCTCTCCAAGGCTTTCGATCAGATCGATAGAGCGAACCTATGGCACAAACTCAGGAAAAAAGGAATATCGGAGTCACTGCTATCAATGCTAATGGAACTACATAGGGGTACAAGCATAAGAGTTTGCCTAGATAACATTGGTCATCTCTCCGAGGCAGTTCCAGTGGAAAGGGGGTAAGACAGGGCTGCTTGGGGGCACCCACCTTCTTTAACCTGTTCTTAGAAGACAAAGGAGAGCATTTAAGTATGTCTGCACTGGCAAGTCCGATGATAAATGGCAGGAAAATATTCTGGATTGCCTATGCGGACAACATCATCCTGCTGGACAGAACAGCCATTGGACTACAAAGACTGTTAGATATTCTGGGCAAATATGCCAAGAAGAACGGGTTGACAATAAACCCTAAAATTCAAAAATCCTAGTTTTCAAACATCCAAGGAAGAAGACAGCATATAATCACTGGTCTCTGGATGGACAAAGAATTCCCCAAGTTGAAAACATTAAATATCTGGGATATATGATCTATGCAAGTCCAGCCAACCACAAAGTGGAGGGAGACACTATTTCCAAAACACAAGCATTAATCCCCCAACTGATCAAAATCAGAAACAGATTCTGTAAGTTCTCAATTGTCCCAATGGTAAAATACTACCTGAGCAAAATAGTTCCAGTCCTATTAAATGGATTAGAAGACAAACCACAACTATGGAACTTCAATTGGGACAACATTGAAGGAAGATTCTGGAAAAAAGCCCTAAACCTGCCATGGTGTACATCAGGGGGTCAACTACGTTTTGAATTAGGATTGAAATCATTGAACTGCATGACAGACTGGAAGCTAACATCCTTCTACAGAGAAATCATAAACCCCAAAAAGGGCTCCCTATATGAAGACAGCAATGAGCATCACAGGAATGCAAGATCTGAAATCCTACAGACCTTGGATAAAAAAATAAAAATGATAATATCAAAAACAGAAACATGGACATTCTGATGGAAAACCCACTGAAGATAAAGCAGGAGCTGGCAACCCTGGGCTGGATAAAAACAATAGAAGAAACAAGATTCACAAGATCAAGGAACACTTTTCTTACAGTGGATAAAAAAATAGGTTCACTGCCAAAGTACTTAGGAAAATTTCTGGATGAAAAAACTAGATACAACTTCCTCAGAGCAAGAATGAACATTCTACTAACGGGGGAAATTCAGAACATTCGGAAACAATCAGAAAAGACAGTGATCTACTGTAAAGACTGCGCAACTCCAGGAAATGTTAAATATTAAATGTTAAATCAAACTCTAAAGCACTTGCTTATCGAATGCAAGGGAACATGGAACCTGTGATTGAAAAAATTAGGAAGATTTGTAGAGAGAACCGAATGACTAATATCAGAAAACACATGGCACTGAAAAATCACAGGCCACGAGATTCAGCTAACGGCAGCAGTGGTGAACTTTGTGCAATCTCTACATCTACTATAGAGGAATAAAAGCTACTCTGCTTCCCCTCCCTTAGAGGGGCTAGAAAGCAATCGACCTGAATTTATTGACTTTAGAGAAGAGCTCATACCCCTTAACTTTCTTTTATTCTTTGCTTCTTTTTGAATGTGGTATAAAAAGATCGTAAAGGTTTCTTTTTCATGCATGTCAGACAGAAAATGTAGACCATATACAATAAAACTAAAAAAAAATGTAAATACATAAATCAAGAAAATTGGATAAACTAAGTAATGATGTCAATGAATGTGTACAATACATCAAAGATCACCTCATTAAAAATATTCCTTATCACTGTCCTACTTGAAACTGTACCCCTTATCCCCTGCAAACATCCCCATAAAATTCTGAACATTTTGATCAAAGAAGATTTGATTCGACCTCAGTCCCTTCCTCCTCTCATAATTATTCGCCACAAATGCCAAATTCTCCTATTTATGTTTTCCATTCCGATACCCCATCTCTTTCTTAAATAAATATATTCTTTGTACTACAAATGTTTTGTTTATTGTTGTGTGGCATTCAATTGTTTTATAGAAAATGCAGGTGCCCCCGGACGGGCGAAATGTCTGGTCATGTCTGCGATCACATGATGCACTTTTAATTAGTCTGCGGACAGGCCTATACTCTGGACATCCAGCGTGCTTATAGGGGGATAGACGTCGGGCCGTGGACATCCAGGGAAGTCATCATGTGACCGCGCCCGTGGGGTTTGATGGCGGTGTCTGTGAACGTGTCTGAGGCTGCAGAGAGTTTAAAAGTGATTTTCCAGCCAATGTAGGGTGTTTCAAGCACAAACGTTACCATTGAACAGCTTACAGTACCATTCTGTGTTGATCTGTCAGTGTGTTACAACTTCCCAATGATTATTTTTGACTTGGTAGTCCACGAACAGCACGACTGTCCATGGACGGTTCCTCTACAGCTGCCCAGCCATTTCCTTTCCTCATTCTCAATCTGGCTGTCCAGTAAAGAGCATCTGGAGAACACCTGATTTACACATTTCTGAAAACCTGCTGCAATGGCATCTGCTATGGCCATCTTTGCTTCCCGAACACCCCCACCACCACCACCACCACCACCTCAACAACCTGGAGGGCCTCACGAGGGGAACAGGCATGGTTATACAGAGGAGGATCAAGACAAAGAAGAGGATGAAGTGGAGTAAGTCCTTGTCAACAGTACTCTGAATGAGTCCTGGGTGTGGCAATTTTTCACCACAGTTGGAAAGGTCCCAAAGGCACATACAAGCAACGTTCAATGCACTGAGTGCAAAGTTGTACTCAGTCATGGGAAACCTGGCTTGTATTCCTACAGGACTACTTCCTTGAGGCAACACACCAAATCGGCAACCAGAGTGCTCAGGGGAAAGGCAATACCTTTCTCATGTAAGAGCAGGTTGACTTCTTCCACCCCATCATCTTCATTTGCTCCTGTCACCACAAAGGATATTCCGTTGTGGCAGAGGATCCCAGTGGTGGCTTCGCAGGACATACAAAACACTGTTGACCTTACCTTTCACGGGTCACAGTGCTATGCATGTACTGTGAAGCACCAATCTGTAGGAGGGAGCAGTTTCCGAGTGCTTTCGAGGCTGCAATCAAGGAGTATGAGAAACACTGCCGCCTACCTGATTTAAGCCCTACCAACATCTTCCCCTCTCCACCTGCCCCTTCATCCCTGTGGTTAGCGCCCATTCCCCCTTCCCTCCCTACCTTGCCTTTCCTGAGAAAAAATGCCAAAAAATACAAAATTAAAACATTTTTTAAAAAAGGTTCCTTTAGGAGCTACCTTTCAGCTAAAAAACAGAAATGAGGAAAACAAGCACAGGCCACTGCGCAACCTGCATAGCCCACAAACAGTGCGGTAGGCTGCAGACATGTACACAATTCCAAGTGTGGGACAATTGCAATAACTGCAATTGTTTTGTGCTAAAAAAAGGTGGCTCTTAAAAGAACCATTTATTTGGGTTTTGGCTGTTATACATTTTTTTTATTTTTGCTTTTACACACCGGATAAAGAAAAGATTTAACTGATTTTCATTATTTCTTCTCATTTTCACAAAAATTGCTTCAAAACATTTGGAATGATTTCCACCAGAATCTGATTACCCACATCAGTTAGATGAAATCCACCTTGCTGAAAAATGTTGACCGTATCAAATTTAATGTTCTCATATGGATTGATGTCATACAACATTGCGAACAACGGCACACACAGCTTTATTGACGTTGCAACTCACTTTTTCCATTTGCTGACGAGATGAACTGGAACGCATCCATATCGGTCTCTGGGCAATTTGAGAAAGAAATAATTTCGGAATTAGGGAAAATGTCCTTCTACTTTGAGATTCCAGTCACATTCCCCAAACAGTTTCCACCACAATGAATGAAAATAATATCCAGATGATTCAATTGAAACATATTTGCACTCCGTACCAGAACACTTCCAAATCATGAAGTCCATGATTTTTAGATATTCAACAATTCTCAGCTTACACCTTTGCCCAGTGGACCAAAGAGTCCCCCAAAATCCAAACACTCTGCCTGCTAATAGATATTGCCATGGCCATTTTCAATCTGCTTACAACTCCTACTAACAAAGCTCCTCATACCCTCTCTTCCTGTACACCATTTCCTGTACACTACAGCCATGAAACCTAATTGGCTTATCCCCCAATGCCCGCGGACACCTCGACTGTCTGCTGCTTTCACAGTCCCATTTCCATGCAGGCATCCTCAAAAGACCCAGATGCGGCACGTGCCCTCCGTGGACTATTGCTGTGTCTGTGGACAGATCGTCCGATTGAAGGTGTTAGGGAGGGAAGTTAAACACAATGTAGGTTATGTAATCTTTATTGGTGGCTCTGAAAATAACCTTTTCTTTTGGGGGAAGATTTGTAAACCTACAGGAACCTCTTCAATGCATTCCTTACATTATAAATGAAAATTTCATTTCCCACATCTATGAAGTGAACGCCACCTGGACAAAAAGAATTCACACTCTGAGAATTGATGTTATCATTGTCAAAAGATGACATTCCTGAAATAAACAAAGAAGCAGATACACCTTTATTAACAATCGGCCTTGATTGTTTAATTTGAGGACTGAAAATCTATGCTGGACATCTCCATGTGTGTCTCTGATTTATTTCTGAAATAATATTCTAAACAGCAGGAAACAGATGCATTAGGCCTTTTAAAAAATCCTTCAGCACAACTTGCATAGGCACTGTAGTCACAAATCCCAAACTTCCCCCTCCACAATGGACAATCAAAATATCTGGACATTTGAAGTGAGCCATACTCTCCCAAAATGAAAGCAAGCTTGCCCAGTTTAAGCTACAAACTGCATGTCGGCAAATATCCACTTCTGCCAATCCAATATTTACAAGGATGCCCTGATTTTCAGTATATATCTTCAACGATTGAATTGAACAGTCCCCCAGAATCCACACAGTCTGCCTTCTCAAACACATAGCCATAGCCATTATCACTGCTCTTACAACTCCTGCAAACAAAACTCCTACTACCCTCTCTTCCTGTACACCAGACCCAGCAAACCTGATTGGCACATACAGTCTGGACCACCAAAGTGCCTGTGGACCCGCTTACAGAGGCCAGCCCTTCTACCCTTTCCACTTCCATGTTCTTAACATTAAGAACTGAACAATGATAACTATTTGCATATCACAAAGTAAGTACATTAATGGACCAACCATAGTTCTGGTATTATAGTAGCACAGTGCCACTGTATATATTACCCCAGACTACTTTTTTAAAAACAAAATTTCAGTCAGTCTAGCCAATTATATTCCAACATTCACACTCCTATTATTCCCATCTATACACCACCATTGCAACACCCACTGTGTTCCTCAAAACAGCACAATCACCATACAGATTTCATGACACTACCACTGCCTTCCTCACTAACTCAACACCATCACACCTCTGCACACATGTATTCCCACAACCTATCCAACCACACCTAATATACCACCTCACAATCAAACAGCACTCTATTCATCTCTGCAATCACATCCATTCACCATACATGCATATGCATTGCACATCTTCCCAATCCAACCTTTCTCTTTTCCCCACAGACACAACAAGCCTACTAAACAGCAACTCCATAGACGAGAAAGAAAAACTGGATCAGATACGACTAAGATAAGACTAAGATCAGATAAGACTAAAAGTACACCACATAGTCATTCACCTCTAAAACAATTCATAGAAAACCATAAAACAAAAGAGCTAGTAACCTCACTCAACAACACTAAACCAATCACAACTAAATAAGGCAATGCCCCTTTTGCTGAAGCAAAAAGTTAAATATTATATACAAAGAGAAGCAGACTTACTAACAAACCCAATCCTCTATCTACCAGTATTAACACAGTCATGGTAAAGCAATCCAAAAATCATTTTACAAACAAATGTTCTACCGTAGAGTTATTCTCAATCTTACAAAAACATCTGAAAAGTCACAATCTTCCTTAAAACCTACCGCAGTAGAGTAATCCTGCAAGCTCTAATTTGACAGTGCTTTCCGACTAACGAGAAAATGGTTTATATTGATTTTAAACAGAATGAAAACACTAACTAAATTAATCAATGAATTACAACAAATACTTCTAAACATGTGCAGTGCTAACATAGAAACCTTTTCACACTTCTGTAATGGTGAATGGATGCACCCAAGCAACACAGAATCATACTTCAAAGAATCATACTTCAAAGAAGAAACTTATAAACAAGAACAACAAAAAAACAATTGCCATAGCCAATAGTGGTTGAGGGTATGAAATGGTGATACAAACAATTAATGGCAAAAGAAACCCTTAAAATCCCAACCAATGCTCCTTTCACCCACACAAACCGTCCAGTATGCAAATTACAGCAATTCCTCAGCACTATGTACAATTAAAAGACAAAAGTATAATTACAACTTTACAAACCATAGGAACTGCCTGCAGAAGCACTTCCCACCACATCAAAATGTTAGCGACACACCATTCCACTATACGTAATCTTGTGCATCGACTGTACTATGCAAAAAGTCCTGCTCTAGAACTGCAAAATTTAAATACAATTCTCCTAAATGGAACAGCCAAAGATCTCCTTCAAGAAATAGAGCATATCCACCATAAATACTTTGGAACTGAAGGTAACTTAGACAAATCTTTATCTTCAGAAAACATTACCGAAAACCTGTTTAACACCAACATCCTAACACATACAAAAATGAAATAGCTAAGTTTCAAAACACATCTGCTGAAGTACCAGACCAAATATGTGTCTGTTGCCGCAGAACGTTTTATAAAAAGAGCACAAAAATAGAAGATTTAGCGTGTAAAATAGAAGACAATGAAGAACCCCAATGGTTACAATTAGCTTTATATCTAAGAGCAGAAGGTAAATACAAAATAACTAACCTCTCAAGAGTGTGCACATACTGCAACACAAAGCTTGACAATAACCAAATGCCAAACCCTTGCTATCACTAATAAATTAGAATTATTCCCACTTTAAAAAGCTCTCCAACAGCTTAATCTATATGAGAGCATTATAATACAAACAGTGCACCCATTTCAAGCTATAATACACCTTCAACCAAAATCAGCCAAATTACCTCCATCTGAGCTACTGAAGGGCATCCGTGGCAAAGTAGTATATTTACCATTGGACCTAAAAGAAAAATATTCAAACTCTAGAACTACAATGGCCAATAGATCAATCGTTGATTATACTAGTTTATGGTGACAACAAAAGACAACAAAATGTGGCAATAACTAGTCGACTTAAGCAAAGTTAGACAATCCATACAATATCTAAAAGAAAACAATGAAAACTCAAAAGATATAAACTCAGAGAAAAACTTAAAAGAAACCACACACATTATGCAAGAGTTAACAGAAACTGGCCAATTTGAATCAGTAGGTCATGTTACATCAGCCAACATTTTAAACCAGCATACCATAAAGCCACTGCACTCCAAAAACACAATTGATGATGCATTAGAAACATATAAAATGCATCAAGCCAAAGGATCCCCAATGAGCATATGGGAAACAAGTGTAGAAGCACATTCTTTTCCTCTACTCTTTCCTATAGGAAAAGGAGGAAGATATGATGAAAGGTACACAAATTAGTGCATCAGAATATTGCTATTTACGAATGTATTCTGATGACCCCAGATTCAGCCAACATGCTGAATACATTTTCCACCTCCTCTATGAAAGTGAACTAGCAACTCTTTTTTGCAGTCAAGTATCACAAATCTCTTGGCAAACAATTTCGGTATAAAAGAACACTTGTTCCGACGTCATGCTGATGTACTTTGTAAGCTAAGGAACTTAAGCCAACCCACATGGTTTGTTACTTTAAGTTGTGCAGAGTACGCATAGGATGACTTGCACGACTTTCTATGCACTACAATCCAAAACAAAGATGGAATAGACATAAAAACACCAGGAAAACTGTTTCTCCTGGCCCTGTGAATGTATCAAGGTACTTTCAATATCCCTTCATAGCCATGCTGCATTTTATCTGCAATAAAACTACCCCTCCACTCAGAGAAGTGCAACACTTATTTTGGAGAAAAGAATATCAATCCAGAGGAGCACCACACATCCACATGCCTTTGTGGGTAAAAGATGCTCCAAAGTTTGGCCATGATTGTGATTCCATGTTTTACAATTTATTGAAAAATACATTAGCTGCAACATCCCTTCAGAAACCACACAAATGACTTACATTCACGAGTATTACGCTTCCAAAAATATAAATGTGGCAAATACTGCTGATGTAGATATAAAAACAAAGGGAAATACTATACCAAATGTCACTGTGTCTTCCCTAGAACAGTTTGCAAAAAAGGACGAGCAAATAGCTATTGTCTTCTGTTAAACACAGTGTAAAAAAAGGCAAATCCTCGAGAAAAATATATACAACATTAGAAGGGACAAAGTATCCAAGTACACCATTGATTACAATGCAATTATTGCCCTCTTGTGGAATGCAAACATAGGCATACAATACATTGGAGATGATTCCACTGCAGTTGCAAGGTATGTCACAGCCTACCAAAGCTGAGAAAACAGAGCTAAAGGACCTCTGAGACATCGGGGATGACATATCATCTGACAAAACACTATCACGGAAATTGTACGGCTACAGTATAAACATACTCTCCCATAGAAAATGAGGGTCCTACGAAGCTGCAGACTATTTAAGGTACTGCCTTATATGGCAAATCTGAGCACATTGTGTGGCTCAACTTTGGACCAGCCTCATCCCGAAAAAGAGTACTAAAATCCTACCAAGAGATAGAAAACATAGCCACAAATGATCCCAACAGTCAGGACAATTTACTCAACACATACTCCCCAAACGAAAGTACTACATTTGTCTCTATGACATTGCACAAAACTACACCTACAAAAATATTGTCACACCAAATGAGACAGCTGGCAATTATTCAACTTGTTATGGCAGCCTAGTGAAGCTAAATATACCCAATCTAATTAATTATGTAAAGTTATCATTTTTAACTCCTCAACATAGAGAACTGTATTACATAGCCCTACTCCAACATTTTAAACCTTGGAGGAAAGATACAAATGATTAGGTGATGATGACTCATTTGAAGCTGCATTTAAAGCAAATGAAAGCAGTATAACAAATGACAATTTCAAATAATACAAAGAAATGTTGGACACTGAACACAAACAAGAGGAAGACATTGAAACTCAACCACACAAAGACACTCCTGAGGGCAGACAACCTTCCCTTAAAGGAAGCCAAGACCCACTTGGAGAACCACTCATTCTACATTGAAGCAGAAATAGCCATGGATGAGGTAGAAAATACCATGTATCATTATAAACAAACTAAGGAAAACTTGTCAGTTCTGGAATCCCAGCCAAATGATGAACAACTCACCATTTATCTGGAAGTGACTCAAGACAATTGAGAATGGCTTTAAACATGAAAGTAAAACCTGTACCTGTAAATATTATAAACCTCTGGTCCTGTATGTAAGTGGTGAAGCTGGTTGTGGCAAAACATTCCTAATTAAAATAATAAGCACTTTTCCACAATACTTAACAAACAAAAACCTTTCGGCTGTTGTAAGAGCCCCCACAGGTTTAGTTGCTTACAACATAGGGCTGTCCCTTTACACTGAGTACTACTCCTCCCCATAGAACACCAACACACATTAGAATACTATATATTATCAGCAGAAGCTGCAACTGTGGTACGCAGAATTCTAAAACAAATGAAAGTGCTACTGATAGATGAGGTAAGCATGGTCTCCAAACTCATGTTGGCTTTAATTTATCTCAGAATGCAAGAAGTACTAAAAGCCGATTCCAAGAAAATGTTTGGAGGAAAACATGTTATTAGTTTTGCAAATCCTCCTCCAATGAATGCTCGTGAAAGGGCAACCTATTGTCAAAATATAAGGACACAAAGAATGCCATAAGATCTCTGCAGCATTCGTAATGTAAATCTCTAGCATCGTTTTTACTACAAAGAACTTACTCAAAACATTTGCCCATCTGCAAACCTCACATATGCTAACATTTTAAACTGAAATGCTTACTAAAGAAGCAAAATGCATCTTAAATAGTAGACTAATGCATGAAATATATGGGCAAAACACACCTGCTCCTGATGTTATGGAACAATTAACGCAACAAAATCAAAAATGTATGTCCTTAATGCCAACCGTTGCAATCTGTAGTCAAGTCAATGAAACAATGTTAAAATAAGAAATGCAACCTATATTGCATATCAGCTCCACAGACAAACTAGAAGTGCACAGCATGACACTTCCTATCGGTCAACTAGCAACAGCACGACGATAGCTTAGAAAAATGTATCTCCTTCACAGCCAGATTGGAGAAAATATTAACTTTGTATCTAAATTGTAATTCTGAAATGTAACCCTGATGTAGAACAAGGCTTAGTCAATGGAGCAATTGGTATAGTTGTTGGCTTTCAGAAATATCCCCATGACAACAACATTCAGTTTGTCAACATCCACTTTGACAAACTTGCACAAGTTAAACAAATTGGCCGAAAAATAGGATGTTTTCTTCTTTTCAAAGACATGTAGAGTATCCTGAGAGCAATTTTCTTAGTCAATTGCATATGCTATCACTATTCACAAATCAAAAGGACTAAACCTAGATCAAGCATTGATGAACATTGGCAGTGCAGTCTTTAAAGAAGGTATGAGTTATGTAGCAGTTTCATGTCTGGGTACACTCAAAGGTTTATTCCTAGTTAACTTTGATGCAAAGTCAATGCTGACATTCCTTGTATCCTGGAATACATCAGGCTATGGGCACTATACACCTCCTGTTGGGGAGAACTCTCCAGAATGGCTAATTTCCCTTACCTACTGAGTCCCTCAGCAGCTTTGCTATTTCTAGATCACTGGATTTCTAGGATTTATTTTTTTCACCTGTTAAGAGTGTGAGCCTTTTTTCCCACTCTTACATGTGTTTTGCTGTGTGTGTTTAACATTTTTGTGTCCATAGACTAAGGGGCCTCACCTACTCCCTAAGCATCATCTTTTTACTGTGTGTTACACAGCACCCTCATCGGAGTGACACAGGGTTGTCTTTTTCAGACTTCCCACTTCAAACTCCATTTTCTGGGACTAACTACTGTCTCCCAGAACATGTAAAGTTACCATTTACTTTATTAGTCTTTTTTTTTAATTCACAGAGCCAGTACAAACTATCTTACATAGAGTTCTGGAAAGTGTTAATAGTTATCCCTTTTTGTCTCTTTCTCAAGGAACATTATTTAATTCCCCTTTCTTTAAGATTTAGCTGGTGGCAGTGGTATCTACCCTATTTTTCCTACCGTGGTCCATTTAAATAGGCTTGGCACTGTTTTAGGCTAAGTTAGTAGCCTCGAACTTAAATCCGCTGGACCCCATTTACTTTTATTTGGTTCCGGCTGGGTTTATTCGCCATTTCTTTTTGTAAAGGTCTTTCTCATGCTTTACTCTGTGCGCCAAACCAGGTTTGGTTCCTTTGTTCTCTGTCCTTTGGCGGGCTTCTGCACAGAAACCCTCGTTAGGTGCCAGAATGTCTGAGGGGGACAGGATGTGAGGGATGGGTTTGAGACTCCCTGCACAGGGTCTCCTTGGAGACCCATGTCGCACTCTGTATGATTGGCTGTGATGACCTTCCCGCCGGGACAGACACCCGGATGTGTGATTGACAGCCAGGCTGTGTGAATGGGAGAAAACTGCATAAAAAGCAGGCCTCTGGGACTGAGAAGGCAAAGTCGCCACTGGATAGAGAGAAGCAAAGAGAAGCTGACAGAAGAGGACCTCTACCACAAATGAACCTCCCGGTGAAGCCCTGCTGCAGATAAGCAAAGAGAAGCTGACAGAAGAGGACCTCTACCACAAATGAACCTCCCGGTGAAGCCCTGCTGCTGGGACAGACACCCTGATGTGTGATTGACAGCCAGGCTGTGTGAATGGGAGAAAAATGCATAAAAAGCAGGCCTCTGGGACTGAGAAGGCAAAGTCGCCACTGGATTGAGAGAAGCAAAGAGAAGCTGACAGAAGAGGACCTCTACCACAAATGAACCTCCCGGTGAAGCCCTGCTGCAGATCTGAATCTCCAAACTTCGATGACAGGGAATATCTGCAAGGAATCTTCTCCCCTTGAGCTGGTGGGACCAACCAGTTCACCAAACTACAAGCCAGGCCTCCCTCCTCTGGTCGAATTTGCTGTGCACAGCTACAGTGAACTGGATAGCCAGGAAGACCGGACCCTGCTTGGGTTTTAAGGAGTGCACCTTTTATTTGTTGCTTTGCTCTGCTGCTGGTTTCTTCCCTGGGCAGTGCAGGGCCCTCCAGTCCTCCTACTTCGTGTCAGTCCGACAGTCGCTTCAGGAACCGTGAACCTGCAGAACCTGCCAGGAACTTCTGACTCAGCTACAGCCTTCTTCTTCATTTAAGGTACTGTTCTAACCCGGTTGTTCGTTCCGTCCGACTGCAGTGAAAGTGTTTGAAATCTTTTGCCAATCCGAGGGCTTGTCCTTCTCTATTCTTTAAAGTAGCTTTTCTTCTGACCAACTTCATTCCAAACTCTTGGCAAAGACTTAACCGCAAACTACTATGAACTGTGTGATCCACTGCAAAGACTCTGGTCGATTGACTTTGGCTCAGGCCTCTTGATTTGATTTACTCACCGTAGTAGCCTTTTATAGATTGCCCTGCTTACTTACTTGTTGGTGCTGCTCAATTTTTGTCTGACCTTTTCTTTCCCTCCCTTTTAAATTGCTGGAGTGCCATTTTGCTCACACTTCATTTTGAGCTTAACTTGTCCAAAATCTATTGGGTGGTGTGTAGTATATTCATAGTGTGATTTTTCTATTGCTTTACTTTAGTGAATTGTTTTACAACTGATCTGTAAATAAATGTATATTCTTTTACTCAGAAACCTTAAGTCAGTGTTTGTTTGAACCATAGTAATTGCTGTTGTTTGTGTAACTATTGGTACTGCTCTCTTTACTCGTGAGATAAGTCTTGCTGCTCAGCCATCGCTACCACTTTACTGTGTATTACAGGCTTGTACCAAAGGTGAATGTGTACTGTAACTTGTAGTCTTAATTGTGTGTGGTATTCCCAAAGGGTACTGCATATGATTCTGTCTAACACTCCCCACATAAATATGTACCCTGTACCTCAAAAAAATAAACCTTTTAAAAAACAAATAATAGAAACAGAACCTATAGCAGATTTCCCAACAATACCAATAAAAAACAAGGACCAACTCCTGCATCAAACAATACAACCACAACACTATCTAGTACAAATTCAAGTTCACATCCTTCAGAAAAGAAAGATCGAAATGTCTCTTCTCCGCAATCATCTGCAAGCCCATCTAACCATTCACAAACAGGTCTCTCTTGTACATTTAAATTCACAAATACAACTGGAGTAAATTGTTATGCTAATGTCACAATGAATTTTCTCTTTCAATTGCTACAAATTGTTCACAACATTTACTTAAACTGCTCAGACCAGGTGTGTTTGCAAATGCTCATCCTTCACAGAAATGCCACACATAATCCCGACAATACACAGTGTCTCAGGTATAAGGCAATAATTAGACTGCTGTGCAGGAATGGTAAAATTTACCATAAACACATAACAAGATCCAGAAGCATTCCTAATGAACGTACTACAAGTACTGGAAACCAAAAACATCCCTATAAATTAAATCTTCTAGATTTCATACACTTGGAAACATACATGCACTCTCTGCAACCATGTTTAAAAAAAAACACATCCCTAATCAACAATTTCTATTTGTATCCATGAAAAATTGTGAATCCATACCATCAGCTTCTTCAGAATGCAAATCATGGCATACTATGGTCTTTTGCAATTCAGACAATCGTTCCACCTTACAAATAAACTCAACAGCCAATATGTCACACTAATGCTTCTAAGGTACAATGCAGATGGTACCAAAAATAACTGTAAGCTTACAAGCTTCACACACGGCCAAGTGTCAAACTACTTCAGAGTACTACACTGCATATGTGGAAAAAAAAGTTAGTTTGAATGTAGAGATAACTCTGTTACCCCAAAATATAGGTTACTAGCAAATTTAACAAATTCCTACTTATTATTCATTCAATTCAAATTTAGTCACTAAACTGTAGCACAATTAACAGTTACAATATGCCAGCAGGTATCTAAATACATCCTTAATACTGCAAGAACACTTCGCAAAGTCCACCTAGTTAGAATACGCCAACAGGTATCTATCTACTTCAAAAACACTCTTCATTGCAAAGCACTTCAAATACGTTATCTAAATTGTTATATGACAAAACAGCTTCTATCCTCTAGTGTAGCTACAGCACACAATAGGTATCTAACTATTTCAAGCATTCCCTCAATTACACATACTTCAAACAAACATACTATCACCCTTACACTCACATACCTGTAATGGTTTTTTATCCAGTACACATTTATATTTTCCAATGACCCAATGATTATGTAAAGTGAAAACAACAGCTTTGTGTCATACACTAATATTGTAGCAAACATAGTACTTAAAATGTACTTTTCATGAGGGTCTAAAAAAGAAAATGTATATTAAAAACGGTATACCACTACAGCTTTTGAACTATGATGCTTAACCAATTGTATGTTTTTTTCCACATAAGGCAGCTGCATGCCACTACAACAATAAGTAGCCACAGCAATCTTAATGAACTACATATTCTGTGGGCACTATCCTCAATTGTATTATAATCATTAGTACCGTGCACAGTTCAATTACATAATTCCTCCATATTACAAACACTGACCCTCATTCCAACCCAGGTGGTAAGTTCCCTACTTTACCACCATGGTGTAAACTCTGTTTACACCATGGTGGATGGCGGATTTACCGCCCCATTCCAAGGTGAGTGGGGCGGTAAATCCCCAATCCCCATTTACCCTTCCCCATTTTTGCCCCATAGGGCATAATAGGAGTGGGGAAGGCGCTAATTACGGCACCGTAAATTACGGTTCCGTAATTAGCGCCAAGGACACTTAGCGCCTTGGTAATTAACGCCTGCTAGAAGCAGGCGTTAAGGTGGAAATCAGGTGTTAATGGTTAACAGCGCCGACGGTGCCGTTAAACCCTTAACGCCTGGGTTGGAATGAGGGCCACTGAGTACTCCCACTATATTACGTACAATTACTGTACACTTATTCCTACTATGGTGATTCTGGTTATACTCCTATTACATTACCTATAATTACAATACACATATTACTACTGTGGTGATGTTACCCAGTGCATATATTGTGGGGGGCATTGCTCCAGCCGTGCACCCTAGAATCTGGTCACTGACCCAACACAATTAACTATGTAACAAGTACTTTTCATACACAGTCAACTAATACATCTCATTGCCACCCACCTTGCAATTGAAGTGATGTCCGTGGACACCAAAATTGACTGTGGCCCCGGCGGAATTTACTAACCCCTTTTTCCACCTATAAAAACATTTCTACATTACCTTTATTCCACTCCCCTACCATTTCTACACCCTTTTCTACCATCAAATAGCCCTGAATGTCTTTTGAAATTCGTCCCTTCACAGCAATGTTCGCAAACTTCTGCAATGACGGCAGACTGCTATGGCACCCGCCCAGCCTTTTCTAACATATAAAAACAGCCCCATATCATTTTTTTTCCACTCCCCCACCATTCACAGCCCTTCATTCTACCACCAAATGACCAAAAATGTGTTTTCCAAACTTTTTCCCCACCAAGCTGTCAGTGGTCTGCTGCGACTGACCAGGGAAGTGAGTCCACGGACTGAACCCAGATATCTCTAATTTTATTTTACCTAACTTTTGCTCGTTTTATCTGTTGGATGGATTTACACCAAATGTACAAAAGCGCACTTGCGAGAACCAACCCACCGCTCCTGCCACAAATTTGTTGAAAATCACACCAGCAGTTTGGGCTGTAGACGTGAGCAAAACATTTTTTCCAATGCTTCTATGGGGAAAACTACAATTTTTGGGACCCCCTATAAATGTTTCCCCCTTAACAAACCTCACCAAACTTTGCGGAAATCAATCTGACATGGCCATATAATTCTTTTCCAAAACATTTTTTAGGATTCGTCCGGGGGGGGGGGGGGAGGAATTTATAAGTCACCCAAAAAGTGCTCTTCCTAAGGGTTGATCAACTTAACCATAACTACAGGACCGATAGCGGCACAACCAAGAATATGGACACTGGTCACACCCGTTATAATAATATGTTTATAGTAGTAATTATAGATAGTGTATGGGCAGTAAGTATACAGTATTTGTAACATGGTGACACAATTCAATTGAAGTGCAAATACTACTAATGATTGCTGTATGATTGGGGTAGAGGTTGAGTTTGTTGTACATAGTAATGAAGAAGAAATCTTTCCTTCTTTCTCTGTGAAAAAAACTGTGCAATATTTTAGGCAGGGCACTTTACATTGTCAAATTGCACACAATCTCACAGATTCATGTACCTATTAAACAGTCATAATCAGTACATTCTAAGTACTGTGTTTGAAACAACAGTACTGTGTGTTCTGCACAGCTACTGCTTCTGTTGACATAATCATTGGGTCATTAGGAATGTGGTGTTGTGAAACATGGTTGCAGAGACTTCGGCCCTCATTACAACCTTGGCGGAGGACCATGGTGCTGTTAGCACCATGGTCCATGCCGCTAAGGTTACGATTCCGCCATGGTGGATGGCGGAATTACCACCCCATTCCAAGGTGAGTGGGGCGGTAATTCCCCATTCACCATTTGCCCTTCTCCATTCCCATTTTTGCCCCCATAGGGCATAATGGGAATGTGGAAGGAGCTAATTACGGCACCGTAAATTACGGTGCCGTAATTAGCTCCAAAGTCCCTTTGCGGGTTGGATTTTTAACGCCTGCTAAAAGCAGGCGTTAAACACCAACCCGCAAAGGGACACTTGTAATCAGGTGTTAAGGGTTAACGGCGCCGACAGCGCTGTTAAACCCTTAACGCCTGAGTTGTAATGAGGGCCTTCATGTATGTTCCAACGTGTATGAAATCTGCAAGATTTCATTTACAGGTATGTTTTTCATTTCCAGTACTTGCAGACATTAGACATTCTTGTGGATCTTCCTGTGTGTTTATGCTGAATTATACCATTCCCGCACAGTAGTACAATTCTTGCCTTGTACCCTAGACACTGTAAGTGTTGGTTGTCAGGATTGTTTGTGGCATTTCTATGAAGGACGAGCATTTGCAAATACTACTGGTCTGAGCTGGTGGAACAGAAGATTGATTGCTACATTTCAATGTGTTGGAAAATTTAAATGGACCAGAGAGTTCTGTCTCTGTGTCATTTGCTGGACCTCCCCTTGTTTTTTTAGAAGAAATATTCATCTTTATATCTGTTGATGGATGTGCAGTTGTGCCTGCACTAGGCAGGTCTGTGGTTGAACTGTTTGATGGAGTAGCAGTTCTTTTTTGTTTCTTTGGTGGTGTTGTTGGGAGATCACTTATGAGTTCTGTTTGCATTCATTTTTGTTTTAACACTTTACCTTTTTGTGGAACAGGGTACATATCTAGATGGGGTGTGTACAGTACATATAGTAGGTTGTACTCTAGGATGCAAGGAATGTCAGCCTTCACTTTGTTTGCATCAAAGTGGACTAGAAACAGTCCTTTGAGTGTATGTAGATGTGAAAGTGCTACATAACTCATACCTTCTTTAAACGCAGTGCTGCCAATGTCAATCAATGCCTGATCTAGGGTTAGACCTTACGATTTGTGAATAGTGACTGCATATGCAAGAGAAAAAGAGAATTGTTTTCTGTGTACATACATGTCTTTGAAAAGAAGGAATCGTGTTTTTGAGTGTCCTATTGTTTTAAAATCTGAATTTTTGTCAAATTGGATGTTGACAAACTGAATGTTGTTGTCATGTGCATACATCTGGAAGCCAACGACTGTACCAATTGATCCATTGACTAAACCTTGCTCTATGTCAAGGTTACCTTCCAGAATTACTCTGCAGTTTAAACACAACATTAACATTTTCTCCATTCCAGCTGTGTTGGAGATACATTTTTCTAAGCTATTTAGTCATGCTGTTGCTTGTTGACACATAGGGAGTGTCATGCCATGTACTTCCAGTTTGTCTGTGGAGCTAATATGCAATATTTGTTGCATTTCTTTTTTCAACATTGGCTTATTGAATTGACTACCGCTTACTAGGGCTGGCATCAAGGACATGCAATTCACATTAATTTGTATTTGTGCTTATGATTCCATTACATCAGGAGCAGATGTGGTATGCACATATAGCTCACGGATGAGTCTACTATTTTAGATGGATTGTGTATCTTTATAAAGAAGACCAGTTCTGTTGCTTTTTAAAATGTTATCATAGGTGAGGTCTGCAAACTAGTGCATATTTTGAGTTAGGTGTCTGTATTGTAAATGTTGCCAGAGATTTACACTTCTTATGCTGCCAAGTGTGTTGTGGCACTGTTTGTGTCCTAAGGTTTTAAAAATAGGTTCACCTTTCACTGGTGTCATTTAACAGTCAGTTTGAAGGTGAATAGGCTAAGGACAGGATGCCCAGATCCAGTCAGGCGGTTTGAGGCAGCACATAAAGGTTGCAGATTGGGTAGGCCACCAGAATGCTGCCGGTTCAAAAAATGTCTCAATAGTGGTTTGTGCAATGGTGAGCTTCGAGTTTGAGCTGAGGTAACAATGGGCTCTGCTGGCATAGTACAGTGTGTTACATATCAGCGACGATTGTCCCAGCATCCCTGTTCCAAGGCATCCCAGCGGGGAAAGGCACACTTGCGGGCTTCTCTGTGGAGCAGATATAGGTTGCCATGGAGGATTCTGTGTCAGCTGACACGTTCCGTGCATGGAGGATGTGTAGTGAAGCCCCGCCCCCCTGCTGTTTAAATTTGCCGTCTCCTGGCAGCTTGTTGCTGATAATTGTGGCGTTTCTGATTGTCTCCGGTTGCATTCCGTCCTACTCGCGAACCCCTTTTTGTGAGGTCCTGCTGATTTCCTGGTTTTCAGACCTACGCGTGTTTCCTGGACTGTTGTTTGTCTGCTCCCTTTGGCTTTGTCTCCTACTTCTATGTTGCTGATTCGGACTGCCCCTGTATTGCCTTCTCTCCTTATTGTTGGCTTCCCGCACCCCTGCTCTTGACTTGGAATTGCTTTTGCCTGTGCCCCCTGCCTCATTGCAGTCCTCACTTCATTTACTTTCCGGATGTCACAGTGTCATAACTCTACACCCTGCCCGTGGCTGAGTCTATAATCTGAACACAAGGTAAACAAAACTCTCCACTTTCTATTTGGGAACTTTTTTTTAGCGCTACCCTATCTGGACTGCTTCATTCATATCTCTCTTCTACTGGGATTCCTAGAACATTTCCTTAATTGTTGTCTGATTCTACTGGAACATTACCTGGACTGCCTTGTTCTATGGGAACAGTTTTCTAAGTGCATTTCTGTGACGCTTTCCTGTGTATGCACAAACCTGTCCCTAGTGCGACCCTCGTGCCGCCCGGGAATACTTTCCCATTCTAACCTTCCTTTTTGTTGTTTTTCCCTGTCGTCGTTGCTCTCAAAAAATACTAGACATCATTAACTCTTGGGAATACCTCCTTTCAGGTCTGTTTGTTGGTTTGCTATTTATAGGAAGATTCTATTGGATTATACTTTATACTTATGGTATTTTGGTTTGTTTCTTTGTAGGTTCATCTCCATAGTGAACTCCAGTCCAAACCTTGCCTAGGTATTTCAGTTAGTTATTGTTGCCTTGTTACATGACTTCCCTAACATCGCACTTCTAATTATTTTAGATATTGCAGCATTGGTATGGCGGGGGACGTTTTCACCGCTCTTTTATGCGATTGACAACTCTGCCTGTTTGGATTGAAACAGCAAATAGGTACATCGAAGAGAAGAGCCCCTCTTTCAGAGGAAGCCTGAATCTTAAGAATTCAAGGGAGCTAGAACCCTGGAGGCTGAACATTGATTCTCTGAAAAGACTTTCATCTTCGAGGTCGCCCTAATCAAAACGTGCTGTCCTGTATACAGAGCGGTGAGTAACACAAGGTCACACTGGTTCAAATGCATGAGGCAGCTGCTTAAAGATCAGCTTTATACCAAAGGCATCTTTGGAGGGTCCTGTTGGCTTGATGGAGTCGTCAAAAAGGCTCACATCAAGACTCACAGTGGTTAGATGTGAAACCTATAGGAATCCTGGCTGTCTTGGCTCTCTGGTGGTGTGACTCCCACTCCACGATATCAGAGACAAGTGTAGTCCTTGTTCTCAGGCACCCAAGTACAAAGGAATCTGGCACACACCTTCAGGGTTCATTTAAAACAGTGATGTCCTGGGCAGCAGTGTGGCTGGCAGAGATGTAGGTCTTGCTTCAGCAGCAAGTCAGCCCAATGTACCTTGGTGATGGGTAGTGAGCAGAATTTGCTTCTACCATGGACACTATTTTTTTTTACCTCACTGGCATAGGGATTTTTTAAGTAAACTCTCACAGCAGAGGTCCAATAAATTCTTCCTGAGGTGATTGTTCAAGTATGTATCAAAGAAGGGGTGGGTGACTCCCTTTGTATGCTCAAAGCCCCCAGGTGATTTGACTAAATCACCTGGGGGCTTTGATTGGACTAAAAAAATCTGCCAATCCATGTCCTTAAGACAAGTGGCTTTTTCTTTATGATATCATACACAAACTGCTCTGTGGTAAAAGAAGTGGAGGAGACAGGAAGGACAGAGAGATATCCAGAGAAACAAGATAGTGGACATTTCCTCCCAATATGAAGTGCTCCCTCTGTCTACACTAACTCTGCCACCTCCCTTGTCAGTAGCATAAAATGCCTTTTGGTTATGCAGCACCCCTGGGCGAGGCTGGTCCCTTTAGTAAGGGTGTGCCCTTTGATTCCTGTTTTCCAGGACAGCTCTTGCTGGGAGGCTGTCCTACAAGAGAGAGGTGTTTCCAGACATTAGAAAGGATAGTAGGAGAGGCACAGTCATTCAGTCTCTTTCCCTGCAAACTGGTGGTGCCAGGCTTCCACAGCTGAGCTGGGCTAACAGGGCTGACACATGTATGATATCAATTTGATGTGAGTTTAATAATTATGAAAGATACTAGTCATCATACCTTAAACTCAGGTATGGATTTAATTTAAAGTTTACAACTTCCACCAGGATAGTCGCTCTGATAGTTATGTGATTTAGGAACAGCGGTGCACACTTTATATGACTTGGATGTCACTGCAGCTATCAAGAGGGGAACTGTGAAACCTGAACATGCTCTGTGTGATTGGAGAGCAGCCACTGCAGATCAGGTACTGATTCAGCAGGGCACAGGAGTATACTATTCTTTTGACATGGAGTTTCCTGAAAGGATTAGCAAGCCACGCTTTCTGAGACAGAATTACCTTAAGGATTTGTTTGGTAACTAGAAAAAAGTGTTGTCAGACATAACACTCTCATCAGTTGTTGAAAATCAATGATCCTGTAGTTCGCTTTTCTGATTAATTTATTACTTGATGTAGCTTGTACTCTGAAGTAAACTGCACTCAGAATGGGTGTGTGTGGCTGGCTGACATACCCCAGAGCAGATGTTGGGGGGAGGCAAGAGTTGGTGTGTGCCGCATATTGGGACCTACTGTGCTCTCTCCCCACCTTTTGCCTCACTGTGGCATGGTGCAGTTTGTTGCAAATGTCCCGAAACCTTGCATTTTAGGGTTGAGGACCTGTCCTTCTACAACCACATTGATGTTTCACCAATTTCGGGCAACCGTCTCATGTGTGAAGGTACTGAAATCTGGGGAAAGGGATGGGGTGTCCAAATCTTATGTAAACAGGCATAGCATATCCAGATAGATAACTATGCATAATTTGGTGTAGACTGGTGCAATGGTGTGGAATTATATAAGGAGCAACGCTTTGACAAGCCACAAAACCACAAACAAATTCACAGTTTTTCAGGAATCTGGAAAAGGGGGTGGGGTGTCAAAATGTCATGTAGCCAGTAATGTTTGGAGGGTCCTAATAGGTAACTATGCTAAATGTGGTGCAGATTGGTGAAATGGAATGGAATTGTATAAGGAACAACCCTTTGCCAAGCCACAAACCCACAAACAAATTCACAGTTTTGCTGAAATCTGTGGAAAGTGGTGGGGTGTCCAAATGCCATGTAGCCAGTAATGTCCAGAGGATACTACCAAGTAACTATGCAACATGTGATGCAGATTGGTGAAACTGTCATCAAGCCACAAACAAATGTTGATTTGTGCTGAAAAATCCATGGAACAGGGTGGGGTGTGCAAATGTCATGTTGTGTGCATTGTCTAAAGGGTCTGAACAGGTAACTATGCAGAATTTGGTGCAGATTGGTGAAAGGGTGTTGCAAAGTGTAAACAAAAATGCTTTGCCAAGCCACAAACCCACAAACAAATTCTGAGTTTTGCTGAACTCTGCAGAAAGGTGTGTGGTGTCCAAATGTCATGTAGCCAGTAATGTCCAAAGGGTCCTAACAGCATTTATGCAAAACGTGGTGCAGATTGAAACAGTGTGCAATGGTATACGGAACAACTATTCATCAGGCCACAAACCCATTAATACATTTTGACCTGTGCTGAATTCTGGGGAACAGGGAGGGGTGTCCAAATGTCGTGAAGCCAGTATTGTCTGTATGGTCCGAACAGGTAAATATGCAAAATGTGGTGCAGATTGGTCAAATGGTGTAGAATTGTATATGGAACAATGCTATGCCACAAAAACACATTTTCACTTCTAAAAATATAGATAAACATAAAAAAGACACTGTTTTTACGGTATCGGGTAATAATTTCGCCAGCAAAAATATCGCCGAACTTATGGTCATCGGGAACGGCCATAGGCAATATTTTTGGTGGCGAAAATATTAGGTGCGGGGGTTGCAGGGGTGTCCCCCGCACATAAAAAAATGATGCAGGGTTGCGTGGTGTCCTCCGCAGGGTCCATATGTTATTTTTGCCGCAAAAATATGGCTATATATTTGCATCGCAATATTTTTGCAGCGAAAATATCGCATGGAACCGTTTTTACACCCATGCGAGTTTGCAACCCTTCACATTTGGACACCATCTTCACTTTATCTGGCATCATGAATACATATGGGTCATCAAGAATATGAAGAAAAATTGATTAATTGTAAAGCTCACCTGTGTGAAGTTAACAGCTTTGCCACAGTAGAGACAAAACTGCTGATGCTGATAGTGCTCTCATTAATCCTTTGTAAGAGGAGCTCAGATCTCATCTAACTGCACTGATTCCACTAGAGGAGTGTTGCTGCACTGCTTGAGGGTTCCTTAAGGAAAACATAAAAGGCATGGGAAGCCATGGTTGTGATCTAACTTCCTCTCTGAAATGTGATAGCCCAGATACATGACCAGGTTTATGAATTCTGGGCAGCGTACCGGTGGATTCACTACTTTTGCCAATGCATCCTTCAATTCCCCTCTCAGATATCAGTGAAATAAGTTAGTGTGTTTTTCCTCTACCCAATTTGCATATACTGAAAGGTGCAAGAGGGATCTGTGTGGGAGGTAGAGGGTTGTGTTGGTCTGTTCCTCCTCTTCTTGTTCTATGCGGCTCAATTTGAGGATCCCTGCAGGGTAAGACAAGGGATTAAATACACTGCCTTTCAACCCCCCTGTTAATGTCACTCTCTTAATTCCCCCTTACTGTGAGTACCTTAGTAGGATTTGGAGGTGACCTGATAGCAGACTGTGACCAGTTACTCCACTTGATCAAGCAACACAGTCCTGCTCATGTTGCCTTTTGCAGCAAAATATGTGCACTTTTGCCACAATGGGCCCTGGAGAGGATGCAGACACGCAGCTACAGGAGCTGGTAGTAAACCTTTCTGATTTCCCATTATCAAGACAAGAAAAAGTGTTCTCAATGAAGGATTTAACTTTGTGATATCTAAGTCTCATAATCCCTTTGAGTTTACGGTACAGTTTAATCAGTTTATGAGAAAAGTGCATCTTAGAGAGTTCGTTAATAACAACCCCTTTAGAAATAATGATAACTGTAGTGGTCGTAGGGACCCCTCTACCTTTTGTGCTGCTTTCAACTCACACACACCTCAATCCAAAGTTTTTTAAAGGAAAGTTATGTAGTAGATTAACAACTTAGAATCCAAAGGAATCCCGCAACATTCTAACCTCAGTAAATCGGAACAGGTTTTTTAAAAAAGTTTGGGATCCAATGAAGAGATTATTATTCTCTAAGCCGATAAAGACGGTGCTATTGTGGTCCTCAACAGAACAGATTGTTTTGAAGAATGTCTTAATCTGTTATCTGACTCCAGTCATTAACAGAAAATAGATAAAAACCAGCAAACAAGAAGGTGAATACCTCATTAGATAGAATGGTAGAGTACCTATATTCTACGTTCTCCCTAAAATCCATAGGAATCTGGAGAAACCCCCTGGTAGACCGATTGTCTCGGGAGTAAACTCCCTTTTGGAGCCTTTGTCAAAATGTGTCGATTTATATTTGAGACTTTTCATTCCGAGCATGAGAAGTTACATCAAAGACACTACAGATGCTATCAATAGAATTGAAGGTAATGCTTTCAATCCTAGTGAAAACATGTTACTATGTCTAGATATTTAGGAACTTTACACCAATATACCCCAATTAGCAACATTGAAAGTAGTGGACGAAACTCTACTTAAAAGAGATGACGAACATCCAGGTTCCAACTCTTTCATTAAATGGTGCAATGGTACCATTTTATCCAGTTCATGGGCTAATTTAAAAAAAACAAATTGAGGGCACAGCAATGTGGGTGGCCATGGCCCCATATTTGGACAATTGATATGTCAATATGTTTGAGGAAACAATAGTTTATTCCCAGTTAAATTTATTTCAAGAAAACATTTTATGCTGGTTACGGTATATAGATGACGTGTTTGTCATTTGGAAAGGCAATGAAAAAGAATCCAAGTGCTTTGTGAATTGGTTAAATAAACAAACCAGACACCTGAAGTTTACTAGTAACATCAGTAACGAGCAGATTAACTATCTAGATATCTGCATATACCATGATGATTTGATATGATAGGTTATTTATAATGCGCTTTATACCCAGAGGTTTCTAAGCATGGACCTGGGGCTTGAACGTGTGCTCCGTGTCGTCTTGCTTGCAAGGCGAGGCGAGCACATTGCCACTGAGCTATCGTCCCGAGCGGATCAAGGGTCTTTGTTAATAAGACCCCACACTAAAAATAGTGATAAGAATGCATTACTGCATTATACTAGCCATCATGCTCAACACGTCAAAAACGACTTGCCCTTCGGACAGTTTTTACGTGTGAAGAAAAACAGTAGTATTAACAAGTCCTATGAAAGTGGAACCGATAGGCTGATTGACAAATTGGTCCATCGAGGTTACCCTTTCCCATTGGTCAAGAGAGCAGCCAAAAGAGCATTTAATAATAACCGGAAAGCCCTTTTGGACCAACAAATACAGAGGCATCAGAGAACAACGGAGACCCCTTTGTGTTTGTGAATACATTCAGCAACTTGTCATACAAAATTAAAAACATTGACAAAAACTGGAAGAAAATCATGACTAAGGAAATTGAAAGACGACTCATAGCTTTCAAAAAAGTACCATTGTTCATAATTTAGTTATGAAAAATGATGTGGGAAGTAAAAAGAGGACTTGTCATCAGACAAACCTATGGGGCTTTCCTCTGGTATCAGGACACTATTCATATGGGAATTGTATAATCTGTAGCCAAACCAAGAAAACTCTTACTGTAGATTTGGGACTAGAAAAAGCAAGGAAAATCCCAGAACATTCCAATTGCCACACAAATAATGTGATTTATCTAATAAAATGTCCATGCCAGCACATCTACATAGGGAAGACGAACAGAAAATGTAAAACAAGAATGATCAAACACAAAAGTTGCACTGGGAATGGAGTTGAACAGGCTCCTTTAGTCAATTATTTCCTGGAAAAGAAACATACTTGTAATGATTTTGAATGGCTAATTCTGAAACAGATCAACGGAGAATCAGATTTTGATCAATAAAAAATTATTACAATTGGAACAGAAACTGATCTTCTTGACACAAAGCCATGTTCACGGTCTGAACAAGTGCGTGGAATGGCACAGTGCCTAAAAATCTTTTTTTGGGGGGATTCGATCATCTTTGTTATTAAACAGTTCTTTACTGTTCTGAACCTCTAAGCGGATCTCTTTTCTGGCCCCATTAAATCTTAAGTATTGCTGAACTGAGACATTACTATTTTGATGCCAAACCACATTGATAATGGGACCATTTTGTTAAAAAATGAAAAAAATTAGAGGCATGACCTAATGTATAATGTTGAGATGTGGGATGTATGAAATTGGATGATATACATTATGGTTCATTTTGAGCACTAAAGCAATGGGAACACGGTTTTTGGTATTTATCAAACCAACAACTAGAATGTAAACATGGAGTTATGTCTACGTATAATCAGATGAGAGAAAAGAATTTTGAAACACATACACCAATTTAAAAGTTTTTTTCATCACTTCTGAGTGAATGTTTTGTCTCTCCCTCTCTATAATTTGTGGTGACTCTACTTTGTTAGCAGAAGTCTACTCATTTATAGAGTCATTTATCTAGGACTAAGGTGCACACAGGGAGTCTAAGTCCAGATTTAAAGAGAACGTATGAAGATAGTAAGCACATTGCTCACATTATATTCTTTTGAATTACCAATTCTTCTGCGAAGGAGATTTCCAACACTTTCCAGAGGCACAAACTACATTACCCAGCATTACCGTTTTTTTAACGCCTTGACAACCCGCGTGATGATGCCATCAAGTGATCATGTCCCAACGTGTACAGATGCAGATACAATTACAGCCATTTTGGAAAGAGGCTTTCCATTTTTTGGCATCCAGTACTTGAATTTTGGTGGACTGGACTTATTACCTATTCATTCTGGAAATTGGGTGCCCTTGAGTTACAAAGGCCACAAGTCAGTCATAGTGGTCCTTTTACTGTCTTGGTAACTTCATTTCCAAGACTGTTCCTGTTACTATACATCTCTAAGCAGGGCATAGTTGATATTTATTTGGCCTTGTGGGTTTCCACACTTATTTACAGATATTTGTGTGATTATTAAAGAGGATGGCATTCAATACACTGTGCCACCAATAAACAGGATGGTAGTTACATCATCTCACCAGCGACTGCATTGACGTAGATGAGATTGCCAAAGATTCAGTGACTTTTGGTAAGTTTGTAACCCTGAAAGTATAGGGGGAATTTAAATTTTGATGCCTTTGAATTAGTCTAATGTGTACTGTTTTGTTACTTACTAGAATGGTACAAGAGGGAAAAGGCAATAACCTCCAAAGCAATTGGAATCTGCTGACTACAACCAGTTAAGGTTGATAAAAGACTCAGAGATACACAACCAACAAGTCAAAGAGGTATGTTATTCACAGCATATGTCATACCCTTATGGGGATGAGGTATATGATAAAAGGTCAAAATGAAATACCTATAGTGTTACACTCAAAACTAATGTAGTGCTGTCTTTTCGATTAACAGAGTACCTTATTTGGGTTTGGAAGAAGAATTTTTAAACTAACAGAGTTCAGCTTTATCTCGAATAGAACATACACAAGAGAAAACATGCCCCTAAAGAATGTCCTACATGTTTGTGTTTAATGGACAGAAACTTGTTCAAGTTTGGAAATTATGAAGTATAAAAGTTAATACGCAATAGCCGAAATTACCATGGCAAAATGATCACAGTGTGAATGAGCCACACCTTTGACCTAAGATATACTACATGATTAGGACCCACTTATATTGGTTTACTTGTATTGGTGTTTTCATGCATTGCAAAAAATGAAATGATCTTACATATGTTGTATGCAATATGATAATTTGTATGATTGTTTGTAAAAGTGTGTTTTTCTTTTGTATGATTAATAAACGTGTATTTTTTGGAAATGAGAACATAAAACAGTATTCCTTAACTGTTTGTAGGCTACCCTTCTATGCAGGCACTTTTTACACATAACTTCTTTTTGTAGAATATTAAGCTTTTCCATGTAGTAAGAAGTTGGTGAATACCCTAACATGGACATAGCCATTTGGAGATTAGTTCACTTTTGCTACATGCCTTCTTAAATAGTCTGTGATTGTACAAGTCTGTTATTGTAATATATCTGCAATGTCTTTCTCTCTCGTTAACCTCTTGTTCTTTTACCTCCTGTGGGCAAATCAGACCTATGAAGAGAAAAGTTTCAGAAAGTCTTTCTGTCAGGAAGGGCACTCTGTCAAGAGTGGCACAGGGCACCCAGGTAGGTTTTGGGTGGCTGTGCTGATGTAAGGTGACAGATAAGCACACACAGCAGGAAGCTCAACAAGAAAGAAGAATAAGCACCAGTAGCTGTGAACAAAAAGGGGCAGGGATTACAAAGGTACAAACAAACTAGATTCCCTCTTGGGGTGAATGCAGAAATGGGAAAGAGTGTTCCACGGACCTTTGGAAAAGGGAAGGGGAAGAGGTTGCCTGCCAGAAACCAACAGTCAAGCTCTGTACAAAGGATTTACATAAGACACAAGAGAAGACAAGAACAGATATATCCAGGGAAAAGGAAGTCAAAGAGAACAAGGTTCAGAACAGGATCCGGAAGAAAGGAAGGGTAAAACCTAGTATCTAACTGTAGGGAATTGTGACCGGAAACTACACAGAATAGTAACAGTAACTCAGGGCTGGAAAGACAAGAGAAAGCTAGCAAAAGGAAAAGAAGGAAACAGTATATGCATAACCTAAGGGGAGGACAGAAGACTCAAGGAAGAGAAGGACAGGGATCAAAAACAAGGGGTTGCAAACAAGGAAAGGAGCAAGGGAGCAGTGGCCACAAAATAGGGGGGCTGCAAACAAGGAAGCAGGGTGGCAGTAACGGATGTCACAAGGTGCAGGCAAACTGTTGTAGACTGCAGAGGACTGTAGTAGGCTGCAAGGCATGGAGTCCAGAGGAGCCGGACAGAGAGTTGTAGTAAACTGCAGACAGAGAGCCAAGAGGAGCAGGACAGCAAGGAGCAACCCCAGAGGACCAGGGCTGAAGGCAGTGGAGTGTAGCAGGCTGCAAGGCAGGGAGCCAAGAGGAGCAGGCTGCAGGCAGAGGAGTGTAGCAGACTGCAAGGCAGGGAGCCCTGAGGATCAGGGCAGAAAGGAGCGAGCCCAAAGGAGCAGGCCAGCGAGGCAGGGAGCCCAGAGGACCAGGGCTGAAGGCAGAAGAGTGTAGCAGGCTGTAAGGCAGGGAGCACTGGATCAGAGGCAGGATAATACGGCAACAGGAACAGCATACACATCGTGGCTCAAGGCAAAGAGGGGCTGGGAAAACTCTTGATGCAAGAGACTGAGCTCCTGCAGGCAGCTGCTTAAATAAAGCCGTGCCCTGTACTGAGGCAGGCTAATTGGCAGCACCTGGAGCAGCACACCACAAGGTAATCTGCCTCCTCCCTCTCTGGTCCTGAGAAGGTGGAAGCAGCACTGATTGATAGGGCTTCTGGGGATTGTGGTTCCAATACTGATGAATGGGAATAGCCAGGAATTGATAACTGTAGCAAGGTGCATTATGGTACATGTAGTTAGCTGACTTCAATAAGAAATTACCAACGTCATGCAATTGGAAATTAAGGACCAAAGTGTGAATAGGGGTTGTTCAAAGAGTATTATGATGATAAATGAGTTCCAAATAGTCCATGATGGTTGCCAATGTGTGCACCAGTGGCAAAGGCATGACACTTTCTTTAAGAAACTTGTAGATGCAAGTTTCAGCATCCAAGATATTGCATATTGAGGTAAGATTCAGGGTTAGTGCCTGGAAAGTAATTCCAAGTTAAATTTTATTTTATTTATGCATTGGATATTTTTAAGGCACTTGTACAACAAGACTGTGTTTCAAAGTGCCGCAAGGCAAAAGGGAAGGGAACAAGCTAGTAAATAAACAATGGAAATGACAATAAATAAATAATAAAGTAAAAAGCTATCCTACTAGGCCTTGTGACATTCAGAACGTGCAAGTGCAGTGAGAGAGAGAAACGGGGGGGGGGGTGATATTAGTGTCCCTGGGGTGGAATTGCAATGGGTGGCTTTTGAGGGGGGCAACAGAGACTTCCCAAGTGAAGAGGGAATTTAACCGCCCAACAGGTAAATACAGGGTGGAGACAATCCATCCAAAGGCGGGTGTGGGTCCAGAGGGCAGTGCAGGGGGGTGCTGGTGATGATTGTGCATTAGGCCAGGACCTGATTGAACTCTTGAGAGAACCCAGCCGTTAATCTCAGCAACATACGGAATGGTTAGCACGGGAGAGGGTGAAGGGGAGGGAAGGAGTAGGAGAACAGAAGGGTCTCGAGTTGTTTAAGGAACTTGAGGTGGTCCATTTTAAGACACAGAGAGAAGGGAAGATCATTCCAAATGAGAGAGCCAGCTGAGGAGGGAGATCTGCCTCAAACACTTTGTTTGGAGAAACATGTGATCAGCAGCGAGTTGGTGCCAGACGATCAAAGGGATCTGGAAGGAGTGTGTTTAGTAAGAGAGAGATGCAGGTAGTGTGTATCCAGGCCCCAGACCGCTTTGTGGATGATGCAATGGGTCTTGAATTTGATCCTTGCAGCAACCGGGTGCCAGTGGAGAGATTTTAGAGCTGGAGAGATATGGTCCCAGGGCTTCAGCCAAGGATAAGTCTATCAACCCTATTCTGGATTAGTTGAAGAGGGCGGAGAGAAGAACGAGACAGGTTAAGGAAGAGTTTATTACAGTAATCCAACCTAGCGAGGACCAGAACTGTAGAGACATTGAGCTTCTGGGGATGGTGAAGAAAGGGAGAATGACTCTAAGGAGGTGAAGTTGAAAGCGGGCCTTCTTGGCAAGGTACAAGATGTGAGGAGTAAAGGAGAGAAAAGAGTCAAAGATGACCCCAAGATTTCTGGCCTCAGTGGAAGGAGATGTAGGTGAGCCCATAGAGGGTGGCCAGAGTGCATGACTGAGAAGGGGACAGGTGTCCCTATAGGAAGAATCTGGGCCTTACTGGCATTAAGACAAAGATCATTGGAGGTGCACCAAGAAGACTGAATAGCAGACAGGCAGTCAGGGATGATAGAGGAGGAAGGGGGTAGAGGAATAGGAGAGCTCTAAGAAGAGTTGTGTGTCATATGCATACAACTGGAAATCAGTTGAGAATACAGAGATCAGGTGAGCAAGAGGTGCAAGGAAGATGTTGAAAAGCCACACCACATGTAGAAAGAGTGGTGGTGGAGGAGAAGGAGCCCAGAAGCACCTGGGAATGGGTGGTTACTGATGAAGGAGGTCAACCAATCAAGTGCCCGGTATGAGATACCAAGAGTATCTTGGTGCAGCTTTACAAGGATAGTATGGTTAACCGTATCAAAAGTGGAAGAGAGGTCAAGGAGAATGAGAACAGCAGGAGAGTTAGACTCAAGATTTGCAAGCAATTCTTGAAAGGTGTTCAGGAGAGCAGTTTTCATGCCTCTGGATGCTCAGAATCCAGATTGAAGGTCATGTAAACAACCAACAAGCTCAGTGTGTTGTGTCATTTGGAGGAAGAACAACTACTCCAGGAGTTTTCCAAGAAAGGGTGTAGTAGAGATAGAGTGGTAGTTGGCCAGACATGACTGGTCAGCTGAAGGCTTTTTTCGGAGGGGGTGCACAAATGAGTGCTTGAGGGAAGAAGGGAAAGAGCCAGATGTTAAGGAGTCTTTGCTGAAGTCTGCAAGAGCTGGTGCAAGGAAGGAGATGTTGAACTTAATGGTTCTGGAAAAACAGGGATAAGCCTGTTTAGATAAGATCTTCATAGAGTAGACAACTCTAAAGATCTCTTCTGTTGTGACAGATGAGAAGTAGGAGAGTGTGGGTGGGGTTGGAAGAGAAGACAAGGGAGGAAGGGGGATAGATGAAGAGTGGAGTAAGGGGAAGAAGGGAGAGAGGTCAGAATGTTCTGAGTTTGAGGTGAAATGGGTGGCCAGTGCATTAGAGTGGAGACTGCAGATGGATTGGCTAGTTCCTTGCAGATTTTGAAGAGTACTGCTATGCGTTAGAGGCCTGGCCTGGCCTTGCCTGTTAGAGATATGGGACTGAATGTGGGCCCTCTTTTTAGAATGGATAGAGAGGCAGTTTTGCAATTGAAGGAGGCGACAGGCCAGTTTGTCAGAGGATGAGCCAGAGGTTTGCCACTTCCATTCAGCAACTCTGTAGTTGCATTTCAGAGCGGCTAGATCAGAGTCATACCAGCTGTTGCACTTCAAGGCAGGTCTCAGATGGATGATCATGACAGGGGCAATAATGTCAAGAGTATTACTGATAGCAAGATGAAGATGGACAAGGACAGAGTCAGTAGGAGAGTCAAGAGGAGGGGAAAGAGGAGGGATGAAGGTGGAGGCAAACGCAGCAGCTGACACTCATTTCATTGGTAAGATGATCGCAAAGGAGGCTGACAGTGTTGGTAGAGGCTCAGTCACAGGGCCGAGAGGTCCCAACAGAAAAGAGAGTGGTCAGACCTGGAGAGAGGGGTAGTGAGAGGGTTGGAGAGCGGGAGAGCAGCCAGGGATGAAGACATCCATACTGTGTCCTGCAGAGTGGGTAGGGCCGAAAGTAGAATAGTGAGGGGGAGGGAGGTCACTCCAAACACTGCTCTTCTAGTCCCTCTGCTTCTCCTCTACTCTCAGTGCCATGGTGCCCCCGGGTGTACGTGCACTTTATAAATCAGTCTAACATAACATAACATAACATAACATAACATAACATAACATAACATAACATAACATAACATAACATAACACAACACAACACAACACAACAAGACACAACACAACACAACATAACATAACATAACAGAGAGGTACAGAGATCACGGAAGAGTGAAGAGGCTGGAACAGTGGAGTCAAGGTGAATGTTGAAATCTCCAAAGAGGAGGTGATTGCAGCTAGAAGTCAGAAGAGAGGAGGTAAAGTCAGCCTATTCCAATAGGAAGACAGATACAGAGCCAGGGGACCTATAGATAGTTGCAAGGGTAAGAGCGACAGAGTTTGAGAGACACCAAGCTTGCCGGCAAGACTTTCAAAGGAGGAGTAGTGCTGGGTGGGTATGAGAGAGGTAGGGACCCGCTCAGAGAAGATCAGGGCCATTCCACCTCCAGTTCGGTTGGGCTTCGGCTTGGAGAGTATATTGTAGTTGTCAGAGAAGAGGGAGCCAAAAGCAGTGGCAGAGCTGGCATTGAACCACGTCAAAGGAGACAGATGTCAGAAGAATGTCTGACAGCAAATCGAGCATTTAGAGTGGCTAAGTGTGGCGCTCAACACCTTTGAAGGTTTTCCGAGGACAGGTACAGGGTGTTGTGGTACACTGATCCGAGGTGGTGAAGGAGGTACAGAGAGAAAGGAAGGAGGAGTAGCAGGAGAAGGTAGGAAGTTGATGAGGGCTGGCAGGCACAGGTCAAAGAGAAAGTGATTGGGTAGAGGACCCTGCATCTAGAGGATGAGAAGTGTGCCAATAGTACTTCCAATCTAGTGCTGCCATTAATGGGTGAGGAGGTAAAAGGGCAGAGAGTAGAGATCAGATGGGAGGATCATAGGCCCGGAGAGGGAACAGAGAAGAGGATATCAGTGTTTTCTGTCTGGAAGTAGCACTAACATAGGTGGGTAGGCAGGATTAGATGTCAAGAGATCTTTTCAGAGGCGGGTTAGGTGATAGATAGATGGGAAAGATAGATAATGCCACTGAAGTGGAGGAAAAAAGAAATGGTTGGAGAGACTGCACAATGCACTGGTAAACTCACCAGGCAGCCTAGCAGCCGAGGGAGGCAGGAGTATGCACTGATGTATGACACAGCTAAATTCTAATTTCCCAAAAAGCACTAATAAGCAGCACAACATGGAGGATGCACAGTTGAATGACACATCTAAATCTGAGGTTACCCCAAAGCACTAAAAAGCAGCACACCATGGAGGATGCACAGTTGTAAGGCATACATTAGAGACAGACCTTACAGCAGATCCACAATGTAATGCAAGAGAAAGGCATCTACATTTGAATAACAGGCCCACATGTGGGAGATAGCATTTGGCTGGACATGAAATGTGGGTCATAGACAGCAGATTGAGTATGCATGTAAAAACAGTTGTAGAGGTAACATTTAAAGCAGGAACGTTAGAGGAGAGCATGACATTGGTGTATTCTGATGAGGGATAGTATGATCTAAGTGGTCACCATAGAGGGGAGGAGGCAGTTAATCAGGGCGTGCATGGGCGTGTGCAACATGGTAAAGGGACGCAATGGAGGAACACATTTCTGAGAGGAGGTGCTGCATGCAAGTCAAAGCAGGATTGTAGGCAAAGTTTATGGTCAGTGGGATTTTTCAGGCAGGAGATGTTACCCCAAATAGGTGGTGATGGGTAGCGGGCAGCTGGACAATTAGTGGAAAGTCAACAATGAGGGGTGCTTACCAGTAGTTCTGGGTTGGTTGCATAGTGAGGTGTCATTTGGGCCCTCCAGGCCCGGGCAGGGACAGACAGGGAGAGATCTTGACCCTTTTGAGTGGCCCTTTGAGGGGGGCCCCGTCACCTGCCGACAGCGGGGTTCATCTTGCTAATGACACAGGGCCCAGCCAATCAGGCGGCGCTGTTCAAGGATGTGCTGATCAGCTGGTGCTAACACAACACAGGGTGGCAATGCTTGAAAGGTGCTCGCCGGCATAATGATGCAGGCTGCAGTGTGTTGTGGAAAAAAAGTAAATGCAGGCAGCCCTATGTTGCAGGGCTAAAGATGCTGCAAAATGAGTGAACACACCCTTATATGGGTGGCTCTTGAGGGGGCCAGCGATATCCTGCAGATTACGGGGTTCACCTTGCTGATGACCCAAGACCCAACCAATCAGGTGGTGCTGCTCAATGATGGAGCTAAAGCCATGCAGTGCAGCCATGTTTGAAAGTGTAAACCAGTTCACTGATGATATGATGTCTTTGGGAAAAAGATTCAAAAGGAGGCTTAACTTGTCTGTAGGGTCCCAACAAGTGGACCAAGTGGGCTGGTGTCTTCCAACAGTACTTTTCTTAGTTCTTTGTAGTGTTACTGAGTCGAACCAGCCGTCTTATGATAATGGGACCCGGTTGAATCAGGTTCAGATGCAACAAATCATGGTGATGCAGATGGAGAGCCAGCACTGTGTCAGGTTCTGACTGGAGCTCCTTGTGGTTCTGTTTGTTGTTCAAAGGGGGCAGGTCAAAGTGGACAGCAGGGTTGGTTTAGCATTCAAGCTTGAATAAGCAACTAAGATATTAGTGGTTCGAGATGCTGTTCAAAATGTGGCAGTTCGAAGAATTCGGCCATTACAATATTCTTGCATGACTTGGGGCAATCAGTGCACTCAGCTGGTGTGGTAACGCAGGTTAAACTGGTTCAAGGAGCAACAACAGCGGTTTGAAGATGGTCAATTTGTCCTGGGAGTGGATAGGGAGCAGACCTACCTGATTTTGGAATAACTGATTTTCCTATTTTGAATGCCTGGCACGCATCCTAATAAGATGTTTGCTCAATAACAAGAAAAACATAAGTGGAAAGGCAAGTCTATGGGTAGTGTCTGCCCTCACAATGTTTCAAACGTTGCCTGTGCTCTGTAAAAACACATGCTTGAACATTGGGCACACATAAGGTATTAAATCCATAATAATGCTTAATATGCATAATAATGTTGTATCCCCATGTATCCTACAATCTCGATATAAATCACCTATTTACGTATCACCACACTATAGGCCTCTAGTATATTTGTTAAGCTGCACAATGCAAACATAACTCAAACAAATAATCACCAAAACATGAAAATGTACCTCTAAATCCTCTCTATAATTCTAAAAGATCAAGAACCCTGAAATCTATAATTTTACAGTTTTAGACCAACCTGAGGTCAGCCAAACATTCTCAATTTCTGTGGTGTTAACAAACTGGCTCCTCATTTCAGCTTCTACATTCTTGAAAACAACAAAAGAAATTCACCCACATGTCATTTAAAAAGATATTTTCTCATATAGCTCATATTTCTTCAACATAATAGCACCTCATAATCCATCTTAATAAAACTCTGTTTCTACCTCACCACCACTTTTCCACTCCTCCTCCAACCCTGCATCCACAAGCCACAGCCAATTCCCCTGCCATTCAACTCTCCTCCTGCATGATTCCCCACTTCACCTTCTTCACAAAACTAGATGCTCAGGCTATGGACCCTGTTTCCTCAACTGTAAAAAGGCAAAAATAATACCACCTCCACTCCAGCCAAAAGAAAACCCCTGTCCCCCAAATTAATCTCTCCCATAAACACATTGGAGGTCATTACGAGTATGGAGGTAGCCATGGTGCTATTAGCACCATGGCTACCTCCATACCGCATGCCGGGTCTAGGTTCCCTGAATGGGGAAATACCGGGCCATTCCAAACTTGGAGGATCCAGTATTTCCCCTTTTAGGGAACCCATCCCCATTCCCATTTGAGCCCCCATAGGGTTCAATGGGAATGTGGAGGGAGCTAACAACGGCCCCATTAATAACAGGCCCGTTGTTAGCTCCCTTGTCCTTTAGCGGCTCCCACTAAGGGCACCTGGTAAAACCAGCCGCCCTTAGCGGGACCCGCTAAAGGACCTGGTAATGCGGCAGTAAGGGGTTAACGGCACCGCCACCCTTACCGGCGCCGTTAACTCCTTACCGCCAACCTCGGAATGAGGCCCATTGTGTGCCCAAGATCATACCAATAATGAAAAAAAAGATCCATTATCTCTGAGCAACTTTCCTCATGATTCTTTTCTCCTGAATCACTATAGTGATCCTTTCCCTTCCATCTTCCCTCATTGTATAATATTGTCACATACTCTTACTCAACAAATAAACATACATTTCCTTCCCACATTGTCAAAGAACATGTGCTAATAATGTACATGTTATAACCACTTATACCCATGCCGGCAGCTGTCTACCCCATCGCTCACGTCCCATCATTTGGAATGCTCTCTTATATGCTTGCATCAATAATCCTCATGTAGCCGTACGAATATTGACCTGTTCCCAACATATTCAATGGTGATACTCTACTTTTCCGTATTCCCATTGTATCCACCAATATCTATAAAACATGATACACCTTTTCCTCATGTGTCTGTTCATAGAAAAAGAAAGGGATTACCCCCAAACACTCATCCCTGTACAATGTATCACTGATCCTTGGGTATGGTAATTTTATAGAAGGGCATTAAACAGGCTTGTGTAACAAAAGGCTATTTGTGTGCATAGGTCTATATGTGCCCTGGCACTGGATACTGAATCTGCTGTGTCTAAAGCGGTTGTATGGGGCCTGGGGCACATGCTTGTTGGGGGCCTGGGGCATACTAAATTAATGAGTGCTGGATGTGTGAGTGATAGGGCAATTGAAAGACTGGACCGTTGAGATTGTTATAAGGAAAAATACTGAACAGGCGGGTGTTCCCATTCCTGTGTGCCCTCAGTGTTCCCTTAGCCCAATTACTATCAGGTTCAGTCAATATGTATACTGCATTGGAAACTCTTAACTTTAACTCAAACTTCAACCCCATCGCTGCTTACTTTCAATTCCCTAAATACAATCTCGGTCCTTTGTCTCAAACATACAGAAAAACTCTCATTAAAACACTCTAATTTTACACTCCAGCATTCTAAATACAAATGTACTCTCTTTATTCCCACAAACCTACTGATGCAATGTCCAATATGTCTGCATAAGTGTGCTGCTAAGAGATATCCGGTCATTGCATTGAATACAAACCATCGACAGACCATACCATTGAAAAAAACGCATCGATAAAAACACATTGAATGCATCAATAAAAACACATTGAATGCATTTTTTTCAATGGAAAAGAATTAGGTTTGATAAAAATGTGTTCTAATGGTTTAAAAAAGTGGGTTGGGGGAACCCCCCCATAAAAGAAAAATGCATTTGATAGGTTTTTTTAAGATGCTTTTTTGTCAATGGTATGGTTGTCGATGGTTTGGCTGTCGATGCAATCACTAAGAACCCTGCTAAGCGTATATCTCTGTGCATGGGTGTATGTTTGTGTGTGTCTGCTCTTAGGTATGTGTATGTTTGTTTAATCCTATGCCCCTGTTGTAAACCTACGCATACATGAGTAACCGTTTGGAGCAATGGGCATATATTCATACAAGCCCCTTCTCTGTCATTTAGGGGCACTTATACTAACAGTTTCTAATAATTTAAAAAATAGCCAAAAAATGATCACTGAAACATGATATTTTCCAATTCCTTCCCATTTGATTTTGCCATCAAGATGGGTGTAAACATTCTCCAAAATGCTCTTATCCTGGATGCGCTACTCAGGCCAAGTTTAATATGTCCTGCCTTTTAGTTCCCTATACCTATTCTCTATAGTACTTATTTATTAATTTTAATACTTATATCAAGGAGCCACACACCCATAGGCCTCAGTGTGCCCACTTCCAAATATGTTCCTTATTTCTCTGAAATGACTGCCCCATATGCTCTAGCAGAGCTTCCATTCTCCAGTGCAATTTCTATTTGATTAAATATAAAACTTTCACAAAAGCTGATTCTAAAGCACACCAAAAAATACTATAATTTCCCCACAAAGCCAATTATTTCCCCAACTTCTAAACCTTTTAAAAATCACCTGTCTCATTCTTACTCACACCACAGTCATAACACTCACCCTATTACTAATCCACATTAACAATTCTTACACAAAAGACAGCATATATCAATAAAACACAATTACCATGGTGCTTCATCAATGTATCTCCTTCACTCGAGTACAAACAAGTGCAATATTTTTCACAAGACTGATTTTTCTGTCTTCTCATTATTACAGCATTTTCAACTACAATGTTGTCTTTTTCTGACTACAGGAAGATTCCCTTGCACTACCTTGACTGCCAAAAATAATAAACAAAAAATAATGGAAAAACAACAAATTACATATAGCAATTCATTCTACTGCAATACCCATAAGTCAGTCACTCACTTTCATTATATTCAATTAACCTCGTGACGCCAAATAACACTCAAAATCTCTAACTCTACATCCCCCTTGTACAATCCCAGAAATGAAAACAAGTACTTACTGTTTTTCCCCTATTCCCCCTTTGTTTTCTGCCCAGAATGCACTCGAGTAAACAAATAGATGATCACTCTGTAGGTAAGAGCCACAGTTCAGTGAACAGCAGGATAACCAACAGCAGAAAACCTGAACATCATGCCCAGGTAATCAAATGAAAGGAAGTAACTCAAATAATCCAATGTGAAAGTACAGCTTCTGAGAAGAAACAAATGCATCTTTGCCAGGAAAGCAAGTTTATTGCATGCTAACGACTTGGAGGGGCTAGTCAGTTCCTTGGAGCTGAAAACTAGCCTGATTCTCTCTGAATGACAACAAAGTTACAGCTTCGATCCCACTTAGATTATTTACATGATCACAAACATTTTGTTACAAAGTTATCTCCAACCCTCGCTTGGCTAACTCTAATAAATAATAATTTAATCCCCCTAGCTTTAAAATTCCATTGGATACATTCACAAAATACAACCCTTCCCCGTCAGTTATGACACATTCCACATAATACATTTATCATTTATGAATAACTCTGTTTATTATTCAGACCATGTGACAGAAACTTTTTTAATCCAAATGGTGATTGCGCAAGGCATTCCATAAAAGCTTTAAGGCATGGGGAGGGAGAGAAATAAATGGACATGACTTTGAAGCAGCAGTAAAAAATTCCAGATGCTCCAGGCACCATTTTTCCTGAATTCTTGCATTTCAAGTCATAAAGCCTTCGTCATATTTCCCTGCACACCCGTAAACCATCAGCTCTCAATTTAACCCTCCATGTAACAGGACCTTTCTGGTCATCAGAAAACAACCTTTTGTGCTCCCAGGGAAAGTACACTTTGCATCCAAGAACTCAATCTGGCCCTAAAATACTACCAAATGGCGTTCCATTCAGTTCTTGCATTCAGCCCTTTGCAATGTTTTCACAGCTGCCTATATGTGGTTAAAACGTCAAGCAGGTAAAACCTGCATTCTGCAATGTCTCCATGTACCCAAAATGAACCCCCTGATTCCTAATGCCCTAAATGTGACTGCAATCTAAACCATTGTCAAATTTCCACAAGTTAGTTTCCCCTTCAATGAACTCTTCTATCGCATGCATAAAGTTCCCTACTACATATGTGTCAGCGCTGCATTGCAAAATACATTGTTTCCATGCTACTCATGTTGCTGCCTACTGTGACTCTAATAATGTATCCAACTAAAATACAAAGTAACACTAATTTCAATTCTTCTCACTACATTGAACACATATTTAGTTGCAGCATCACATCTAACCCAAGCACACCATGGCCTAGTACAATATACATAGTGTGGAACTCTTTTCTGTGTTGGGACCCCAACACAAATCACAGAATGCCTGGCTTGCTGGCACATATTGTTGTAATGACAAATAAATGAGGTTAGAGTGTGTTGCTTGAAAAACAAACTCTTATTTTGGTTGGGGCATATGGAATACATCAGAGCCTCTGTGTCCTTATCCAAGTCTAAAACCAGTGTACTTGTTTTCTTCCACAAACCCAGTTGCCTTAGAACGCAATTGTGTGCCCTAATAAGATTTAAAGGGATAGTGCGTTCAAAAATAATATTGTCCCGATCGTTTGGGCATGTGTTTTTCAGCACACAGTGATCGATCGTAAACATTTTAACTATGCATCTTACCTTGGTTTTCATCACTTTTACATAAATGCGAAAATAAGGAGTTGGGCGCGGCCATCTTGTGCTAATCTTATTTGTTGATCAATCACCCCAAGTTCAAGTGCCCCTGCAGCACTAAATCATATCCCCAACCCTGAAGCTGACATCACTATTCCAAATGATATGCCCCACCTATTTTCATGACGTTAGTGGACAGTGTAGCCAAACGCGCACAGTCATCACCCACCCACCTAATAACGTCAGTTATGGCAGAACACTAAAGATTAACACACTCTCACAGTGCGTCCCAAATCAAATTTACAACCAATAACTTTACCGAAAACATCATTAATCTGCAATTTTGCAAGTGCTTTTATTTATCAAAGAATGCTCCAAAAACAACATTGAGATCTACTGATTGCGATGAACAACCAATACTTGCGTGTCCTTAGGCTCGAGTGGCAAAAGTTTAAAATGACACACATGTTATTCCTTTCAGGAGAAGATGTGGATTCTTGTACACCATAAACGATGACAGGTTGCATAAATTGAAACTAAATGTCCACTTTTATAATAGTAAATGTTATAATTTGTGTGGGTATTCCACAGCTTATGTCCTTCTAACCTGGCAATTGCTCCCTTTGGTCCAAGGTCACATAACAATTGGAGCTTGTGCTTATGTTTGGTAGGTTTCGTTTTTGAGAATGAATACCACAGTATTAAAATATACCGGAGAAGATGCTGCAGTGTGAACTGATACATTTCTTTTCACCACAAGCATCATTCCACAAAGTGACCTTCAATCCATGGAGCACTGTGCACAGCAGGTGCACATGGCATTCAAAAGACACAAGAAAAATAAACAAATTGTTGGCATCCACCAATGCCGTGCAATCTTCAATACTGTGTCACCCATCACTAGTGTGGGTTATGAACCTATATGTGATGGCATTCACAACGCTGTGGCCTTTCTATAGGCAAAAGCATTAGATCTGGAGTCTCAACATTCACGAACAGCATCTACCTTTGTTTATTCATTTCGGTATAAAGTTAACCTTTTAAAACCCTGCAACCTATCTCTTTGCTTATTTCACGAGATGTTTGTATTCATTAGGTTCTGAGCGTAACATGGGACAGCTGTTCACACTATCTATCCCACCTGAGGCAGCCCTTTCTAGGTTCAAGCGAGACAAGTCACATTGCTTGCCCATACCCGGTTAGTTATATTTATGATCCGACTATGCCTTTGCTCAATCGACAGTGCATGTGCATAGGTTTATTGCAGATGAGCGTTAGCCACTTTTTCAGATTCTTTCACCTGAATTTCAAACGTTCACCTGAGAAGTCAGTAGCCTTGTGATGGACATTGCAGTAGTGCACAAAGTCACGCAATCGTGAGGGTCAAGCGAAAAGCTTATCTTTTTGGGAAGGGCGTAGCAAGTCAGGAAGGGGCCTGGTGCGATGAAGAATTGGTTCCCACTATTGCAGCAGGTTGTGTGTGCTTTGCGGCAGATCAATTTCTGAAATCTGAAAATGGCCAGTGAGCGCAGGCCAAACCAGCCAACATAGGGTTCTTTTGATGGACTCTATCCTTTGTACCGTGAATCTCAGCAAGAAATCAAATAGTTTATAATAGGCACAGTATAGAACTATGAATTGGTATAGAACTATGAATTGTATTCTGTATAACTGTCATTCGAGGAGAGTTGGACCTTGGGACGTAATATTCATTGATGGTTGCTTTTTTCACAGAGCAGGGGAAGTCATGACTTCAAATTAGTTTTTGGCCACAGTTACACTGAAGGTAAGTAAAACCGATAGTCCAAGGCACTAAAAGTCTTGTGTAACCTAGGATTCATTTTCTCTCCATACAAAACAGACCACAATATCATATGATGATATAATATGGCATTTATAACACACATATGCATGTGCTTCAAGGCGCAACGAGGCAACTGAGGGGATACAGAGGGAAGAATGAGATCTTACAAGCCCAGGTGACATTGATTCCGTGAAAGCACAAAAGGAAGGGGGGGGCAAGGGTAAAAGTGCCACGGGAAAGGTGGTGGGGTCAGTGGAGTGCATAGGATAAACAGCCCAAAAGAATAAAGGAATACAATAAATAAAAAGCACGGACAGCAGGTGGAGTGTACAAGGGTAAGTGCAGACAGCAGGTGTCAATTGCTGTTAGGGTGCTGTAGGGATCTAGAAACAGTCCCTGAGTGCAAGTGTTGTCAGGTGGGCAGTGCAGGTGGGCAACTGGCGGGGAGGGGTCCTGGCCCCAAAATCAAAGGTAGCCGGGTCAGATGGTATCTTAGCAGCCAGCACAGCTTCAGTCAGCAGATCAGCGGTGGATATGAGGAGAATAGAGATAGAGTAGAGGAAGGACCCAAGTTGGAACAGGGAAGGTCGAGCGGAAAGGAAAGGACTCAGCCAAGCCAAGGCATGATCAGTGATAACCCCGGTTGTCATGGAGACGGTTGAAAAGGATGGTAGGGTTCACCATATCAAAGGCAGTAAGATGTAAGATGAGGACACAGGACTCGAAGGAATCAAGTTTGGGAAGCATGTACTCAGGGATGTAGAGAAACAGTTACAAATGATAGGAGAGACAGAGAGCACCTTGGGATTGGTAGGCAGTGGGAAGAAGAGGAATGGTGTTGGAGGGGGCTGTGAAAAACACAACAGAAGAACAAAAGTAGGGGTGCATGCACAGCAAAATATGGAGAAACACTCTCCATATGGAAATCCAGCAACAGCAGGCACCAATTGCCAAAATTTTGACTAAGACAATACTTTTGTTGAAAATTATATTTTGGACGCAATGGTGTGCTATGTAGAGCTATGGAGAAACCCCAAAAACTCACACATCAAAATAATGAAATAGTATCAGAGAGAGTAAAAAGGGGCCTAATCGCAGAGGTGTTTAAATAAAACTAGTAAGGCTGAACGTTCTGGAAGTTGGGGGGTTGACAGTCGATTGATCATTGCTATGAAAATCTTACCCAGCATAGGGTTTCATTGCCAGTGATAAGCATTTCATACGTGTATGTGGTTTGGGTCAAGATTTAAGGGTTTGACAGACACCAAGTCTCAGTGTCTCATTGACTGATAGCTAATATCCAATTTGCTCATCCTTATTTCAGCAACCGAAATGGGCAGTGCAGCAATGATGTACTAGGGCAATTCCATTTTCAAATATATCACAAATAGAAATTGCAGACATGTGTCTTATTGTTCGAGGAATATAAATATTGATGAAGAGAAGGTGAAAGATATCATACACCAAATTTAATCTGCATAATTAAATATTTTTAATACCATCTGTAGCATCAAATGTTAGTGTACTAGCATTCAATTGTTGATGTACAATGAACAAACATTGGGGAATATATTGAAAATGTTATTGTAAACAGATTGTGAAGACAGGTACTAATTCTTTATATCGGGAAGACATCTGTTCTACTAGTACCTCTTTAGGTGGACTGGGCTTGTTTGCAATGTTTTTTGGCACTGTTTGTGTTCTAGAAACAAAATCTGGATCGAGTCCATGAGTATGCATGGCCAACACATTCAATGTCATATCTTTCACAAAGTTGAATTCCATATCCTGGTATATTGGCTTAACCACCCATTGTTTCCTTCATTTTGTGAAGGACTTGAGGTGCTGATGCATCCCGAAATGTCGTGCAGTTTTTGCTTGCTCCCTCCCAACGTTCTCGTTGTGCGCAAGTACAGCTCGTCTTGTTCTGGCCTCCATACCGTCTATGCCGAAATGCAACCTTTTGGGGCACATATTGTGGAACACTCTAAATCTCCAGTATGACAGAATTCTTTGAGTCCCTTCATGTTTCTGGAAAGCGTTTTATCGTACACGATCTTCTCAAGTGCTTTGTGTGGAGGCGAACATGGCACCAACCAATTCTTTTTTCATTCTGCTCCTCAGATAAAGGTCAATTTGCACATTTGTGAAAATGTTGGTTTTCTTTCCATGAGTGTACGTTGGAACAATGGTGCATCAATGAATGTCATTTCTCAAGTAGATTTTCTACAGACCCATCACAAGTTTTGGAGTTCAACCAATGATGGTTGCTGATAGACTGACACCACTTTAAGATTTCTTCAGACCCCTTTTTTCTACAAGCAGCTGTTATTTTTTTATGGACTGATTTTGCCATACAACAAAATAATGACGAATGTGTGGAAACTGCTCCCGCATGACCTTGGCTATCGAAGAAATTGAAGAAATTCAACGGATTTGATTAAACCACTTTTCTCCATGGCTACAGAATATGTACATTCGGACACCTGCACTATCTCCGAACTCACCATTTTTTTACTTTCCATGTCTTGAAAGTGGTATGTGCAGTACTTTACTGAAAATCCTTGGCTGTCACAGTGTCCTTCGCCAGCAAGCCAATAATGTTTGCCAGAGAATGTGCTTTCGACTGACATCTGTTCAACTTTCCAGGCTTCACTAATGGTGTGGATTTAAGAATTTCCTTTGATATTTGAAGTACTGGGTTTTAGCAAGGAACTCAACTCCCACAAATCGACAGAAATGGGACGTCTTACTGAAAGTAGACCCGGTGAAAACTAAAGCTGCTGCACATAGTAGATTTCCAGTTGGCACTTTGTCCAGCATTGGTTTAGCGGACCATGAAAATGTACTATGGAGGTGGACACAGCTGGTTTGGATTTTCAGGTTAGTGCCTTGTAATACACAAGATGCATTCACCAATTGCTGCCCGCATATGTTTCCCCTTAATGTATGAACACATTTCAGATTCAGTACAATCTCTAGCAGGCAGCTGTCAAACACAATGTATTTTGGCTCCTTTATTAGCCAATCATCCAGCATGAATGTGGTTTGTGATTTGGTTTGTGATTCGGCTGTGGTGGACATATCAAAAGAACTCGGCAAACTGAAGTCGAGATCTTTAGCAAGTTCCTTGGTCAGTTCCATTGAAGCTTCAGTTTCTGTTATTTCAGTTTGTGATATTTGTACGCAAATTGAAGAAACAGATCTAATCGAATGTTTCTTTGGTGGAACATTTTTGGCGGGTGTAGATTGTGTCAAGGGGTCTGCGAGGAATTGCAATGCATCTTCATTGTATTGAGTCTCATCTTGTCAAGTTGTCACATGGTAGCAATGGTCCATGGACAATTTTCACGGATCGTCGGTCACATTACATTCAGTTTCTGGCCATTGGGCATAAGCATCACAAGTTTGCTTAGTGACTGGACCACACTGCACCCCAAATAGTAGTTGTTCCATTGTGAAATCAGTTTTGGTAAGCAACATCTATTGTTTCATTGGTTGTCTATGTCTTTATACTTTGCTTCCTTCTGGGCCTCTAAAAGATGTGTTGAGAAACATTCTCAACGTATAGCATGCATACAGAAGATACCACTTTAAATACAAAAATATTATATGAATAAATCAACAGCTTAAAAAGTTCTACAAAGAAAACTTCTCTGTTTGTTACCCTTGTTTTCTTGGAAACCGTGGCATTGTTTTTTTCTACTGTACCAGCAAGCTGAATAAAATAGCGTTTTTATATGGTGTACATCCAGCACATTTCATTTCATCGCAAACCAACATCTGTACTTATCTACAAACAGAACCAACTTGATTGAATAGGAAACATTACAACATTAAAATGTATTCCAAATGCAATGTGATGTCCAATAGCATTCAATATTCAACACCTTGGGCCTCATTACGAGGTTGGAGGTAGCCATGCCCTTAACAAGGGCATGGCTATCCCCAAACTCGGGTCCGGCTCCGGGTCCTGCGAAAGGGGAATTACTGGGCCATTCCAACCTTGGAGGGCCTGGTAATTTCCCTTTCGCGGGACCCGGAGACGGTATGTCCCCATTCTCAATTTGAGCCCCCATAAGGCTCAATGGGAATGGGGAGGATGGTAGCAGTGGTACCAATTCATAATGGTACCATTGCTATCATCCTGTTCTGCTCGCGGGTGCCACTCTGCATGCCTGGTCTGACCAGGTGTCCAGAGCATCACCCGTGAGCAGAACTGCATGGTAACAGCGGTGCAGGTAGCAATACCAGCACCGTTGTTACCTTACCGCCACTGTTGTAATGAGGCCCCTTGTGTATATTCCTTGAACAGAATATTCATTAAAAAAAGGAAACGTTAATGTTACTGGAAATTAGAATCTTTCATTGCACTGTACACTTACACACAAAGTATTATTAAATGAGTAAGAACCATATACTACAAGGTTTGTTCTCGCAATACTAAGAGAACATTGGTATGAACCCTTGTAAAAAGCCATAATATACCTTTCACATTGCACCTGATAACTTTCAGAGATGCCACATGTGCCTCATCATAGATCACAGTGCAAAACATACTGATTGTAATGTTCCCCTCAAACTTTTTGTAATGTATTCTGCATTAGGGAGGAAGTATGCATACCTCATACTCTGGACCATTGCAAAGGATGAAGTGATTGTGCCGAAGTTCCAGCATCCACCTGTAACAAAGTACTTGTTTTAGTACGGGTGAAAACAGCTAAATGGAACTGTGACAATGAGATTCAAACAATTGTATATATAGAGGGACACCCATACATGCCACTTAGTGTTACTTTTCATTTCATTTTAAATTGCAAGCACAACACATTTTCGTAAAGGACAAGTATAGTAAAATTACTTTATAGGTGAGCAAACTTGATGTTGACTTTGGAAATTAAATTGATGCTGAATCTTGTTGCTTCATTTTCCGAGCATTGTCACAAAGTGGGCCAAGGGAAAAACATAGTTGCATTAGATGTGTGGGAAGATCCAACGCTCAAGAATATCACTTTGTGCATTCCAGTAGGACTCACCATTGGGGCACTGGACGTTTTTTTCACTTGTGAGAGTCTGTGCATCCATCACTGTTCTCTATGCCAAATAAGGAACATGTCAAGCAACCGATTACAAAAACACAATGCGACTTTTGAAGGGCACAATGGCATTGTTTTATAATGGTCATAATTGTTAGATTTGTTAGAGGTTCAAGAAAGTAGGGACCGATGTAGTGTAGTTAAATCTAGTATAGTAAAAATGCAATACTATCTTGTAGAAATGGAAACCTTAGTAAGACACTTTTGAAGTAAATATACACAAAAAGCTACCATTTCAGCACCCTACCAGATTTTGATAGAGAGATCATTGATAGTACTTATTTATGCAGCCCATCGTCCAACATAACAAAAAACACAGCTAATTCATCCCCCAGGACTCACCGGAGGCAATGTGCATATAAAGTTGGTTGGAATTGCATGTGGAAGCAATTTACGATGAATTTGGGGTTGGCGCGTCTTAGTGTACTCAGATCGGTCATACATATCATCTGTAAAGTGCCAGGTGCATTATGCGGAGTCGATTGGACCTCATGTCCGTCAAGCCAGCCTGGGCTCTACTTTCAATCTCGTCCACCCGAAAACCACAGTATTTAACCCATTCTCTTATTAAATCAATATCCTTCGGGAATGTGTGCAGCACCATGCCTGGACTTTTTAAAATGGCTCTTAGAAGTGCAACTGATTACCATACAGGCCGGCATTCTTCAATTGTCTCTTAGACCACTATAGAAATATAGAAATAATTCCCAAACATTACTGTATGCCATTGATTGTATTACAGCTTTCTATGCAATATTAGTTTTTTTCAAAGAGGGAAAACATGTTTAGCATTGTCGAATGAACACGGCGGTAACCGTCTTACAGATATGATTGGTATACCGCTATTCGTAACATGTTACTCGTCCATTGCATGTACTTTCATGCATCAAAAGGGTACATGCTTACAAACATGTCCCATGAAAAATTCTATTCTATTGCAATGGACAAAGATCCAATGTGGTATTTTTCGAGATTAAAATACTTGAAACATTAGACAATGGTGAAGTCATTGGGCTAAATGAACATTACAATGGCTGGTACAATTAGTGAGAATAGTAAAACAAATTGAGATAGTCAGTAGATGAATTTAGAGAAGGAAATTCGGTGACCTACCACCCTTACCTGGATGAACAAACAAGCCAATTCAGCAAGCAGGCTAGCAACTATCCGGGGAACAAGTTACACAACCAACAGATACCTTACTGAGCACAGAGATGTTCTCCTGTTAAATGTTAAATACCAATAGAGTATTGGAAAAGAGGGTGTGTACGTGAATGTGTAACGTGTTAGTTGCGGGGTCTTGCAGAGGGGAGTCTGGAGACACTGGGCCTGGAGAGGCCATGAGAACAATGGTCACTGTGCAGAAGAACCCTTTTGAAGTGTACATGGTTTTTTGCACCCTGGCCGTTCACACCCACTCAGCCCCCATGCTTGCGTATGGCCACAGGTGTGAAATGCCATTGATACTGGAGGGGGGAACAATGGGCATGGGGCGAGCGGAAAAGGCCCGGAACAATGCTGAAGGGAGACACACTTGTGTAGATTGCAAGGGTGGGGTCTTGCAGAGGGGAGTCTGGAGACACTGGGTCTGGGGAGGCCATTAGAACAATGGTCACCGTGCAGAAGATCCCTTTTGAAGTGTACATGGTGGTTGGCACCTTGGCCGTTCACACCCACCCAGCCCCCTTGCCTGCACATGGCCACAAGTGTGAAATGCCATTGATACTGGAGGTGGGAAGGATGGGTATGGGGTGAGCGGAAAAGTCCCGGAACCCTGTGACCTATTCAAGACCCTTTGGTCGCTTGCCCTGCTTGTTGCTAACTACTCTAAGTCATGCATTTTAGTTCAGATAGTGAATTTTGAATCTAGGTGAACTTATCTGCACTCTGCACACTTAGATTATACGACTACTAAACACCATACTACCACAGGACAACCTGCCAACAAACACTGTTATGATATCTCTCATGCCCGACACATCTATTGGCTACTTAGCCATACTCTCTACACTTTCTGCCTTAGCCTTTACAGCAGCCCCTCACCACAATCTGCCTACAGGAAGGGAACCAACCAGAAAGATGTACACACAGTCACCACCTAAACAGCCTGCTCCCTTGACCCTGACCCAACTGAATCAGGCTTGTCCCCCCGGACTAAGGAACTCTAGACTAGGCACTAGACTACCCAAACAGCTTGCTTCCTTGTCCCAGACCCAACTGAATCAGGCTTGTCCTTCCGGACTAAGGAACTTTACACTAGGCACTAGACTACCCAAACAGCCTGCGCCCTTTGTCCAGACCCAACAGATTCAGGCCTGTCCTACCGGACTTAGGAACCTTAGACTAGGCATTAGACTTCCCAATCCACCAAGTGCACACCCACCACTTAGCCACACTAAGAAGGAGCTCAAACACACCAGGCACAACATGCACAAAAGGAAACCTAGCTGCAATCAAACCCCTTGCATCAAATCCTGTGAAACTTTGCCCAACAAGGTCCACACTAGCAATGACACCGAAATAACACAAAACCTCAAGGGAGGTCTCATCAACGCTAGATCTCTAATAGCCCACGCCTCGGAAATTGCTGACATCATCACCTGTATCCAACTCGACTTCCTAGCAGTTACCGAAACATGGCTTCACAAAGCCTCTGGCCCTGCCCTTATGATAGCCATACCCCCAAACTTTACTATCTTCAGAAAAGACAGAGAAACTTCCAAAGGAGGAGGCATAGCTCTTATCTGCAGAGCCAAACTCACCATCAAGGAAATAGACAGCTTCACTATGCCATCTGCTGAACTACTCTCCCTAAAACTAGAAATCTCCCCCCCACGTACTATCACAATGCACCTTATCTACAGACCCCCTGGTCCACTAGGCACCTTTGAAGAAGACTTAACCACCCTATTAAACACTAATGCCAAACCGGGTACACAAATCATCCTATTAGGCGATTTTAACTTAGGCTACAAGGACCTAAAAGACTCCAATGCCTCCACCATAGCTAACACCATTGGGGAAGCAGGCCTCACTATTTGGAATAACGACTCTACACACTCTAAAGGCCGCGCATTGGATTGGGTCACAGATATCAATTGCGTTTCCCTCATAACAGCAATTGAACCTTGCATATGGACAGATCACTATCTGATTTCATTGACCATTTCAGACCTTCCCCAACCTAAATCTACCAAACCTTATGCTCCACCTGCCCTCACCCGCTGCAAAAAAAATATAACACTCGCGAATCTTGTCCTCCTGATCCAACCTATCACTAATCACTCTAGCCAGATCTCTAACCCTAACGATCTAGTCGACCTGTACAATAACACCATCAACTTGGCGATTGACGCCATTGTGCCGCTGAATCTCACTAAATCTAAACCTATTGCCCATCTGAACACCTGGTTCACTCCCAAGCTAAAAGCCCTACGCAAAGAGAAACGACATGCAGAAGCCTGTTGGAGAAAAAACCCTTCTCCCCACAACAAAAACCTTCTCACTGCCCTTACTAACAGCTACAAAAAACAAATCATTCAGGCAAAAAAAGAGACCTTTAATGACAGAATCAATAAAGCAAACTCGAATACCAGGGAAATCTCCATTCGGAGAGAATTAGAATCCCCAATTGCACCCATAGACTCTTGTACCAAAGACAAAGCATGGTGCACTAACATTCAAAAAGCCCTATGCAACAAAATCACAATGTTACAAGACGAAATACTAGCCAAAAAATCTGCCTTCCACATCATTGCCCTCTCTACGCAAGAAACCATCCTCCAGGAACTTGCCGCCAACCAAACTAAACCCCCTAACTAATTTAGCTTTAGAACCATCTCTACTGTGGAAACTAAGAACATCATATTTTCCTTGAAACTGTTCCGATGCCTTGGTGACACCTGTCCAGCCCCAATTATTAAAGAGGCTGCACACTAACTATCCCCCTTCGTCACATCATTTATTATTTTCTCATTTAAATTATGCTCTGTGCCAACTAACCTTAAAGATGCCCGGATATTACCTCTCCTAAAAAGAGTTAACCTGGACCCCAATGTCCCAACGAACTAAAGGCCCATAACAACTGTCCCGTTCCTCCTTAAAATCTTAGATAAAGCTGCATATCTTCAGATCCAAGCTTATCTGGAGATCAACAATCTACTAGGGACAAGACAATCAAGATTTAGACCAAGACATGGAACCGAAACGGCTCTCCTTGATCTTAAAAACCAACTAGACGAGCGCAAAGACAGAGGAGACATCTCTATTCTCCTACTCCTAGACCTATCAGCTGCCTTCGACCTGGTAGATCACAAGGTACTTTGCAATCACCTCAAATCGGCAGCCAACTTCTCTACAAAAGCCATGGCATGGATAAATTAATTCCTGGACCAGAGAACCATAAGAGTCTTCTCACCTTCATCAGCATCGTATCCAGTCCCAATCACCTGTGGAGTCCCTCAAGGGTCATGTATTTCCCCCACGTTAAACAATATTTTTACAAAGCCTCTCTTTGATATATTGGACAAACTAGGGGTCTCATATACCAACTACGCCGATGATACCCAGATTCTTATCCCAATCCAGGGTGACTATGAAAAGGACACCAGACTCATAAATAAAATCTACCAAAGCATCCAAACTTGGATGGCCACACATGGCCTATGTCTTAACGACGACAAAACTGAGCTCTTAATCATCGGGTCTACCAACAAACTGAATAAATTACCCCAGCTGTACAATTCCATCATGATCGATGTCATCAAAATCAAGGTAGCCAAGGAAGTTAAACCTCAGGATTCTACTTAGACTCACCTCTCACCCCTGACAAGCAAGTAAATGCTACAGCCTCAGCAAACAGTTACCCCTGCAAACTTATCCACGCCTGCAAACCATACCTATCCACAGATAGCTGCACCACCATAGCGTGAGCCCTCATCATCTCCAAATTAGACTACTGTAATGCATTGTACCTAGGCACCAGTAAACATAACATCAACAAACTACAAACCCTGCAGAACAATGCCCTTAGAACAGCCCTAGGAATCCCCAAAGGGAAACACATATCTGCCCATAGAAGAGCCGTCAACTGGCTGGCCGTCAATGACCGTATCAAATTTAAAACTCTGAACATTACACACAATTGTCTGAACAACAAAGCTCCTGCATACCTCACAGAAAAATTCACAAAGCACACTTTTGAACGTCCCATCAGAAAGGCCCTCTCAAACAGTATCAAAGTCCCCAAATTTAAACTGAAAAGAACTGGTGGGTCCAGCTTCCCGGTTCTAGCAGCTCATCTCTGGAACTCCACCCCAGATGCACTTAGAGCCACCCCTTCCTTCCATGTGTTCAAAGCTAACGTTAAACTCTGGCTTAACACCAACAACTGCTAAATGTCCCAACTGTACAAAATTCTCTGTATATTTTTTGTAAACACTGTAAATGTAACATATCTTTCATGTAAGTCATCCAACATTATAACGTAAGAAATGTTTTGATATATGTAACATATCTCACATGTAAGTCTTCTGACAGTGTAACATAAGAAATACTTGATATATGATCCTGTAACATAAGAAATGTAACTTATTTATGTACCTGCAACCCAAGATTTATTTTCTGTAAGCGCCCAGTTGCTTAACGGCCAGGTGCGCTCTATAAATAAATAAACAATCCAATACAATACTGCTGAAGGGAGACACACTTGTGTAGATTGCAAGGGAAGGGTCTTGTAGAGGGGAGTCTGGAGACACTGGGTCTGGGGAGGCCAGGAGTACAATGGTCACTGTTGTTGGTAAGGAGACAATCCTACCCTCCACCCTTGCATCGCTCTAGAAACATACCATATGTAATAACCATGGGCGGTAGGCATAGCCACCCCCTGCAGCATTCTGTTGCAGCACAGCCCATAGAAAATAAACAATACTTTATAGCCCCCAGCTCAGCCATAAGAAACCATTTGTGAACTAGTCCCAATGCCATCTTTTCTACCAGGCCCAAAAAACAATCTCTATGTAGAAATGCAGCTCTCATCCATCATCCGCAGCACCTCACACAGACAGCCCACACCATTGCCTCCCCCTTGCCAGCTCTGCGCAAGCCCTGTTCTCACGGAAGATAGCCATGCCTTGTTACAATCCTGTGTTATGATTTCCGAAAGAATGTGCTCTGTGAAGAGTGTGTGACAGTGAGTAGTCAGAAGCCAAGTGTCCAATCATCTCCACTGAACTTCCTGTGCCCTCCCACCCACCATCCCTGACAGTCCAGAGCCCCCCATCTCCGACCCCCCCAGTTCCTTTGATGTTGATACCCATCCTACCCTCCAGCGCACCGATGACTCACGGACCCTCAACACAGCCTTAATCCTGTGTGGCAATATATTTTCCCAAAGAACAGCAAACGTCTATCTATTTTCTGAGGACTAAGGCGGGCCAGATGGCAAATCACACCTTTGGGGTTGGCACCTGGGTGAAATGTTTGCTGTATCAAAGAGAATCCAAAAGGATAAATGATAGAATGCCAATATGATAGCGCATGCAACCAGAATAGACCTATTGATGCTAGATTGTATGTGTGCCATTATTTCTGCATTATCAGATCCTGTTTGTTTCCCATATAGTACCAACCTTCCCGTAGGCCCCTCACTGATGCAATGCTAGAATGTGCACCCTATTCATGCTGTCATCATTGATGCTGGTACGTTGATACTGGAGGGGGATGATGGGCATGAGGTGAGAGCAAATGGCCCGGAACGCTGCTGAAGGGAGACACACTTATGTGGATTTCAAAGGCAGGGTCTTGCAGAGGGGAGTCTGGAGACACTGGGTCTGGGGTGGCCATAAGAACAATGGTCACTGTGCAGAAGATCGCTTTTGAAGTGTACATGGTGTTTGGTACCTTGGCCATTATACACACCCAGTTCTGGAGATGGTTATAAAGGAGGGGGTATGGCTTGTTGTGGGCAATGTGAGCACAAAAAGACACCAACCATTATTTCATGTACCTCAGAAACGAGTGAGAGTGTTTTGATTCACTGAAAAATTGAAACAATCATTTGTATATGCTCATTTGTATTTTATTTAGTTTGGTGATGTTTGCACAACCAAACTACAAATTGTATAGTTGAGGTTGCAGCACAGTGTAGCGAAAATCCCCTATGCTGTCCGCTGTCACTGATGAATTTTGCACAAATGGCTCCAACGACGCAGGTAGTAGTACTCGTCAAACGCGGAATCCAAGCCTCCCATAAAGCCACCATGTAAATGAACGGTAGGACACTAGCCTGTACCACCTGTGGAAGGGAAACATACATACTGTAAGTGTTCCATCCTTATTTGAAAATACATCCTGAATTCTATGACATAGTTTCCCTCATAAACGTCACTTTATTGATAAATGAAGGCTTTGGAGTCTAGACACATTGCAATAGTGAACACCCATTCAATCCATAACGGTTTGGGCCACAGAGAAATATTGTTTCTTAGTTGAAAGTGAAACACACGTAAGCGATGAACAATGTGCTTTGCAAAAAGAAATATATCCAATTTGAAGACGAAATTCATTCATCTTTGATCGATCAATGTGTCGACAATGAAGGGTACAAACATGAAATATTATTCGTCTCAGTGGTCAAAATGACATTACACCTAGAGCACCATCATAATCCTCAACACAGACCTTGTGAGGCAGGCTGCCTTGAAGTCATGCAGCTGTGTAACGCATAGCGGTGGTGTGTATTGTATGTAGGCCAAGCATCCAGAGTTTTCTTTGTAGCAGCAGTTCTCCACCTCGGTTGGCATGACCTTGCAGCGATTCCAGGTACTCCAGGTGGAAACGTCTTCCATGCGACTTGGCTCAGACTCATGCTCCGGTGACTCATCTTCCCAACTATCGTTCCATTCCCCATTGTTTCTGCATCTTTCTATTTCAATTACTTCCTCATCAGAATACTCAGGCTCATAATGGTAGGGCTGTATTTCTGCCATTATAAGACACATTTTTTAATAAAACGCAAGTAACGATTGAAATCAATAGCAATGCTAGTGCAAGTATCTGTTTGCTTGGACTTTGTGCTAAGAAAGTAGCTGAACAGAGCAGAAACGAGTCACAGCCAATACAAAAAAAAAAGACAATGAAACGATTGAAAAAGCAACTCTGGTGTTGTCTGATGAGAAGGGGTCTGTTTATACTTATTGAGGAAAGAGGCGGCCAGCCATTTCCATGGAGACATGTCAATAGATTGCGCACAGGGAACCTTGACATGAGACGTGCATTGGCGTTGTGAAAAGGGGTGTAAGCGTCTAGTGATGTCAGCTTCAGGGGCGAGGGATGTGGTTTAGTGCCGCAGGGGTATTTAAACTTAGGGCGATCAATCCACGGATCAAATTAGCACAAGATAGCCGTGCCGGACTCCTTGTTTTCGCATGTGTAAAAGTGACGAAAACCAAGGTAAGATGCATAGAAAAGTTTTTTATGATCGATCACTGTATGCTGAAAAACACATGCCCAAACCATAGGGACAATAATATTTTTTAGCACACTATCCCTTTAAGGGTAGAATCATAAAGACATCACCACTAATTTCATTGCTGACAGAAAGCTCACCTCTATTCTCTACCCATCCACCATCCACAACCATTAAGTGTGTTGGCAGTTTTTTTAACACTTTCTTCATTTCCCCATCACACTCTTATGGGTGCCACCGAGTTAACCCTGGTGGAGGAGCTAGCACAGTAGCTCGCGCATTTCTTTGACTGTTTTTGAAAGGCATGCAGGCCTCTATAATGAAGCTCCTCTGTCTCCGTCTGCAGTTGCCATGCACTTCTGTCCCTGTGGCTGTCTATGATATACATTTTGAGTGATCTGCATGTGAGCAAGAAAAGTTCAAACCCAAAAGTCGACAAGGTAATCAAATAAGGCCCTGATTGCCATTGTCCTCGTGTCCCCTTTGGCACTGGAGATTGTTATTTTTCACTGGCTGAAGCCCTAGGAATAATCTCGTAAGTTCCACTTATCTGCTCTCAAATTAGCCCACTGTGCACAGTTGGTGGGTATAATGCATACAAGCTAATTTAGAAAATAGCAACGCCAAACTAACATGGCTCATCATCTTTTCTCTGAAGGCTTAAACGTTAGGCGATTAGTTAAATGAAAGGCCAAACAGAGAAGTAGCCCTTGTTATTTTCTACTTTACTATCCATTTTGAGTAACGTTTTTTCTACATTTTCAGACACAAGTGAGTATCGCTCATCCGCCTCCAACTCCAAGCTATGAGTTTGTGGTAGATCTCTTTCTTCGGCTGGGGCCTCCCTCTGGAACAGCCTCCCTGCTTCCCTGAAACTTCAGGAGAACCATCTCTGGTTCTGAAAGCACCTCAAAATCTTCCTCTTTGCTTCTGCTTTCTCTCCTCCTCTCCCCTGCTGACCTGCTGGCTAAAACTGAAACTGCACTGGTTACCTGGTAACCATCTGATATTGGGCCCAGGTCCCCTCCCACCCAGTGGCACACCTTCACTGCCTCTCTTGTAACCCCTGCACTTGGGCATTGTTTCTGTATCCCTACAATACCACTACCAGCACTTGACACCTGATGTCTGCACTTACTCTTGCACTTGCCTCAAGCTGGCCATACTTTTGACTTATTGCTTTATGTATTCTATTATCCCATGTATTGCACTGTCCCCTCCCCCTTCCGCTGCACTTCTCCCCTTCCCGTGCACTTGCGAAATCTAAATGACACCTGGCCTAGTAAGATCGTTGTCTCTATCTTCACTCAGTTCCCCCTCCCTTGCCTTGTCGCGCCTTGAAACACTTGTGTATAGGCGCGTTATAAATGCCATATCATATCATTTAAGTGGAACAAGCACATTTATTTTAGCCCAGTGCCACTTTGATTGAATTTGTCCGTGTAAGGCATTTTCCCGCAGCAGACACTTACAATGTGTCTGCAATTTTCCCTAAGCTATGCATCTAATATGTCTTGTTTTAACTAATTTCATATTTCTGCCATATGAAATTGTGAGGCAGACGTTTGAGATTATTTGGAAACACGTATAATAGGAACATGTGTGGAAGACATAACAGCACAGTAGCCGGTGCCCGCAGAGATTTAACTTGGCCGACGTTGCTGTGGACAAAGATTTGCTCCTTTAAGTTTGAAAATCGCCTTTGACATTTCACCGCTGGAGACTTCAATCCGTCTTGCTTGTCAAACAGGCTGTAATGATGTCTGCTTTACCTCCTACAACAGTCATTCATCCACACTAGCCAAAACCTCAACAACAAAACCGCAAGAGCTAATCTATCTTTAAGTACCTTACAGGTTTACATTATCCGGAAGCACAACCTTGTTCTTTCTCCCATGTATGTGAGCTCATCGATTTTCTGTACCTGATCGCCGTGCTTCATTTCTGAGAAATAGAGGCACTGCTGTAAATCATAAAATAGAATTGTCTGCAATTATTCAATGTTGACTTTCAGCTTAAACAAAATATGAATTCAAAATCTATTCGCTTTAATGATGGAAAACAACACGTGTTCTGTTTGAAACCAATGGTGAAGGACTGGTTCACCTTGGGGTGTATTCATTTATGTTTGCAATGCTTGCCAGACATCTATGGTCTCTGTACATGATGAAAGCAGGGCACGAAGGACGCGACGAAGTGCTCATCGTATCCTGCGTCCAGGACCCCCGAAATGCAGAGCGTCAATTTGTGAAGTGGGAGGTTTCACTGCAAGTTACCGAACTGCGAGCACTAGAGCGGCACAACACAGGCACATCGAGCGCCTCGGCAGCCACCCGCCACTTAGATGTACGATCACTCCTGTCTCGCAAGTTAGAGAAGGGCTTAAGTCTGATCTCGCCATTAGGACCCAACTTGGCAGTACGTTTAAGGTGATGATCTTTGAATGACCTATTTAATGGAGAACATGTGGAAAATAAAACGTCCCCATGATTTGAATGAGTTATGCCGTTATAGACAGTAAAAAGCGGACACAGGTGTGAAAAAAACGTATTAGTGCAAATGGCTACTACGCATGTCTTAATGCAATTTACGGACATGTATTGAAGAATATATTTTTAGTTCTTTTTTTTTTTTAAAAAACAGGATTCAGTTAAAAAAAGTAATTGTCATATTGTTTGACAGGATAACTACCCAACATTTAAAGAATGTTTTCTACTAAGAATATCAACACGTACAGGAAATAATCTTATTTGAATTTCTAAAAACCTGCATAATGAGTCATGAAATTAAGAAAACAACGCAAGTTAATGCACTTACTTTGCGCTTGTAGATGCTTCTACACTGTGACAGGGATAACATGTACAGCAACTAAAAAGTCTCAATCATCGTGAGGAATTAGTCATCCCGTATTGGTAAGGGAATTCAGGGATAGACTCTACATTCTATCATGACACCTAAAGCTATTGTTTCCAAAAGCAGGAATGAATAATTGATTATTGATATGTGCTCTTTCATGTTTCTCTGTTTTCCTTCCTTGTACTCCCCCTATGGACATCAACATGGATAGTGAATGTGCTTGGACACTTGGATGATACTTGCTAAATGTATTCCCGTGAAAAGATCATTGGATCTTTGGAGAACTTGATATGTGATGAGAATATGCTTGATATTCTTTGCATTGATAAACCCCGTGGGGTGGGAGGGGGGTTCACGCGCACGTTCCCCAATATGGTGATGTTGGCAATTTGCGTTAACTACGCATGACACAAGGACATATTGTGATGCATCTATAGCACGTGTACATTCCCCCTGTACCGGAAATGCAATAAATAGGAGCTATCCTTACAAAATGCAGTGACTTCATTACCATTTCCAACATATTGTAGGACCCAGTGCACCTTACTCAACCACCTTCAGGTGCAGTGGATTGTTCATGATAGACTGCCTAGTGAATACAAGTCTGTTGCAGGCTTCGGCTGCTGGAATGAGTTAATGAAATAGTTAATACATAACCATTATATAAAGAATGTTTATCAAGGGATAGGCGCACTGCTTAAATATTCACCTACTTTATTGCAAACATGTGCAAAATGCATTTGCACTGTTCTTTTTTCTTAGTATGTGGCCCAGGTTTTTCCATTGGAATATTTATTTGAGAACGGTGTCATGTATGCACCTCTCTTAACACATCAAAAACCATTTACACAGCTTTGTTTCTTGCATTCTTGAAAATTGATTTAGCTCTGTCTGGAGGGTTAAAAATGCAAAGGTCATGTATATTTATTGTTCACTAAAGCTTGTGACTTCTTCTTTGCCCTCAGGCAAGAGTTCAAGATAAGCACCTATGCCTCTCCAATAAGAGATAACGCCTCCTACATAGCAGCACAAACTATTCATTAATGATGTCACAATTGTATCTAATGTGGGAATGCAAATTATGTATTTAAGCATTAAGTACAATTAACACATGGGGCCTCATTCTAAGTCTGCCAGTCCGGAAACAACGGTGCTAGTAAGCTTACCGGCACTGTTGTTTCTGGACCGGCACACTACAAATATGCGGGCGGGAGCCGCACCCGCCCACAGAGTTCTCACCGTTATTAATGGTGCCGGTGCTTCCGTGGTCCCCACTCCCATAGAGTTCCATGGGGTTCTACGGGAATGGGGAATTACAATTTACCGGCACCTGACTTTCCGGTCTGCCAGGTTTGTAATCACCGATGTTACCGGGAAGTTAGGAGCTGGTAAATCATTACGGGTCCGGTGGCAACCCACCTGTATCACTAGCACGGTTACCGTCGGACCCGTAATGAGGCCCATGGAGATGGTCATAGACCTCCCCAGAGCCAATCAGAATGTTAATAGTGCAGTCAATTGCTACTGGTATATAGTATACTATATATCTAATCAGTGCTCTACAAAATTGGAGAAGAAGGACTGGACTCATTGATTCCTTTTATTTGAAATGGACACTGATCTAATGATTGATTGGTGAAGGGAAGGTTCCCGAAAGTAATCCTCAAAATGTGTAGCTTCAGTTAAACCCATACAGATGTATGGGTGACTTGGGATTTCAGCTACCACCAACAACTTGAAGTTGTATTTGGGTGTCAAGTGATCCCACCTCTCCTAAAAATAGTACACGTAGTATTAACACGATTCACAAACCCATGCTAGGCATTGTGCTTATTAACATACATTCTCCTACAAGAAGGTCTGCAAAAGAAATGTGATTTTTTTTCTGTGTTGAACTTGCCAAACACACCACTGCACTGGGCGTTGGACATGACAGCCTGCCCATCGAATAGGACATCCCTTCTCAAATATTGTCAGCAAAAAGGATGCACCAGGAAATTCTGGTGTTTCAAGGTTTTATCTTACAAGTCTGGAGAGCAGCAGTACTTCCCGTTTTAAAAGGTTGTGGTTTCCCAACCCTAAAGAGGAAGGTTGCATCTAATGTTTCCATACTGGAAATGTTATGTTCTGCCAATGCCTATGCAGAGCATGTGCTGGAAAGAATATGTTGTACGGTGTAGATGCTGGTGAAACATCATTCCATGCTCGATCAAAGGGATGGACACTTCTAGAAGCCATCCTGCAAAAGATGAATAACTACTGTCAGGCACGGGATGCTTACTGTAAGAGGATTCAATTCAACACTACAGCTAAGTCAATGCCTAGTCTGGGATACTGAATGGAAACCCTTATTGATATATCTTTATGCCCAGTTCATGCGTTCTGGATGACTACCCCTATATAACACCCCTCTCTTGGAATCCCCCTGACCCCACTGAGCCAAGAAGTAGTTCTGTTTTGCAAGTTTAAAGGGTTATTTCATAATTTAAACAATATATATATATATCACGCTTTATAATAAATTAATAATTGAATATCACACTGAATCTGAGCAGTAATCAATAATGGATAGTCTGGCACTAGCACACTTGTGAATAGGAACAGAAGAATAAGGTGGTAGAGAATGCTTTATATAAGTTCAGATGGATGTAATGTTGAATGAAATGCAATACAGAAAATACTCAATATGATTTCAACAAAACAATGTAATCACTTTTCTCTGGCAATCCCCTCCCCCCTTTTATGCAATGCAAGGAAATGGAAGGAAAGCACACAGTTCTCAGAAATGCAATCAAATGTAATTCAGTTCACCCCAGCAAGCTTAGACTACAGAAGTTTGAAACACAGGCCCAAAATGCTTTTATATGTGCTGGCAATGAAGTGAAAAATATGCTAAAATGCTTTTAATTCCCTCTTGAGGTTCAGGGTGAGTGGTATCAAGTTAATATTAGTCCAGGCTCACTCTAGCAATGATTCAGGGATGGTTCTTAAGAGGCAAACGAAATTTTAGCAAGGAAAGCAAGAACTGCTGTTTTCACACGTGGAGACATTTGCAAATCGCGGCAAATTTGCGAGTGCGTTTTTCGTGATTGCGGCAAAACTAGAGGGAATAGGAATGCGGTCTTATGTTCGTTGAAAAGCCAAGATTCTAAGCTTTCAGAGGAAAGTTACTGCAAGTCTCTAAGACAAACGGTCACGGAGATATGAGCAATATGGTAAAGGTCGTTTTTCAGATTTGAAATTTTAAAATTCAAAAAGACAATTTGACAGCTAGCAAATAGAAATGACAGGTGACAGTTAGGAGGCAGTTCTACTCAGATTAAAATAGATTGAATTATATTATATTAACTAAGAGATTGGTTCTGCACAGTTCTGCTGGGTACTCACACTATATTCTTGAATTAGAATGGGCCTCACCACGGATCTGGTCAGGTTTTAGACTGGACTCTGGTCTGGTCTCGGCACTTCACAGTGATCTGGGTCAGCTCTCTGGTTCTGCTAACAGTGGTCTGGGTCAGCTCTGCTCTCTCTGGGTACAGCACTGCTTCTGGATCTTTCTGCACAGCTTTCTCTGGAGATTGATGGATTTGAAGTCTGGATCTCTGGATGTGATATGGTCCGGGAGCATGCTCCGCAGCAAATGGAATTGAATGTCCCTATCTGTCCTGTCTGTCTGCTTTTATGTGTTTTGAAAGTGGGTGTACGAGCAGCTTCCTAGGCCCTACCCCTCTCCACTTGTCATTGGCCACTTCCTCCTCTTCCCCTTGATTGGGGGAATGAAATGAAGTGTCATCATGATGAGGTCTGTTTATGGTACAGAGAACCCACCCCTGTCAAATTACACACAATCTATATTTTGACCCAAAAGACATATTTGCACAGGTACACATTTGTTTAAAATTACATGCACCCATCACATATCACAGGAGGTATACCCTGTCCAAATCTGCTCTTCCTGGGAGCTTGCATTCAGAAATGGCAACATATTTCACTTTTTGGTCAGATTACCAATATCAGATTCTTACTCAAATTTACCCAAATGTGTGCAAGGCATGCAGGCATTAATTGATGAAGTATCAGACTTTTAACATGCATACATTTTAAGTAATACCCTCTTAACTGCTAGTTTGCCCCCAGATCATGCCACCGGTTCTAAAAACCTCTTAAAATGTGGGCAGAAAAATCACAAGAATTATGGTATCATTTAAATAATTATGACAAGCCCGTACTATGAGTTATTCATCTTTTTCTAAACCCATATTCTGGCTCCAAAGGGGTGTGGTTTCCCACCAGCACAAGGTTGAATTTCTGGTTTTTCCAGTTCTGCCAAGCCAGCTTGCTCTCACAGGCAGTGCTCCTCCCCTTTTCTTCCAGGAGGAAGCCACTTTTACGGCCCCCATAATAAACCATCTGCCTGGGCCCTGGAAGGCCCATTGTTCAAGAGGAAGCCATTTATGGCCACTTCAATAAACCCTCTGCCTGGGTCCTATGTTTAGTCTCTAGCAGTCCCTTGATAATTCAATCAGAGAAGTGTCAGATCCCTTTTGGTGGGAGCAGCAAAAAGGCAGCTAGGCCTGGGAACACAGCTGTTGTGCAAGTCTCAACTCCTGTCGGGAGTAGCTGGTGGGCAGAATTCAGTTCCTTAAGCCAGGCCCCAGCTAATGTCACTTTTAGTTACCCAGTTTTCTGCATTGTTTTCTGCATTCAAATAAAACTAACCATTTTACATATGCAGCTAGAATTATGATTCTAAGTTTAAAACTATGACATTTAAACAATTGCAACCTATGTGACACTCAAAAGTAGGTCACTCATTTCTTTTAAACATTTAGATTTGTAGTGTCTTTCAGTCCAAATTTACTTAAACTGCTGAAATCCACAGCTCAGCCAGTCTTGTTATAAACCTTCAAGTCACTTCAGAATATAACTTTAGATTGTATCCACCTCTCAGTAAGTCTTTCTTTGGCCTGCTGTGGGTTCATTTATTCAGTTTTACACAAAAAGAGAAAAAAAAGTCTGGTGTTGTCTTAAACCGCCGGTTTTCTGATAGTGGTGAGTACTGGTAATGCACCCATTTTTGGGAATTAAGAAAATGAATTCCCCACAATTCTAGGTTGCTTTTGGCAATCAGCATTGCCATTCCCAATGGTTTCAGGCTACTGTGTGGGTAGTCCAACGGTGGTTTTAGGCAGTGCCCTTCTGTGCCCATAACATCGGCAAAAAGAGTGGCAGCCTATTCTTCATGCATTTCCCTGTACATTTTCTGGGAAGCTCTGGCCATCATGATGTTTTCCATGTCAGTACTGCACAGTTTTGAGGTAGGGCTCGGATGCATGGGTAAAACATCCCACAAACCCCCCTCTTGCGATGGCCTTTCTGTTTCACTGATGGGACTCGCAAGACCTGGGATGTTTCCTCATCTTCTTCCAATAGATGGCACATTTCAGCATCTTTTCCTCCATCCGGTACTGATCGATCGGTTCTCCTCGCCGGTCCTGATGGGAATATTGGGCGGTACCCTGGGCCCCTTGCGTCTCTGCTCCCGGTCTCCGGATCGTCCTCCTTGGCCCGTCTCCAGGTTTTCTTTCTCCTAGGACGACAAAGGAAGAGCGGCAATACCTATTCATGGACATTTTTCCCCCACCATTGATATAGTGGGGTGGCATATAAATTTATAGTCAACACATATGAACATGCACATTTCTTTTTGGATTCAAAAACCAAAAAACACCCACATTGAGAAACTCAGAATTTGATAGGCGATATGTCGGATATTTTAAGTTAGAACTGAATTAATCTGAGACAATACCCTCTAGGATTCCAGAGGATTCCTCCAGTTGTTGCAAAGTGTGCCTGGGATGGCAACACTTCAACTGGTTAATGTGGACCCACTTGTCTTCCCCCTCTGCCAAACCGCCTTTGGGGATGCGGATCTTGTAGGCCACAGGGGAGATTTTGTCTATAACCTCAAAGGGTCCCTTCCATGTAGGCAAAAAGTTTCGCTGTTTGGCCTGGTTCCTTTGGAAATTGTATAGATAGACCCGGTCCCCCACCTGATATTCCTTCCTGGAAGTCTTCAGGTCATAGTGGGTCTTCATGCTATCAGCTGATCTCTCTAGATTCCGCTGAGCATAAGCAAAAGCATGTTGAAGGTGCTTCCTTAAATTCTCCACATACTCATGAGTTGTGGAGGCATTTATTAGTGTCTGCTCTTGGGTCCGGTAGAGCAAATGCTGAGGAAGCACCATCTTGCGCCCAGTCATCAACTCAAATGGTGAAATTTTGGTTGCAGATGAAGGGGTAGATCTGATGGCCATTAGGACCAGAGGTAATCGGATATCCCAACTTGGCCCAGAATCTGCCACAAACTTCTTTAATATGCTCACAATGGTTCGGTTATATCTCTCTACTGCCCCAGAAGAAGCTGGCCGGTAAGCAATATGCAACTTCCTTTTGACCCCCAATATCTCCCACATCTTTGTCATTACTTCACTGGTGAAGTGGCTACCCCTGTCTGACTCAATCCTTTGAGGTAGACCGAAACGGGAAAAGATGTGGTTAATCATCAAGGCAGCTGCCGTTTCTGCCTTGCGGTTTGGGGCTGGGAGACATTCCACCCACTTGGTAAACAAGCATGTCACAGTCAACATGTACTTATTCCCCCTAGCAGAGCGAATCACGGGGCCTACGAAGTCGATTTGTAAATCTGACCATGGCAGTGTCATCCCCCGCTTTTGGAGAGGCACGCGGTGTGTGAGGGACGTCGGCTGAAATTGCGCACACAAGACACCCCTTCAAATATTGGTTGAGGTCCTGGCCCATGTGTGGCCAGTAGGCAACCTCTCTTAAGATCTCCAGTGTTGTGTGAAACCCCCTATGACCGGCGGTGGCCGCATCATGGGCGTGACTTAACATCAGGCTTCGGAATGAGGTAGGAACAACCCACTGATCGTGGCCAGCTTTGGATTTCCTTACCAACAAACCGTCTTGGATCCGGAACATTTTTGGACATTTCATCAACACCCTTAGGTCCTCTTTCCCAATATAATCGGTATCCAACAGGGGAAAGTTCTCAGGGTCCTCAAGGTGTTGGTAAAACTTACCAATAATTGGATCCCCCTTCTGAGCGGTAATCAAATCAGCATCAGGGGTCTCCTTACTCCATTGTGCAATTGAAAGGTCGTTGTGAGCATTTGTCTGGGACCTAGTGATAGCAGTGACCTGGATTTCCCCCAACAGGGACTCAATCTCAATTGGATCCCCTTGGATGGCCCCGGTTTTGGCCAGCTGATCAGCTAAGTCATTTCCAGTTTTGTCTGGTCCCTCTACTTTGGAACTACCCTTGATCTTTTTCCAATAGATGGTCATCTCATTCTAGGTGACCAGATCATCAATGTTTTGGATCAACTTCCCATGTTTCAAGGGTTTGTTGTTAGCACATAACATGCCTCTGGTTTTCCAATTAACCAGGTGCTCCACGAACCCGTTCCGTACATAATCCGAATCTGTGATTATGACCAGTTCGTGGAGTTGATGCTGGACAGCAGTGAGGATGGCCTGATGCACAGCCATCAATTCTGCCACCTGACTACTTCGGGGACCAATTTTGTATCCAGCGGAGGGTTCTAGGGACTCATTCACCCATGCATTCCCTACGCCGGCCACCAGTTCTTTTCCCCGTTGTTGGCAATATGGTAAGAGCATCCATCCACATAGACAGTGGGCATTCCCTCACACTTGTCTTCTTCAAAGGCTTTGTGTGAGGAATTAAGGTATGCCTCCGTGTTGTCCTTGATTTTTAGACTTTCGTCCTCGAGACAGTTTTCTCTGGCACAATCATGCAAGTCAGCCAGACCTTGCACGAGGGGACTCTTCTTGTTTTAGCCATATCTGACCTCCACAGGAAAGCCTTGCATTGACAGAATCCAGGAAGTAATTCGGGAATTACTCACATTTCCGGCCCAGATTCTATCACTTTGGAGATATTGCAGAGGCTGGTGTGGAGTCTGCACTATGATGTGTTCCCCCTGGATAAACGGGCGGTAATTCTTCAATGCCCACACCGTTGCCAGGAGTGCCTTCTCACAATCGTTGAATTTTTCCTCCACAGAGGATAAAGTTTTGCTCGCATAGGAGATTACTTTATTGTCCTTGTCATGCTTTTGGTATAATACTGCCGTCAAGCACATATTAGAGAACCCCGTCTCCAGGAAGAAATCCTTGTTTCTGACAGGGTAAGCTAGGCAAGGCGCTTGTGAGAGGCTTCTTTTGAGTTGTTTTACTGCCTCGGCTTGTTCTGGACCCCATTCCCACTTGACCCCCCCCTTCAGGAGATGAATCCGGGGTCTGGTGATCTCTGCGTAGCCCTCAATGAACTTTCTGCTGGAATTAGTCAGTCCAAGGAGGCTCCTTAGTTCCCGCAGAGTTGTGGGGTCTTTCAATTTCTGAAGTGCTTCCACTTTCTTTTCCTGGGGACAGAGACCCTGAGGAGTAATCTTATGCCCCAAGAAATTAACACGGGTTCTACACCACTGTGCTTTCTGAAAGGAAAGTTTTGCTCCGGCGGCCCTCAACTGCATCAGAACATAACGGATCTCCGCTATGTGTTCCTCCACAGATGAACTTTTGATGAGGACATCATCTACATAAGCCAGGTTACCCCTCGCACCCAGGTCGGGCATGGCCTTATGTAGGAAAATGTTGAATTAATTGCCGGAGTTGAGGTATCCGAAGGGAGTCCGGGTCCATGTGTATTGCTGGCCCCCAAAGGTAAAAGCCAGTTTGCATTGGTCCTCCCTGCTGACAGGCACGGTCCAGTATCCATTGGTCAGGTCTATTGCAGTGAATACCTGTGACCCCTGGATCTGGGCCAGCCCTTGGTCAATGTAGGGCAGAGGCCATCGGGAAGTATGGATCCGTTTGTTGAGCTCCCTGACGTCGGCGCAGAGTCTCCACTGGCCGTTTGGCTTCAACATTCCCAGCACCGGATTATTGAAGGTGCTGTGAACTGGACGGATTATTTCCCTGGACTCAAGGTTCTTAATTATTTCAGTAAGGGACTCCATGGATGCGAGAGGCAAACGATATTGCTTCACAAACACTGGAGTCATGCCAGGGTCCGTGGGGATTGTTGTTGTGTGGATGTCGGTGCGGCCACAGTCATATGAGTCTACTGCAAAGAGATTTTGGAAATCCAAGAAAACTTGTTTCAACTTTTGCTTTTGTTCCAGAGTCACACAGGCATCAGCTAGGTTGACTCTCTCTTCCACCATCTGCCTGAAGCCTGGAAAGACTTCTGGTTTGGCTATCTCAGCGGCCTCCTCCAGCTGGGTGGAGAAGTCCCTGGTCAGAGTGTTGATTTGGACTGGAGGCTTCAGGTGGGAAAGGCAGCCCTCATGGACCTGGAAAATCACCTCATCCCTTCTGAAGTCACAAGTCACATCTTCCTTACCATAAGGGCAAGAAGTGTACACCAGGAAGTTCCCCCCATGCCGGGTAAAAATCCTGTCTGGTGTTGTATTGTCGTCACTGTCACTGTCAAAGCAGTCCTTGGGGATTGGCCCTAACAGTTCATTACCTAAATCTATGGAAAAATGTCGGTCATCAACCGCCATTCCAATAATGGTGCCTGCGGCTAGAGTAATACTCTTTAAGTCGCTGTTATCCACCTCTATTGGAATGGTGTCATGTTCTATGTTGACTAATGGAGTTGGGTTTACCCCCAACCCTTGCTGTTGGAGAGAAGCATTTAGATGTATGTAAGCATCAGGGTTTTTCAAATGTTGTCCTCTTTTAGCTTTCACTTCCAGGGAGAATTGTCGGGTCCTTTCTGGGATGGTGACTTCCTCTTTGATCTGAATTTCAACTGCATAAGGTAGCAATTGAGCTGACCTAAATGCTTTTTCTGGATCATCAAAGCCCATGGGATTATCCGCTAATTGGGACCAAGCTTTGAAGTTTATTAGGTCCAAACTAATGGCAAAGCGATTGAGAATGTCACTGCCTAAGTAAAAAGCGGCAGTGACGTCTCGCACGACCAAACAATTGTGGACTATGCTCTTGTTGCCAATGGAGATTTTGAGCATACACCTGCTTGGCAGGAGATGTTTGGAATTAGGCGCTTCCAGGTCCATTTCCCATTTGTCTATCAGTTTGAATGTGGGAATGGCTGGATCTTTTGGGAGTTGGCGCAACATGGCTTCGCTGATGAAGCTCTTACCGTTGTTCACACACACTCAAGCGAGAACAAAGTCCTTCCCATCATTTAATTGGACAGGGATGAACAACTGCTCTCCAATTCGCTGAATATCAGCCATGCTCTGAGCTGATTTCACATCTTTCTGGACTATAGGAGTGGGAGTTTCTGATTGTGGATTGGTAAATAATTTCAGGGTGTTTCCTTCCAGTGTGGAATACCACCTTAAACTGGAAGGAAGGTTGATTTTAAGAAATAGAGAGGACCCCCCATCACCAGTCTGTTGTCCTACTGCTATTACTGTCACGTCTGGAATTTGGTTGTTCTGGAAGTGAAATTCTACTTGGTCAGATTTTTGTTCACCCATGTGGCAGGTGCCGTTTAAACTAACATGGTTGACACTCTGTTTTAATTTTATTGGTCGGCTAGTCTGGGTCCAGAGGACCTTGTTTACGCAATCTATTAGGGGTGACAACCTTCTCAGGAGGTCATTCCCTAGTAAACAAGGGGTGCCCTCTGGAGTCACAACTATGACCAGGTGTTTCAACTTGTGTCGCCCAATTTTAATGTCCAAGTCTGCAGTCCCCTCAACGGGAATTTCCTTCCCGTCAAAGTTCTGCAGTTGTCCAGGAAGAGAGGTGAGAGGAATTTGGTAATTCTCTCCCCTTCCTGCATTCAGTTCGTCAAAGGCCCTTCTGGACAGAAGGATAGCTTGAGATCCAGTGTCCACCAGTGCCAAAATTGTACCCTGCCCCTGTACTTGTACCGGGGCATAGTATCTTCCCTCCTTCTCCTCAAGGGGGCACAGATAATGCACATTTTTGGACAACTGGTGGGCTAACTTTCTGGTTTTGGACATCGCTAGCGAAGAGATTTGGGCAGAATTCTGTGGAGAGCCTTGGGAATCTGAAAGAAAAAATTGGCAAATGGAGATCATGGGTTCCCCTGGCTCCGGTTCCGGGCCGCCCCCCCCTTTTGGGAGGCAGTCATCAGGATGGGTTTGAACCAGGGGATTTTCTTGCTGTTGGTTCTGGGATGAGATGGTGGGTGGCGGTAGCTCAGTCTCCACATGTCCCCAGTCTGGATTGGCATCCCTAGGGACCCATTTTTCTTTGGGAGGAGTTCCCCCCTCTCTGAAGGAGATGATCCTTTTCCCAGGATCCTCTGAGGATCCCTCTCCCTCAAATTGGAAGATCTGTACCTCCTCCTCAAACTGAGTCTGTGTGGGTCTTTTGTTTCTCCTACCCCCCTCTGCTCCTTAGGAGGCAGACTTTCAGGGGCAAGAGATTTTGTTTCCGGTTCCTGGGTTTCCAGGGGCTGTTTACAAGTGAGGAAGGAAGCTTCCTCCAAGGCGTTACACCCCCCTTCCCTTTGTGCCTCCTCGCTGGGAACCGGTGAGTTATCGGGGTGCTGCCCCCGTCATTGTTCTGGAGTACCAGGTCCAGAGTTTGGGGCATTCTGCGGTGGCACGCTCATCTGAGGGTTCTGTTGAGCCCTCAGTATGTGACCCAGATCCCGTGCCATATTTTGAACCTGGCGCTCGAATTGGGAAACCCGCTCAGGCTGATACGGGGCCCTGTTTTCTCCCCTGGGCTGATCCCGGGAAGGGTAGCTATCCCTTCTTTGGTAGTACCCCTGGTTGGGAAGATTTGGATACCCCTCCACCCTTGGCCTCCCCTCTCCCGGATTCGGTTGTCTGGGCTCAGGGAATTGGGGAAAGAAGGGTGGAGGATTTTGGGGCTGGAAGTTGGGTGGATACCTGGGGAAGAAGTTCTGCCCATGGTTTGGTGAGTTTCTGCCCCCCTGTGAGAAGTTGGGAGGGAAGTTCTCTGGGTTAGGTGCTTGGCTGGATCCCCCCCCTTGGGCTGGAGGAGTCCACACATAACCCAGGATGGGTCTGTTTCCCTGGTAACGGGGGCTTACATAATCAGGAGAGCGAGGGACCCCATTTGTGGGGCTGCCTCCCTGGCTCCCTGTCTGTGACTGGCCCGAGGACCTTCTGGGCCTAGCATTATTAGGTGCAGGTAGGTTTTTAGGCCCCCCCATCTCCAACTCTAAAACGGGGTGACCTTTACCTCTGCCACCTTGGCAGCAGCAGGGGTGTTGTTGGCTGTGGGGTTTTTGGGCGCATTATTTTTATTTTCTATTGGCTTCTGCACCTCATAGATCCGGGTCGCCTGTTCAATGACCCAGTCTAAAGATCTTTTCTCGTGAAAATCCCTCACGAGCTGGTTCATTATGTATTTGGGCAAGGCATGGAAAAACGTATTAATAAATTCTCTGCTATCCGTGCGCACCCTTCTTGTGGTCTGTGCAAAAGCACGCTTTAACTCCTGCACAAATTCTTGTGGGTCCTGATCCTCCCCACATTGTAAATTGTAGGCTGCCTTGCGAGCCTCTTGAGGATTTCTATGAGTAGAAAAATGTTTCAAGATGGCCGCCTTATAGGTGGACCATCTTAAATTATTTTGGTCCTCCAGCCCCGCAAAGAAACTGGAGTATTCCGGGGAGAAGGTCCACTTTACATATTGAATACAGCTTTGGCTGTGCTTCAAATGGAAAGTCTCCATCATTTGCTCATACAACTCTAAGTGCTCCCAAACAGAATACTTGGCGTTCTTATGATAAGGCGTGATGATGCTCCTGATTGCCTTAATCTGCTTTAAGGGGTCCTTAAGCAAGGCCCTTTTTGTCTTATTGGCCCTTTTGGGCCGGGGTAACCCTGGTCCATTCATCTTCTGACTCAGAGGCACTGCTCCTAGAGGTGCCCATCTGTTCTTCCAGGTTTTCCCGGATTCTGCGAGCCTGGGAAGGGCTGGCAGAATGTGGGGACCTGGTCTCCTGTGTCCTGTACCGTTCAGAGGAGTCTTCAGATTCCTCTTTGCTGCCAGGATTTGATGGGTACCCCCCCACTGACCTAACTGGGCAGAGGTTTTCAGGATGCCCTTAATGGGCCTACTCTCCTGGGGTTTCCCACTAAATTGCACTGTGCTTGGGTGCCCATACCCGGATGCCCGCCCATCTATTCCTGGGAGGTACTGGCCTATGATCCCCATGCTTCTGGCTGGATAGTAATCTGCCATCCCTGTGGCCCTGTGCTCATGTGCGCCAGGGGACATGGGGGTGGCAGAGTCCAGGGACTGAGAGAGATAAAGGCCTCTGGTACTAGGGCTCCTGGGGTTATGCTCAGGAGTTTCTCTTTCCCAGCGAACCTCATCTCTATCCGCCCCTGCTCCCTGTTGCAATGCAAGAGCCTGCGCCTTCAGTTCCTCAGTTAAGGCCTTACTAGACTCTATCAGTCTCTCCTGCATCGCTACCTGTTGTTGGAGTCTATCATTGTGCTGGCAGAGAGCCTCATTCTCTCTCTGCGTTTCCTGATTGGTCCTGGAGCACTGGGCCAGTCTTTGCTGCAGGAGGGTTACCTCCTGAGCTGTGTCCCTATTGGCCTGCTCCTTTCTTGCTAGAGCATCCTCCACCCTCCTGGTGTTCTCTAACAAGTTATGGTGTTCTTTTTGGAGGTCACCCAGTCCCTGGAGGGCCAGGTGATTTTCTTCCATTTTCCTTTTTAAGTGGCAGACTTCCTGGCCTAAGGTATCCCTTTCCTGACTAAGAGCCTGCATCTGTGCCGCCAGGTCGTCCCTTTGCCTTTGGAAGGCACCAGCTTTCTGGCGCTCCTGATCAAACTCTGCCTGGGTATCCAGGTCTTTCAGAATCAGTTTATTGCTCTCTGCCTTCTCCCTATCTAGGTGGCTTTGCAGGGTGACTACCTGCTCAGCACATACCCTATTGAAGTCTAACTGTTGCTCCAGCTTTTTCTGGCTCTGCAGTACGGAGTCCAAACCTTCTTGGTACTCCTTCTGCAAGGCCAGAAATCTGGTATCCTGGTCAGCCTTTTCCTGTTGCAGGATGTCCATATCCTTCTTTATTTTAATGATGTGCTGTCTACTCTCATTTTCTGACTCCTGGCTCCCCTGCAGCCTCTGCTCAGAAGAGACCAGGTCAGATTGGACCTTCTCTAACGCCATCTGTCGCTTATTCGCCAGATCTTGGCTTTCAGTACATTTATCCTGCATGTCTCCCATATATAGGTACAGGTATGCCACTATCCTAACCATCTTGTCTTGTTCATCCTTAGCTTTAGGAGCCATATATAGTTCACTCAGGGCCATATGTAAGGAACCCTGATCTCTCCATTTATCTGACCCTGTTTCCGTGACCTGTTGCGTGATGGCCTGCAACCAGACCATGCGGTCCTGGTGAGTCCACTCACCTCTCACAAATAACTTATGTAAGAAGTGCTCTCTGGCTATTTTCATGTCTACTAAGGTCGTCATTCTAGAGATTGGTCTCTGTCCTGAGTTACAGAAGTTTATATTTTATTTTTGAAAAACAGACCTTTTCCTTAGAGCGTTCCTTTAAGGAGTGCTTTACAGCGTAACACAGCGTGGTGATCTGACCGGATATGTGTATCTGGTCAGCTGGCACGCTGTATTAATCTGCACAAGTGATAGATCTAATCCAAACGTCCGGCACGAGCCCCCAATTTGTAAGAGGATTCAATTCAACACTACAGCTAAGTCAATGCCTAGTCTGGGATACTGAATGGAAAACCTTATTGATAGATCTTTATGTCCAGTTCATGCGTTCTGGATGACTACCCGTATATAACACCCCTCTCTTGGAATCCCCCTGACCCCACTGAGCCAAGAAGTAGTTCTGTTTTTCAAGTTTAAAGGGTTATTTGATAATTTAAACAATATATATATATATATATCACGCTTTATAATAAATTAATAATTGAATATCACACTGAATCTGAGCAGTAATCAATAATGGATAGTCTGGCACTAGCACACTTGTGAATAGGAACAGAAGAATAAGGTGGTAGAGAATGCTTTATATAAGTTCAGATGGATGTAGTGTTGAATGAAATGCAATACAGAAAATACTCAATATGATTTCAACAAAACAATGTAATCACTTTTCTCTTGCAATCCCCTCCTCCCTTTTATGCAATTCAAGGAAATGGAAGGAAAGCACACAGTTCTCAGAAATGCAATCAAATGTAATTCAGTTCACCCCAGCAAGCTTAGACTACAGAAGTTTGAAACACAGGCCCAAAATGCTTTTATATGTGCTGGCAATGAAGTGAAAAATATGCTTAAATGCTTTTAATTCCCTCTTGAGGTTCAGGGTGAGTGGTATCAAGTTAATATTAGTCCAGGCTCACTCTAGCAATGATTCAGGGATGGTTCTTAAGAGGCAAACGAAATTTTAGCAAGGAAAGCAAGAACTGCTGTTTTCACACGTGGAGAAATTTGCAAATCGCGGCAAATTTGCGAGTGCGTTTTTCGTGATTGCGGCAAAACTAGAGGGAATAGGAATGCGGTTCTAGGTTCGCTGAAAAGCAAAGATTCTAAGCTTTCAGAGGAAAGTTACTGCAAGTCTCTAAGACAAACGGTCACGGAGATATGAGCGATATGGTAAAGGTCGTTTTTCAGATTTGAAATTTTAAAGTTCAAAAAGACAATTTGACAGCTAGCAAATAGAAATGACAGGTGACAGTTAGGAGGCAGTTCTACTCAGATTAAAATAGATTGAATTATATTATTTTAACTAAGAGATTGGTTCTGCACAGTTCTGCTGGGTACTCACACTATATTCTTGAATTAGAATGGGCCTCGCCACGGATCTGGTCAGGTTTTAGACTGGACTCTGGTCTGGTCTCGGCACTTCACAGTGATCTGGGTCAGCTCTCTGGTTCTGCTAACAGTGGTCTGGGTCAGCTCTGCTCTCTCTGGGTACAGCACTGCTTCTGGATCTTTCTACACAGCTTTCTCTGGAGATTGATGGATTTGAAGTCCGGATCTCTGGATGTGGTATGGTCCGGCAGCATGCTCCGCAGCAAATGGAATTGAATGTCCCTATCTGTCCTCTCTGTCTGCTTTTATGTGTTTTGAAAGTGGGTGTGTGAGCAGCTTCCTAGGCCCTACCCCTCTCCACTTGTCATTGGACACTTCCTCCTCTTCCCCTTGATTGGGGAATGAAATGAAGTGTCATCATGATGAGGCCTGTTTATGGTACAGAGAACCCACCCCTGTCAAATTACACACAATCTATATTTTGACCCAAAAGACATATTTGCACAGGTACACATTTGTTTAAAATTACATGCACCCATCACATATCACAGGAGGTATACCCTGTCCAAATCTGCTCTTCCTGGGAGCTTGCATTCAGAAATGGCAACATATTTCACTTTTTGGTCAGGTTACCAATATCAGATTCTTACTCAAATTTACCCAAATGTGTGCAAGGCATGCAGGCATTAATTGATGAAGTATCAGACTTTTAACATGCATACATTTCAAGTAATACCCTCTTAACTGCTAGTTTGCCCCCAGATCATGCCACTGGTTCTAAAAACCTCTTAAAATGTGGGCAGAAAAATCAAAAGAATGATGGTATCATTTAAATAATTATGACAAGTCCGTACTATGAGTTATTCATCTTTTTCTAAAACCATATTCTGGCTCCAAAGGGGTGTGGTTTCCCCCCAGCACAAGGTTGAATTTCTGGTTTTTCCAGTTCTGCCATGCCAGCTTGCTCTCACAGGCAGTGCTCCTCCCCTTTTCTTCCAGGAGGAAGCCACTTTTACGGCCCCCATAATAAACCATCTGCCTGGGCCCTGGAAGGCCCATTGTTCAAGAGGAAGCCATTTATGGCCACTTCAATAAACCCTCTGCCTGGGTCCTATGTTTAGTCTCTAGCAGTCCCTTGATAATTCAATCAGAGAAGTGTCAGATCCCTTTTGGTGGGAGCAGCAAAAAGGCAGCTAGGCCTGGGAACACAGCTGTTGTGCAAGTCTCAACTCCTGTCGGGGGTAGCTGGTGGGCATAATTCAGTTCCTTAAGCCAGGCCCCAGCTAATGTCACTTTTAGTTACCCAGTTTTCTGCATTAAAATAAAACTAACCATTTTACATATGCAGCTAGAATTCTGATTCTAAGTTTAAAACTATGACATTTAAACAATTGCAACCTATGTGACACTCAAAAGTAGGTCACTCATTTCTTTTAAACATTTAGATTTTTAGTGTCTCTCAGTCCAAATTTACTTAAACTGCTGAAATCCACAGCTCAGCCAGTCTTGTTATAAACCTTCAAGTCACTTCAGAATATAACTTTAGATTGTATCCACCTCTCAGCAAGTCTTTCTTTGGCCTGCTTTGGGTTCATTTATTCAGTTTTACACAAAAAGAGAAAACAAAAGTCTGGTGTTGTTTTAAACCGCCGGCTTTCTGATAGTGGTGAGTACTGGTAATGCACCCATTTTTGGGAATTAAGAAAATGAATTCCCCACAATTCTAGGTTGCTTTTGGCAATCAGCATTGCCATTCCCAATGGTTTCAGGCTACTGTGTGGGTAGCCCAATGGTGGTTTTAGGCAGTGCCCTTCTGTGCCCAAAAAGAGTGGCAGCCTATTCTTCATGCATTTCCCTGTACATTTTCTGGGAAGCTCTGGCCATCATGATGTTTTCCATGTCAGTACTGCACAGTTTTGAGGTAGGGCTCGGATGCATGGGTAAAAACATCCCACATTACAAATATTGTCTCAGGTGAGGGATCATTCAAAAAGACATAACCAACCCCCAGGACAACATGTGTGATCTGCAGGACTATGAATACATTAATGAGGAAACTTCTGTCGACGAACCTGTACTCAACATAGTGGGGCAGAGCAGTTGTAACATATTTCCATCCAGCCACCACCTGCTTATATAGACATTGGCTGCCAATGAATGACAAAGGTCATGTTTGAAACCAAGTCATGAAACATTGGTGAGACATCACCAACATGAACTACTTATTTCTACCATAATGGCAGAGTAACTACGGGTGAGACTGATGGCAGATGGTTCCTGGACAGATAAAGTAACGCTTTGTTAATGCACCCTCTCTCAAAGAAGTGGGGAAACCTTTAATTTAACAGAGATTCAGTGGTAAGGCTGTTGTTCCAATTGTAGAAGTCTACAATTGGAACAATAGCCTTACCACTGGTGTGCAGTACTTCCTTCTACATGTCTGAATTCTGGTAGCAAATACATGTGACCGCATTAGAATTAGGTGAAAACTTCTTTTCATAAATAAATTCTGGCTTCGCCAAACAGCTCACCCACTGTGCCCATGTATCCTAGATTTAGCATCTGGCCAATTACCTGTGTGGTACTTTTAAAACTGATTAAATTGTGGTTGCGCCGTAATACAATTCCTGACCCATCTTCCCATAAAGAAGTACTCTGGGTAAAAGTCAAATCAAGTGAGCCTCCAGTGTGGAAGTGGATTAGGTTCGTGAATGACAACCTAGTAGGCCTGGACTTGATGAGTATCTTGGATAAAGACACAATTAACCACAGTCATTAATTCAGCATTGTAGTAAACAAGTTCAAAGCATGGGCATTGGGCAAAACATCTAAGTGAAAAGCCTCTCTGGGGTTTATCCATTAAATATTTGACTCTTATGAACTAATTAAAAGAACATGTTTCATGGAATTTAGAGTTAACATTCTACTGTTTGTCTTTTTTATTTCCAAATGGAACATGAATTTTACAGATAAATGTTCTACCGTCACTAACTTGATTAACTGTGATAAAACTTTCATCATCATACTACTTTATTCTGAAACTACACATTTCTGTTAAAGTGAAAGAGCAATACAAAACAATGCCACTTAAAACAACATCATGTATAATATTACAAAAGTACATAATCAAACGAAAAGGGCAAATTTCCCAATTACATTTGAAAAAAAGGCAAGTGGAAAAAATGTCATGTGTATTGTGCACTGTGCCTTTTTTGTGGAATACCTTCAACTCAAGTTCATTATTGTGAATACATTCAATATAATAGAGCCCATTACATTGGGGATGCAAATTTAACAACAAAAAACATTGACTAGTTTGGCAATGGAACTAGACACCAAATGGCATTTCTATCCATATTATCTTTTGCTGTATGCAAATTCTCAGGTCCAAAATCACCGGGTGTTTCAACTTGTGTCGCCCAATTTTAATGTCCAAGTCTGCAGTCCCCTCAACGGGAATTTCCTTCCCGTCAAAGTTCTGCAGTTGTCCAGGAAGAGAGGTGAGAGGAATTTGGTAATTCTCTCCCCTTCCTGCATTCAGTTTGTCAAAGGCCCTTCTGGACAGAAGGGTAGCTTGAGATCCAGTGTCCACCAGTGCCAAAATTGTACCCTGCCCCTGTACTTGTACCGGGGCATAGTATCTTCCCTCCTTCTCCTCAAGGGGGCACAGATAATGCACATTTTTGGACAACTAGTGGGCTAACTTTCTGGTTTTGGACATCGCTAGCGAAGAGATTTGGCCAGAATTCTGTGGAGAGCCTTGGGAATCTGAAAGAAAAAATTGGGAACTGGAGATCAGAGCCATTGTGGGTTCCCCTGGCTCCGGTTCCGGGCCGCTCCCCCCTTTTGGGAGGCAGTCATCAGGATGGGTTTGAACCAGGGGATTTTCTTGCTGTTGGTTCTGGGATGAGATGGTGGGCGGTGGTAGCTCAGTCTCCACATCTCCCCAGTCTGGATTGGCATCCCTAAGGACCCATTTTTCTTTGGGAGGAGTTCCCCCCTCTCTGAAGGAGAAGATCCTTTTCCCAGGATCCTCTGAGGATCCCTCTCCCTCAAATTGGAAGATCTGTACCTCCTCCTCAAACTGAGTCTGTGTGGGTCTTTTGTTTCTCCTACCCCCCCTCTGCTCCTTAGGAGGCAGACTTTCAAGGGCAAGAGATTTTGTTTCCGGTTCCTGGGTTTCCAGGGGCTGTTTACAAGTGAAACAGGAAGCTTCCTCCAAGGCTTTACACCCCCCTTCCCTTTGTGCCTCCTCCCTGGGAACCGGTGAGTTATCGGGGTGCTGCCCCCGTCATTGTTCTGGAGTACCAGGTCCAGAGTTTGGGGCATTCTGCGGTGGCACGCTCATCTGAGGGTTCTGTTGAGCCCTCAGTATGTGACCCAGATCCCGTGCCATATTTTGAACCTGGCGCTCGAATTGGGAAACCCGCTCAGGCTGATACGGGGCCCTGTTTTCTCCCCTGGGCTGATCCCGGGAAGGGTAGCTATCCCTTCTTTGGTAGTACCCCTGGTTGGGAAGATTTGGATACCCCTCCACCCTTGGCCTCCCCTCTCCCGGATTCGGTTGTCTGGGCTCAGGGAATTGGGGAAAGAAGGGTGGAGGATTTTGGGGCTGGAAGTTGGGTGGATACCTGGGGAAGAAGTTCTGCCCATGGTTTGGTGAGTTTCTGCCCCCCTGTGAGAAGTTGGGAGGGAAGTTCTCTGGGTTAGGTGCTTGGCTGGATCCCCCCCCTTGGGCTGGAGGAGTCCACACATAACCCAGGATGGGTCTGTTTCCCTGGTAACGGGGGCTTACATAATCAGGAGAGCGAGGGACCCCATTTGTGGGGCTGCCTCCCTGGCTCCCTGTCTGTGACTGGCCCGAGGACCTTCTGGGCCTAGCATTATTAGGTGCAGGTAGGTTTTTAGGCCCCCCATCTCCAACTCTAAAATGGGGGTGACCTTTACCTCTGCCACCTTGGCAGCAGCAGGGGTGTTGTTGGCTTTGGGGTTTTTGGGCGCATTATTTTTATTTTCTATTGGCTTCTGCAACTCATAGATCTGGGTCGCCTGTTCAATGACCCAGTCTAAAGATCTTTTCTCGTGAAAATCCCTCACGAGCTGGGTCATTATGTATTTGGGCAAGGCATGGAAAACCGTATTAATAAATTCTCTGCTATCCGTGCGCACCCTTCTTGTGGTCTGTGCAAAAGCACGCTTTAACTCCTGCACAAATTCTTGTGGGGCCTGATCCTCCCCACATTGTAAATTGTAGGCTGCCTTGCGAGCCTCTTGAGGATTTCTATGAGTAGAAAAATGTTTCAAGATGGCCGCCTTATAGGTGGACCATCTTAAATGATTTTGGTCCTCCAGCCCCGCAAAGAAACTGGAGTATTCCGGGGAGAAGGTCCACTTTACATATTGAATACAGCTTTGGCTGTGCTTCAAATGGAAAGTCTCAATCATTTGCTCATACAACTCTAAGTGCTCCCAAACAGAATACTTGGCGTTCTTATGATAAGGCGTGATGAATCTCCTGATTGCCTTAATCTGCTTTAAGGGGTCCTTAAGCAAGGCCCTTTTTGTCTTATTGGCCCTTTTGGTCCGGGTAACCCTGGTCCATTCATCTTCTGACTCAGAGGCACTGCTCCCAGAGGTGCCCATCTGTTCTTCCAGGTTTTCCCGGATTCTGCGAGCCTGGGAATGGCTGGCAGAATGTGGGGACCTGGTATCCTGTGTCCTGTACCGTTCAGAGGAGTCTTCAGATTCCTCTTTGCTGCCAGGATTTGATGGGTACCCCCCCACTGACCTAACTGGGCAGAGGTTTTCAGGATGCCCTTAATGGGCCTACTCTCCTGGGGTTCCCCACTAAATTGCACTGTGCTTGGGTGCCCATACACGGATGCCCGCCCATCCATTCCTGGGAGGTACTGGCCTATGAGCCCCATGCTTCTGGCTGGATAGTAATCTGCCATCCCTGTGGCGCTGTGCTCATGTGCGCCAGGGGACATGGGGGTGGCAGAGTCCAGGGACTGAGAGAGATAAAGGCCTCTGGTACTAGGGCTCCTGGGGTTATGCTCAGGAGTTTCTCTTTCCCAGCGAACCTCATCTCTATCCGCCCCTGCTCCCTGTTGCAATGCAAGAGCCTGCGCCTTCAGTTCCTCAGTTAAGGCCTTACTAGACTCTATCAGTCTCTCCTGCATCGCTACCTGTTGTTGGAGTCTATCATTGTGCTGGCAGAGAGCCTCATTCTCTCTCTGCGTTTCCTGATTGGTCCTGGAACACTGGGCCAGTCTTTGCTGCAGGAGGGTTACCTCCTGAGCTGTGTCCCTATTGGCCTGCTCCTTTCTTGCTAGAGCATCCTCCACCCTCCTGGTGTGCTCTAACAAGTTATGGTGTTCTTTTTGGAGGTCACCCAGTCCCTGGAGGGCCAGGTGATTTTCTTCCATTTTCCTTTTTAAGTGGCAGACTTCCTGGCCTAAGGTATCCCTTTCCTGACTAAGAGCCTGCATCTGTGCCGCCAGGTCGTCCCTTTGCCTTTGGAGGGCACCAGCTTTCTGGCGCTCCTGATCAAACTCTGCCTGGGTATCCAGGTCTTTCAGAATCAGTTTATTGCTCTCTGCCTTCTCCCTATCTAGGTGGCTTTGCAGGGTGACTACCTGCTCAGCACATACCCTATTGAAGTCTAACTGTTGCTCCAGCTTTTTCTGGCTCTGCAGTAGGGAGTCCAAACCTTCTTGGTACTCCTTCTGCAGGGCCAGAAATCTGGTATCCTGGTCAGCCTTTTCCTGTTGCAGGATGTCCATATCCTTCTTTATTTTAATGATGTGCTGTCTACTCTCATTTTCTGACTCCTGGCTCCCCTGCAGCCTCTGCTCAGAAGAGACCAGGTCAGATTGGACCTTCTCTAACGCCATCTGTCGCTTATTCGCCAGATCTTGGCTTTCAGTACATTTATCCTGCATGTCTCCCATACATAGGTACAGGTATGCCGCTATCCTAACCATCTTGTCTTGTTCATCCTTAGCTTTAGGAGCCATGTATAGTTCACCCAGGGCCACATGTAAGGAACCCTGATCTCTCCATATATCTGACCCTGTTTCCGTGACCTGTTGCGTGATGGCCTGCAACCAGACCATGCGGTCCTGGTGAGTCCACTCACCTCTCACAAATAACTTATGTAAGAAGTGCTCTCTGGCTATTTTCATGTCTACTAAGGTCGTCATTCTAGAGATTGGTCTCTGTCCTGACTTACAGAAGTTTATATTTTTTTTTTTTCAAAACAGACCTTTTCCTTAGAGCGTTCCTTTAAGGAGTGCTTTACAGCGTAACACAGCGTGGTGATCTGACCGGATATGTGTATCTGGTCAGCTGGCACGCTGTATTAATCTGCACAAGTGATAGATCTAATCCAAACGTCTGGCACGAGCCCCCAATTTGTAAGAGGATTCAATTCAACACTACAGCTAAGTCAATGCCTAGTCTGGGATACTGAATGGAAACCCTTATTGATATAGCTTTATGTCCAGTTCATGCGTTCTGGATGAATACCCGTATATAACACCCCTCTCTTGGAATCCCCCTGACCCCACTCAGCCAAGAAGTAGTTCTGTTTTTCAAGTTTAAAGGGTTATTTGATAATTTAAACAATATATATATATATCACGCTTTATAATAAATTAATAATTGAATATCACACTGAATCTGAGCAGTAATCAATAATGGATAGTCTGGCACTAGCACACTTGTGAATAGGAACAGAAGAATAAGGTGGTAGAGAATGCTTTATATAAGTTCAGATGGATGTAATGTTGAATGAAATGCAATACAGAAAATACTCAATATGATTTCAACAAAACAATGTAATCACTTTTCTCTGGCAATCCCCTCCCCCCTTTTATGCAATGCAAGGACATGGAAGGAAAGCACACAGTTCTCAGAAATGCAATCAAATGTAATTCAGTTCACCCCAGCAAGCTTAGACTACAGAAGTTTGAAACACAGGCCCAAAATGCTTTTATATGTGCTGGCAATGAAGTGAAAAATATGCTAAAATGCTTTTAATTCCCTCTTGAGGTTCAGGGTGAGTGGTATCAAGTTAATATTAGTCCAGGCTCACTCTAGCAATGATTCAGGGATGGTTCTTAAGAGGCAAACGAAATTTTAGCAAGGAAAGCAAGAACTGCTGTTTTCACACATGGAGAAATTTGCAAATCGCGGCAAATTTGCGAGTGCGTTTTTCGCGATTGTGCCAAAACTCGAGGGAATAGGAATGCGGTTCTAGGTTTGCTGAAAAGCCAAGATTCTAAGCTTTCAGAGGAAAGTTACTGCAAGTCTCTAAGACAAACGGTCACGGAGAGGAGATATGAGCGATATGGTAAAGGTCGTTTTTCAGATTTGAAATTTTAAAGTTCAAAAAGACAATTTGACAGCTAGCAAATAGAAATGACAGGTGACAGTTAGGAGGCAGTTCTACTCAGATTAAAATAGATTGAATTATATTATTTTAACTAAGAGATTGGTTCTGCACAGTTCTGCTGGGTACTCACACTATATTCTTGAATTATAATGGGCCTCGCCACGGATCTGGTCAGGTTTTAGACTGGACTCTGGTCTGGTCTCGGCACTTCACAGTGATCTGGGTCAGCTCTCTGGTTCTGCTAACAGTGGTCTGGGTCAGCTCTGCTCTCTCTGGATACAGCACTGCTTCTGGATCTTTCTACACAGCTTTCTCTGGAGATTGATGGATTTGAAGTCTGGATCTCTGGATGTGGTATGGTCCGGCAGCATGCTCCGCAGCAAATGGAATTGAATGTCCCTATCTGTCCTGTCTGTCTGCTTTTATGTGTTTTGAAAGTGGGTGTGTGAGCAGCTTCCTAGGCCCTACCTCTCTCCACTTGTCATTGGCCACTTCCTCCTCTTCCCCTTGATTGGGGAATGAAATGAAGTGTCATCATGATGAGGTCTGTTTATGGTACAGAGAACCCACCCCTGTCAAATTACACACAATCTATATTTTGACCCAAAAGACATATTTGCACAGGTACACATTTGTTTAAAATTACATGCACCCATCACATATCACAGGAGGTATAGCCTGTCCAAATCTGCTCTTCCTGGGAGCTTGCATTCAGAAATGGCAACATATTTCACTTTTTGGTCAGGTTACCAATATCAGATTCTTACTCAAATTTACCCACATGTGTGCAAGGCATGCAGGCATTAATTGATGAAGTATCAGACTTTTAACATGCATACATTTTAAGTAATACCCTCTTAACTGCTAGTTTGCCCCCAGATCATGCCACCGGTTCTAAAAACCTCTTAAAATGTGGGCAGAAAAATCACAAGAATGATGGTATCATTTAAATAATTATGACAAGTCTGTACTATGAGCTATTCATCTTTTTCTAAAACCATATTCTGGCTCCAAAGGGGTGTGGTTTCCCCCCAGCACAAGGTTGAATTTCTGGTTTTTCCAGTTCTGCCATGCCAGCTTGCTCTCACAGGCAGTGCTCCTCCCCTTTTCTTCCAGGAGGAAGCCACTTTTACGGCCCCCATAATAAACCATCTGCCTGGGCCCTGGAAGGCCCATTGTTCAAGAGGAAGCCATTTATGGCCACTTCAATAAACCCTCTGCCTGGGTCCTATGTTTAGTCTCTAGCAGTCCCTTGATAATTCAATCAGAGAAGTGTCAGATCCCTTTTGGCATGGGAACACAGCTGTTGTGCAAGTCTCAACTCCTGTCGGGGGTAGCTGGTGGGCATAATTCAGTTCCTTAAGCCAGGCCCCAGCTAATGTCACTTTTAGTTACCCAGTTTTCTGCATTAAAATAAAACTAACCATTTTACATATGCAGCTAGAATTCTGATTCTAAGTTTAAAACTATGACATTTAAACAATTGCAACCTATGTGACACTCAAAAGTAGGTCACTCATTTCTTTTAAACATTTAGATTTTTAGTGTCTCTCAGTCCAAATTTACTTAAACTGCTGAAATCCACAGCTCAGCCAGTCTTGTTATAAACCTTCAAGTCACTTCAGAATATAACTTTAGATTGTATCCACCTCTCAGCAAGTCTTTCTTTGGCCTGCTTTGGGTTCATTTATTCAGTTTTACACAAAAAGAGAAAAAAAAAGTCTGGTGTTGTTTTAAACCGCCGGCTTTCTGATAGTGGTGAGTACTGGTAATGCACCCATTTTTGGGAATTAAGAAAATGTATTCCCCACAATTCTAGGTTGCTTTTGGCAATCAGCATTGCCATTCCCAATGGTTTCAGGCTACTGTGTGGGTAGTCCAATGGTGGTTTTAGGCAGTGCCCTTCTGTGCCCATAACTTCGGCAAAAAGAGTGGCAGCCTATTCTTCATGCATTTCCCTGTACATTTTCTGGGAAGCTCTGGCCATCATGATGTTTTCCATGTCAGTACTGCACAGTTTTGAGGTAGGGCTCGGATGCATGGGTAAAAACATCCCACATTACAAATATTGTCTCAGGTGAGGGATCATTCAAAAAGACATAACCAACCCCCAGGACAACATGTGTGATCTGCAGGACTATGAATACATTAATGAGGAAACTTCTGTCGACGAACCTGTACTCAACATAGTGGGGCAGAGCAGTTGTAACATATTTCCATCCAGCCACCACCTGCTTATATAGACATTGGCTGCCAATGAATGGCAAAGGTCATGTTTGAAACCAAGTCATGAAACATTGGTGAGACATCACCAACATGAACTACTTATTTCTACCATAATGGCAGAGTAACTGCGGGTGAGACTGATGGAAGATGGTTCCTGGACAGATAAAGTAACGCTTTGTTAATGCACCCTCTCTCAAAGAACTGGGGAAACCTTTAATTTAACAGAGATTCAGTGGTAAGGCTGTTGTTCCAATTGTAGAAGTCTACAATCGGAACAATAGCCTTACCACTGGTGTGCAGTACTTCCTTCTACATGTCTGAATTCTGGTAGCAAATACATGTGACCGCATTAGAATTAGGTGAAAACTGCTTTTCATAAATAAATTCTGGCTTCGCCAAACAGCTCACCCACTGTGCCCATGTATCCTAGATTTAGCAGCTGGCCAATTACCTGTGTGGTACTTTTAAAACTGATTAAATTGTGGTTGCGCCATAATACAATTCCTGACCCATCTTCCCATAAAGAAGTACTCTGGGTAAAAGTCAAATCAAGTGAGCCTCCAGTGTGGAAGTGGATTAGGTTCGTGAATGACAACCTAGTAAGCCTGGACTTGATGAGTATCTTGGATAAAGACACAATTAACCACAGTCATTAATTCAGCATTGTAGTAAACAAGTTCAAAGCATGGGCATTGGGCAAAACATCTAAGTGAAAAGCCTCTCTGGGGTTTATCCATTAAATATTTGACTCTCATGAACTAATTAAAAGAACATGTTTCATGGAATTTAGAGTTAACATTCTACTGTTTGTCTTTTTTTATTTCCAAATGGAACATTAATTTTACAGATAAATGTTCTACCATCACTAACTTGATTAAATGTGATAAAACTTTCATCATCATACTACTTTATTCTGAAACTACACATTTCTTTTAAAGTGAAAGAGCAATACAAAACAATGCCACTTAAAACAACATCATGTATAATATTACAAAAGTACATAATCAAACAAAAAGGGCAAATTTCCCAATTACATATGAAAAAAAGGCAAGTGGAAAAAATGTCATGTGTATTGTGCACTGTGCCTTTTTTGTGGAATACATTCAACTCAAGTTCATTATTGTGAATACATTAAATATAATAGAGCCCATTACATTGGGGATGCAAATTTAACAACAAAAAACATTGACTAGTTTGGCAATGGAACTAGACACCAAATGGCATTTCTATCCATATTATCTTTTGCTGTATGCAAATTCTCAGGTCCAAAACACACATCTCTTTAAATTGTCATATAGAATCAAAAGAAGGAACCCTCTATTGTCCGAGAAACACATATTGGAAAAACATGACACATAGAATACATATCAGTAAATAAACATAATTTTTGTAAACACAGTCTGTTGTGAAAGAAAATAATTTCCAGTTAGACTTGTGTAAGTGCTGTGTCTTTGTTTTAAACAGAAAGGCTATTACTGCATGTGGTTTATGCTTCAATAACGGGTGAACCAAAAAAGAAAGAAGATAATCCAGATATTTGTACTTCTAATATGGCCTCTGTGACTGACTGCAAGCAATGTGGAAGTATGTCTGTGAAAGGATCTAATATTGTGATATAGTAAGTAATTAGCTACTGATATAGTATGCATGTTTTTGAGCCAACATTGCTTGGGCATAGCAGCATTTTTTTTTGCAACAGTACAAAACAAGTGTTTTTTTTATAATGTGGAAGACCAAGCGGTGGAGCTCTAACAAGTACACACTTTAGCCGTATAAATGTTTTCTGCCTCTGGAGAGATTATTAGTTATCTGGAGGGGATTTACCATGGTAGCATTACATCAGGATCCATTGCCTGCAGTACCCTGTTATACCTAAGAAAGAACAAATGTGGTGGTCATGGGTTTGGGCAGCTTAATAATATTTTCGGTATGATAATTAGACAAGTTTGTTGTTCCAGCTGAGATTAATTAGTGCACCTTGGTTTAGCGCAATTGTAAGTTCAGCATTGTGCCTTATGGCCCTTATGCCCCTTTTTAGTTAAAGCAGTAAGATTTAACAAAATGTTATATTTCCATGTTTCCTATAAGGGAGATGCAATCAAACATATTGCACAATTACTGGTTCTTGCAGATACGTTGTGCCTAGAACAGAGCAACAGAGGTTCAAACCCTCGACCCGCGCTTAGAAATTGTACTCAGGTACGTTATTAAGTGAGTTATAAAAAATAAAAATAAAAATATCAAAGGCAAGAGAGAAAGGAATTTATGATACTATTATGGCCCTTTTGGGAATTATAGTGCCCTCTAATTCACCCTGTAACATGGGTGTCTATCCATTGAAGGAATTGAAAGGTGCTAGTTGGAGGATGATTCAAGATCTACGCCCACTTATTGTCATTGTACAGACAGAATTTCCAGTGGTTCCAAACCCCACTACGATATTGTGCAACATACCTGTTGAGGCCACTCATTTCTCAGTAGTGGATTTGAAAAATGCTTTTTTTCTCAGTGCCCCTGCATCCTGACTCACAGTATCTCACTGTGTTTACATTTGCCAGGAGCTGATTCCAACACACTAGAATTCCTCAAGGGTACTGCGACTATATTCAATAGGGTACTACATGAAGATTTAGGTAGCATCAGTGTGCCATGCACTATAATTCAATACGTAAATGATTTGCTGGTATGTAGCAGCATTGAACATCAATGCAGGGAGGACTCCATGGCATTGTTCCAATTGTAGGCTGGCAAAGGCTACGAAGTGGATCAAGCACATTTACAACATTGTCAACAGGAGATGTTGCATTAGGGGCAGTTGATTTCAGAGAATGGTAAAAGAGTAACCCCAGAAAGTCCATGGCAGTGTGTGCCAGACCCCAGCCAGTGACAGTTAAGGATATGCAGACGTTTCTTGGATTATGTAACTATTGTAGAGCATGGATTTTTGATTAAACATCATCAGGCCCTCAAAGAAGCTCAATGGACGAAAAAAAACTATTATTTGGATTGATGAAAAGACTGCAACATTATTTCTACTGCCCCAGTATTGGCTATGTAAGAGGATTCAATTCAACACTACAGCTAAGTCAATGCCTAGTCTGGGATACAGAATGGAAACCCTTATTGATATATCCTTATGTCCAGTTCATGAGTTCTGGATGTCTGGATGACTACCCCTATATAACACCCCTCTCTTAGAATCCCCCTGGCCCCACTGAGCCAAGTAGTTCTGTTTTGCAAGTTTAAAAGGTTTATTTGAGAAATAAAACAAAATATAGATACCACGATTTTATAATAAATTAATAATCGATATCGCACTTATAAATATAATGTTAATCAACAATGGGTAATCTGCCACTAGCACACTTCTTTATAATCAATGAGGAGTTAGTATAGGATGGATAAAGTAGCAAAAACACTTTTATGATGTCAAGGGAAAAGCAATGAGGAATACAATGCAGTACAGAAATACTTGATATGATTTTAGCAAAAGATAAGATAATCACTTTTTCTCTGGCAATTCACCCCCCTCCCCTATGCAATGTAAGAAATGGAAGGAGATGGAAGTAACACACACAGTTCTCAGGAATGCAATCAAATACAATACGAAATTCAATTCCCACCCCAGCAAGCTTAGAGAAAACCGGTATGAGTTTTAAAACACAGGCCCAAGTGCTTTGAATGTGGTGGCAATGAAGTGAGAAATATGCTGAAAATGCTTTTAATTCCCTTTAGGGGGTTTCAGGGTGAGTGAGAGATACTTGGGATGAGCTCAGGCTCACTTTAGCAATGATTCAGGGATGGTTATTAAGAGGCAAACACATTTTTAGCAGAGGAAAGCAAAAAGCTGCTATCTTTTTACAGGTAAAGAAATCAGGCCAAATCGCAAATCGTGGCAAAATGTGCGAGTGCGTGAATCGTGATTATGGCAAGATGATAAGGAGTAGCAAGTCGGTTCTAGGTTCGTTGGACAAACGGTTCCAGAGATATGAACGATTTTGTAAAGCTCGTTTTTCGGATTTAAAGTAAACTCAAAATGACAGGGGCCAGCTTGCAGCTGCAGAATTGACAGGTGACAGTTGTGCAGCTTTACAAATGACAGATGACACGATTTCTAGGAGGCTGTTCTACTTAGGTTAAAATCATTTGGATTAGATTATTTTAACTAAGAGATTGGTTCTGCACAGTTCTGCTAGGTACTCACAATATAAATTTGAAATAGGCCTCGCCACGGATCTAGTCAGGTTTTGGACTGGACTCCGGTTCTGATCTCGGCACTTCACAGTGATCTGGGTCAGCTCTCTGGTTCTGCTCACAGCGGTCTGGGTCACTCTGGATCTCTGGTCTGGTCTCTGGCAATTGTTCTTGGCAAAAGAATTCAAACAGCTCGCCCGGCTGTGGAATAGTTCGCAAATGATTTTAAGGTTGCTGAGGCCTGCTGAGAAGAGTTCTCAGTTTGTGGGTTTAGGCCCTTCCTTTAAGTTCTGAAGTAAAGTTCTGTTCTTTGGAGATTGATGGATTTGAAGTCTGGATCTCTGGATGTGAAGTCGTCGGTCAGCATGCTCCGCAGCAAATGGAATTGAATCTCTCTACCTGTCCCAGCAGTCTCTTTTTATGTGTTTTGAAAATGGGTGTGTGCCTGGGCCTAGCTAAGCCTGCCCCTCTCTACTTGTCATTGGCCCAATTCTCCCCTCTCCCATGATTGGGGGAAGGAAATGGATTGTCATCATGATGCTGTAGGTTTTATGGTCAGAGGAACCTCCCCTTGTCAGATTGCACACAAATCTATTTCTGATTCAAATACATCCTTCCCAGATATACAATTTGTTGAAATTACATGTACACATCATATATTCCTTATAGTCCATGCTTGTCCGCCTCTGATCTTCCTGGGGGCTTGCATTAAAAAATGACAACATTTTGCGCTTTTTAACTGGTTTTGCAATATCGGACATTTACCCAAAATTACACACGTGCGCAAGGAGTATGGACATTAATTGATGAAGTGTCAGATTTTTAACATGCAGACATTTGGAGTGATACCCTATTTTCCGCCAGCAACCCCCCAGAATACACCACAGGGTCCTAACGCCTCTCAAAATGTTCACAGAAAAATCACAAAAATAATGATATTACTTATATAATTCTGACAAGTCCGCACTATGAGTTATCTATCTTTTTAAAATTATGCCATGGTCAAAAAGGGGTGTGGCTTCCCACATCACAGGGTGGAATAACTGGTTTATCCACTTCCCCCAAGCTCAGCTGCTAGCAGAGGCACTGCCCCTCCCAGTTTCCCCTAAGAGGAAGCCACTTTTACGACGCCCCCAATATAACATTTGCCTGAGTGCAGGACAGGCCTTTGTTCAACTCCCTGTAGTCCCCAGCTGCTCCACCCCTAATCTAATCAGAGATGTGACAACTCCTTTTGGCAAGGGGGAGAGTGGCTGAGCAGGTTTCAACTCCTGCTGGGGGTAGTTCCCAGTTTAAATCACTTACAATTTTTACATATACATTAAATAATTACTTCCTTCAAGTCATTTCAGAATATAGTTTTACATTGTATCCACCTCTTAGCAAGTCTTTCCTTGGTCTGGTTTTGTTTCATTTGTTCAGTTTTACACAAAGGTCTGGTGGTTTTAAAACGCCGGCTTTCTGATAGTGGTGAGTATTGGTAATGCAACCATTTTTGGAATTAAGAAAATTAATTCCCCACAGTTCTGCGTTGCTTTTGGCAATCAGCATTGCCATTCCCAATGGTTTCAGGCTACTGTGTGTGTAGTCCAATGGTGGTTAGGCAGTGCCCTCCTGTGCTCACAACATAGGCAAAAATGGGTGGCAGCCTATTCTTCATGTTTTCCCTGTGCACTCTCTGGGGAGTTCTGGCCATCATGATGTTTTCCATGCCAGTACTGCACAGTTTTATTGTAGGGCTTGGATGCATGGGTAAAAACATCCCACAGCTATTCCTGACTTCACACAAGACTTAACTCTTCTCACATTCTAATTGTCATATGTGGACTGCCGTGTTAACACAACAAAGGACGATGGGGCATACATCTTTGGCGTATTACAGTGGTATGTTAGATTATGCTATGCAAGGGCAGTTCCCAATGCGAACAAGAGCTGGTTGCTGCTGCCTTCGTTTTCGAGAAGTCTGCGACTATTGTTATGGGGTGTTCATTAGCACTGTACATGGGGCAAGAAGCATTTGCGATATCATAGAGGTCCAAAACCGGCTCGGAGGTATAGCTCAGGGGCAAAATGCTCATCTTGAGATGCAGAGCAACAAAGGTTTCATCCCCGGGTCCACGCTTAGAAACCTCTGGGTATTAAGCATGTTATAAATAACCAATTACAATTACAATTCCGTCTTCACCACCCAAGAGCCACTGCATATGAAGAGATCCTCCTATCCATTCACATTGTTTGTTGCAAGACAGTAAACCCTGCTACCTTTTTGACTGAGCCTGTTACCGATGATGACGAGGTGCACAACTGTGTTAGATATGAAGGTCCTGACGATGGCATTCCTAAAACACATGATTATGCTCTTGGTGAAAGAGAGGTTAATTTTGTTGACAGGTCATCAACTATTGATCAGGAGACAGGTCAGAGACATACTGGGATGGCAGGGGTGCATCTAGTTGATGGATAATTTGAGGTTGTGATGTAGTGGAGGTTGCCAGGATATTATTCCGCACAAGCAGCATGGTTGATTGCACTCATTGAAGCGATTGAGGCAGCACAGGGATGCCTAGTAACTATATATTCAGACTCAGCGTACGTCACAAGAACTGTTAATTCAGGGTTGTTGAGATGGATGAGAAGAAGGTTCCACAGAGCAGACAGGTCCCCTGTACAGCATGCAGCTTTGTTAAACATATTGACTGCTGCACTTGCACAACCTACACTCTCTGCAATTGTGATGTGAGCTGCCCACACCAGCGGTGTGGATTTTGGTTCTCTTGGGAACAACTCACCAGACACTGCAGCAAAGTGGCCATTTATTTTCCAGTACCGAACATACCCGAGCATCCAGTGTTTGTAAATATGCACTAACAGTTGCAGATTCCATGTACTGTCCTCCCTGTCACAGAAATAATTGATATTTAAGGACAGGCCCCTGCGAGAAACCTGAAGGTTTCTCCTTAGCTGGTCCCCGGAATCTTTAATCCAGGTGGTCAGGACACGGCCATCGCTATTGGATACATTTCCTGGGGGTGGACCAGTGAGGAAGGATCACCTGGATGGGGGTCCTCGGGAAGTGGAAGGGGGACACTGATGGATGAGACACGGTATCGCCCTTCTTTCAACACCTTTTACCCATCCTATCATGTAGGACTTTCAAAACCACTTACCTCTTTTCCGACACAAACACTTTTGCACGACACACCAGCGAATGGACTAACACCAGAGCCGTTTACCTGAAATGTCCTATTACAAAGGTCAGGCAAAGTCAGGTAATTGATCAGAATCTCACACGCCTGACTGCCCTTTTCCTTCCTCATAGCGATAAAAAGTGGAGCTAGAGAGCACAGTACGAGCAAGGCAGATCATACAACAAGATAGGTATCCAGGTCCAGCAGTTCAAGAGGAGGAGAAAGGTGCCAAATATCGAGAGGCTGGCAAGGAGAGACACGACCTTGCTCTTTCTGACACAGACCTGCAAAATCTCTGCAGAGGGAATCCTAAGACATAGGACAATAGTACACAGAGCGTGTCGACGCTGATAAGTGGGAGCGAGGGAAACTCCTAAAACCATGGTACTGGCCTTGATTCCAGTTACAAGAAAAGCCAAGTGGTTCATAATAGCTGGTGAGATGAGTGGAGAGCCGATAAGAGCCGGGCTGAGGTGAACGAAACATGCAAAATGCCAAGTTGCACCAAGTTCAAAGTACTGCAAAAGTGTTAAGGGGAGACCAGCTGCAGAGGTAACTGGCACCACGTGGGTGCTAACTCAAGAGACTCTGGTTGATCCCTGTCTGATTGAAACTACAGTTACCAGAAGGCCGTAGGAGAGCCACCAAGTTAGGTCAAAGTGGTCATACAGGAGGTCAAGCAAAATCCCTGTACAGTCGAAAGCCTTTGACCTAAGGACTATAAAGAAAGCAAGGAAAGTGAATCTCCCCACATGAGAAAGCCAGGGAAGTGAATCCCACAAACATTGTGAATATGAAGTTGGAAAGTGTGAACCCAGAAGGGGGATGCTAACGAGAAGGGGCAAGTCTAAAGTCAAAAGAAACAGTGTGTTGACTGGAGTGAACCCGACCGAGGGATGTCAACTGAAACTGTTTAAAAAGACATTACAATTTGTGAAGGAAGGGAAAGCCATAGCGAACCCAGTGGAGGGAGGCCGAGAATAAAGAGGGGTCCGCGCCCGGAAGAGGGGAGTCAGGGGTGATGAATTCTCACCCTAAGTGAAAGCAGGGAACAAACTTTCATTTGTTAAAGAAACCATTGTTTTTGTTGTTTGAATACGTCAGGCCCTCGAAGGTCAGAGACTTTCAAGAGAAACAAGACTTGAGGATCAAGGCTCCTGATAAACTGGAACAGAACTGTCATTAGTGCTGGGGAAGCTCGAGGGAGTGCTGTGCTCCGAGATGCCATTTTACCCCATGCTAAAACATAGAGGAGGGAGAACCAAGCTACTGCATCTTGACATATTATTTTCAAACACATCTTTCTTTTCTTGAAAACAAACGCACACCCTTTTGGTGGTAGGTATAACGTTTGGCAATAGGATTCTTATTATAGGCCCTTTTTATTTGACACAATACCACTAGGACTGCCTAATCTTTATTTGATGTTCGACACTTGCTACCATCTTAGATTTAGGTTTAGAACAGGCATTTTTCCAACCTGCATACCCTTCAATAAACACCCTTGAACTGTGATCACTTGTGTCTGTCTTTACTGTTGTCACCATGAGTTCCTTACACCCTACAACATGAGAAGCTATTATGGCAGAAGAGAGGGTGTTCACAATCCTCTAATGATGTATTGTGGAGACAGACAAATACACAGAAGGTCTTGATGCCTCAAGCTTTGGCAGCGTTCGACCAGCTACACAATCTGCCAATGGGGGTTATTACGAGTTTGGAGGTAACCATGGCGCTATTAGCGCCATGGCTGCCTCCAAAACCTCACCCACTCCGCCCTGGTGAATGGAGCTGTTACCGCCCCATTCCAAGGTTGGCGGGGCGGTAATTCCCCATTCACCAGGGCCCTTCCCATTCCCATTTGAGCCCCCATAGGGCTCAATAGGAATGGGGAAGGCGCTAATAACGGTACCGCAAATTGCGGTACCGTCATTAGCTCTAAGATCCCTTTGCGGGTCCTATCCTTAACGCCTGGTCTAACCAGGCGTTAAGGATAGGACCCGCAAAGGGAACTCCTAGTAGGGCGGTAAGGGATTACCGGTACCGGTGCCCTTACCGGTACCGGTAATCCCTTACCGCCCGGGTCATAATGAGGCCCAATGTCTCTAAACAGCATATTGCAGCAACTATTCAGGAGGACTGGTATGTGCCCAACATTCAGGAATTGTTATCATTGTTTAGAATCCAATTGTGCAGTGTGCCAGACCTATAGTAGAGGACAAACATTGAAAACTTTAAAAGGCAACTTGCCCCGCCCAATTGGCCCATTTTGTGATTTGCAAATACATTTTGCTGACATAGGGGATGGTCTAACTCCTTTCATTATGAGATAATGTTTGTCCTTTTTCCCATTGGATTGAGGCTGGTCCGTGTGCACATCTTGATGCCAAGTCGGCAAACTAGGTTTTCGGTGAGAGAAGTGTTTGCCATTGGCGAGTGTGCAACACCCTTATACACGACAATGGCATCAACTTCTTTATTGAGTTGTTTAATAAAGAACTTGCAGCACTTTTAGGTATAAAGCACAATTTGCATTCCATGTATCACCATTAGGCCAATGGGTTTGTAGAAAGGATGAACGTTTTGCTTAAAACAAAATTGTCTAATTTATGTGCAAAGCTAAAAAGGAACTAAGTGCACTTTAGCCTTTTTCAGTTTAAGCACCCCGCCCTGTAAGGGTTATCACCTCTCCCCTCATGAGATTGTGACGTGGGACATATTCACACGCCACTGACTTCTATGCAAAGTGCTTCAGATGCTCACAGGGCTGCGTCAGTCCTGGGGGATGAATTTCATTCCTACTTAACACAGGAGTATTTTGATTCAAAGTGTACCAGATATCTTTCTCATCCGATTTCTCCACGGCTGTCGGAAGAGGTTGGCAACAGCACTGCACCAGAAGCTTGCCACCATTGCAATTGTTTCCTAATGATGGAATGAGCCCCTTTATAATGGCCCATACACTGTGCTATACCACTCCCCTTTCTGGTAAAGTAAAAGAATTGCATTATTGGGTACATATTTCGGATGTCCAGAAAGCATCACAGACTATGCCACCACCTAGCAGCATTTTAACATGTTTTAAATTCCTGTTTTTGCTTGATGATTTTGGATCTTGTTATTTACAGCAGTATAGTTTATATTTGTATTGCTTCTAAGAGGGATTTATTCTACCTTTTCTTTTCTTGTTTTTCTTTGTCTTGATTTTTTGAAGGTTGTTTTATATTTTTAAAGACTTATTTTAATTTTATTTTAATATTCCCTTTTTGTTGTTTTCTGGTGCACCATGTTTTATCAAATGGCCAGAGTATGTTCCAATATTGTAACTGTTTCTTAACTGTTATGCTGTATCTTCTTACCATTGGGTTTGCTTTTGTGTTTTTTATATATATCCAATGTAGTTATTTGGGTAGGTGGCAATGGGAATTCAGTATTAGTATCTCAAAGAAATGTACATATGTTCAATTTTTAGCAAATTTCCTGAAGCTACAGCACCTAATGATGAATATTTTACCACAAAGGTAAACTTTAAGCACAAAAAAATACAGGATACGTTATACAAATACGAATAAAAGGGGGGTTGGAAGAGTAAAAATAATATAATCAGTACAAAGGTGTAGTGTTTGATACGATTTCTAATGTGTACCACCCATAGTTTAATAATATGCTGTACAGTAATTTGAACTTGGCAGGGAAACAGAGGTACAACAGGAGTTGTTATGTCTGCTCCCTCATCCCTCCATGTTTGGGGCACTCAAAATGTTAGTGCCCCAAGAGATATCGCCCTTGGAGGCCCAGTGTTTTGTGCACTTAGCGCTGTGACATATTTGCACTCTATTTCAGGGGCACAAAGTAAAAGTTGTACTTATGGACAAAGTTGAAGAGAAATGTGCAAAGTACAACAGTGCCCCTCAATGCAAGTCTCGGCCGATGTTGAAATTGGAGGGAGCATTGTTCATATTGAACAGGTGGGAAAAGGTGGTGAGTGAGTTGTGGGGCAGGGGGGATGGTTGGGTTTGGAAAAGAAGTGATATTGAAAATTAACAAGCACTGTTTTGAGATGTGATCTGCACACATCTCTAAGCTAACATGGATCAAAGCACGTGAAACACCAGTGAAGGCGCAACCAGTGGATGAATACCAGTTTTGCTTTTAAGGGCATTCAACGATTCCAGTAGGCTCTAATGCTAAGTGCAATAAGACATTGTTCATTCCTGATCTTGCAAAAGGGACAGTGGCCTTGATGTTCATGTATTGGGTATGCGGTCAACAGGCATACCTGCATTTTCCACCTTTCTGGCGCGGCACCTGTGCATTGACAACCCTACACTCAGCTATACTGGTGGTTCCAGAAGTAGACTTGACAGTTTTATTTGAACGGGTGGTGGTGTAATCAATTCTACAGCCTATCCAATCCCCCAAGTGAAGAAAAACAAGCAGTCGTTAAAAATGAGAAGGAACTATCTATTGGATGAAATGGCCACGTTCTTAAAAGTAATTCCAGACAAGTACTACCTATACACCAAAACCGAAGTCTTTTTTTGCATCCCTTATGAATCCAGGAATCCAGGTAACAGCAAATTCCAAGTGGCTGCATTTTGCGATGGGAGGTGATCCAGCTGGCAAACAATACATAACAAGGCCTTAATAGCATCAAAAGCGAACTAAGGTTGAACTGGCTGATGAACCTCCAGAAAAGATACATTCTGATATCCTAATGCTGATGGAAGGGTGCGTGTGCAAGAAGAATGGTCTGTGATTTTGTATGTACATACCCCCAAATAACATGGAAAATGGGTCCCTGACGCATATCATAGGGGCCCTACACAAATTGAAGACCGGAATGGAAAATGAAACAGGGGTGGAAGCCGAAGATTGGTTTGATACGCTGTTCTTATTGGCGCTATCTTGGCTTGGGGCACTGGTGAAGTTACTGGTTTTGATCATGGGGTTTCTGTTGGTGGTGTTATGCACATGCCAGATGATGCAAGACTATACAGAGCATCTCAAAAATGATTGTTACTATCAGGGCAAGTATAGCTCTCCCGGACCCAAAAGAAGGGCAGGCACAAACTGAGGATTTGAACAAGCCACATATGGGAAGAATTAAACAGCCCCTCCACCCCCCAGGGTCTCTATAATCACCCTCACCAGATCCTGAGAACTACATAGAGCACTAGGTAGATTTAGTGGGTGATGGGGATTGCATATATCTTACATGCACACCGGAAATGTATGGACAAGATGGGGGCAGTTGGCATCACGTGTGTATGGATTGTGTCCCTAAGAATAAAGCAGATCGACAGAGAGAAAGAGATTAACTAAAGGGGGAATGTTGGGATGCATATTCAGACCACCACACCTCCCAGGCGATTTCGATTTTGACAAATATTTTAAAATATGGAGATGAGCATGGGATGTTGTAGGGGGTTGTAGGGGTGTCATGGATATAGACAATTTGCAGGAGTGGAAAATCACATGGAGGGAACTAACCAGTAATGAGGTAACTAATATATGCAGGATATGGTAATTTATACTGATTTGCTGGGCAACATCCACTACAACACTGGGCCACTCCTGCCCACAGTGTTTGGCTGAACTTCTAGGACCCAGAAGCCCTTTCAATCATGGCGGCACTGATCAGCTTCTAAATCAGCTTATCCTGGCCTCCCATGACTCTGGCCAGCCCACTGGATTGGCTGGGCATTTCCTTTGAAGCAGTCCCAAACCCAGGCACCGGCAGGCAAACGCTGGCTCCCTTGAGGGGTGCTGATTATAAACTGCATCTTTGCATAACTTTTTATTTAACTTATTTGCTGGGCGGCATCCACTACAATGCCGGCCCGCTCCTGCCCACAGTGTTTGGCTGCACTTCAAGGACCAGGAGGTGATTTCCATCATGGCCACACTGATCGGCTTCAAAATCAACTGATCCTGGCCTGCCGTGACTCCTGATAGCCCACATGATTGGCTGGGTATTTCCTTCGAAGTAGGGACAAACCCCAGAACCAGCAGGCAAACGCTGGCCCCCTCAAAGGGCCTCATCTAAGAGCCTAGTTCCTCTCCATCTGGCCCTGTACACACCTGGACTACCTGGTTGACGTCTACCCACACAGCTTTCTGCAATTCTTGGTAAGCGCCCTACACCTTGCATTTTCATTGCTGCTCCAGATGCGCTCTATCCTTCAAATCGACCTTGGACTACTGGAGCCTGCAATTTAAACCCTCTGGCTGTGTGCTGAGCCCACACTCCGAACCACTAACTTTTTTCTAGTGACTACCTGGGCCATGCAATCCTTCAATAAAAAACATCAAAGCCTGCTCTCTTCTAAGCCCTGCTTTGTCTCTCACCTCTGCAACTATGTTGATGCCTCTCTCTTTCATCACATGTTGATCTGCTATATGCTCTATCTCCAACGTGTGCCTTACATCTGTGCATCCTCCACTTTTTGCTGTGTCTCTGTGTCTCTGCGCAAAACTGAACTGAGGTGTGATTTTCCAACTGTACATCCTACTCTGTGTTGTACTGTTTTTTAGTGCTTTCTGGCAACGAATTTAGGTGGCAGCTTTCAAATGCAAGTGCAAGGTTGCAGAGTGGAAGTGGTCGGCATCTGGCTCCTCCTCTGACATACTTGCCTGCCGCCTATCCCAAAGGCAATACCGTACCACCATCTGCTCAAAGATGAGGGATCATGTCCAAGCCTGCATCTCTGCATCCTTAAATAACATGGCTCAGCGCTTTACAATATGCAAGGAACTTGCTAATCCTACTGCAGTTTCCTCCTCGCCTCCTACTTCCCAGGCGATTTTCACTGCACTGGCTGCCCACTTATCTTCCAAAACTCTGGACATCCTGTCCTCTTTGACGTCATCTACTCCCACCCTACCCCCTTCTCCAGCCTCCCATACTCTCCTCCTTCTCTCCGATTGCACCAAACAAAATCTTTAGGGTTGTCCGCTCTATGAAAGTTTCCGATAAAGAGGTGCCCCCCTGCTCCTTCAGAACCATTCATCACATCTCTTGCACCAGCCTTGGCTGACCTCTGCAACCACTCATTTGACACAATCAACCACTCCATCCTCATAAACCGCCTCCAAGATATCCGTGGCATCATGCACAGGGCACTAGTGTGGCTGAACTCCTTCCTTCAAACAGTCCCTCCAAAGCACAAATGGGTCTTTTTTCTCCTCCACCTAACTCTCTACCTGTGGCAACCCTACGGGCTCTATCCTATTGCTATGGATCTTCAACATCTACCTGGCCCCTCAGGCCCACCTGGTCTTCACCTTCTCTCCTCATTTCTAATGTTATGCAGATGACACACAGCTCTCCTTGAAGCTGCCATCCTCTTCCTCTACCCCTTTCTCTTTCATTCCAGACCGCCTGTCTGCTAGTCAGACATGGTGCTCTGCCAATGAGCTCTGTCTCAAAGCCATTAATATGGAGATCCTTCTCATTGGGACACCTGCTCCTTGTTTACCCCTCACTCTCTGGCCAGCCTTCTTGGGTCCTCTCACAAACTTGTGAGGAAAGAAACATTGTGATCATCTTTGAATCCTCTCTCCTTCTCTCCACACATCACAGACGTCGCCAAGAAGTTCAACTTTCAGCTCCATCTCTTCAGGGGCATTCTACCTTTCCTCACCTTCCCCCAGAAGCTCAATTTCTCCAGAGCCCTGGTTCTCTCGAGGCTGGACTACTGCAACAGCCTCTTCCTCAATCTGCCTCTTTTCACCCTTTCGCCCCCTTCAACTAATCCAGAATAGGACAGCAAGACTTATCCTTGGCCTCATACCCAGGGACAACATCTTTCCAACCCTAATATCTCTCTACTGCCTCCTGGTGACCGCAAGGATCAAATTCAATACCCATAAACCTGCCTTGAGCCTAAGATCACACTACATCTAGCTTTCCCTCCCTAAACACCTCCCTGCCAGAGTCCTTTGGTCCTCAGGCTCCAAATCTGTACACGTCAAATGTTTCTCCAAGCAGAGAGTGGGAGGTAGTTCCCTTTCCTCGGCTGGTTCTTCCCTATGGAATGGCCTCCCTGCCACCCTCAGGCTTGAGTCAGACCTTCTCAAGTTCCAGAAACTTTTCAAGACTTTCCTTTTCTCCTCTCCCTTGCCTCTTCCCCTCCCATGCTAAGGTTCCCTCTGCTGCTATGACTGGTGCCTGGTCCCTTCAGAGATTCACATAGGAACCAGACCATACTCCCCTCCCAGTCCAGCCACCATCCTTTGCCAGAACTTGCACGGAGTCTCCATTCCCAGATTAACCCCATCCTGGTCCTCCTGTCCACTGCACTCATCCTCCCCTCCCGCTCTCTTCCCCCCTGGCACTTGCCTCCTTGGACCCCCAGCACTTGCCCAACCCCCATCTTGGGAATCCCACTCATGTACTTCTCCTTTGACCACTCCCCCTGCACTTACCATCTTGTCTTGCCCTTGCACGGTAGAATTGTCACATGGCCAATATAACAATGTTTTGTTCCATTTCTTCCCATATTTCCCCCCTCAGCTTGTCTTTTGGTGCCTGGAAACACTAGTGTATAGGTGCCATACAAATGACCAATAAAATAAATAAATACAAATAAAATAATAGTCATGACACAAATTAATACTGTAGTTGCAAGTAGGCCTGAATCCTCGCAGGCTGTAATCTTGCAAGACACACACAAAAAACGAGGCATTGTCCCTCACTTCACCAGTGCATCCTAGTTCCCAAGTGCGGTAAAGAATGCATGCAGGTCCACACATCAGATAGGCCTTTGAACCAATTAGGTAGGAATATGTGCAGATGAGGAAGTGAAGGGCTGCAGCCTAGTATCAAAGCCGTACCGCTGGCAGCAATGTCAGAGGTCTTGAGATGCCGAAACATGAACCCAGAATGATGGTCACTCTATTTGAATTACCAGATGTGCAGGGAAATGGGCCTTAAATCCTTTGTGAACTGAATTCACTAGTGGGACACTAGGTTCAGTCCGGGGGAAGGGAAGTGCCAGTGGAGAAGAACATGATTTATGTTTTCCACCAAGGAGAGCTAAGAATGATGCATATACGGCGGGGAGGGCATAATGGGGCGCCAACATGTCTAGGATAAGAAAAGTGCTGCTTTGTTCGCAAGGACCATGCTGACCTCGAAGTTCCCCACTGAGTTCACATTGGTACACAGGTGCAAATCACGTGGTTAGGATCGAAGATAGGGTGGTGCAAATGAATGTTAACCAATTGCTTTGCAGTATTCCACAATGTATGAGGACACTACCCACATATGGTGAGGACAAGAGGGATGATAGTGGAACCAATTTAAGGATGGGCTATATGTAACCATTAGCATGTATATAGGCGGCAGCCAATGCGGGTGGGGCATTAATACTGTTTATCAAATATGTCATAAGGGATGATGCTTATGTTTATAACCTGAGTTTTGTGCGGATGACATCAGAGAGCTCTTCGGCAGTGGATTTGTAATACCCTGTCACTTTTTTCTTTTGTAAACAAAATAAACCTCTTGTCTTTCTCAAAAAAGGGTGCACCTAGACTTTTTCTCTAGCGGGTTGCATTTTCTTGGTCTGATCGCTGGGAGTTGCCCGGCGGGCAAAAGGAAACGAGGACTCATAACAAGATTAATTAATAATCCTGGTAATCCATGGAACAAATAAATCAGAGTTCTTGATACAATTTGCATGACACAGGTCTCCTAAGCAGAAACTAGGTTCCATTCCCCTCAAAATTGAACAAACCTCGTCCTCCATCACATCTTGGAACACAAATAATGACTGATCTTCAGGAGCTAACAGTTCGGAGGCCATCAATGAATCATCAGAATGGGAAGACTGTACCTTCATGATGCAACACGTAAATCACAGATTACAGGGAAGAGAGATTGTAGTACGCTACACAGGACGTTTTCTGATGAACTCGTCCTGAATGGACTGACACCAGGCATCACTCTTCTCAATCTGTGATCTTTCGTCCTTTCCCTCCCTCACAAAGAATGATAAAAAGTTCATGAGAACTAGACTTGGCCTTCAAAATTCTATTATTATAATTAGTTCTCTTGGCGGAAATAATAGCCTGCGCATAAGCATCCACTGCCTTCTTATAGGCAAGAAGGGAGACACAGCATGGATTCTTACAGCAGGCAAATTCTTTAGCTCTTTTCACTTTCTTCAATACAATCAGATCATTGTATTGTATTGTATTGTAATAGTCATTCATATAGTGCCTTTTCTCAATTGTATGGCCTCAATGCGCTTTGAGGTTGGAACGCCCTAAGGGACTGAAGTCCAGGTATGGGAAAGTTCTTAATTGAGGCTTAAGATGTGTGTGCGCATTTCGCAACAATTAGAACTTAAGAAGGCTGGCTAGGCTCCAGTAAGCACCCCAAGAGGTCAAGCATGTGGGCGGGTGCTTAGTGTCATCACGGCAGAGCGTTAGTGTAGAAGAGACTCAGTATGTACCCAGCCAGACCGAATTTGTCATAGGTTGTTGCTGTATTTCTAATGGCAGAGGTATTGAGGCAAGTCTGGTGTTTCAGTGCAAAATGGTTATGTGACCAGCTAGCCCTGATTTGTCACAGTCGTAACTGCATTCTTGCGTGCATGGATGGAAAGCCGTACCTGCAGCAGATGTCCACCAAAGGGATGAATTTATACATACCTAAGCTCTGAAGGAGCCTATCTTTGATGTCATTGCATCATCTTATTATTTGTGGAAAGAAAAATCCAGCTACCTTTGTAGAATTTTCTAGGCTTTATGGGCAGGCTTCCCCTGAGCCTACCAAGGACAATTGACTGGTTGACCTAGAACTGCTTCTAGGTTGGACCGGCAGGCTACCATGGAAACCAGGCTAATGGGATTCTAGGAGTGTGATAGACACATATACTAAATAGACATAGGAGAAGCGTCGGAAGCGGCCGTTACTCTGACCTTGTTACTGTAACCCATACGATGTGGCTGAATACCTTTGGGTGCCCTCTTCTAACCTCTTCTAACCTAGCAGGCACTGATTCACAGATCTGTGAGTGGTGATCACAGCGAACAAGGTGCTATGAGGTGCGTTAGTTAAGCAGCATTGAAGCGGGGTGTGTGTTTGCCGCTGGTGTGATTGTTCCTGTGGCCATCCACCAAGGCCTTTACTAGCTACCAGTGTCTCCTGACACTGTGGTTGTCCCCCTTGACTTAACACAGGCAGCTTATAACTTACAAGAGGTCTCTACATAACAAAGATATCAGTTGTGGCAGCACAGGAAGTCATGCTGACAAACTGCTCCATTCCTGGGCCCACTACTCATGTACAAATTTAGAAACCCATGAGAAGCGTATAATAGAGGTTAATTGTCCTCTATGTTATAGATGACTATGCTGGATGGGGAAAACACTATCTACTTGACTGATTGCAGAAAATTAACTAACAAAGGAAAAATAACAAAAGGAAAAGATCAAAATAATAAAAGAGAAAGTGGAGGAAGATCAAGGAAGGAACTGGTCTGGCAACAGAAGGTGCAGGTCCTTCAGTGTTCTAGCCTGATCCTCCTCCCTCATACTGGTTTGTTCCTCTAAATATGGGGCTGCGCGACTGAGAGAGGTGAACCAGAAGGACCAGAGGAACCAGGCATGATTTCCATCACTGGGTTAGAGGAAGGATTGGTATGTTATTCTACCGGGGACCGCGGACCCATGAGAGCCTTTGGGCCGGCACCTCGCTTGTGAAGGTGATATATACAGATATAGATACACATCCTTTTCTGCTGTACTAGTTGAGCCCCACAAGTGTGTTTTTTCCTTGGTCACCAAGACAACAAGGCATGTCCTGCCTCACCTTCCTTCGTTGCTATATCCTTACACTGTTTGCACAATGACACACAAGGCTACGCTTGGTAGCGCAGTGGCCAAACCCATCCGGTCGCTGAAGATGAAGCTTACAAAGACTCCTGTGAAGAAAACACGAAGTAGGAACATGAAGCGCCCGCGCACGCCTAGTTTTTTCAACACCAAATCACCCCCTAAATCTGGCCACTCATGCAAGCTTACATGTGATTCCCTCGTCCAGTCATTGTCTTAAGCAATTGACAATAACAACTCTCTCCTCAAACTGGCAGTTCATTTAAAACCGGCTTCCTTGGGTGGCGAAACTATTCTACCAACGCAAATTTGTGACGATGATGTGATTTATATCAATCTAGCAAATCTGCCTGATTTAGCTGCCTACGCCTCCTCTTCTGGGTCCTCTGACAGCCAGGATTCTAGCTACGAAAATGAGGAAACAATTGGCAACACATCTTCTGAGCTGTTCTCCAGCGAATATATGAACAGTTTAAATGAAATTACTTCAAAAATTGAAGCTCAATCTATCTTCCTGGCGTCAGTAATGAAAGAGCAACAAGAAGCAAAATCAGTTTGTATACAACTTCTGGAACTGGTCTCTGCCTTGCCTATTAAAGAGTTTGATTTTTCTGTACAAGAAAAAACTACTAAGAAAAAAACAACTAAGAACTTGCCGTGACTTTCATTTTCCACAACGCAATGGCAAGGCCAATCACACTAATGGCACCACTTTAAAATCACTTGCAAAATCAAAACAGTCTCTCCCTAATGACTGGGATTACGAGGACATTTGTTTTCCCTCTACTACCGATGCCCTGGCCCCAATAATTGATGATCTACACTGGGGCTCATAACATCATCATTTGGATCCTAAAGAGGGCGATAGAGTGGTCAGGCTGAAAAAAACAGGTTTTCTTTCACCACAAACAGGTTGCCCCCCCCACGCAGTAAACTTGTGGGAAAAATACCTCTTGCATGGCCCATTTAAGAACAAAGGAAAAGGGCCGCATGAGGATCAACCAGCTACTGCCACCTGTCTAAGAATGTACATACTAAATCTCTTATCATTTAGATGAAAACATTTTTTTGTCTGAACAAAGCAACCACAATCTGTAAGCCACCAATAAAAGATCATCAACTTGAAAAAGAAATTAAATTGAACAAACTAGTGGCACCTCCGGCTATCGAATTACCGATTATTGCTGCAAACGCCCTTAAAGATCTGGGTAAATGTATAATTCTTGAGGAAACAAATCCTACTGCTCTTAGTCCCTTCTTGAACAGGTCCTCTTCTCACTATTTTTCCACAACTGTCATATTTTGATTTAATTCAGTCATCAGACATTTTAAAAATTGAATTACCCAAATGGAATAGCATCACTAATTAGGCACTAACTGAATTTGCATCACCTTTGATATTGGGTCTTTTGAAAACTCACACTGACTTATTTACCATACTCAGCCTTTCTCTAATAGCATGCAGAAAGATCAGGAAATCAAAAATTACAGCAGATACCGTGCAAGTGTCAAAATCCAATGCTCACCAGGACTCCAAGGCTACAGAGAAAGAGGCTCTTAGAGCCCTTCAACAACAAAGTAGAAAACCTCTTGCAAATGTCTCGGAAATTGAATACTGGATGCCTGAGTGTCCTGTAAATGGGGCAAATTGACATAATATAATGCAAAAACAACAACAGTGGCTATCACGGAACACCAGTGGCTACCATTCTTTTTTGGCTTATCCAGGGGGAAAGTCTCTTCTAGAATCTGAGAATGTTTTCATCCTGCAGGAAACCTGGTGTGAAAGGGGCCCCTAGGGGACCCTGACATCTATGGAAACAAGGCGAGGCACCACACACACGATAGATACGCCAGACACGAGGTTGTATTCCCAAAGCTAGGGTTTATTGCAAAGCAAAAGTCTCAGTTGGCCAACTCGGTCTCAGGCCCCACGACGTGTATCTCTAGACCTCGAGGGACACAAGAGAGTGAATTACGTACATCAGTTACATATATAAAAAATGCATATGAAACAATCAGCTATGACATGTTTAACACCCCCTTTTATTGGGTTTCTTTGAACTTGGTGTGATGATGGACATCTCCGACTACTATGACACCTTCAACCATCTATTCTATTAACAATTTGCAATTTGTGAGTGCGAAGGCATCTTTCAGTTGTTGAATAGAACACAGCGCTTCTGTTCTTGGAAGCGAGCTACATACGGGGGGAAGTTGCATTCCGGACCTTGCTATCTATCAGGTGCTATTCGCGTCCTGGGAGCCGACACGCTCTAGCAGGCTCAGCAAAAGGGGGCCATAAGAAAAGCATAATTCAAGCCTTTAGCGGTATTTTTCTAACAAATTCTACATTATAACGAGACTGGCTGGCAGCTGTGAAATGATTAAATGCCCTGCAGCTTTGCTTCAAGGCTACATTTGGGAGGGAGCCGGGCTTTCTTCCTGGCGCTGCCTACATTTGTGTTTCAACAAACTCTTGTTATACTCACGGCCCTGCAGCCTTGTCCTTTTTACATACAGACAACAATGTGCAAAGCAATAGGAACAGAAAGCAATGAGCAATGGTTAGAAAACAAAATGGCGATTCTTGTTACATCAAAATGGCCGTTCATTGAAAAACTCGAAAACCTATATTTTGTCATATCGTGCATGAGACGGTTGGCCCACGGCCAGCAAAATGCGTTTGCGGTCACAAAGTAGAGGTATCCGTATTTCTAGACTGACAAACCCTCCTATGGCCGTATGCCAAACATCTCATCTATTTATTGAAACCTCTTCTAGTGATGATGAATCTGAAGTACTTATGTCTGAGTCTTGCATGCTATCGTGGACATCATTGTCTTCATCAATATCTATTGCCATCAACTCTTTTACTGCTCTCATCTCATTTGGGTCTGGGTCAGTTCGATCATGAGGTTGTTTTTTTCTTTGTTATCATATGCATACATCCTTCCGTACATCCCTCAGTTACCTCAGCGCAAACTATGGGTAAATAATGTATACAACAGCACGTTAGGAATATTCCAAGCACCACTACTAATATTGAGATCAACTTCCATCCCCAAGAACGTAGTATTCCCCAAAACCAAGATTCTATTCCCCAGCTCCCTTCTCCAGTAGGGAGTTCAGAGCTTAGGACGTGCATTTTCTTTATTGCTTCAAAGATCGTGGGGGAATAGTCATCGACATAAACGCAACATGCTGATCCCACTATTTTTCAAATTCCCCCACGATCAACCAGGATCACATCGAGAGCCATTCTATTTTGCAGTGTCATTAACCTGATTCCTCTTTCTTCCAACGTCATGTTAAATAATATATCTGTTGTTGTGTTTATTGTATTCTTTAGGATTCTGGACAGTTGCCTTATATTATAGGAGTTCACTATCTGCCCTAAGAATGGAATGAATGATTTTGCTACATCAGTTGCTATTAAAACACCCTTGTCAGTCCTTTTAACTCTAGTTCTGGATAATCTGGCTATGGCTGCTGTTTCTAAGAGGAATACTCCTGGGAACAGTACTAGCCCTAGGTAACATATACCTCCCCAGTTTCTGGGCAACCAAGGGTATGCTTTCTCTCCACATATAAAATAAACTGGATCACCTACGGATACTGGTTCTATTTCCCATTTTAATACCACTGTATTCATACAACCAGCATATGTTCCGACTGAAAAAGAGCCTTTCTTTTTTAGACAAAAAGGGACAGTTCTTGGGCTATAATTCACCGTGTAAGACGGGGGAATTGCATCTTTGTCCCCTTTTGTTCTTACACGAAACATCATTACAGATGTTTTTTTCTGGTGGGGACAATCTGTCTCGTCTATTTTGTTGTGTTATCTTTCGTGTAATTTTCCTCGTGGGCTCTGGGGCTATTACTTGTGCTTTATGGAAAATGGAACAACCCACAGGCTTCATTATTATCTCCTCAAACTCATTCATGTTGGTTCTGTCTAATTGATCCATATTACTCTCATTCCATTTCCCATGGAACATTGCACCTAAAGATGCACTACATTCAGAACGTAATGGTAATGGCTGCACATACCACCCTATTCCTTTCCCAGCATTTTGAGGCAAATGGGCACATACCCAGCAATTTGTTTTCTTCAGGCTTGCATGTGTCATGTTCATGATCAACAATAAAGTGTTATTTCCAAAACCTTCCGTGTTTTTCTTCCATTGGGGGTAAGGTATAAGTGATCGCCTGAACCGGGCTTTCAGTAGTGGATATATTAATTATTGGTAAAAACATTTCTAATGGGTGTATTGTTTCTACCCACCATAATATTAGGGCTGTCGATCTTGGTGCTACCACGCTCGTAAAGCACATTATTATTGTTAGTACCAGCATAGAATTTGTTTTACCATGCGTTTTTCTTAAGATTATAGTCTTTATAATTGACTCATTCTCAGCGGTTTTGGGGCAGGAAGAGGCTGGAACCGGTCCCGGCATGTTTCTCGTCGTCCTTCTTCTTTCTTATCACAGTTCGTTGTGGATATCTCTCTTCGTCGCGCTTGCTCTGATGTTAATAAGTTCAAGGGAATTGTCACAGTTCAGTTCTGCTTGTCCTTTTTAGCCTGGATTTGATTATTCGTTTTTAGGCGAGATCACTTGTCCTTTCTTATACTGCTCAGAGGACCTTTGATCAGTTATCTTATCGCCTTAGTATCATGTGCGCCCAGCTTGTCCGCTCTGGTTCCGGACACATGTACTGTTAATCAGTTACCTCACTTGCCATAGTACCATGTGCGCCCAGCTTTTCCGCTCTGGTTCCGGACACATGCACTTTTTATGATCGCACTGAGGAGCCGCAAGTCTTGAATTGTCCGACTTGGACAATTCTCACGCTTCTCTCCTCTATACCTCTGGTTCCTTCTCCGTCCATGAGCTGAACCAGAGGTTGACATAAACACCAAAAAGAACTGCGGATCACTTTGTCTTCCGAGGCCGCAGGTTGTATCGCCTTGCTCCTGGTATCGTATGATCCGTGAACAGTGCCGGTGCACTTCCAGATTCAGGCTCAAAGTCAGCCTGTGGCGCTACTGCAGGTGCTGGCGTGCGCCGCGCCAATGTTGCAGATCTGTTTTTTGGCGTGCTGGCAAGTGCTGGTGGGCGCCAAAGGGGTAAACAATTTGGTTTTGCTGGTATTTGCAAGGCAGATTTCGCGTCGGTCAGCAGTGATGTTGATTCTGCTGGGCAACGTTGGGGCATTCTTTGCCCTTCCCCCTCTTTGGCAATCGTCTCAGGCTTGGTTTCGAGTTTCACTTCTCGTTTTGGCAGATTAGGTGGCTGCTTACTGGCAACAGTTTCTTTCGTTTCTGGGACCGCTGTCTCTTTCCGGTCATCAGTGTCAGGCAAGTCTTTCAGTGCAGTTGGACTCTTCTTGCCATGGGTAGCATGGATCCACGACTTCCTTCCATCCACCGATATTGCCGTCTGCGTTGCCAAAAGTACATGATAGGGCCCGCGCAACCTGGGTGCTAATGATGACTTTCTTTCAAAGTTCTTTAGAAGCACCCTGTCTCCTACTCCAGCGCGTGCCCCGCACCGGTGTATCTCACTGGTAATGCCTCCTGCACCTGCTGATGAATCAAACGCAATTTCTGCATTAAAAGGCCACAATAAGTACTAAGCACAGGAGGTTCTATCTCACTTAGTCGCTTTGGCTGAGGTGCGCACCAAACATTTGCCGGCCTCCCCATTACGATCCCGTACGGGGAGAGCCCAGTTTTAGCCTATACAGACGTACGCATGCATAATAGAGCTATTGGTAATGACTCCACCCAACTCAACTTGCTTCCCGCACAAATCTTGCTAATCTTTGATTTAAGAATCCCGTTGTGCCTCTCCACAAGACCGGCAGAGCTCGGATGCCTTGAACTATGGAATCTCTTATCAATCTGGAGACCAGCACATATCTGTAATACCACGGCACTCACAAAATGTGGTCCATTATCAGACCATAGGACTCGGGGAAAGCCAAATCTGGAAAAGTACTCCTTCAACATTACATTTGCTGTGCTCATTGCTGTGCAGTCCTTCAAAGGATATGCCTCCACCCACTTACTGAATGCACAGATGACCACCAAGACGTATTTTAAGTTTTGGCACCTCTCCATCTCTATGAAATCAAAATGAATTACCTCAAATGGCATGGAGTGCGGGCCAAAACTGCCTGTTGGAGTCACTGTTCCCTTCCCTACATTGTGTTGCAAATATGTGATACAGTTCTGCACCAACCTCTCTGCATTCTTTTTTATGTTTACATTCTGCCAAACTGTAGATAGGTGCTGTATTATTTTCTTCGCACAGATGTGCGTAGGGCTGTGGGCCATTGTGACCATTGCAGTCACTTACGAATTTGGCAACATCCAGTTTCTAGATCCCTTGTACACCCAACAACCCTCCAGATCCAACTCCGCAGATCCCTCTGCCCACCCCTGTATTTCATCGGCCGTAGCCTCGGCCTGCATTTCTTTGACAGTGGCAACTCCATCTTCTATCATACATGGTACTTCCTCTGTCTGAACCGTCATCATTTTGGTATTCAAATCAGTGGCAGTTTGTTTCGCAATTCTGTCTTCAAACGCGTTTCCCCTCTCCTACTTTGCGTGTTACTTTTTTATGTGCCTCGCATTTCACTATTGCTAGGCGCTTTGGAAACGTGAGTGCAGACAGCAATCGTACAATCAAAGGGCCGTGTTGAATTCTGGCGCCATGTGATGTCAGAAACCTTCTCTCAGCCCAGAGTCGACCAAAATTATGAACCACTCCAAAAGCATACTGACTATCAGTATATATATTCACATTCAATTTTCAGAAATCTTGCACGCTCTGGTCAATGCTATTATTTCTGTGGCGTGTGCTGAATTATAGGGAATTCTTTTACTTTCTACAACACTCTCTAGGGTAGTGATAGCGTATGCGGCAGTTGTCGTGCCATCTGGTAATTTAAAAAATGAGCCGTCACAAAATAACTCTCCATCTGGCTCTTTCTGAGGGATATCACTTAAATCAACTCTTCCCTTGGTTTCTTCCTCAGTGACCATTAAGCAATCGTGGGGGGGTTATTCATTCTTCCCAATTTCTTTTATGGTTGGTGGCATTAATTCTGCAGGATTCAAAGCGCTACACCTCATAATTTGGATATGGGGCGCGAACAAGATAATCTCATATTTTGTCAATCTAGTAAAGGGGAGGTGTTGCGTCTGTGTCCTATTTAATAGAACGTCTATGACATGTGGCACCATCAAAATTAAAGTGTGCCCCAATACCATCCCTTCCGTATGATTCACTGACGCAGCAGCCGCCGCGACAGATCGCAAACATCGTGGTAGTGCGCGCGCTACAGGGTCCAGCGCAGAAGAAAAATAGCCGCACAGCCTAATTCTTCCACCTTGTTCCTGTGTCAAAACCGCCAATGCACATCCTTCACTTTCACACACAAATAGTCTAAAAATGTTCTCATAGTTCAGCGTACCCAAAACTGGAGCCGAGCATAATGCAGTTTTCAATCCATCAAATGCTTTCTGACATTCCTCATCCCACTGCATAGGGATAACTGCAACCTTTCTAGTTAAATTCACTAATGGTTTCACAATTAACGCAAAATTAGCAATCCATTGAAGCCATGCCTATTATGGCTCTGACTCCTTTTTGTGTCTTTGGAATAGGCATACAAGAAATACTTTCTATGCGTTCTGGAGTTAGTCTTCTCCCTCCTTTCGAAAGTAGGTAGCCCAAATAGGCCACCTCCTTTCGATTATACTGAAATTTCTTCAAACTAGCTTTATGGCCATGTGCCGCTAGGTGTGACAGTAGTAATACAGTGCTTTCTTTCCAAATCTACTCTGTGTCTGCAGCTAACAATAGATCGTCTATGTATTGCAAAAGTACACAACCCACGGGAAATTCCAGCATGTCTAGCTGCTCTTTTAATTCTCTACTGTAAATACTTGGACTTTCCGTGTAACCTTGCGGAATCCGCGTAAATGTAAATGATCGTCCTCCTAATGTGAACGCGAACAAATATCTGCTCTCCTTGTCCACTGGAATACTGAAGAATGCATTTTTGAAATCTACTACACTAAAATATTCTGCTGAAACAGGTATCATTGTCAATATTGTAGTGACATCTGGCACTAGAGGAAATTGTGGATCTAATACCTTATTCAATACGCGTAGATCAATTATGAAACGGTATGGTACCTCATTACCTCCTTTTTTATAAACCGGAAGAATCGGGCTGTTGCATGTACTGCCTGTAATTTCCTCGATTACCCCTAATTTCACCAAATCTGTAACAATACTCTTCAATCCTCACCTTCAACCGAAATTTTGTATTGGGATATTCGCGGAAGGGTAACACCTTCTTTCAAAATAATCTTTACTGGCTCTATCTTTAAACATCCTACATCATTGTCATGCATTGCCCATATACAGGTTGGTACTTTACTTAGTTCCCCTGATAACGCTTCGGACATGAATTCTGACACAGGGGCATTGTGTGGCCATATCGTTAGAAACACTCCGTCTGCCGTGCAATGTATAACAGAACCTAGTTTTTTCAACAAGTTTAATCCCAACAAATTCTCCCCACAATTTTCTGTTAAAAGGAAAGGACAATGTTCAGTAAATGGTCCTATGGTAACTGGGACTGGGTTGGACACTGGGTTTATGACTGGTGTACCTGTGAACCCTACGGAAATATTCTTTTGCCCTGACAGTGGTATATCCGGGACCAAGTGATGGTCTATTGAACACTTCTGTGCTCCTGTATTTACAAGAAAGCAGTGCTCCTCATTCCCGACTCTCATTTCTACGTAGGGTCCTCTCTGATTCACGAGAATAGACACTGGTTCCGACCACTGTCCTGGGCTGTCCTATTGGGGAAATAACACATCATCCGATGTGTGATAATTACTATTACTGTAATACGTGTTTGGCTGTGTATCGAAAACATTTCCACTCTTCCCTCTATTTCCCCCACTCTGATTTCCATATTGTTGATTTTGCTGTCCCTGGTTTGGGGCTTTTTGGTTTTGGCCTTGGTTTTGATTACCTCCGTTATTGTGATGCTGCTGCATACTATTCCTATTTGGTCCATTCGCTCCTGGGTGTCCTCTATACTGTCTCCTCTGACCAAACCCATTTCTATTCTGTAGATGCAGACTTTGCGCTCGACAATGTCCTTGCTCTTTACAATATGCACACTGATTCGGTCCCACTGTTCCCCCATGCATATTCGAATTACTCCTTCCTAGTGCGTTCACTCGCCCTATATTATGTCCTGTTACTTGCTGCAATAGTACCTGTGTTATTATTAGGCATTCTTTCAAGTCTGCCCCCACCTGTTTTAGCAACGATAATTCGTTCAACATCTCCTTCTGCCCCGGCGATGGTAATTGCTGCCGTTTATTATGCAACCCCTTTTCCCCCTTCCCAGGTCTCCCGATATCCCTACTCCTGTATGCAGGTGAAGTAAACACTTTGACAGGTGCAGTAAACGTTTCGACATAATCATTATCTAATTCATCTCTAAGCTCAAAAACTCTATACACATGTTCCCTCACTTCTTCATCCCTCTCCCTACAGCGTGCTAATGCATTCAAATCTAACAATCGCTGTGGTGGTAATTTCCCAATTAGATGTTTCCATTTCTCCACCAAATATTCACCCATGCATTCCAACACTACCTGTCTTTCGTTGCTTCTATGGAAGTCATATATCGAAGCCACTTCTGCCGTCCCATCATTCCCGTCTATATACATCTCTGCCTGTTGCTGCAATTCCACCTTCCTTTCTTTGCTGATTGCGCTGCGGGTTACCCTCGTGCACCCTCGTTGGTCAGTCCCGCCTCTTGCCCTCGTGGTTTCAACTTCAACCCCGGGAGTAACGGACGGTACCGAGTCTGTGTCTGAGGCAGGAGGTGCGGATGGGACAATGGGAGCAGGGAGTGTCTGCTCTGGGCCTGATTGGCTAATAGGAAGTGTTACGTGTGCGGTCTGTGGCTGCGGGAGGGCTTGAGCTACCGGAGGGGAGCTTGAGCTACGGGCGTGGTCTGTTCAATAGCTCCTGACGTGCCTGGTCTTACCTCTGATCTTGGGCCTTGTTTTGTATGGGTCAATATATTTTCTATCAATTAATCTGCTATGTGTAATTCTCGTTGTGGGTATATCTTTTCTATATTCAACTGGTCACGCCTACCTGCCCTTCTTAGACTCTCAGTCCACTCCTCCTCTTCTTTCTCTTCCGCTACTTCACCTTTCAATTTATGCCTGCGCGCATGCTTTGCTCTGCTTTTAAATCGGAGCATTGCTTCCTTTCTCCAGTCTTTAACAGTCTCAAATGCTGCAGGACGCGCTTTCTTTCTTATCAACACCCTTTCCAGGTTGTCTATCCTCGCTATCTCAAAACTACCATTAATTGGCCACTGATGGTCTTGCTGCTTTCTGGTTTGCCTATGCCAAGTCTCACAGAATATTATCGCACCCACTCCATACTTCACATACATCTCATATGCCGGCGTTCCCCCAGATGGTACAATTTGGCCATCTTCCAAAGATTGTCTACCACAGCGGAAAAACCCTGCTAAGGTGGACAATACCCCAGGCATGTTTCAACCTTCCCCTGGTTAATCAGCCTTACCTAGGGCATTTGATTTTGCAAAGTCAACTCTCAACCAATATCAGGATACTTTGAATCGGGGAATGACTCACCTGATAAATCAAGTCGTCTGTTTACTGATGCACCAAAGGATGTATGTTTCTACGTTTCTTGGCTTCCGCCTCATTTTTGTACCCTCACCTCCTTGTTCTCTAGCCAGGCACGTCGATCAGGGATCAGATGTGTGCAGCTCTGCAAAGGTGTCTCTCATCACTTTTACAGGGCACCCAAACACCTCTTGATCCCGGCTCGATCGTCCCATCCTTGCCGTTCTCTGCCTTACTCAATTACAACGTTATGCGATGGAACAAGTTGGGGAGGGTGCCTATTCGGGCACCATCTTGAAAGGGGCCCCTCGGGGACCCTGATGTCTATGGAAACAAGGCGAGTCACCACACATGATAGATACGCCAGACACAAGGTTGTATTCCCAAAGCTAGGGTTTATTGCAAAACAAAAGTCTCAGTTGGCCAACTCGGTCTCATGCCCCGCGACGTGTATCTCTAGACCTCGAGGGACGCAAGAGAGTGAATTACGTACATCAGTTACATATATAAAAAATGCATATCAAACAATCAGCTATGACATGTTTAACACCCCCCTTTATTGGGTTTCTTTGAACTTGGTGTGATGATGGACATCTCACACTACTATGACACCTTCAAACATCTACTCTAGTAACAATTTGCAATTTGTGAGTGCGAAGGCATCTTTCAGTTGTTGAATAGAACACAATGCTTCAGTTCTTGGAAGCGAGCTACATACATGGGGGAAGTTGCATTCCGGACCTTGCTATCTATCAGGTGCTATTCGCGTCCTGGGAGCCGACACGCTCTAGCAGGCTCAGCAAAGGGAGGCCGTAAGAAAAGCATAATTCAAGCCTTTAGCGGTATTTTTCTAACATATTCTACCATATAACGAGACTGGCTGGCAGCTGTGAAATGATTAAATGCCCTGCAGCTCTGCTTCAAGGCTACATTTGGGAGGGAGCCGGGCATTCTTCCTGGCGCTGCCTACGTTTGTGTTTCAGCGAACTCTTGCTATACTCACGGCCCTGCAGCCTTGTCCTTTTTACATACAGACAACAATGTTTCACAGTCGAGCAGTGTAAGTGGAAAATATACTGCGAAGCAATAGGAACAGAAAGCAATGAACAATGGTTATAAAACAAAATGGCGATTCTTGTTACATCAAAATGGCCGTTCATTGAAAAACTCGAAAACCTATATTTTGTCATATCGTGCATGAGACGGTTGGCCCACGGCCACCAAAATGCGTTTGCGGTCACAAAGTAGAAGTATCCGTATTTCTAGACTGACAGGTGTATAACACCAATTCTCATTGACAGTTTCTTCATCCTTTCCCAAAATTCAACCCCCTCTAAAAAGGTCACCCTAGGGGCAGCCTTGGTATTGGTGTTAAGTGTTATTTATCGCTCACTGACTTTGTATACTCTCCTATTTCACCTTACGTAATGATGTCAGTTCTACACTAAACAACTTCCAACCTTGAATGACACTAATCATCAACCTCTACAATGTCCCGGGGGGACATACGGACAAAAATAATACAATGGATTCTGGAAAGTTCAATCAGCAAATTTCTTCAGATCTCTCCTGCCAGCCGTATCTTGATTGCTGGCAATTTTAATAAAAGAGATTTGCACCTAGTTTCCTCGAAATATTCCTGATGCACATCTTCTTGGCATAACTTAATGGACCATTTTGATTTGGCATTCCTAGACTTTTCTCTTCTTGGTTTGCAACCGAAAAACTATACTTGGTCTAATGGAATTGTCATTTCACATATTGACTATGTTTTAACGTATTACGCTTTGAAACACAGCTGTAGCCTGATTAAGATAATGCACAACAGATTGAGTGATCACACAGTACTTACTTGGTCTATAGTCGTGATAAACTATACTAAGCAAGTTTTCAGAAATGTAGAGCTTATTTCAAATTTTCAAGGCACTCGTCTACATTGGTCAACTAAGAACGTATCTATATTTTATTTCGTGACCAATTAAGTTTGATAGAGGTTGTAAGATCGGCCAACTGGGATTAAGGAAAAATGCTTGCTATTAAAACATTATCTTGGTCAATAAAGAGCTGGACAAATTGTAGTAATAAGATCGCAAAAAACAGCGCACCTTTCGATCCCATAAAAGCGCGTGCTGATATTTGATTACATTTAGGGCTTGACAAACAGGAAAAAGAAAAAGTACTTACTATTTTATCTACTAAATATTGAAAAGGGCTTAAGCAGCGCAGGTTCTCTACCAGAAACTCAAATTGGCATAGACTGTTTTATTGGTTGAAACTCAAGTCATTTCTGTGAATGATACAATGACTTTGAAAAGCCCTATCACCCATTGAATTAAATCCTATATCTCAAGATCTCTGGTTTAAACATATCAGGGGGCTTTACTGTATCTCGGAGACAGGCCTTTCTGATACACGAAATAAGAACCTTAGCTTTTTATCGCTAAGTAATCGCGATAAAACGCAACACTAACTTTGATTTCCATGAACAAAACATACTTATATTAATAGGTAAGTCCAAAGCCTCCTGTGCTCCCGACCCTGACAGTGTTCCAAATATAGTATTTAAAGATCAACCGAAAACATGGGCAAAATTACTAAATGCACTATTCATGAACATTGACCAGTCCGGCACTGTCCCGGAGAGCTGGAAAAAATCCATTCTTGTCCCGATATTTAAAAATGGCAACCAACTAGAGCCATCTAATTATCACCTTTTGGCAATGATGCACTCTAGCCAAAAAATATGTGCCAGTATTATCCTGGATAAAATTACTGCTTGGATTGAGAATAGCAAATTACTCAGCACTATTAATAACATTTGTGCGTTTTAATTTCTTAATTCACAAGAAATCAATCGCAAGTAGGGTTCTAAAAATCTTTTATGTTGCTTTGTGGATTTCACTAAAACTTTTGACCTAGTTTCACGACCTAAACTCTGGACAAAGCTGAAAAAATGGGGAATTAACCCAACTCTGATCTATTATATACAGCAGTTATATTCCAACACTTCTATTTCAATACGCCTTAGCTCTGATGGCTACCATTCTGATTACCATCAAACTAATTGTGGTCTGAAGCAGGGCTGTGTTTTGGGCCCCCCTTTCGACACGCTTATACGGCTGACTAAGAACCTTTCCTGCATCAGACACGAAACTTCCATCCACAAATAAATGGTACAAAACTCATTTGTTCGTCATACGCCCATGATATCCTACTTTTCAACCAAACTTTCATCGACTTGCAACACTCAATTGCTGCTTTAATGGAATACGCCAAAGAAAACGATATGACAATCAATATAACAAAGACGATGTGCCTTGGACAGGGCCATTCTATAACATAACACCCTAAATGGCAAATTGATAAAATTGTGCTTGAAAATATGAATTAATTTATATATTCAGGCTTCCCGATCCACACCCGCCCATCTGGCACCTATTACAAGGCTATCGTCCCAAAATAATATTGGAAAAAATGGCTGATGTTGAAAAATGATGTTGAGCCTAGAGGGGGCAGAATATTGAAAGTTTTATCGAAATATATAACCTAAGCATTATTCCTACAATCATATACACATGGGAAGTTCTTAAAAGAGTGCAAATAGGATGGTTAAGGAAACTCGAGGCAAAACTGTTACACTCCATAATTAACCTTCCTAAGGCTGTCCCAGTTGAGGCACTTAGGTTAGAATATGGCCTTCTGTCACTCTAATCACTATGGTGCATACACATAGTTTAGCTTTTTGCAAAACAGTGTGAATCTGAGCGCAGTTCGGACACTCTTTTACAACTTTTGGGCGCACGACTTGACGATCAGTGTAACAACTCATTTGTGACGGAGCTAAACCCTTTTGCGATGAACCATTTATTTAATCTTAATATTTATTTTTGGAATCTTTGATGACAGACCTGATTATGAAATAATAATAAACTTAAAACCCAACAGTGGGACATCTCCTCGAACATTGAAAAACTCCATAAATACAAACGATATAGACAGTTATCTAACCAGAGTTTCTCATGGAACAAAGTATGTACCTACCAAACCAAAGCTTGCAGTGTTGAATTGAAGTGTTTTATTATGTACCTTTGTTTCAATATTTTGCCAACAAAAGAATATATTAGCTCCTGGTATGTTTCTTTACCACATGAATGCCTTTGTAGACTTTGTCTAACCAATATCAAAACAAGTCAACATAGTCTTGCTGCTTGCCGTGTACAGAACACGTGTTACTCAGAGGGATACGGGGGGTTTGTTACTCAAATAGAAAATATATGTAGTGACCAATTTTGGTCCACACTTTATGGGGCCCAATCTGTCTTGATTACTGCGGCCACTTTTTCAATATGGAACATCGCAAAAAAGAAATTTGTTTTGGCCCATAGCAATGTATTATACATTTTCTTAAAAAGTGCTTTGTTACAAAATTAAGGCAATGTATTTTTATATATTTACGAAATGATCATCATGATCTTGATATTTTTTATGATATGAAAGCTATGTACTATATATATGCTTCTTAAACATTTTATATTGTGCTTCTTTCTTTTTAATGTGATAAAGATATTGTGGGATGCATCAACCCACTCATCCAAGCCCTGCAACAGTACTGTGCATTGCTGGCAGCAGAAACATCAGAATGGACACTGGAAAGCATACTGCTCGCTCAAAACCATCCATAAAGGCGCAGTAAAAATCTGAAAGATAGGCTGCCATCCACTTTTGCCTGTCTTAGGGAGCACAGGAGATCACTGCCTAAAACCACCATTGGGCCATCCTCAAAGCAGCCTGAAACCACTTGGAAAAAGCAATGCTGATTGCCAAAAGCAACACAGAGCTGTTGGGAATTCATTTTCTTGATTGTCAAAATGTGCTAAAATCATGGCTCACAAATCACCAAAAAGATCCAACCTTCTTGTTGGGTATTCCACATTATTCTACTGCAAGAATCCACATCAATACAATGTCAGCAAGAATCATGTGCTATCAAGCGAAATCCCCTTTTAAAGATAGACAGCTGTCAAAAATGGGTGTAGTACCATTACTCGCCTCTGTCAGGTGCTGGCGATTTAAAATTCTGACAGGAGAGCTGTGTTTCAGAAGCTAAATATGCCAAAGAAGAGAATTTCATCAACATGCCATGTAGAGTGCTACACAGTGATTTCATGTTGAAAAAGACTTGATTCAAAGATATATTGCTTATTTTAAGTTTATAAACTGCATTTTTTCACAAGGAACTCTGTTGAAATTGACTAGAAGGAATCTGATTTAATTAAAACTTCAAGAGGCCTTCTTTCCATGGGAACCCTTCACACCTTGTCCTTCCTACCAACAGGAGAGGATATTGCATGGACATGTTAATTAGAACTGTTGTGAGAGGAGATTTCCCCTGCTGGCAGGAAAAAGAGACAATAGATTCCTTGACTGAATAGAATATGCTGATTTGGGTGTGACTTGTCAACAACTGCTCTGGGAGAGACAGGACATGTGACCTCTGAGTCAAGCCAGCTCTGGAGGCGGACCAGACTGGGATGTGGATTTAACATTGCACCAAATATATGTTTAAGGAAAATGGTTCTAAAATATTTTAACAAGTTGACAAAAATGTACAACTTTGAGATTGTGACAATGAAAAATCCACCCACAATTTAAAACTAAGCCGGACGCTGTGTGATGTTCTGAGACCAAACCCCGGATTATTAATATCACAGCTGCAGTGTTGTTGCTATGAACCTAAGAACTTACAGTAATATGCCCAGAGAGGAGCTGCATGCATGTATCAAATTTGGTGCAGAACCAATATTGGAAACTCCACCAAAATCATGAATAAGTTGCATTTCTGAACCAAAGCTCCTAGGAAGATCAGAGTTGGACAAGAATGCACCTTAAATAATTTGTGATGTGTGTATGTATTATGAACAAGTTGTGCACCTTGGTTTGTTATGGAAAATTGATTTTCTAAGTAAAAGCAAAGTGGAGTGTACTTTCCTTAAGCCATAAACATGACACCTGATGACACAGGATGACACACTACTCCCTTCTCCAGTCAGGCAACAGGAAATTCTCCAACCTATCAAATCCTTCGGGGGTTGGGCATAGAAAGTCAGCCTTCACACCTACTTTGGAAACAGATAAATAGAGACTGCTTAGGACAGATAGGGGACAGACTTATTCCACTACTCACCAATTCCTGTGCAGCACCTTGCCGAAAGACCTCCAAAGACCAGAACTTAGAATCCAGACTCCAGACTCCAGATCTAGAACCAACTCTAGAACCAAACTCTAGAACCTTCAATCAGAGAGGCCTAATCCACAAGCTGAATCCTCTTCAGCAGGCCTCAGAATCTTTTGCTACCTGATTCTCAACAGCCGGGTTGTGCTGTTTGCTTCTAGCCAAGAACCCTGTGCTAGACCCAAGATCCAGAGAAAGCAGAGATGTATCCAGGACCCGCTTGATCCAGTCTAAGAGGCCGCGCAGACCGTTTTGCAGGGCAGATTGCAGACCAGGGTGCCTGACCTGTCCGGTGGCGAGAGAACCACAGCCCAATCCCTTGACCAGATCTTGACGGGGTCCATTTCCATTCCATTCCAAAACTAGGAGTGAGTATCTAGTCTAGAACTGTACAGAACCAATCTCTTAGTTTAAAGTAATCCTATTCTAACCATTTTAACCTGTCCAGAACTGCATTATAGAATCTTGTGTCCATCCTGTTGTTGGTAAATCACTAAGGCACATCTGTCATTTCTGAAATCTTGACTTTATTTCTGCAAAATCTACCTTCACAAAAACATCCGTAACCTTTGAACCGCACATCCTAGAAGCTAAATTTAACTGTCATTTTAAAGCTAAGATCCTAAGCTTTCCCAAAAACCCATTCCAATTCCTTATAGTTCTGTCAAAATAGCTGCTCCTTGTTCTCAATTGCTGAAATTTGTTTTCAATATGATAGTCATTCATGAATCATTGCTAGTGTTAACCTGAACCAATCTAAAGTAACTATCACTCATCCTGAATCTCTTTAGTGAATTAAAATCAATTTAGCATATTTTCCCATTCATTGCAATCACATTCAAAAGCGTTTTGACCTGTGTTTTAAAATCATACCTGTTTTCTCTAAGCTTGCTGGGGGAAACTGGAATTGAACTGCATTACTGATTGTATACCTGAAACCTGTGTGCCCTCATTTCCATCTCTTCATATTGCATAGGAAGGGAGTGAGTAGTCACAGCGGAAACAAGTGATCATATTATCTTTTGTTGAAATCATATCAAGTTTATTTCTGTGTTGTATTCTTTCCATTATTGCATTTCCTTGAATCACATAAAGTATTCTCTGCTACAGTGTCCTTCATATCCATACTCCATAAGTGATTAAAGAGTTGGTTACATTTGTAATATTATCTATTGTTGATTACCTTCCATATTCATAAGTGTGCTATTCAAATATAATTTTGTTCATAAAAGTGTGACATATATATTGTTTAATTCTTCAAATAAATCTTTCAATTTGCAAAACAAACCTACTTCTTGGCTCAGTGAGGTCAGGGGGATTCAAAGAGAGGGGCGTTATACAAGGGTTCATCATCCAGATTTAAAGAACTTTGACATAGCAATATATAAAAAAGGGCTTCCATTGGGCATCCCGTCCTAAGCATTGACTCAGTTGGATTGCTGGATTGAAGTCACTTACAATATGTGCTTAAAGTTTTGAAACTTAACTAAAGTCGCAACAAAAAATACATTTTATAAAAACCAAATAGACATAGATACTACATATCTTCCACTTTCTTCAGATGCTAACCAAACTGATCTAATTAGCAGGATCTTAGGATGCCTGCATGAACCCACTGTGCATTACAATGGCTAACCTAAGTGCGATGGTGGGGATTAACTTATATCTTTGAGCGTCATGTATGGGCTGATCCTTGTAGGCATAATGCTCTAAGTAAACCACATGACATGTCTTAAACATGCATGTGCTTTCCTCTGGTTGTAGTGCCAGGCCACCCGCATATCCAGGCAGAGCCCCATGGTTGTGCTTGAAGGTATTGTAATTGGGCCAGTATCAAAATGTCAGGTCCAATGCCCCCCCTACCACCCAGGTGTCCATTTAGATGTGTCATGTCCCATACCCCAGTCCATCTTAGTGCAACACCATTCTTATCTCCTAAAAGATCAGTCTAAGTGCTTCACTTTTCCCATCCCCAAGCACACCTCTGGATAGACCTTCAAACTGCTCTTCTCTGTGTTCAGGCATTGCATGAGTATGGGCTTGTTCTCAGTGTCTGTTTCATGACCTGACCATATGTCCCAAAGCTTTTCAGCGGTAACGTACACTCTAACATCAGATGGTCAGGTGTTGTATACCAGTAACCAGAGTGTACCAGTCAGAGTGGCGGTTCCCATGGATGTTGTGTGATCATGTGCAGGGAGTAGGCTAATTTAGTAAGGCTGGCCGCTAAGAAAGTCTTGTTGATGTTTCGATGAGTCTGGGCTGGTGCTTGCGTGTGAAGAAATGGCATGTGAAGGAGGAGAGGGGATTCAGGTTGTTGTAGGGAATAGCCACGTTTTAAGAGATATGATATGATATGGCATTTATAACGCCCTATAGACAAGTGTTTCAAGGCGCGACAAGGCAAGGGAGGGGGAACAGCGGGAAGACAGAGACAACGATCTTGCTAGGCCAGGTGACATTGAGATTCCGCAAGTGCAAGGGAGGTGGGAGGGGGAACGTGTGGGGGAAAGAGGAGGGGGCAGTGCAGTACATAAGATAACAGTAAAAATAAATAAAACAATAAATAAAGAGTGTGACCTACTGGTGGCAAGTGCAAGGGTATGTGCAGACATCAGGTGTCAAGTGCTGTTGGGGGCTGTAGGGATACAGATACAGCCCCCAAGTGCAAAGGTTACCAGTGGGGCATTGCAGTTGTCCAACTGGCAGGGAAGGGACCTGGGCCTGAGAACAGAAGGTAGCCAGGTAACCAGTTCAGTTTCAGTTTCAGACAGGCGATCAGCAGGGGAGAGGAGGAGAGAAGGCAGAAGCAAAGAATGTTAAGCAGAAACCTGTGCTGTTCCCTCTGGGACCACTGCAAAAGATTTAGGCCTACAGGTGTTTGGCAGTAAACCCACTTGGTAGCAGACTGTACCACACAGGTTCACCTGGTAGCTGTGGCTGAGCAGTCAGACTTCCCTCAAGAAGAGTTAGGCAGTATGTGGATTATACAAGATAGGGCAATTCACACAGTAGAACAAGCAGACACGGAACAGAGCTTGGGTGTAAAGATATATAATTATTTATTTTAAGGACACATCTATGAAAACACTCTGGCACTAATACGGCAAACAACTTCAATTACAATTAGTATAAGTATATCAATCCCCTAACAATATTTCGACAAGTCTAGGCTCAACGGCACCACTTATTTGCAGACAGAGGTGAATGCTTTAACCTAGATGGCACTCTAATATTCGTTAGAACGGGAGAGAAAAGGCAGGGTATGAAACCAACTCGGTACCAACACTCTTACGAAGCAAATGCAAGGCCCGCAAGGCAGGGTCCACTGTGGATTACAAAGTTCAGAGGCCGGGCCCACTCGGACAGAGGCAAGGCGATATGTCCCAACAAGTATCACAGTGGAAACGCACTTCGAGTCTTTGTAGCAAATTGTCACAGAAAGGTTGGACCAGTTTAGAACAAAAAGTTAAAAAGGTCTGGAGCCGACCCAATGGAAAGGTAAGGATTTAACACACCTCACGCTAACCGTCACAAGGGAAGCCAGGTGGACACGGTACCTTGTAAGTGCAGGGACAGCTCCGGCGTGGCAGTTGCTCCTGGTGGTGGATGCAAGTCGGGGCTTTGCCAAGAGATGAGATGATCTCGTCGTCAACGGAAAGTTGAAGATCATTGCACCACCAGGGAAGAGACCAGCTGTGGAGTGCTCCGTCACAAGGCACCACCTTTTGGTCGCGGTATGGGCTAGTGGCTATCCGGTTGCCGGGGTGCTCAGCACGGGCAATTCGACCACTACGCCCTGGAAGCGAAGAAAAAGCAAAGGGACTGGTTGTTCCCACCAGTCAATGGGAAAAGACTCTCCAGCGGGGAGATCTCCTCTGTCGTTGGGAAGTGGTGAGTCGGTTCAGCAGGGCTCCACCGGAGGTGTCATCGTTGCAGGTCGGCTCAGCTTTACCCTTGTCGGATTCTTAGGTCCTGTGGCGACTTCTGAAGATCCAGTCCCAAAAGCCCTGCTTTTATGCAGCAAACCCCCATTCATTCAGCCTAGCTGTCAATCAAAACACGCTAAGCGGTGAGCGGGGTGATTCACCACTTGGGCCAATCACACCAGAGTGCGACTTGAGTTGGCAAGGCAACTCAATCCAGGGTGCCTAAACCCCCTCCCACACCCCCTGTGGTACCCAAACAGAATGGCACTACTCTGGAGGGCTTCTGTGCAGAATCCCGCCAAAAGTGGAACAAAGGGCTCAACCTTTGGTACGGAGTTACAGAGGTGAACACAGACGCCATTTTAAAAACCGAGTTCTGGCAGAAAATACCAACCGGTAGATTTCTTTAAGACAAATTCGGGGTCGAATATAATAAGTAGTTTCCACTGCCACCAGCCAAAACTCGATGAGGGGGGACAGGACAGTGCCCCCTCGAATAACATACCCAGGGGTAATCGAATTACCCCTAATAGTACGTCCACAATAGGATGGTTTGTACTAGATCTGTTAGTAAATTTAGGTCTAGTAAAGCCAATGGTGACTTTACATGCCCTGGGAGACAGTAGTCAGTCCCAGGGTATAGAGTCTATGGTGGGGATCCTCTAGGACGCCCCGGTGTTACAGCACAGAGGGTGCGGTGTAACACACATAGTAAAACACATGAGACCCTATGGAGTAAAAGACCCCAGAGCCCATAGAACACATTGACATTCACAGGAATTAACCACATTCATGTCCAAGAGTAGGAGAAAAGAGTCTCACTCTTGGCAGGATGGACAAAAACAAACTCCAGAAATCCAGCAAAGCTGCTGGGGGACTCACTAGGTTAGGAAATTCAGCCTAAACAGAGAATTCTCCCTAACAAAGAGAAAGGTCTTGAGGTGCTTCCAGAACCAGAGATGGTTCTCCTCAAGTTTCAGAGAGGCAAGTAGGCTTTTCCAGAGGAAGGCCCCAGTGGAAGAGAGATATCTACCACCAACTCGTTGCTTGGAGTAGCGACTGACCCTGAGGGAGTTGGAGGCGGATTAGCAAAGAGCTAGAGAAGAAAGATAATTAGTTGAAGGTATTGAGGCCCCAGGTCCCAGAAGGCCTTATTGACAATGTAGAGTGTTTTGAACGTAATCCTCTCCGCCACTGGGAACCAGTGCAGCAATTTCAAACCTGGAGAGATACAATCCCTGGGCTTGAGGCCAAGGACAAGTCTTGCAGTCCTGTTTTGGATGAGTTGCAGAGGGTGGAGAGTAGAGGCAGGCAGAGGTTCAGCCTAGAAAGAACAAGAGCTCTGGAGACAGTGAGCTTCTGGGGGAAGGAGAGGAAAGGAAGAACACCTCTGAGGAGGTGCAGTTGGTAGTTTGACTTCTTAGAGATGTCAGAGATGTGAGGAGAAAAGGAGAGTGTGGAGTCGAAGATGATTCCGAGGTTCTTAGCCTCACAGGTGGGAGCAGGAAGAGGGCCAAGAGAGGCAGCCAGAGAGTGACAGGAAAGTAGGGTGCAGGTGTGCCAATGAGGAAATTCTCTGTGTTACTGACATTAAGGCAGAAATTGTTGGTGGCACACCACTCCTGGATAGCAGAGAGATTGTCAGAGATGAGAGAAGGAGAAGAGGTGGCGGAAGGAAGCTTGAAAATTAGTTGAGTGTCATCCGCATAGCACTGAAAGTTGGGGCATAGAGTGGCAATGTGGTGGTATTGGTTGAACAGCCTGGGAGAGAGGTAGATCCCTGGGGAACACCACAGGTAGAGATAGAGATAGAGGAGAGGAAGGACCCAAGTTGGACCTGGGAGGGTCGATCGGAGAGGAAAGAAGTCAGCCAAGCCAGGGTCTGACCAGTGATACCCAGGTTATCACGGAGACGGTTGAGCAGGATTGCATGGTTGACCCTGTCAAAAGCAGAAGAGCGATCAAATAAGATGAGGACACAGGGGGTGTTGGAATCGAGGTTGGAGAGCAGGTGGACCAAGAGCCTTTCTGAACGCAAGGTGATTGTCAATGCAGCAAATGTGTAGAGTGAGAGAGTTCCAGGTGGTACGAGCTTGGATGTAGAAGGAGGATCCGCCCAATCTAGATGAGTTGTAATGGGGGATAACAAGTAGGAGAGCAACGTCGGATCTGAGGTTCCCAGTTGGTTGATAGTGTATGAGTTTATCATTGAGGAATTTGGATCCGGAGTTGCTGAGGGCCCGGTGAGTGATGCACATGGCTTTAAAGGTAGACCATGGATCAATAGGGAGCAAGTGTAGGCCTCCCAGTGGAGGGTCGGTATGTTCTCTAAGTGAAAGGCCAATGGGGGATGGGATTTTGGAGTTTCCTGAGCAGGAAAACTGGGGCATCTAAATAGAGGTTGTTTGTGTAGTCTAAGCAGGAGATGATGATGGCTAGGATGGCAGAGATTTAGTGTGGGTAGGAGAGGTATGGGAAGATTTGCCTGAGGATGCGTAGATGGAAGAGTCAGGTTCTGGACACAGAGTTGATGTGTTGGGAGAGGGATAGATTTAAATACAACATACATCAGAGGTTTTTCACACAAGAGGAAGTTGGCAGGCAAGGGGACCTAGAGAGAGAGGCCAGGGTATTGGTTGTGGGAGTAGGGTGGTTTTGCTGCATACGAGGATTTCAGTTTTGCCAGGGTTGAGGAAGAGATGGTTGGTCGTTATAAAGTGGTCAATATTAGAAAGGCAGGATGAGAGGTCTGGGAGGGTTGCAACTGGTGATTTGGGAATTTTGAGGATGATCTGAGTGGTTATGTGATTGGATGGTTGTAGGGAGAGGGCTAAGGTAGATCTTGAAGAGGAGGGGGGACAGGGCTTCTCCATGTGGAACTTCTCATGGAACCGAGCGAGAAATGGAGGAGAAAGGGAGAGGAGCACGGTTTGTGACTAATTTGAGATAAAGGAGGAGATCCCTTGGGTCCATCTGGGATGACTTAAAAAGAACAGGATGGAGGAGATCCATGTGAGAGCGATTTCCTTGATTCCTAATGAGTGTAGCCTGTCTAGGAGTATGGTATCAAATGCGGCCGATAAGTCGAGAAAGATAAGCGGAGCCCATTCTTTGGCTTCTGCTGTTCTATTTCAGTCATCCCGGATGGGCCCAAGGGAGGACTCAGTTAATCGGTTGGGTCTGAAACCTGATTGGGCTGGGTTGATAAGGTTGATGGCTTTATTGAAGAGGCAGAGCTGATTATATGCTGTGTGTTCTAGGAGCTTGGCAGATGGGTTGGTATTTCTGGGGGATGAATGGGGTGAGAAAGTTTTTTTGAGGAGGGGTCTGATATAGGAGGTTCTGATGGCTTTTGGGAAGATTCCCAAGTAGGGGTAATGGTTGAAGATTGATCATGCAATGAATCCTGTGCAAGTTGATGTTAGGATGTTCTTGAGGAGTAATGGTGGTCATGGGTCTCCAGGAGAGCAAGAAGGGTGTCTTTGCATTAGGAGTGTGAGGATCTCTGGTGGGCGATAGGCTAGAAAGAGGAGAAGGCAGGTATAGGGAGGGGGCTGTGTCTGTGGTCGGGCACAGAGCAGGGAGGAAGGAGGCATCATTTCTATTTTAGAAAGTATGGCACAATGTCTATTGATAGCGATGTTGTGAACGTGTTTGGACAGGGCGTCACGTAAATCTTGGCTGTTAGGGGATGTTGATTGAGCAACCTGGTGTCTTGATTTCAGAGATGATTCTGTGCTGTTCCGTATGTGGGTTGCAAGAGTTCAGGATTCTGTTCCCATAGAAGGTATTTTTGGCTTGCCTAATGTTTGACCTGTAGGCCCCTGTGCATCTTGCAAAAGAGTATTTGTTTTGGAGGATGGGGTGGTTCTTCAAGTCTGCTCCAGTTTGTGCTTGAGATTTTAGATAGATCTGAGGTGGGTGATGTACAATTTGGGGGTGGGGCTTGGTTTCTGAGAGGTTTCCTTTGTTGGAGTTAGGAGGATAAGGGCGCTGGAGAGCCAGTGTTCGAAGTGTTTGATGGAGGGAGGGCCTTTCTGTAGGAACAGTACTGGGAGTGAGTTGAGGAGGGAAATGGCTAGATCCGGGTTGATGGTGACTTTGGTTGTAGAGAGGGGTTGGGGCAGAGGTGGTTAATGATGGTGAGACAGGGACCTGGTTGGTAGTTGGAGGGGGGTTTAGAACAGAGAATAAGATTGCAGAGTGATCGGTCCAGAGTAGGGAGTAGGGAGCAGGGCAGGGAGGGAGAGTGGATATTAAGTTTATGGTGCTGAATACTGCATCAAGGGTGTGGTCCTGGGGTGTAGTTGGGGAGGGCTATGAGTTGTTTTAGGCTGAGAGCTTCCAGGTTATCAGTAAGGGCAGTGCTTTAAGTGGGGTAAGAAATTGAGGGGGGGCCCTCGTTTGGGGGCGTGGCTTTCATTGTGGGCGTGGCCTAAAAGTGCACAAATCATAGTAAGGTGCGCAAACAAATATATAAATGTATGTGAGCATTTATATGTTTGTATGCGTACTACTATGGTGTGTGTACTTTTCAAGCCATATTTTATAAACATAGCAATGTTACATATTTCTATGTTTATAAAAGGTGGTTTGAAAAGTGCACAAACCATAGTAAGTTATGCACACTTGTGTGCTTACCTTACTATGGTTTGTGTACGTTTCAAGCCACCTTTTATAAACATAGATATTTGTAACATGTTTCTATGTTTCTAAAAGATGGCTTGACACGTAAACAATTCAAGGCATGACGGACAAAACAAACCACAAGGTGGCTTTGTCCGTCGACAAAGCTTTATAAAAGATGCCTTGAATTGTGCACGTTTTAAGCCGTCTTTTATAAACATAGAAATATTTCTACCTTTATAAAAGATGGCTTGAAACGTACACAGTTCAAGGCATCTTTTATAAAGCTTTGCCGACGGAGAAAGGCACCTCGGGCTCTGTGATCTATCTGCTATCACTGAGCCCGAGGTGTCTTTCACCCTCTGCGAACCCGCGGGCTCCATGATTTAATCTGCATATTAGATCACGGAGCCCACGGGGGTCAGTGACCTGGGGAGGGAAAACAAAGGGACAGTAACTTCCTCTGATGACCCTGATGAGGGGTCATCAGAGGGAGTTACACTAACTGACAGAAGTGCCGCCAGCCTCAGCGTCGCTGACTTCTGTCAGCTTGGCCAACATAATGACGGGCGCATCTCCCGTCGCGGCTGTCAATGCATCCTGCAATGTTGTGTGGGAGGGGGGCCCCGGCTGGGCCCCGGCTCAGCCCCACTTTCTGGAGGCCCCGGCCCACTTAAAGCACTGAGTAAGGGAGTAGTTCATCGGGTTTGAGGGGGTGTGAAACTAGATGTTGAAATCTCCAAGTATGGTGAGAGCAGGGTCCTGGATGAAGGTGGTTGATAGTGTATCATTGAGAAAGTTGCAAAATTCCTGTTGTAGACAGCAGGTCTGTATAAGAGTCAAAGGCAGTGGGAAATGGTGGGGGAGCATTGTATCATCATTAAACCAGGGTTATTTCAGACATTCTTTTGGTATTTATTACTCTGTCCGACTCAAAGATGTCAATAGCATCCAAAATGATCTTCTGTTATTGAGAGACCTGGACCTCCATTGATAAAGATGAAGACACATTTGATGGAGGGAGGGGAGTAAGAGCTGCCAAAGCTTGAGGAGTAACACTCCTAACATTTATTGGCATTTTCATGGCTTTTGCCAGCAGTACTCATTATTTCAAATGAGCATGAATAGCTTCGGGTGATCCATTAGACCTGCATCGCTCAACGTCACGTTTAAGCCACATGGAACACCTGCTTGAATCCAACTAATGCCACCTCACCACCTGGGATCGATGCAACGTGATGCTGCTGAAGCCAGTTTGATCATCACAAGCACAACCGTCCAAAGCCTAGTTAGATACTGTCAAACCACCTAACATTGGAATCAAGTGACTTTCAGTGACCCTGGTCCACCTTTTGGGGCCCTACAGAAGACCCTTGTACACCTTTTCCAACCAACACATTTCTATTTCAACCACATTGTTGCATGTCTTACCTGCTTCATCCTTTACAAAGTACCCAGAGTGCTTAAAGATGTATATTCTGCGTCTTCTGTTTTTTTTTTTTTACAGGGGTGGGTTTTTAATAGTTGTAAGATTGATTTGTTAAATTCAAGAATATATTTTATACAACCTTCATTGGACAGACATGTATGTTGTAACTGTTGTACAATTGTTCTTTTGGTTGCTACTGTCTCACATTCACACTCCTTTGAAAATTGCAGCCTTCCCTTGGCCAATGCTAGCATAAAAGAATACAGAGGTATATCTCTTGGCTATGCCTTTTTTACCTTTATGATTGATATCACCGTTGGCTTCTGAAATTGTGAGGGCTGATTTGGTGGTTTAGTCACTACTCCTCCTTGGATTCCTTCAGAGAAGAAGCCATTTTGTCACAGCACCAGGACACATTTTTGTAATCTGGCCCCACAGCAATATGGCAGCAGATCCACAGCTAAAGGGAAATACATCATCAAACCCAAATGCCCAGTCAATGCTCTAAAGAATGTTTTGGATGCAACATCCCAGTTGCTTCCTAAACTCCTTGGGCATAAACTACCCAGAAACATCCCCAGCCTGCCCACTCAGCAAAGTGCCTAGTCACTACATACAATTTCCCAGAGAAAAACCCAGAAACAACTGCTCTAACTGCTAAAAAAAAACAAATGTCAACTCACTGAATTAACCTACTTAAAAAGTATTGTCCGAGCTACGGACCTTCCTATCTTTACAAAGGTCTTGTCACTGAAACGATTTCCCTTGACAACAGTATAATCACTGCATTAGCATACCCAGGCAAAGGGCCAACTACTGGTCTCTGCTACAAATCCTCCAACCATATCTCCACAAATTCTTTTAGTTCTAGTAATTGGGCCACTTAGAGCTTCCAAGCATCCGCATTCCCCATGTCATACACCTTCTATGATTGCAGTAATGGTCCACACACATTGTTCATTTGTATAATCTTTTTTTTTTTCATTGTATATGGTTATAAAATAACCTTTCACAATCAACAAGTTCATTTTACCACAAATAAAAACAAAGACAATTTTAAATCAATTCAAGTTAAATAAAAATGAATAGTTTCCAGCACATTAAAAGATCATTGAAACAAATATACTTTTCTTTAGAAGTAGCCAATTAAGATTCTTAAAAAAAAACAACAAAAGATGAGAAGAGGAGGAGGGAACAGAAGGAAAACAAACAAATTGTAGAGCTAGGTGGAATTAAGACTTACATTTTTGAGTCAAAAGTTTTACCGATTACCAAAAAACAAGTTGACCCTTCTTACCGAGGGCTTAAAGCCCCAATTTGCAGCTCTCAAGCATTTGTATCACTGCTATTGTTTTCTGCTGAGACTATCTATCAATAATTCCCATAATTGATTTTGTGCCCAATGTGGTTTCTCAGATACAAATTTGCCAAATAATTGTTATCTGAACCATCTAGTTCCTTTATATTCCATCATTATATGTTTGATTTATTGATTTTCGGGGTTTTTACACATATAACAAAGGTTTACAGCCATTTCCCCCATTCCTATTTTTGATAACACTTTGCCAGTATGTAATATATTCAATCTCAGTCATAAGAATTTGCTCCAATTCTCCAGTCGGCAAACTTTATCAAGTATTTGCTTAGAAAACCCAACTTTCGGTCAATATTTTGTAGGAGTTTGGGGTGGGACCCTGACCTTACTTTTTCGATAGTCTGGATCCAATCCCTTTCCTCCCATTTCCTTTTTGCCTTTGTTGGGTTCTGTTGCAACAACTCTGTAGCTATACCTGCCTCTGAGAGTAGTTCTTTTCCGATTAGATTTAATTTGCCCAGAGGTTTTTATCCGCCCCCCTCTACGTGCTTCCTCATGTCTGTATACAATGAATTGCCCTGAGCTGTGACAATTTGCTGTTGTGATGTTATCAGTTTCCAACCAACCTGACATTTTAGGGATCTGAGGCCCAGCTCAAATCTAAGATTGTCCATTGCCAGGCTCATTGGCAGACCCAAAGCCTGTTTCCACAATAGGCCTTCCCATTTCTGCCACGTGGTGTTGCATAACTGAGATTTTGCTTCGAGACCATATAGCAGAACTGGAATTACTTTTGCCTAATAGAATTTCAGTACAGGGATAATTGAACATTTCCCATACTTCCACAGAATTTTCTTCATCTGTGCTGCAAGGGGTTTTAACTTCAATTTCGATGTCCAATTCTACCTTGCAAATTGCTGGGTAAGCATAGATTTTGCAACCCAAGTAAACCAGGTCTTCGACCCTTGTTATTACCTCCCCCCATTGACCAACTGGGGAAGTCATTTTTTTTTTTGCCTTAAGACCATTACCTTGGATTTATTTGGATTTAGAGAGAGCCCATTTTCAGCAGCATACTGGTGCAGCCCATTGAGCAGACGTTGTAGACCAATGCCAATGCAAACGGCGCTAGGTAGTCCCCCATGTCTTCTGTATACATATTAAAGAAAAAAGGGGCCATTAGGCACCTCTGCCTAACTCCCCAACTCACTCTGACCGGTTCGGACATGTGCCCTTCTGCATCCATCTCACTCTAATCTCATTTTCTCTGTGGACTCGATGAGCATCCCCTACAGACCTTCTGGTAAACCCTTTGCTCTTAACTTCCCCCAGAGCCTTCCCATGTCTACCTGGTCAAAGGCCCTGGAGAAGTCAACCCAGGCTCCATACAGTCGTTCTTCGTCCTTCTCCTGCGTCCTTTCACTCATTAAATGTATCACCATGCCATTTATTGCAGTAGATAGCCCCCTCCTAGAACCCGTTTGACACGTACTCTACTTTCCCAGGTCTCCACTTCTCCCAACAAAACTTTCATTAAAATATTGCTGTCAATATCCAAGAGGGCGATAGGACCGTAGTTTGATGCCAACACCCTATCGCCTCCCCCCTTGAACAGGGGGATGACAGTGGCACTTCGCCACGAAGGTGGAAATTGGTTCTTGGCCAAGATCTCTCTAAAGAGCCAATTGAGCAATTTTGCCCACAGACCCGAATTAGTCCTCAGTACATGATAGGTCAGACCATTTGGTCCAGCCACTTTTGAGGTAGACACTTTCAAAATTAAATCTTCAATGTCTGGTTCATTGAAAGTCAAATGCTATTCTGCCTGTGTGTTATATTGGCAGACAGTTTTTTCAGGCTTACCAAAGGCTAAAGTTACATAATTAAGCAATTCTGTCTCTGGAACCAGATTACATTGTTGGTTTGTTTTTCTACCTTCCAGCAAATTTATTACGGACCAAAAACCCTTTGGTTCCTTTTGGCCAATAGCTCTAGTATATGTTCCCAGTCCTGTTGGTGTCTTTTTATGTTCCTCGACAGTGACCATTCTTTATATGAGTTTTTTAAGGATCTTTTTTCGCCTTTTGATCCTCCTCATTCCCCATGTTGTTGTTTTTTTAACTGTCTTAGGTTTTTGTTGTTCTTTTTTCTTTTCCATTGTTTCCTCATCACATACCTGTCAGTGCACTTGTCTTGGTCCCCCACTATTAGTCTTTGGTGGACAAGTTAGCCAAATAAACTTCATAAAGCTTGAGGGGGAGCAGATCTCTTTTTGAATATGTTCGGGCAGAGCTGATAACCTCTCATTACGAGCGAATCCCCCTGCTTTATATTTGAGTAGACAGACTCTTCCCTTCCTAGCATCGAGGCACTGATTGTTCTCTTATTGAGTTATTGATGTTATTTCTGGGAAGCAATGCTCTAGCCGAAGGTGATCGCTCCCTCCCCCTTCTCTGATATTCAAGGTGGCTCTTTGCTAAAAAAGGAGGCCAGAGAGAAACAGATAATCCAGTGTTGATATTGAACTACCCTGGATTCTGGAGGGTTTAGCTGGGATATCTCCTGGCAGATTTCCATTTGACATTTTAAGGTCCCATTCATTTAAAAACTCCACCCATAAATGACCGTTCTTAGTAATTCTCTTCCCATTTGACTTTATTTGGTCCTTTGACAAGTTAGTACATTGTGTTTTCAGGTCCCCTCCCAAAATTTTATCTGCCTCCGAGTGTAAAGTTTTCATACACCCCAGTGATTTAGCTAACTGGTCCAAAAATACACAAAGTTCTGAGCACACTGGGTTCCAATAGATATTACAAAACAATATATCCCGATCACATTTGCCATTTCTCAATGTTGATTTACACACTTGCAGACCCTGCATATGCGATTCTATAAGGGTGACATCTTTAAATTTTACACATTTGAAGGCCAAAAGCAACTCCCCACTTGGCCTCCCTCTTGCTTTCTTGGAGGCACATTGCACCTCTATGTGATAACCCTCTACTGCAATATGATTGGTTTCCACATTTCATGCAGCATCAGGACATCCCACTCACCAAAAAGATAGTTTTTCATTGTCCTTGATGTAAACTGGTTGGGTTCCCCGTGTGTTCCAGCAAATAACCTTCAACCCTTCATTGTTAAAGAGGTTGTTGACCCAGCCCCAGTTTCTGCAGAACCTCAGTGAGAATGCTCGGGAGTAATGCTAGGGTCCTGACCTTGTTATTATCTCTTGATGACATGCCCGGAACGGTGGAGGTTGGAGTTTGAGTTAAATGACTGCCCCCCTCCTGGTTTTGGGAACACATTGCCCCCCCTTACCCCTTTAATTGCAGTGCATCTGGTTGAGTTTGTATAATCATTTCACGCACACCTCTGCCACTTTAATGCAGGGCCCCCAACTTTTTGGCTTACTGCACAAAAACCCAGACTCATTTAAAAGTGGAAAATGTTGCTTTAATGTGACAGGCCAAAGCTTACAATCAAAACGCTTAACTGGCTCCATGGCCTAACAAACTAATTATTTTAACAACCAATTAAATAAATTAAACATTTTCATTTTCCCCCAACAATTAAATAATTAAATAACCCATTTCCTCCCTAATTATCCCTTGGACCCTACCGTCTCCTTGCCCCTTTTGCAGGCGTCCCGCTTTCTCCCAGGGGCCATGCCCCTGTAGGCTCAATACCTGTTCCCCCGGGGTGACCTGCTTGTGCAAACAGCGCCACCCCATCCTTTCCCGTGTCATTCCCCCATTGTGCTTCCCTCCCCCCACATCAAAAGGGGCCATGCCCCCGGCACCAGAAAAACCCTCCCCCGAGGAGTTCTTTCTGCCCCCCCCAATTTTTTCTACCGCCAACTGTTTACCCAGTCTCCCATCCAATAACCCAAGTCCGCCAGGTAGTGATTATTCCCATACACGGACAAGTGTACCCCATCCTCTCTAAAGATAAGGAGACCCTCATATGTTATTTCCTTATGGTCCATGACCTGCACCGCCACCGAGGCACAACATTTTTTACCATTTCTCTGTTTATTCCCTTCCTGGCCCGCTCTATTGCTCCCTCACTTTTCGCTCCCTTCCAAACTCTTCTCGGCAACAACTTAGTCCACACCACCACTGCTTGAGGCCACATTTCCCGCACCCACACTAAGTCCCTCTTCATTTTCTTTAGCAGCGCCTCCCCCCGTATCTCTCACCAGGTCATTCTCCCCTGCATGCATAATCACCACCTCTGGAACCCCATAGTGTTCCCTCATTCCTGCCAATATAGGAAGCAGCTGATCCCACCGCAGGCCCATCCAACCCGTGCCACTCACCACCACTTTCTTGTAACTGCACCCCAGTTGCCTTCCAAACACCCTTTTCTCCACCTCTTTCCCAGCCCACTTAACAATTGAATGGCCAACAATCCAAACTTGCGCCAACTCCCCCTTCTTTCATGCAGCATCTGAAAAAGAAATTACAAAATCACTGACAAGTCAAAAATATTTAAACCGCAACAGTTGGCCCACAAAGTCCTACTCCACCTTTCTTCAACATTCCCCTTTATCAAACTCCCTGACGTACCCCTTGTATTTCCCAGACCTCCAACGCCCCAATCTTTTCCCTTGTCTTCTGAAAAACCCAGCCTGGTACCCTAAGATGCTGTGCCCATCCTAAAGGAATGAGTCCCAAAATCCTCTCCCTTTTCTCCCACTGCCACCAGGACCTTCCGCAATACCCCTAGCACCTGGGCCGCAGAAACCGGCGATCCATCCGCATGCTGAAAACCAAGCCTGTCTTAACCCCACATCTCTCCTTCCACACCTTGCCTGCCTGAACTGGGCATAAAAACCTTGCTCCCTCGACCCAGCAGAACCCAAGAGCCCCTTCCCTTCTGATCAGTCTTAGACCTTTTAATCTTGATGTCTAAACCTTCTTCTGTAATTTGAACATCTTCCCATTGCAGTCCCCATAACCCCCTTTTCCCCCGACCAACTCAAAAAAACCTTGAAAGCCCCAAAGAATAACCACGTAAAACAAGTCGCAAACAGTTCCCCTACAAGCAATAAACCATTTGTTCAACTTGTTGTGCCCAGTTTATTGCTTTACAGTCCTGTGTTGTCCCCCCTGCACCGGGGGCCCACGTGCACCCCTGTCCATGCAGGCCCTTTATTTTAGTTTATTACTCCTCTCGCCACTGCACCAGGGGCCAAACCTGCACCCCCGTCCATGCAGTCCCTTCCATATAACTAATCTTCAAGCTCCTTGCATCCATTACCACCTGTTTTCCACCTGCACCAGGGGCCCTAGTGCACCCCATCCATGCAGGCCCCTTCTCTTCCTTACTCCTCTCCACCGCTGCACCAGGGGCCAAACCTGCGCCCCCGTCAATGCAGTCCATTCCACATAAATTCCTCTTCCAGCACCTTGCTTCGTTGCTCCACTTTTTTCCCCCAGCTGCACCATGGGCCCTAGTGCACCCCCCGTCCATGCAGACCCATCTCATCACTTCCCCTTGCTGCACCAGAGGCGCTCCCGTACCTCTGTCCATGCAGCCTGAAACCTACTCACCTTGTCGTGCGGCAAGCGTGAGGGCTTCACCACCGTCGTCCATGCCCTCCAAACGATAGCTACCACCCCTTAACAATTTCCACTGTTACATCCCCCCTGCGGCCCTCCCCTACCTACGCGTCTTCCTCCTCACCCTTCTCCTACCCCCTTTAAATTGCCCCCAAAAAACCCTTCATCAAACCTTGCGCCCCCCCCTCCTTTACGATAAACTGAGCCCGACCTACCAGCACACCCCAATTTACCTGGCATGCAGTCCTTCCCCCCACCTACTTGCCCCGCTCCTCGCCCTGACCCACTGTCCCCTGCCCGAAACCAATCTGTAACCGGATGCCGACCCGCACACCTGCTGCACTCGTGTTTAAATTTGCACATTCACCTCGTGCCGCCTTCTTTATTGAACGCCCAACATGCTGTTGAAGGCTGTCCTCTGCCTCCTCCTCCCACCCCCTCATGGGCGGGGCGACCAAGAAAGGGCCGGAAAGGCACGGGCAGCCCACTTGCTGTGTGCAATGTCGGGGCAGGCCTCGTTGGGGCCATCCATTGCAGCCCGATATCCATGTCTATCTCCCCGCAGACCGCCTGTTTGCCATTCTCGCTCTGAATTCCTCATCATACCTTACCCAGACAAAGCCCCCAAAACTCGTGAAAGCCTTCCTTATTACATCCATATATTTAAGCAGGGCCACGCAACGCTCCGGGAATTTTTCACAATACACACTGGCATAAATGATAAACGCCGACGTCCAATTCTCAATAGTCACCGGGACCCTTGGGCGTGAAGCCAGTTCCCTCTCTTCCTCCTTAGACCCCTCCTTTGCTCTCACTTCCCTATGGAGCAATTTAAAGACATCCACAAATTCCCCCGCCTGAATCTTTTCCCTGGTCGCTGCCATCAAGTGCGCCCCCAATGGTTTTGTTATCCCCATGTATGGCAATTTTTTCTCCTTTCCTTTCACTTCAACCTCCTTATCTTTTCCAGCTTGCACTTCGAGCACCCATGGCTCCACCATCTTGTCCGTTTGGACCTCCACTGAGCAAATGCTCTTCTCAACCCCCGCGGCTCCAATGGCCTGCACACCAACTTCTTTCCTTACACCTTGAAGTCCAGACCCTTCATCCACTGACCCCCTTCTTGTGACCCCTCTCTGCCATGCAGATGACCATTCCCTTTCCCGCTCACCTCTTTCCACACCTGCCGCCTGTGGTCTGGCGTCCACACCGATGCTCCTCCTCTCCTTTCTTAGAGGGCTCCTACATTGCGGATGCAAGCTCATGCCCGAGTTGAGTTGATGATCTTCTTGCGAGCCCGGGGCGTCCGCCCTGCCACTCCTTTGACGTCTTCTCTGCGGGGTTGTGGAAACCCCTGCCTGGTCCTCTTCTCTCGGGCGAGGCATTCCGTCCTCCACCCTGGAATCCTCATCGCTAGGGGCTGTGCTGCGCCCTCTAGGCTCTCCTTGCGCTGACCGAGGAGGGGCCGTTCTTAAACCCTCTCCCTCCTCTTGAACAACGGGGGCTGTGCAGCGCCCTCCGCCCTCACTCCTCCTAACCCGAGGGGCCGTTCCGCACCCCTCCCTACCCTCCTCAATTGATGGGGACCTCTCCCTCCTTCTACCACCTGCACTCTTCCGCAGGTATTTACCCCCTTTTTCCCTCTGCCCCGTTGCTCCCTTCTGTGCCCCATCACCGCCCCCACCATGGTTCCCTTGACCCACCCCTTTTCAAGCCCTGCCTAACATCCCTTAGCTCCCCTCGGCCATCATTTGCACCATCCCTCTCTGGCTCCCCACCGGAAATCATTTCTCCCCATGCTCTCCTGTCTATCTCCCTCCTCCTCTTCCTGCCCCTGGATTCCCAAACCTCCCCTCTCCCCGCCGAAGGGTGCAAGCCACCACTGCCGCGAGAGCCTACCACCACCTAACTCCACCTCACCCGTGACCTCCAACACCGCCCCTTCCAGCTGGGCCTTAGGCGCCCTGCTGATGATTTCCAGGGCCTCTCTCCGAGCCCTAGCATCCACCAAAACCACCTTACTGGCTCCCTGGCCCACCATCGTGCACTAATACTCTTAATGTGCACTACAAATATGCCCCTTTACTCAACTAGCTACGCTAAGCTCCCGAGCCAGCACCTACCCGTGTAGAACAACTGCCCCCTAAAATGGATAGCCCTGCTAAATAAACTGGGCTATAAAATTAAGATCCTACTGAAAAGAGTTAATTAAACTCTTATAATTCCCCTAAAGAATTTTCTTAACAAATATTGTCTATGTATCCCCTTTTCTTCCCTTATTTATTTCTTTATTTTTTAAAAAAAATATATGTTTTTTTTTTTTTATATCTCTTAATATTGCCCTTGCCCTAGATTATCCTATCCCTAAATCCTAAATTGCCCCAGGAGAATAATCCCCACAAGCCAGGAGCACTGTTTTATCCTGTTGGCAAGAAAAGGCCCAACTGACACTGCCCCCTGGCGGCGCGCGGGCCACACCGCAATGCACGTAACTCGCAAACAAATTAAATACAAACACTGCCCCCTGGATAATACGAGGCAGAGCTGGCCCACACTGAACTGCTGCACTGCCTCCCCTGTCCACAAATTGATACCGCGCTCCAGCGATGAAGCAGCAACTGACAGGCTTAATGACCCCCCTGGCAGCTGAGCCGTATGCACCGGCGCCTGCAAGATACAGCCTAATGAGGGCGGATCACAGCCCACCATCAAAACAAGCAACGGGATGCACTACCCGCCGAAAACGCCCACACAAATCCCCTAAGACACGACAGAAAAGTGTCAGAACTTAATAGATAACAATAACCCCCCCAATGGACCACAACCCCCAGAACTGAGGAACTAGACGACCGCGCCATACCCGACATCAAAATTGACCCCCCCCCAGGTAAGCAGAGGTACCTTATGTACGGTAACCTCCGTAAACAAACTTTCTATTTTTAATAATTATTATTATTATTCATTTTTTTTTTTATATCCTAAACTCTTACCTACCCGCCCTTAACACTGCTACCACACCTCACCTCACAACAAACCCCTACAGGCCCAAATCAGGGAAGGCTCGGGAGCAGGCGACCAGGACACAATCACCAAGTCCTAACCGTGGCCTGCCTCCCGAACCTTCCCTGCGCCCTTAAATACCCCCGTGAGGCGCTCTGCCCCCCCACGGCCACTCGCTGGCCGTGTGCAGTGCCAAAAACTCCCCGCGGGGAAACGCTTCGCGTTCCCCCCGGCCTCCCCTTCCGGCAATCGAGTCACTTACATGTTCCCAGTTTACCCATTTGATGAGCAACAATGCCAACTGCTGTTCCAGTATTAGAGTCCGCGCATAGCTCCGCAGTGTGCCCTGTTCATCAGGCGCTGTATCTCCAGTAAAACGATATAGACGCGTTTTTACTTTGCACCTTTCAGTTAATTTGAAAGCCCTACTGTTCCACTATTGGCTTGGGCACAATCGCAGTTGACACAGGGAACACGTCCCACTAAAAATCACTGTCCCACCCCAGTGATCGCGCTGCTGTTTTTGTATTTTCAACTGACATGTAGTGCACACAAACATCTAAGCAACCTGAAGCTAACAAACTCACCACTATTTAAAACAAATATATATTAAAAAGAACATTTCTTATCATTATCAGAAGCAAAAAAGGAAAACAACTACGCCCTTAAATAAATGGCACAGGACTACAGTGAAATGCAAATTTCCGATGGTTGACGAGGGATGTATTTATTTATTTATTTATTTATTGTTCACTTTATACAGCAAGTAAATACTGTTTCAAAGCGCCCACAGGGCAAGGGGGGGGCATGGGGATGAGAAACATTAAATTACACAAAGTACCTACAAATTATTAAATTAAATACATTAAGGGAGGAAGAACCTACTATGCCTTGTGAGTGTTGAGAACGTGCAGGTGCAGAGGGGAGGGGGGAATAGGGGTAAGTGCTGGGGTGCTCCTGCAACAGGTGAAGTGCAATGTATGGTAAGTGCGAGCTTTCAGGATGACATAAGGTTGTCTTATTCTAAGGCTTGATACACCTATGTTCAGAAAGAGTAAAACTATGATCCAGTTGTCCACAGCACTGCCCACCTAGAATCGGGATTAACTACCTGTATTATTAAACATGGAAGCCACAGTGCTGGATTTGACCTAGACGCTAGACTTACTTCCATAGGCTGCTGACTCAACTCGCACGGCAGAGACTCCATAGGGCAATCACGTGTACATTACGTTCGTTTTGAATATAATACTTTTCTGATTGTTGGCTTCTTTGTTCTTTACACGTCTATGATCCTCCTGACTTACGTCCTGTTCGTATAACATCTCCAATAAATATGCAAATAAAGAATTTACCAGAAGGTTCAAGGAAGGGACACTTGTCCTATTTGTACTAATGGGCGTAGGCTTCCCAGTACACACGTGGACCAGTTTACAGATTTTCTTGCTAAAGGAAGTTAGTGGTGGAACCATGCCGCACATCGCCGCGGAGCCTGTTTTCTGGTAATTCGACCAGTTCGTTGTATTTCTTACATCATCTGCATCTCTGCTATAGGAAAGTAAATGTCAAGATGTTCGTCTCCATCACAGTCATCGGCAACTAATTGGCATCTGTTTTCAATTTTGTTTTCGAGCTGCAGTCACATTTTCAGAAACAGAAGCTTCCATTTCTCATTAATTCCTTGTAAAATCAGAACTGTCTGGGGAATCAAAATTTCTGGTTTTTAGATCATCGACAGTGGTATTTTTTTTTTTCATAACATGAGTCAGTCTGTGATTTTCCCTGATGTATCATTACCTCAACTTGCAAAAGTAGTTACCTCTGGGCAGCAGGTAGATTGGCATGAATAACAAAAAAAATGCACTACGGTAAATGCACTGACCGATTTTAGTCCTCGTTCCACCTACCGTATGTTTTCCATGTCACACATATGCAATTTAACTGCACATTTTAAATGCACACAATGAATTGAAAGTGTTTAAATATTTACATTTGTTTAGTACATAGGTACATACAAGGACATACTCCCATTCGCCTGAGCTTGTTTACTTCCTATTATAGCTACTGAGAATAAATATGTGGAAACCTGATGCAGAGGTAATTGAGAGTTCACAGGACTTACTTGGAGTGATTCCACCACACATATGTACTGTCACTGCTGATGGTAAAGGATTTACTGTAGAAAGCTCAAGGTAAATTCTCCAGTTTCCGAGTTATTGTTTGGCGTCCCATTTCACTCCATTGGGAATAGGAGGATTTGCAGCCAGTGGTTAATCCTTCAGAGGGAATCCCTCCATTTTTGGAGACCAATGTAAGACGCCTATGGAAAGCCAAAGGATTGTGCAGACTAACAGACCAATTAACTATGCCATTAATGGTGACGTCCCATCTGGATCCGGTCTGGAGGCTCAGAATGAAAACCACTGTGGGAAGAAGGGTAGATGATTGTACTTTGTTTATAAGATTTCTGATAAAGATTTTTAAGGATAGATGTTTTAGATGGTTTGGGCCTTTGCCATTATTTGTACTAAAAGGCCGTTCACGTTTCAAACACATAATGCATAATTGTTGCCTGGGAATGATAATTCTACACTATATGTGATATATGTGTTTGAACCTTTCCATTTGTGTTAGCGAACTAGCCCATATGCACCAGGACTAAAACATGAATCTATCTATATTAAGAACTAGTCTAAATATTCACTGGGATAAGCGTATTCATACTATACAGTGTATGTAATGTTTGCCATTGGCCTTTTATGCAACCATAGTGATGCCATCCCTGTACATGACCTAGAGGCTGGGAAAGGCAGGTGTCAATTATTGGATGAAGTGAATATAGTTGTACATTATCTATGGGAATGTGCCAAAGAGCTGGAAGGTAGCTATCAAGAGCGTTTGCACCCACTGGAAAGGCACATATGTTATATATTTCCGCCCTTTTCTCTACCTCCTATGAAGCATATGTACTTCTTCTCTTATTTATGGATTAGAGCGTCAACTGATATGGATTAGGCTTATTTCATCACATACGGAGAATGCAAAGTAAATACAAATCGAAATAGACTTTCGGGAAATGGTAATTTCCTCTTTTTTTCTTTACCTCGTAGGAAGCACAGGCACTGTCATCTTTGCACATGGAATAGAGTTCTGATTGATACTTGATATGATAAGGGTGTGTTTCATCATACTTTGAGCTAGAAGCAGTGCATGTTAAGTTTGTTAGTTATATTTGTAATACTCTCAATTTGAGCCTGCACATTTTATGTTGAACTATTGATCTTCCTATGGAATCTGGACGAGTATTCATTGTATCTGTGGACTTTTCTGGCAAGTGCCGAAATTAAGTTTAAAAAAAAAATGTCAATAATTCTGTTAAGACAATTGTTTATCATTACTTCCAAACTCTGAATGGGGTCCAATGTGTTAACATCTATGGCTGTGCACAAAAGTACCACTAATCATCGAGAACTATATGTTGTGTGATATAATGATTCCAATAGAAGGCATAATTGAAGGGAGTTGACACACAGCACAGCAATGTGCGAATTATGCATTTGGTCAAGTGACCAGGATATTTCACATGTAAACACTATTGAGTGAAGTAGCATTTGCAGTTTTGGTGATGACAGAAACACGTGGAGGTTGAAGTAGTTACAGCTTGAGGAATGGTAGTTCAAAACTATTTCTAATTACAGTGAATTGATAAGTCTCTGGTTTTGAACAGCCCTCAAAACCATGACTGACATAGCATGGTTATCACTGATATGATATGGCATTTATAACGTGCCTGTACATAAGTATTTCTAGGCGCGAAAGGCGCTGGGAATATTTCGTGCTGGGAATCACATTTCAAATTGGTAACCAATGTAACTGATTACCGTCATTATGTCACACAATGTAGTATATTATTTAACAATCTTGGCATTTGGAGTTGAGGCGAAAGGGTGGAGTTTACCAAACTAGGCTCTTGACCAAATGCATCATGAGCCATTCACATAACTATCCTCTATCATAGGACAGGGCTGCTTTCAATTTGGCGTTAGTAACCCGTTCCAATGGCTACACCTGGGGTCAAGGGGATAACGATCCAGCACCCCGAGTTGATGAGTGCTATGGGACGTTGCCCCCGGTGTAGACCGTGGAACGGGTTACTAACGCCATTAGCACTGTGGGTTACCAAAGCCATTCATTACCCCGGGTGCAAAAAAAAAAGTATTTTCATTCATTGAACCAGACGCCAAATGCATCCTGTTCAATGAATACAAATACTTTGCCAAGATGGCCACCATGGTTGAAGAGATTGTTGCTCAATATGGAGCCCCTCTTCAATTGCCATGGCGCTGGCAAACCAAGAACCAATCCGTAAGAGTGGTTAGGGAGAGGGGTTGGGATTATTATAGGAAAAGGGAAAGAGTTGGGGGTGAAAAGGATGGCGGAGCAGGGCAGGGAGGGAGCCAATGGGTTAAATGAAATGCTGGCTGAGCATGGGAGTAACAGCCCGTGAACCAGGGACACTGATTGTGTGCTAATGAAACTTATGCAGCAGTGATAGTATTTACGATCCTCGAATTCTACTCATTCCCACTTTACTTTAAACTGGCTAGAATCATGTGGATGGAATTGAACTAACAGTTAAATATTTATAGAAAAAACTTGGTGAAGGTATGAGAGCAGCGATTACGAAGAGGAAGCTTAAAGCACGTGACTGTACGACGGCATTTATCTGGCTTTATTCTTTGGTGTGAATTTCAGTGCTTCAGCTTCGATGATGATTGAAACAGCTTAAATGTGTAAGCTTAAATGTCGTTCGTCGTTTATTAGTAATGGGTTAATTTATAAAAAAAACATTGATATTCTAGCGCAGCTTTGGTTTCAAAGAGACGTCAAAACACGGTGGAAGCAGGCAAAGGCTCCTGCTTCACACTCAAGTGCTTGCATGGGACCTTTTGGAGGCATCCCTGTTGTTGAGGTGGCATCCTGCCAAGCTAAGCTATGTTCAGTTGTGTTCGAACTGGCCACCGCACCCATGTGGCTATTCCTTCCCTTGCACATCATGGTGTTGGGCAGAACCTCTTCAGCTGATCCATTCATAGGAATTACAGGTCACGTGTTTCTAAGCAGGACCTACCTGAAATGGCCCATTCAGCTCTCATACTATGCGGTAGATTATTTATATATTTGCGTTTTTAAACCCACCATAACATTGATTGTGTTTAATGAAGGGCTACCAACCTCCATTCTCAAGGAAGTCAACCACACCACACTGACAAAGCCCAATGGGGACGCGTTTCTTCATCCATAAGAGATGCATTTCCGGGCTAGTGAAGCTATGTATACAATATCGATGACCTCTAAGACATTGACAACCACATATGAAGCAAATGTGCACGTTAATGGCTGCGTGCCTCTGAAAGCTTTGTGATATCCCGTGGATGGCTCATAGGTGGCAATGTGACATCAGTGGATTTTTAAATTAAATGCGATATTCAAATGTAGCAGGATGAAGCAGCAACACAGTGCTGAATGGTCTGTGTGAGCTGCCGTCTCTTGGGAAAGCTGTTGGGTCACGCGCCAGTTCAATCTGATGAACCCATGTTCACAAAAAGGATAGGAATACCGAGAGACAAATTATTCCCTGATGATCTGCCTGGATGAGGAGCAGATCATCTCGAAAGTGCAAACAATAGGGGATCCATGAACGATGGGGTGAAGAAATAAGGAAAGAAAAGCGCTAGAGCAAGGTAGTGCAGGGGTGAGGAAAGTTGGTGCGTAGGGGTTCGAAGATTTCTAGTTAAAAAAAGGAATCGATTTTCCGTTGCAATAGATTGTCAAACTGGGTGATTTTGCTAATTTTCATTTCAAATAGAGACGCAGCATTCTGACAGAGAACCGTGGAATAAACAATTTAAGGGAGGCGCTATTAACCCTTGGCACTAACTGTTTAATTTCCATTCCTTTGCTCGGCCGTCTTGACTTGGCGGAGTCCTTGACGGCTTCACATGTTCTTTGTATTGCACCACTAAGGAGAAAGTGTACTCCGCAAAATCAGATTTCAGCATTTACTGCGAGTTGTATACAGATAGGATTGTTTTCCTTCAACTAGTTTCTTTGATTAATGCATACAAATATGAACATTTGTAGAAATAAACCAATACGCTTTGCCAGTTTCTGCTTTCATGATGAGTTATGCTGAATGTGACCTGTCTGAACTCCTTGCTCAGGAGTCATAGCAGTGTATTGGCCCGTGCTAATACTGTGGGCCCGATTCATGGAATATTTGCCCGGTTCAAAGTGATTAGGCACCACCGACACAAACCCTGATTCATTGAACCGCGCAAAGTGTATTTTTGCAGTGCAAAATCCTGGCAAGGTTAATGCATAGTCATTTTTGCAGTACAAAATTATTTTGCCTGGTCTTTGGCTGTCAAAAATACACTTTGCACGGTTCCATGAATCAGGGTTTGTGTCGGCAGCGCAAATTCACTTTGAAACGGGTAAATATTCCATGAATCGGGCGCCAGGTGTCTTCACTCTTTTCAGCTTCTAGAACACGACTCGTTTTATATAACTGTCAACAAACACACCTGCCCAACAGTGGCAGGGGAAATAGCCAATTGCAGAAACTCGAGCAGAGAACTCTTAGCTGCCAAGCAAGAGTGCAAGCTCTTTGCACTCCCCTGTCCTATATCCAGCCATCTGTGTTATGCTGCTCTAAGCTTCCTATTGTTCTTTGCAGGGTCACCACTGGTGCTCCATTTTCGCCGGCTGTATATTAGTGAGCATTCAAATGGAGTCCGTGGCGGAGAGAACATGGCAGCAGTACAGGCTTTTCAGCAGGTTATTCGGGAACGCCCCTGTGAAACCTGAATCAAAAATCCAATGGAAGGCCTATGACCTGAAATGCACACACAAATATCCACCATAGAAAACAAAGTTACATCTTTTAAGACTAATGCAGATAGGAAAAGTCCAGATTGCAAGGTTCTTTTTAGAATGATCCTTGTAGATTGCGAGAGAAACAAAGCAGACTTATCTGGCCCCATAAACAACATTACATGTGGCAGTTGTCTTTCCTAGGCTCATGCAGTAGTCCAGAGAATGGCCAGATGGTTTGCACCCCTGGAGTCTTTCAAGAATTCAAGCTTTTCTAAATGATTTGCATTATTGAGAAAGCATGATTTGTTCAAGCAGTCAGAGAAAAGATACGCCCTGCTCAGCCATCCCAGATCCTGACCTTGTGCTAAAGTCTGACATGGCCTCCTATGTTGTTGTTAAAGTAAATGAATTGTCCACAGTAATATTGACGTCCCTAGAAACGCCAGAAGATTAGGTGATAAAGACAGAGGCACTCTGACAATTCAAACATTTTAGACATGGCTAAATGCAGTTTACTTGTCAGCAGTTGCCCAGACTGACACCACCACTAATTGGCGAAACAGTGATTGGCTTAACAGTAGCGCCAACTCCAGCTTAAGTTTCAAGTATAAAATGTATGCACACTTTGGCCACTGGCCTATGGTGTTTTCGAGACAGACAGACATTCACATAGCTAATTAGAACAAAAAGGAAGAGATGTGTTTTTTGTTGCCCATACCTCATCATAACTCATGAGGTATTGACTGAATGAGGTATTCCTGGAGGAATATTGCATGCTGTACACACTGTAAATACTGCATGGCTATGAGCTGAAATACTTCCAAAATTGTCCTCCAGTTTTTACCTATATCCAAAGGGTGGTCGTAAAATGGAGGTGACACTGTGGCCTATTAGGTGGCAACCATTAGGGGTCACCAGGCAGGCCCATGGCATCACATCTGGGTGGACATGTTGGGCAAAGAGTGTGTCCCTAGTCCAGAAAACAGCATCACGGGCGGAAGCCGTGCAGCATTATCGAGCCCACCCATCCAAAGGGCTCTAAGGACCAGAGAGCGGCCCGTCTTCCTGTCTTGATGTGATTCACAGCATACAATTTGCTCTCTGTGGTTCACATCGGTTTGGGGGCTACAAAGTGATGTGGGTCGGTGGCAGTGGCCTACTTTCAGCCTGGTGATGATCAGTGTGAAGCTTTAGTTATGTCAAGTAATGCATAAAGGCAGCAGAAGAGACTATCTAGCGCTCCATTTGTTTATAGGAAGGCAAGGCTCTGGCAGTGGGCGGGAAGCAGGGAATGTTCCTTCAATTTTGTTTCTGCCAACGTGGAAGAATTGTGTCCTTTCACATTTGGTTAACGAGTATATATGATATTCTGGTCAGTGCAGAGAGCCTGGTTGAAGCTGGCGTTGTGGAATTTCGGTTATGTTTAGCCTTTTTATATGTAAACAACTACATTTTACATGGAATGACACATCCCCCAGGTGTGTCTGCTGTTTAAGTCTGCCACAGACTGGGATGATGGGTGGGGCTGTGTTTACTGGGACCCAAAGGGTTTTGGATTACATCATAGTGCCATAATATGTTGGATTTTGCAATTGTGATGTTTTTCCCCGGTTGTGGGTTAGGGTGTGGTCACCTGTCCTGGAGACCAACCAGCTGTCATAGCGGACTGGTACCCTGTGTTGCCCATGGTGAGTGGGGCAGGTTCTGGGACACTGAGGGCCACCCCTTCATATGTCCCATCATTTTGGGATGTCATATCTGAACAATATAACATTTGTCCGCGTTAGACATGCAGGTCTTCCAGGATATGGGAAATACAAATGGGTCATGGCAAGTACTTCCGGTCATGAACAATGTTTGACGATGACCTCTGAGGTGGTCCCTGTCAATACTACAAGAATTCTTTGATTGTGATTAAAATATGTTTCAAGTAAATATGGTCGTTTAACCAAGGGTGTGTGTCCCCTAATGTTTAATCTTCCCCATACCTCCCCAAGGAAAATACATGCTGTCCTTTAAGTGAAGGGATGTGCTGGTAAACATTTTGCATTTGCGTTATAATGCTTAATGATCCCACAGGGTATTTGTTAATAGTATCAGTATTATCTCTATTACTGTATCATTGTACAATCACCAAACATAGACAGACAAGCATTATTTGATAATATAAGTAAATTCAATCTGAATGTTTTGCTACACTCCCATAATGAGGCACAGAACCTAATATTATAACATGTATTAATGGAATTGAAATCAAGTATCTACAAAACCAATAATGAGCCCCACAGTATCTGAAGAATAAAGCCTCATTAGGATAAAAAAAGAAATGTGAGTCACATCTATGGTGCACCGTGAGGGATAGAAAGGAAGGGGGTGAACAATATGATAGAGGTGAGAAAGTGAAGAAAAAGGAAAACATGAATATACTTGATCAGAGGTCAAATATGCAATAACAACACGGTCTTAAGCTTGAATCGGATTAGCCACATTTGAAGAAAATGTATAGAATTAAGAAAGAGCATATGATTGCGAGCCCACTTGTATCATGCTTACCTTGCCTTGTCAGGTGTCCATTGGTTGTGCGTTTGATTTCATAGAGTGGGTTGGGAGTTTCATTGTGAACTGATTCCTACCCTATAGTCAATGGGTCCAGCATGGCCAGCATTATCCATCAGACAATGGCAGGAAACAGGAGGCATTACATGCCTTGCCCTTCTTAGTTGAGATTCTTTGAAGTTGAGGGGCTTTTCAGTGGCTGTCTGGCCTTCCTCTGAAGCTTCAGCTTTGTTCGTTTTCATGATGTCATGCTTCATGATAGTCCGACTATTGTGTAGTTTGTGAGATCTTCAATACATTAGACTTTTGATTCACAATTTTAATTCTCATTCTGGCACCTCGTGTGTAAGATAATAACCCTGGTTTAGCAATACCCTTCCTTATTCGCTTGGGTCCCAGGTGGGTGATGATGCTTTTCCCTGTTGGCTTGAGTCCCAGGTGAGTGGGCTGCTGGATATTAAAGAATATAACTAACTGGACTTTTAATATTTAAGAGCCAATCATTGTCAGGAACATAGCTGCTTCTTCACTTTCACCAACCTATGGAATCCTGCATATTCTGAGGTACTTAGGGCCTCATCACGAGTTTGGCGGTAACCCTTAAATTCGACGGTAATGTTATTACCACAGCATTTAAGGGTCCGCCAAATCACAGGCTGATTTCACCGCTGGAGGTAGTAGCGCCAAACATTCCCCATTGAGCCCAATGAAGAATGGGAAATTCCTGAATGGGCCCAATGGGGAATGGGGACTTACCGTTCGGCCAAACCCATGTTCCGGGGTTTGGCGGTAGGGTCAATAGCCCCAGCGGTAATACCACTGTAGTTAGCGACCAGCTCATGATGAGGTCCTTAGTCTTTTTCTTTTTTCCGGATGCAGGTTCATCTGAATTGCAAACTAACTTATTTATCGACTAATGTCTAACGTCTTTCTGAATTATTATCAATAAAATTCCTCTCTGTTTAATCTCCTAAAAAACCCTCTAATTCCTAGCACTCTCAGGATCGTAAGTTACTTAAGCAACAATACAGGAAGAAGGAAAAATTGTGGCAAAAAACTAGATATACTGACCATATACAGGTTACTCATACTGCATTGTATGCATACAACAAAGCTCTCCTGACAGCCAAAACCAACTTTCTTCATTCCTTCATCAATTCAGCTAATAATAACCTGCCAAAACTTTTTTTGTTGGTCTGACTTTTTGTCACCCCCTCAGCATTAGTCAGCAAATGCAACCCTCATTTGAATTGGCCAATGAATTCAAGATTTTCTCCCTCAATAGAATGAATCTGATCCATAACAATCTACTAAATAAGGCTGCCCTAAACGGACCAAGTACTTTTTTCGTTTATCCTTCCTTGCCCTCTCGCACTTTTACCTTCAATTAAGTTACACATAATGACATTTCCCACAACTGTCCTCACTTAAACCAACATCAAAATGATACACTCCCAGTGGTAGTGGCTGAACACAGTGCACCAATTGCATCACTAATCTCATTGACCTTTCATTTAAGGGAAGGGTTTTTTCCTATGGCCTAAAAGGCACACTCATACCTCCTCCTAAAACAAATTCCGTTGGATCCCACTGTCCTCAACAACTATCTCCCTATAGTGGGCTTGCCCTGGATGGTGAAAATCATCAAATTGATAGCTACCCAACAACTTATGTCTTTCATTGATGATAATCCTCTGCTTCATCATCTTTAATCAGGGTTTTGTGCCAACCGTGCCACCAACACCATGCTGGTTGCTATCTGAGATGATTTCCCACACAAATCTGATGAAAGCCATCTGTCCCTTTTAATTATGTTATTTTATGTTGACTTATACCGCACACCACTACAACCGAGGGGCAGTCTCTAGGTGTTCACTTGGCTCTGCATGAAAAAGGATGGGTTGTTTAGTGAGCGTAGATGCATAGGATAGGTCCATAAGCGCGAGACACTGGCATTTCTGTGTGTTAGGCTGGATATGGGTTGATGGCATGCACTGGTTTGTTGTATCCGTAAGGGTGAGGCCCAATTCTTGAGTAGTATCAAGATCTGAGTCCACATGGATTAGAATACCTCCGTACCCAAGTACCAGTCAGAAAAGACCAAGTAACTCGCTGACCGGTTATTGGGGCCACAGGTGGCAGGAAGAGAGAAACTGGGTCCCGGATGGCTGCAGTGGAAATACAGTGTTTGATATGCAAGTACACAGACTGTACTAAAGGGAATAACCATACACAAGGACACCTACCCGCGGGAATGGCCGATTTCAGCTCTTAACTGTTCCCTCTGGTTGTTTAGAGATGGAGGAGATGGTAAGAAATCTCTGTATAACATGGCCCACCTGGGTCATGAAAGCAATGATGCTGGGGTTTACAAAATACCTGCGTTCTAAGTCCAATACAACAAATCCAGGGCTGAGAATAAGCAATCCAGAAAGCAGAGTCCAAAGTAGCAGCAATTCAGGTTGGCATTCCGAAAAAAAAACATACACCAGATCCAACAAGGGCAAAGCAAAGCTCAGTGAGTACCAAAAACTAGATCCAAGGTCGAAAATCCAAAAGAAGCAAGGTCCGTTATCAGGAGGTAGCCAAACGCTATCAAAACAGCTGAGAAGCACCGGGTGACTGAAGTAGACTGAATTTATAACGGCACTTCCTCATCACGTGACCTCCATGTTGATATCACGTGACTGTGAGGGACACATGATTTCCTTCTCGGTGCGCAGTGCCGTGCTAGGGCTCGGGGAGTGAGGCAGAGCCTCCACGAATGCAGGCACCACGGCAACCCCTAACGCACCTGGGGCCAACAGCGCCAGGGGTGCCGCGGCGCACGGGCTCCGAGGTCCTGCTGGGCATGAATGATGGCGGAAGGTGAATGCGGTCCACAGCACCGTAGGGACGAGCCCCCAGGATGCAGACATCCAGATGTCCATTTGTCAGGTATGTTCGTGTCATGTTGCATGACAGGTAGTTTGTTGTATTTAAGGTTCTGGTTGAGCGCACTGGCTTGTGTATCCGTAAGGGTGAGGCCCAATGCCTGTGTTGTTTCTTGTATGTGAATATATGTTATGTTGATTGTGTTTGTGTGTTTTATGTATAAATTGGCTGGTAATTAAGGTTATGCTTGTGGACACTGGCTTGTTGTGTCCGTAAGGGTAAGATCCAGTGCCTGGGATTGTTTTTTTTTATGTGAGTATTAGTTATGTAAGGTGTGTGTTTGTGTGTAGTTTGGCTAGCCCATGTGCGTGTATAGTACAAGCAAAGTGTGTAGGAGGGGTGCAGAAGCAGGGTGGTTAGAACATTGGGTACTGTCAAAGTTCTCCTAGGAGTCTAATCTTCACAATTCTATCTAAATGTGACGCATGGCTAATCTTCAAAATTCTATGTAAATGGGACACTTTGCTAATCTTCACAAATCTATGCAAATATGACGCATGTCTAATCTTCACAATGCTATGTAAATGTGACACATGGCTAATCTTCACAATTCCATCTGAATGTGAGGCAATGCTAATCTTCTCAGATCTATCCAAATGAGATGCATTGCTAATCTTCACAATATGTCTATTATAACACATTTCCTGCCCCCAAAATGCATTTGGGAGCAACACATTTCTTTTCCTGCAAAGTACATCTCAATCCTGCACGAGTTCTGCCCCCCAGTATAGATTTAGGCGTAACACATTTCCTTCCACAATTCAGTGCAATGGCTAGCTATGAAGTGTATCACAATGGCTGACTATGGTGGGTAGCATAATTCAACTCAGAGGCTAACTATGTCAGCACTGTTTAAATAGTAGTAGTAGTGTAAGAGTGGCTGGGTTTCTGGAGCACAGTAATGGTTGTGCTTCCTGTTAAGACGGATTTCTGAACTCTGTACTGGTGGCGCAGAAGTTCAGAAGGCCAACCTAATTACTTGGAACAGGGTAACCTCTGGACAAGCCAGACCAATCAAGGTAGCGATCGCGGCAGTCAAGACTAGGTCTCAAGAGGGGTGAGGGTGACTGAAAGCCCGCAATGAGCACACAAATCAAGGACACTTACAAACTACTCCAAACAGGTGTTATATTAAAAATATATACACATTTATTCCAAGGCCTTTAAAACAATGACCGTAGTGAGAAATCACAATACAACTCTAGTAAACCAACACATACCATACCAACACAATATATATACAAATACAAACAAGTCTCAAGCGTTAGATGCACGAAATGTGTAGTCCACCTAAAAGGGAAGGAAAACAGGCAGTGCGAAATAATGCTTAGACCCAGTCCGCCTTCAGAGGCACCTAACTAAAAGGAAGTCCGAGCCCTACGAAGAGTGGAGCCTTGTGCTCAAAAGTACCTGCACACGCTGGTGCCAACGGGCAAAAGGGGAGTCTCTTCGAGGGAAATCAGGCAGTTCAGTTTAGTGCACAAATGAAGAAGAACAGAGTTCCGCGACTCAAGCGCGGCCTCCACTGTGGGAAGAAGCAGAGCGCGAGTACGGAAAGGCGTGCTGTTTTGACACAGCGGGGAAAAGCTATGGGCTCCTGCAGGAGGGCGACCAGTTCCTAGCTATGCTACTCACCGGTCCCCGATGCAAGCAGACCCAGGCTTCTCCGCGTCAGTTTCAGTCGCTGGCAGGTTCAGAAGAGCAGGGGACGTCTCGTCGTCGTGTTGAGTCTGCAGCAGCAGAGTTGAGTAAAAGACGTCCCAAACGAAGGAACCCGCACAGTTTGTTATCACAGCAGGGCAACGGAGCGGTCGTGTGTATCTGAGCCAAATGTACACTACTCACTTCAGACCTGGGAACGCCAAGTGTACGAATCGTGTGAGAGTGACAAGGACTCGAATTACTACACAACCTGGCGGCGGTTACAGAGCAAGACTCCTGTGTAGGCTGGTCAGTCTGCTGGATGGCCCAGAGACGCTTCCGAAGGCTTACTAGCAGGAGATGGTGAAGATGCCGAGAATAGCAGTCCCCGCTATTCCAAGGGTCGAAGCACCAGTACAGGCCTTCTGGTTCGATCAAAGGTGAAAAGGGTTTCACAAGGCGACAGCAGTGCAGAGGAGCAGTCCTTCAGAGGGTCACCAGCGATTCCTCAGTTCAGCCTCTTGGTTGCAGGATACTTGGCTCCTGTATTCCTTCGTTCGTGAGAACTCAGGAGATCGACATGGTAGTGGTGTTTCCAGCCCCCTCTTATCCACGGTTCCCTTTGCGCCAAAACGGAGGGGACCCAATGGGAGATCCGCTCATCAACACTCACACCATACGTGGACCTATCACGGACCACGATGGTCCCAGGCATTCACACCACCCTAGACTCTCTGGCAGCCAGGATGTGTATTGGGACCAGACATCCCAGCCCACATCCTGGAGGCACACACAAGGCATCTAGAAGCCAGCAAAAGCATCCATGTTTCGCGGGAAAGTACATGCCCAAATAAGGAAGGCCCCGGGTCGGCTCGACCTGGGGAAGGTGAAGGGAGCAAGACGGTCAGCGGACAGGACAAAGGAGCCTCGTGGTCTGGCCATTTTGGGAGCCAGGCCACCATTTTGGGTTAAGTGCGAGAAACGCGCTTAAAACGCCAAAAGGAGCTCAAAACACAAGAAACGATCGCTGCCACCATTCACGTCCGTGAATCACTTGCACCGATCAATTACAATCCTAAAAGAGTATCTAGGGCCTGTAGAAGGCTAGAGACCCAAGAGAGCAGTAACCTAGCTTACAGTGCCCTCTTGTGTCATGTTGCACGAAAGCCGCAACATGATAAAAGAAACTACGGAAAACAGCGTTTCCCGGTACTGACTGTCTTAAGGGCATGTCAGTTTCCCCGTAAGACTGGAGCGAAAGCCCAGAGGAGTGCGGCAGAAGGCTGCACTTCTCTGGCAAAGTCGAGAACAAGGTGAAAAACAACAGCAAAAAGTTTAGGGGTTGCCACATGGAAGGAAAATTACCTACAATTACGAAATCTTTCCTAACACTCGCCCTTCCCAGACTATGGACAGGGGGAACTAATCCACCCCTGGATGAGTCTCTTGTTCAGGTCGGTTAAACATTCTGGACAACCCATCAGCATTGCTATGTTGGACACCTGGTCTATGCTCAATAGTGAAGTCGAAGCCTTGTAGACTTATGGACCACCTAAGCAACTTTGGATTCTCCCCCTTCATGTTCATTAGCCACTTTAAGGGCTTATGGTCAGTTTGCACAGTGAAGTGGGTCCCATAGAGGTAGGGCCTCAGCTTCCTTAGGGCCCACACAACAGAGAAACATCCTTTCTCTACCGTGGACCATCTGAGCTCCCTGTCCATAAGCTGGCGGCTAATAAAACCAATAGGGTGTTCCTTACCCTTCTCATCTACTTGCGATAGTACAGCTCCTATCCCAGTGTCAGGGACGTCTGTCTGCACGATAGAAGGTCTTTGATAATCAGGGATCCTGAGGACAGGGGCCTGGCACAAGGAGTCTTTTAAGCCATTGAAGGCCTTCTCACACTCGTCGGTCCAAGTTACCTTCTTGGGTTTCTTCGGAGTGGTGAGGGCAGTCAGAGGGGCAGCTATGGTGCCATAGTCTGCCACGAAGTTTCGGTAATACCCTGTGAGTCCTAAGAAGGCTCTCACTTGGGTTTGTGTAGTGGGGGTAGGCCAGTCTTGTACTGCTTGTACCTTACTGGGAAGAGGCTGTATCCTCCCTCCACCTACTTCATGTCCAAGGTAAACCACTGAGCCTTGTCCAATCTGGCATTTACTAGCCTTTATGGTCAAGTGTGCTTTCTGAAGAGCCTGTAGCACAATCCCGAGGTGTTTCACATGGTCTTCCCAGGTGGCACTGAAAACTGCTATATCGTCCAGATATGCAAGACAGAATTCGTCCAACCCATTCAAAACATGATTCATAAGCCTCTGGAACGTGGCAGGTGCATTCTTCAACCCGAACGGCATTACCCTGAATTGGTAAAGGCCGTCTGGAGTAGAAAACGCTGTCTTCTCCTTGGCATGTTCTGCTAAAGCTATTAGCCAATAGCCAGCAGTGAGGTCAAACGTGCTGAGGTACTTGGAGGCACCCAAAGTATCCACAAGCTCATCTGTTCGAGGCAAGGGGTGTGCATCTGTCTTGGTGACAGCATTCAGAGCCCTGTAATCCATGCAGAACCTCAATTCAGAAGTGCCTGCCTTTGGAACCAAAAGCACAGGGCTGGACCAAGGACTACTAGCGGGTTCAATCACCCCAAGGTCTAACATCTTGTTGACCTCGGTCTTAATATAAGACCGTACTTTGTCTGACATCCTGTATCCCCTACTTTTGGTAGGTACACTGTCTCCTGTGTCTATGTTATGTTTGCACCAAGGTGTCAAACCAGGCGACTGTGAAAACAGGGGGGAAAACTGCCTAAGCAAACTTTTCACCTCAGCCTGCTGATCAGAAGTCAGGTGAGGGGCCACTCGGACACCCTCAAAGGAGCTATCTGAAGGACCACTTTGGAACAGGTCGGGGAGAGGTTCAGACTCCTCTTCCTCAACATCTGAAGCCAGTAGCAGTGCTGCGATTTCGACTCTTGGGACGAAAGCCTTCAGCCTATTCACGTGAAACACTTTTGGAGCCTGTCCAGGCCTTCCAAGGTCCACTAAATAGTTAACCTCACCCAGGGGCTCCACCACTGTGTAAGGGCCTGACCATTTGTCCTGTAAAACTCGAGGCCTTATGGGATTCATGATCAGGACTTGCTGACCAGGTGCAAAGTTGATGAGGGAAGCTTTCTGGTCGTACCAATGTTTCACCAGCGCTTGTCCTGCCTTCAATTTATCACTAGCCAAGCCCATCAGAAGTACTATCCGTTTTCTGAGCCCTAGCACATAATCAACTATGTTGGTATTAACAGGGGGAGTGGGCATCTCCCATCCCTCTTTGACTATGGCTAAGGGTCCCCGTACAGGATGACCGAACAGAAGTTCGAAGGGGCTGAAGCCAACACCCTCCTGTGGTACCTCTCGGTAGGCAAACAGTAAGCATGGTAAAAGAAGATCCCATTTTCTTCTCTGAGGTTCTTCCAGAGCCCCAATCATGCTCTTTAACGTTCTGCTGAAACGTTCCACCAGACCATTGGTCTGGGGGTGGTATGCAGAAGAGAACTTGTAGGTGACCCCACATTCTTTCCACATAGCCTGCATATACTTCGACATAAAGTTGCTGCCACGATCCGGCACAACTTCTTTAGGGAAGCCAACCCTAGTAAATATGCCAAGTAACGCTTTTGCAACTGACTTGGCAGTTACAGTTTTCAATGGGATGGCCTCAGGATATCTGGTTGCATGGTCGACCAGCACCAGGATAAACCTATTGCCTGAGGATGTTTGCGGGTCAAGGGGACCAACAATGTCGATCCCTACCCTTTCGAATGGTACCCCCACAACTGGGAGTGGTACCAATGGAGCTTGGATTGTCGAGCCAACCTTACCAGATAACTGGCAGGAGGCACAACTCCTGCAGTGACTTTCTACTTGCACCCCCATCTTGGGCCAGTAGAAGTGCATGGATAACCTTTGCTTGGTCCTCTTAATACCAAGGTGACCAGCAAGGGGCACTTCATGCGCCAACTGCAGGAGGAAGGGCCTAACAGCAAGGGGAACCACCAACCTCCTATGGTCTCCTTCTGTAGACTCTGTGGGCTCACTATACAGGAGTCCACCGTCCCAATAAATCCTATGCGTCCCAGGAGGTTCACCCTCAAGCTGGGAGCAGGCCTGTCTCCTTAGGCCTTCCAGAGATGGGCACTCACGTTGGCCTTTACTGAATTCGTCCCTATCAGGACCACCTTCTACTAACAAGTCTTTTAGTTCAGGATGGTCGTTGGGGTCAACTACTTCAGGCATCGCACCCTCCTCGTCAGGCACGGGCGATTGACCAACTTCCTCCACCGCAGTGGTAGACGAGCTCGGGGGAATATTCTCTTTCCCTCGTCTTGACTTGTTTACTCCTTTCGCCTTGGGTTTCCCTTTCGGCTGGGGCGGCGTATTGGTCTTGGCCAATGCTGCCCGTGCTTGAGACCGTGTGTAGGGTCTTTCGGCAGTGTCTCCTACAAGCCCTAAAGCTCTGAGATCATTACCTAACAAGACCTTTTCTGGGACGTTTCTCTGAATGCTCACTGGAATCCTGACTGCTGTACCATTTAAAGTAAGATTTACAGGTATTACTGGGAACATACGGAGGGGGCCGTCAGCCAACTTAGTGGGCATCAGAGTAGCTCTGGCAACTTCCTCTGAGTCTACCAAGGTAGAATCCACTACAGTTCGACTGCACCCACTATCCCTAAGAGCTGGAGTATCTACTCCATTGATCAGCACACTGTCTTTAAAGTAGTGCTTGGTATTATCTGGAATCCTAGCATAAGCCTCTGCGACTTTAGGCTCCCAGGAACCCAGGGAAACTAAAACTACCTCGGCTTCTATCCTGCTGGGAAATGAGTCTGAGGAGAAGGATGCTCCTGTAATCTCTTCTTCCTCGTAGGAGGAGAAAGCCAGATTAGCGGAGTGGACCCCCAAAGGTCTAACCTTACACCGGGGATCCCCCTTCACGTGGTCAGTTGCTCCACAAGCAAAACAAGATCCATTGGGTCTGTTTACATAGGGAGGCTTATTGTAACCAGAGTTCTGTTTCGGAGGCTGACCTCCACTACCCTGTGAGTTCTCTTGTGTCTTACCCTTATTTTTCTTTTTGTGGCCCTTTTGAGAAGAAGATTTATCAGATTCTCCACCCTCCTTATCTTTGGACTTTTTCCCTTCCTCCTGCTTACCAGGATGAGTTTTGTCCTTATGGGACACTCGATGTGATACCCATAAGTCTGCTGCAATGGCCAGCTTCTTAGGATCTATCTCCTTCGAATCAGCCAAATGCTGCTTAAACTCCGGGGAAGAAGATGCAAAAATGTGTTCCAGCATGACAAGATTTATCATGCCTTGGAAGGTAGAAACCTTATAACCTTCGACCCAGCCAGTTAAGTTTTTCAAGGATTCGGTGACATAAGATACCCAAGTACTGCCTTATTTTTTCTTATACTCTCGGAATCGTTTCAAATATTGGGCCGGAGTCTTCCCAAACTTTAAAATGAGAGTTTGCTTTAACATTGCGAAATCAGCTCGCTCAGCCTTCGACATTTCCATAATGGCACCACAGCCAGAATGGGGCAGTCTGCTGAGTAACCAGGCAATCTTATCAGCATTGTCAACTTGTTGAACTTCGCATGCATACTCAAACGCATTCAGCCAGTCCATAATGTCATTCCTTTCCTCATACACACTGAGCAGATCTTTCGGAAACCGTGGATGAGAGGAGGCCCCAGACCCATGTCCAGGACCCTTGGACCCATTTGCAGCCTGAAGCTTGGCCAGTTCCAACTGGTGATCCCTGTCTTTCTGTTTTTCTGCCTGTTCGATTTTTATTTTGGCTATGCTGAATTCAAGCTCCTTCTGCCTAAACCGCAGCTCTTGCTTCTTGAATTCAAGCATAGCCTCCCCATCAGCACTGGCAGAGGAAACATTAGACATCTCATCCTCCCTGTCCTCGTGGTCGCGGTGGATCAGTGCAGTGGCAGAACCGTCGGTTCTACCAGTGAGAGCAGCCCCACCTCCTTCCGCACTGTCCTCAGAAGTTATAGCGTCAAGCTGCGCTTCTTGCCACGCCACGATTCTTTGGATCATATCCAATTTCGTGCCTTGAGAGGAAACACCTCTCTCCGCACACATCTTTTTCAATGTTTCTGATTTGGAAGCATTTAAAGTTAACAAGGTATTTGTTTCCATACTGTTAGATAGGACTATGGCCTTTTTAAAGTTATACTTTAACAATTCACTACGTGTCCTGGTAGGAATAACTTGAAATGCCTTAGTTCGTGCGCAACACTGGATACCTTCAGTCGTATCCCACCGCTGTACACCAATTTGTTAAGACGGATTTCTGAACTCTGTCCTGGTGGCGCAGAAGTTCAGAAGGCCAACCTAATTACCTGGAACAGGGTAACCTCTGGACAAGCCAGACCAATCAAGGTAGCGATCGCGGCGGTCAAGACTAGGTCCCAAGAGGGGTGAGGGTGACTGAAAGCCTGCAATGAGCACACAAAGCAAGGACACTTACAAATTACTCCAAACAGGTGTTATATTAAAAATATATACACATTTATTCCAAGGCCTTTAAAACAATGACTGTAGCGAGAAATCACAATACAACTCTAGTAAACCAACACATACTATACCAACACAATATATATACAAATACAAACAAGTCTCAAGCGTTAGATGCACGAAATGTGTAGTCCACCTAAGAGGGAAGGAAAACAGGCAGTGCGAAATAATGCTTAGACCCAGTCCGCCTTCAGAGGCACCTAACTAAAAGGAAGTCCGAGCCCTACGAAGAGTGGAGCCTTGTGCTCAAAAGTACCTGCACACGCTGGTGCCAACGGGAAAAAGGGGAGTCTCTTCGAGGGAAATCAGGCAGTTCAGTTTAGTGCACAAATGAAGAAGAACAGAGTTCCGCGACTCAAGCGCAGCCTCCATTGTGGGCAGAAGCAGAGCGCGAGTACGGAAAGGCGTGCTGTTTTGACACAGCGGGGAAAAGCTATGGGCTCCTGCAGGAGGGCGACCAGTTCCTAGCTATGCTACTCACCGGTCCCCGATGCAAGCAGACCCAGGCTTCTCCGTGTCAGTTTCAGTCACTGGCAGGTTCAGAAGAGCAGGGGACGTCTAGTCGTCATGTTGAGTCTGCAGCAGCAGAGTTGAGTAAAAGACGTCCCAAACAAAGGAACCCACACAGTTTGTTACCACAGCAGGGCAACGGAGCGGTCGTGTGTATCTGAGCCAAATGTACACTACTCACTTCAGACCTGGGAACGCCAAGTGTACGAATCGTGTGAGAGTGACAAGGACTCGAAATACTACACAACCTGGCAGCGGTTACAGAGCAAGACTCCTGTGTAGGCTGGTCAGTCTGCTGGATGGCCCAGAGACGCTTCCGAAGGCTTACTAGCAGGAGATGGTGAAGATGCCGAGAACAGCTGTTCCCGCTATTCCAAGGGTTGAAGTACCAGTACAGGCCTTCTGGTTCGATTAAAGGTGAAAAGGGTTTCACAAGGCGACAGCAGTGCAGAGGAGCAGTCCTTCAGCGGGTCACCAGTGATTCCTCGGTTCAGCCTCTTGGTTGCAGGATACTTGGCTCCTGTATTCCTTCGTTCGTGAGAACTCAGGAGATCGACATGGTAGTGGTGTTTCCAGCCCCCTCTTATCCACGGTTCCCTTCGCGCCAAAACGGAGGGGACCCAATGGGAGATCCGCTCATCAACACTCACACCATACGTGGACCTATCATGGACCACGGTGGTCCCAGGCATTCACACCACCCTAGACTCTCTGGCAGCCAGGATGTGTATTGGGACCAGACATCCCAGCCCACATCCTGGAGGCACACACAAGGCATGTAGAAGCCTGCGAAAGCATCCGTGTGTCGCGGGAAAGTACATGCCCAAATAAGGAAGGCCCTGGGTCGGCTCGACCTGGGGAAGGTGAAGGGAGCAAGACGGTCAGCGGACAGGACAAAGGAGCCTCGTGGTCTGGCCATTTTGGGCGCCAGGCCACCATTTTGGGTTAAGCACGAGAAACGTGCTTTAAACGCCAAAAGGAGCTCAAAACACAAGAAACGATCGCTGCCACCATTCCCGTCCGTGAATCACTTGCACCGATCAGTTACAATCCTAAACGAGTATCTAGGGCCTGTAGAAGGCTAGAGACCCAAGAGAGCAGTAACTTAGCTTACAGTGCCCTCTTGTGTCATGTTGCACGAAAGCCGCAACATGATAAAAGAAACTACGGAAAACAGCGTTTCCCGGTACTGACTGTCTTAAGGGCATGTCAGTTTCCCCGTAAGAATGGAGCGAAAGCCCAGAGGAGTGCGTCAGAAGGCTGCACTTCTCTGGCAAAGTCGAGAACAAGGTGAAAAACAACAGCAAAAAGTTTAGGAGTTGCCACATGGAAGGAACATTACCTACAATTACGAAATCTTTCCTAACACTTCCCACCCATATTGCATTTATGATGGCTAGTTAGAGGGAGTAACAACATTCAAAACAAATTAGCTATGGTACGAAACACAATGGCTCACTATGGAGCACAGCACAGTTATATCTCTCAGGGCAGCAGGGAATATAACAAGGCTATACCAACCGTTTGGATGTTAAGTTTCACTACTATACATACTTTAGGCTCCATCTAGAGTATAGTTATTGTACACACTTAGACTGAGTGACAAAAATGACTATCTTATACAATTAGGCTACATAACAGATAATACGAGTGGTGGGGTTTTACTGGAGTAGAGGAATGGCTGTACTCCCCACCCACACAAAACTAACCTTATCCATCACTTTAGATTGTTTGCATCAGGCATCCCATGCAAACACGGGCAAACACAGAGTTGCACTGCTTCTTCGGGAGCTGCCCTTTGCTTTTGGCCCATTAGCCAGTGGTTGCTATCAAGATGGGAGGAGAGAGGAACAAGGAACAGAAACAAAGGACTGCACCCCCAAAGCAGTTCTCTCTAGAAGTTGAACCAGCACAAAAAACGATTTGAAAGTGTTCCCTAAAACACGGATAAGAAAATAAAACCCATAAAAGGCTGGAAACCTAGTTCGAGGTGCTTTCTGTACAGAATGTCTATAGATTACTAACCGCAAGCCAGGGAAAGCGACTGACATAGGACAGGCACCCCCACACAAAAACAATTTGGAAATTCCACTTAAAACACAGTCAACCCCCTGCCCCCCAAAAAGACCCCAAACAGGCTGAAAACGTCTTGTCAAGGGTTTTGACCCATGTTGAATCCTTAGACTGGGTAGATGTGGGGATGAGCTGTCGCCGCCCATTATTCTATCCCAGAACAAACTAAATGAATAGACTGGGTGGATGTGGGGATGAGCTATCGCCGCCCACATTCACGCCAGAATCCAGGAGAACAGCGCAGTTGGCACAAGACCACTCCAAAGATACAACCTTCTTGCGGGGGGTTACACATCACCACTCTACTGTAAGGATGCCATCAAAACAATGTTAAGCAAGGGTCCTATACTATCAAGCAAAAGACGACTCTATTGAAATGCAGTAATTCAAGACAGATCCCAAAAATAGATGCAATACCGGTACTCACCACTATCAGAAAGCCGGCGTTTTAAAACCACCAGACTTTTGTGTAAAACTGAACAGAGGAACCCAAACCAGGTCAAGGAAAGACTTGCTAAGAGGTGGACACAATGTAAAACTATATTCTGAAATGACTTGAAGGAAGAATTATTTAATGTATATGTAAAAATTGTAAGTTTGATTTAAACTGGGAACTAAAGTGACATTTAGCTGAATTCTGCCTGACAACTACTTCCGACAGGAGAAACATGCTCAGCCACTCTTCCCAGGCCTAGCTGCATCCTTCTTACCCCCCAAAAGGAGTTGACACCTCTCTGATTAGATTAGGGGAGGGGCACCTGCAGGAGGTTGAACAAAGCCTTGTCCTGGACTCAGGCAAATGTTATATTGGGGGGGGGCGTACAAAACCAACAGCACCCCTGCTGCTGCCAAGGTGGCAGAGGTAAAGGTCACCCCTTTTTTGGATTTGGAGATGGGGGGGCCTAAAAACCTACCTACACCTAATAATTCCAAGCCCAGAAGGCCCTCGGGCCAGTCATAGACAGGGAGTCGAGGAGGTAGTGCCACAAATGGGTTCCCCCGCTCCCCTGATTATGTAAGTCCCTGCTACAAGGGAAACCGACCCATCCTGGGTTATGTGTGGACTCCTCCAGCCCATGGGGGGGACCCAGCCAAGCACCTGACCCAGGAAACTTCCCTCCTAACTTCCCCCAGGAGGGCAGAAATTCACCAAATCCTGGGCAGAACTTTTTCCCAGGTATCCACCCAACTTCCAAGCCCAAAATCATCCATCCTTCTTTCCCCAATTCCATGAGCCTAGACAACCTAATCCGGGAGAGGGGAGGCCAAGGGTGGAGGGGTACCCAAATCTTCCCAACCAGGGGTACTACCAGAGAAGGGATAGCTACCCTTCCTGGGATCAGCCCAGGGGAGAAAATAGAACCCCGTATCAACCTGAGTGGGTTTCCCAACTTGAGCGCCAGGTCCAAAATATGGCACGGGATCTGGGTCACATACTAAGGGCTCAACAGAACCCTCAGCTGAGCATGCCACCGCAGAATGCCCCAAACTCTGGGCCTGGTGCTCCAGAACAATGACGGGGGCAGCACCCCGATAACCCACCGGTTCCCAGGGAGGAGGCAGAAGGGGAAGGGGGGGTGTAAAGCCTTGGAGGAAGCTTCCTTCCCAACTTGTAAACAGCCCCTGGAAAACCAGGAACCAGAAACAAAATCTCCTGCCCCTGAAAGCCTGCCTCCCAAGGAGCAGGGGGGTAGGACCCCAAAAGACCCACTTTGTGGAGGAGGTACAGGTCTTCCAATTTGAGGGAGAGGGATCCTCAGAAGATCCCGGGAAAAGGATCTTCTCCTTCAGAGATGGGGGAACTCCTCCGAAGGAAAAATGGGTCCCAAGGGATGTCAATTCAGACTGGGGAGAGGTGGAGACTGAGCTACCTCCACCCATCATCTCATCCCAGAACCGACAATACCAAAATCCCATGGGTAAAACCCATCCTGATGACTGCCTCCAAAAAGGGGGGCGGCCCCGAACCCAAAACCATTTCCAGTTGCCAACTTTTTCTTTCAGATTCCCCAGGCTCTCCACAGAATTCTGCCCAAATCTCTTCGCTTGCAATGTCCAAAACCAGAAAATTGGCCCACCAGTTGTCCAAAAATGTGCATTATCTGTGGCACCTTGAGGAGAAGGAGGGAAGATACTATGCCCCGGTACAAGTACAGGGGCAGGGTACAATTTTGGCACTGGTGGACACTGGATCCCAAGCTACCCTTCTGTCAAAAGGGCCTTTGATGAACTAAATGCAGGAAGGTGGGAGAATTACCATATTCCTCTCACCTCTCTTCCTGGTCAACTGCAGAACTTTGATGGGAAGGAAATTCCTGTTGAGGGGACTGCAGATTTGGACGTCAAAATTGGGCGACACAAGGTGAAACACCCGGTCATAGTTGTCATGATCTCTGCTTCCAAAAGGTCAGGGTTTTCCCAACTCCCTTGGAAGCAGATCCATAACCCAGGTTCCGAGTGCCAACCAGTCCCAATTGGGACCTTTTGGACCCAGTCCTGGCGCCAGTGGCACCAGGCTCATAAATATGCCCAGTCCCAGCGCTGGAAGCGCCGGGCTCATAATGCTTGGGTGGACTTACCTTCAGCAGACCATGCTGCTTACTTGCCTGCCAGTTGAGCCTCTGATCCTCTTCTGTTTGGAACTACTTTTCCTGTTGGGTGGGGCTGGAGCCACTCCCTAGATTCAGAACACTGGAACTCTTCTGGAAGGCAGGAACTCTTTTCTTACCAGGAACTCTTTTCTTACTTAGGCGTGGCTGTGGAAGGAGACACCTAAGCACTACAGGAGGCTATTTAAACCACACCCGGTGGATGAATCTTGCTTTGCGTTATTCTGCAACCTCTGCAGCAGAACGCTCATCGTGTCTTCTGCATCCGGTCCTGGGCCTAAGGAAAAAGGCTTACCATCTTGAATCCAGTCTTCAGCAACACCTATAAAGACAAGAAAGAACAGGTTAGCATTCCGGCATCTGAAAGGCAAAGGCTTACCATCCTGAATCCAGTCTTCAGCAACACCTATAAAGACAAGAAAGAACAGGTTAGCATTCCGGCATCTGAAAGGCAAAGGCTTACCTACTCTTCGTGCGCTCCGGAGGTCTTCACACTGCATTCCGGCATCTGAAAGACAAAAGTTTACCAACTCTTCGCACGCTCCGGAGGCCTTCGGCGCTGCATCCCGCATCTGAAAGACAAAACAAGGTGCGTTTAAAGACATTGGGGAACTTTAATACTCACGTGCCATTACTCCTTTCCACATCTAATCCAGTGGGTATTCCGGCACCCTGCAGCCGCTCCGAACTCGTACCTGCAAAATAAAAAGACAGTTAGAGCGCATAGTGAAGCAGGCAACAAGCGCTTACTTACGTGCTTCCAGGCGCTTCTATTCATCACACGGGCTCCATCTTCAACTCACTTCAGCCCGTCATCCGCCATCGCCGGAACCCTGCAAAACGAAAGACATCATTACTAAAGACTTTAAAGACATTTGAATGACTCGAAACTTACCGTTCGTGCAGTAAACGACGGACAGCAGTCCTCTGAAGTCAAGAGGCCTGCGCTACCTATCCAGTGAAGAAACTGGTTACAGCACCCTGCCCCGAGGCAGATGGAGAGCTCGGCATTCACTTACCTAAGGTGAGAGCGTTAACCTTTGGGGGTCTACAGGAGAGGAGAAGAGGAAAGAGATCGGGACACCCCAATAACCCCAGTTCATTAACCCCATATTTTCTATCTGCAGACATCTTACTCTACACGTCAGGCATACAGTGCACAGAGGTCCAGCCCAAAGAGCCAACCGGGTGCTACACATCACCTTTGAAGATACGGTAGTCGCCCAGTCAAGACCGGCGCCTCTGCGAGAATCAGGTGAGCGTTACAGAACGCAAAGCCTACCGCAAAACTCTCGCCCAGGCGCTATGGAAACCTCGGATACTGACCCCCTAGCCCGGTTACTTGGGGAACTAAGGGCAGAAGTGCATGCAGCTCGTCAGGAAACGAATGCTCTAAGAAGGGAACTAATTATTTCCAAGGAGAGAACAGACAATCTTGCTAGACAAGTGCTACAGTCACAAGCCGGACAGACCCCGTTACCCGCATCAGGGGCAAATCTTCCTTCAACATCCTCTATGAATCCAGTGCAGATCAACCTACCTGGGAATGTACCTCTGGCTCCGCCCGAACGATTTTCTGGTGACCCAAAGAGGTTTGCAGTATTTATCAATCAGTGCCGGTTGCACTTCTTATGCCGGCCAGCAGCCTTTCCAACTGATCAAGCAAAAGTAGCTTTTGTACTTTCGTACCTTAGTGGCAATGCGGCAGACTGGTCGATCCCTCTAGTTAATCAAGATGATCCGGTTCTCCAGGATTTTCAAGCCTTTCAGCTTAGTATGGAAAAACTGTTCGCAAGACATTCACAGGGGCAGGCCTTGGACAATGAGCTTCTTTCGTTGCGACAGGGTAATCAAGACCTTTTGGCTTATATTGCATCTTTCAATAGACTAATAGTGGAAACTCAATGGCCTGAGGACAAAAGGATTACGCTGTTTTATAGAGGTCTACGTGGAGAGCTCAAAGACGTTTTAGCCCAAGTAGTGAATCCCCCACAAGACTGTTCGATTATATAGACTTGGTCGTTCAAATAGATCACAGGCTGCAGAACAGGAAGGCCGATCGTTCCAAGTTTGATGCTCGAGTATTTTCCAAACCGCCAACTCCTTCCAAAGGAGTAGACTCCGGGGAACCCATGCAAATAGGGGGTCTGAAAGGTCCTCTAACACAAAGGGAGCGGGAAAGGAGGAAACAGTTGCAATTATGCCTATATTGCGGAAACTCAGGGCACTTTCTTCGAGACTGTCCGGTGAAACCTGCCAAGAAGGCAGTAGGAGCTGCAGTTACCAAAGTTACAAACTCTGAGCAGGGAAACGACCTCGCCCGACAAGAATAGAGGTCCTCTTGCCGAGCGTGAAAACCAGTTCCGTGACCTCGCATTTCGTGATACCTATGGTCCTCATTAGCCCTGATAATCCAGATCGATTACATGCAATTGAAGCTTACGTCGACAGCGGTGCCATCGGCAATTATGTGGATCATGAAATGGTTTTGAGGATGAATCTAACTCTTTGTCCCAAGGCTGTAAAGGACGTCATTACTACGGTGGATGGTACGGAGATAGCCTCCGGGCCAGTAACGCATACCACTCAAGAGGTGACGCTAGTAAGTCAAGATGGACACCATGAGAAGATCGTGTTCGATGTGATCAAGGCCCCTCAGTTTCAGATTATTCTAGGAATACCTTGGTTAGAGAAACACAATCCTCTGATCGATTGGCGAGCAAGAACGGTCCAGTTTCCAGAATGTGTCTCTACTTGTCACCCTCCACCTGGTGTTGCACTGGCCGCAATTTCTTCAGAGACTCCCCAGTTACCTCCCGAATACCTAGAATACCAAGATGTTTTCCGGAAGGATCAGGCTAACTCTCTACCTCCTCATAGGTCTTATGACTGCCAGATAGACCTGATACCTGGATCTACTCCTCCTTGTAGTAGAATTTATGCCCTCACCGAGCCTGAGAACCTTCACCTTCGACAATGCCTGGATCAATACCTGGCAAATGGGTTTATTCGTCCTTCCAAGTCCCCTGCTTCTTCAGCTTTGTTCTTCGTTCCAAAAAAGGAAGGAGACCTTAGAACTTGTATCGATTATCGCTCCCTGAACCAGATCACCGTTAAGAATAGATATCCGTTACCTTTGATCCCTGAACTCCTGGACCAAGTCAGAAAAGCATGCATATATACAAAGCTGGATCTTAGAGGAGCTTACCACTTGGTACGAGTAAAAGAGGGCGATGAATGGAAGACGGCCTTCCGCACCAAGTATGGGCTATTTGAATATCAGGTCATGCCCTTCGGACTTTGCAATGCCCCGGCCGCCTTTCAATATTTTATGAACGATGTCCTCAGAGAGCTCATAGATGTATGTGTTGTTGTTTACATTGACGACATCCTCGTTTATTCTTCATCGGAATCTGAACATCGGAAACACGTGAAAATGGTCCTCGAAAGATTGCGTCAACACAAACTTTTCGCTAAGTTGGAAAAATGTGTTTTCAACGTGACTGAAGTTGAATTCTTGGGATTCATATTATCACCTGGCGGAGTGCGTATGGATTCAAAGAAGGTTGATGCAGTTCTCAAATGGCCATCACCATCCTCCGTAAAAGGTGTGCAAAGCATGTTAGGCTTCGCTAACTTTTACCGCAGGTTTATCCCCGAATTCTCTCCAATAGTCCAGCCCATCACTGCCTTGTTAAAGGAAAAACAAACGTTTTGAATGGTCTACCGAGGCGGAACAAGCTTTCCAGGATTTGAAGACTAAATTTATCTCTGCACCAATCTTAAAACACCCTCGCCCCGAACTCCCCTACATCGTGGAAACTGATGCTTCAAGCCTTGCCATGGGGGCAGTTCTATCACAAAAGGACCCGGTAACCAATCAGTTGCATCCCGTGGCATTTTGGTCCCGCAAATTCTCGCCTCCTGAAATCAATTACACGATTACTGACAAGGAACTTCTGGCTATCAAGTCTGCCTTTAAGGCTTGGCGGCATTATCTGCTGGGGGCCCGACACACCGTTACTGTGATTACGGATCACCGAAACCTGCAATATTTGAAGACCGCAAAAGCCCAATCCTCTAGACAACTCCGTTGGGCATTATTCTTTGCCGAGTTTGACTTCATAATTACCTATCGACCTGGTACAAAGAACGGTAAAGCCGATGCCCTTTCTCGGATGGGAGTGGAAGAACACTTGGTCAACCCTAAACCTGTACCAATCATTCCCGAACAAAGAATTCTGGGTGTAATCGCCACAGAATCCATAGAGGAAGTTAAGGATAAAGCCAGGCAACTTGTAACTCCAGCAGACATACAGAATTGGCATCTGCAGGGAAAGGACTTTGCAGTAAAGGACAACTTATTGTATTTCCAAGAACGATTATACCTACCCAGCACAGATTTACAGAAAAAAGTAATCTCTTGTTATCACGACTCTTTAATGGAAGGTCATCCCGGTATAGCCAAGACCTCAGAAAAGATCAAGCGCTACTTCTGGTGGCCGTCTTGGAAAAAAGATATCAGAGACTTTATAATGTCCTGTGGAGTATGCGCCCAAAACAAGAGTCAAAAGGAAAGACCAGCAGGCCTCTTACGCCCTATTGACATCCCACCTCGCCCTTGGCATACGCTTTCTATGGACTTCATCACCGATCTACCTCCATGCTCCGGATACAATACGATTCTAGTAATCGTGGACTTATTCTCCAAGATGGCGCATTTCATTCCGCTCAAAGGCTTGCCAACAGCAGCAACTCTGGCCCGAGAATTTCTCGAAAACATCGTCCGACTGCACGGTTTTCCTTCGGTTCTAATTTCGGATCGAGGTAGTCAATTTATTTCTCATTTTTGGCGAAGTTGCTGTCGGTCGGCTCAAATTGATGTGAGACTATCGACCAGTCACCACCCTCAGACCGACGGACAAACCGAGAGGACCAATCAAACTCTGGAACAGTATTTACGGTGCATGCTGCAACAAACTGAAAAAACTTGGAAAGATATCCTTTGGATAGCCGAGTATGCCTACAATAACTCTGTCCATTCGGGAACTGGGAAAACCCCGTTTTTTCTTTTGTACGGCAGTCACCCTCGAACCTCGGAGTTGGATCCCCTCCAAGATCTTGAAACACCAGCAGTAGACTACCTGCATTCTACAATCACCCAAGCCTTTAAGGAAGCTGTTTCTCACCTTCAAAGGGCTAAAGAACAATACAAGAAAGGAGCAGATCAACATCGGAACGAAGCCCCTCACTATCAAGTAGGGGATCAAGTCTGGTTATCCACCAAATATCTATCTCTAAAAGGGCCACGCACATTCAACCCAAGATACCTTGGTCCCTATTCCATCACTACCATAGTAAACCCAGTAGCGGTCAAGTTGGACTTGCCCCCGCACATGAAGATACATCCGGTCTTCCACGTCTCTCTATTAAAACCCGTGCAACCTCAAACCCGACTAACCAAATCTCCAAAACCTATCCTAGTGGATGGAGAACTCGAGTTTGAAGTCAAAAGCATTCTGGACTCCAAGATCTCCAAATCTAAACTATTCTACCTAATTGACTGGAAAGGCTACGGCCCCCAAGAGAGATCCTGGGAACCTGCTGAATATGTCCATGCTCCTCGCCTAATCAAAAGATTTCACCGAACATTTCCTGACAAGCCAAAACCCCCGGAGAAGCCCGGTTTGGGAGGGGCCTTGAGGGGGGGTACTGTCATGATCTCTGCTTCCAAAAGGTCAGGGTTTTCCCAACTCCCTTGGAAGCAGATCCATAACCCAGGTTCCGAGTGCCAACCAGTCCCAATTGGGACCTTTTGGACCCAGTCCTGGCGCCAGTGGCACCAGGCTCATAAATATGCCCAGTCCCAGCGCTGGAAGCGCCGGGCTCATAATGCTTGGGTGGACTTACCTTCAGCAGACCATGCTGCTTACTTGCCTGCCAGTTGAGCCTCTGATCCTCTTCTGTTTGGAACTACTTTTCCTGTTGGGTGGGGCTGGAGCCACTCCCTAGATTCAGAACACTGGAACTCTTCTGGAAGGCAGGAACTCTTTTCTTACCAGGAACTCTTTTCTTACTTAGGCGTGGCTGTGGAAGGAGACACCTAAGCACTACAGGAGGCTATTTAAACCACACCCGGTGGATGAATCTTGCTTTGCGTTATTCTGCAACCTCTGCAGCAGAACGCTCATCGTGTCTTCTGCATCCGGTCCTGGGCCTAAGGAAAAAGGCTTACCATCTTGAATCCAGTCTTCAGCAACACCTATAAAGACAAGAAAGAACAGGTTAGCATTCCGGCATCTGAAAGGCAAAGGCTTACCATCCTGAATCCAGTCTTCAGCAACACCTATAAAGACAAGAAAGAACAGGTTAGCATTCCGGCATCTGAAAGGCAAAGGCTTACCTACTCTTCGTGCGCTCCGGAGGTCTTCACACTGCATTCCGGCATCTGAAAGACAAAAGTTTACCAACTCTTCGCACGCTCCGGAGGCCTTCGGCGCTGCATCCCGCATCTGAAAGACAAAACAAGGTGCGTTTAAAGACATTGGGGAACTTTAATACTCACGTGCCATTACTCCTTTCCACATCTAATCCAGTGGGTATTCCGGCACCCTGCAGCCGCTCCGAACTCGTACCTGCAAAATAAAAAGACAGTTAGAGCGCATAGTGAAGCAGGCAACAAGCGCTTACTTACGTGCTTCCAGGCGCTTCTATTCATCACACGGGCTCCATCTTCAACTCACTTCAGCCCGTCATCCGCCATCGCCGGAACCCTGCAAAACGAAAGACATCATTACTAAAGACTTTAAAGACATTTGAATGACTCGAAACTTACCGTTCGTGCAGTAAACGACGGACAGCAGTCCTCTGAAGTCAAGAGGCCTGCGCTACCTATCCAGTGAAGAAACTGGTTACAGCACCCTGCCCCGAGGCAGATGGAGAGCTCGGCATTCACTTACCTAAGGTGAGAGCGTTAACCTTTGGGGGTCTACAGGAGAGGAGAAGAGGAAAGAGATAGGGACACCCCAATAACCCCAGTTCATTAACCCCATATTTTCTATCTGCAGACATCTTACTCTACACGTCAGGCATACAGTGCACAGAGGTCCAGCCCAAAGAGCCAACCGGGTGCTACACATCACCTTTGAAGATACGGTAGTCGCCCAGTCAAGACCGGCGCCTCTGCGAGAATCAGGTGAGCGTTACAATAGTAGTGACTCCAGAGGGCACCCCTTGTTTACTAGGGAATGACCTCCTGAGAAGGTGGTCACCCCTAAAAGATTGCGTAAACAAGGTCCTCTGGACCCAGACTAGCCGACCAATAAAATTAAAACAGAGTGTCAACCATGTTAGTTTAAACGGCACCTGCCACATGGTTGAACAAAAATCTGACCTAGTAGAATTTCACTTCCAGAACAACCAAATTCCAGACGTGACAGTAATAGCAGTAGGACAACAGACTGGTGATGGGGGCTCCTCTCTATTTCTGAAAATCAACCTTCCTTCCAGTTTAAGGTGGTATTCCACACTGGAAGGAAACACTCTGAAATTCTTTACCAATCCACAATCAGACACTCCCACTCCTATAGTCCAGAAAGAGGTGAAATCAGCTCAGAGCCTGGCTGATATTCAGCAAATTGGAGAGCAGTTGGTCATCCCTGTTCAGTTAAATGATGGGACGGACTCTGTTCTCGCCCGAGTGTGTGTGAACAACGGTAAGAGTTTCATCAGCGAAGCCATGTTCCACCAACTCCCAAAAGATCCAGCCATTCCCACATTCAAACTGATAGACAAATGGGAAATGGACCTGGAAGCACCCAATTCGAAACATCTCCTGCCAAGCAGGTGTATGCTCAAAATCTCCATTGGCAACAAGAGCATAGTCCATAATTGTTGGGTCATGCGAGATGTCACTGCCGCCTTTTACTTAGGCAGTGACATTCTCAATCGCTTCGCCATTAGTTTGGACCTAATAAACTTCAAAGCTTGGTCCCGATTAGCGGATAATCCCATGGGCTTTGAGGATCCAGAAAAAGCATTTAGGTCAGCTCAATTGCTACCTTCTGCAGTTGAAATTCAGCTTAAAAAGGAAGTCACCATGCCAGAAAGGACCCGACAATTCTCCCTGGAAGTGAAAGTTAAAAGAGGACAAAAATTGAAAAACCCTGATGCTTATATTCATCTAAATGCTTCTCTCCAACAGCAAGGGTTGGGGGTAAACCCAACTCCATTAGTCAACATAGAACATGACACCATTCCAAAAGAGGAGGATAACAGCGACTTACAGAGTATTACTCTAGCCGCAGGCACCATTATTGGAATGGCGGTTGATGACCGACATTTCTCCATTGATTTAGGAAATGAACTGTTAGGACAAATCCCCAAGGACTGTTTCGACAGTGACAGTGAGGACAATACAACACCAGTCAGGATTTTCACCCGGCATGGGGGGAACTTCCTGGTGTACACTTCTTGCCCTTATGGTAAGGAAGATGTGACTTGTGACTTCAGGAGGGATGAGGTGATTTTCCAGGTCCATGAGGGCTGCGTTTCCCACCTGAAGCCTCCGGTCCAAACCAGCACTCTGACCAGGGACTTCTCCACCCAGCTGGAGGAGGCTGCTGAGATAGCCAAACCAGAAAACTTTCCAGGCTTCAGGCAGATGGTGGAAGAGAGAGTCAACCTAGCTGATGCCTGTGTGACTCTGGAACAGAAGCAAAAGTTGAAACAAGTTTTCTTGGATTTCCAAGATCTCTTTGCGGTAGACTCATATGACTGTGGTCGCACCGACATCCACACCGCAACAATTCCCACGGACCCTGGAATGACTCCAGTGTTTGTGAAGCAATATCGTATGCCTCTCGCATCCATGGAGTCCCTTACTGAAATAATTAAGAACCTTGAGTCCCGGGGAATAATCCATCTAGTACGCAGCACCTTCAATAATCCGGTACTAGGAATATTGAAGCCAAACGGCCGGTGGAGACTCTGCGCCGACCTTAGGGAGCTCAACAAACGGGTGCATACTTCCCGATGGCCTCTGCCCTACATTGACCAAGGGCTTGCCCAGATTCAGGGGTCACAGACCTGACCAATGGATACTGGACCGTGCCTGTCAGTAGGGAGGACCAATACAAACTGGCTTTTACCTTTGGGGGCCAGCAGTACACATGGACCCGGACTCCCTTCGGATACCTCAACTCTGGCAATGAATTCAACATTTTCTTACATAAGGCCATGACCGACCTGGGTGCGAGGGGTAACCTAGCTTATGTAGATGATGTCCTCATCAAAAGTTCATCTGTGGAGGAACACATAGCGGAGATCCGTTATGTTCTGACGCAGTTGAGGGCCGCCGGAGCAAAACTTTCCTTTCAGAAAGCACAGTGGTGTAGAACCCGTGTTAATTTCTTGGGGCATGAGATTACTCCTCAGGGTCTCTGTCCCCAGGAAAAGAAAGTGGAAGCACTTCAGAAACTGAAAGACCCCACAACTCTGCAGGAACTAAGGAGCCTCCTTTGACTGACTAATTACAGCAGAAAGTTCATTGAAGGCTACGCAGAGATCACTAGACCCCTGATTCATTTCTTGAAGGGGGGGGTCAAGTGGGAATGGGGTCCAGAACAATCCGAGGCAGTAAGACAACTCAAGAGAAGCCTCTCAAAAGCGCCTTGCCTAGCTTACCCTGTCAGAAACAAGGAGTTCTTCCTGGAGACAGGGTTCTCTAATACGTGCTTGACGGCAGTATTATACCAAAAGCATGACAAGGTCAATAAAGTAATCTCCTATGCGAGCAAAACTTTATCCTCTGTGGAGGAAAAATTCAACAATTGTGAGAAGGCACTCCTGGCAACGGTGTGGGCATTGAAGAATTACCGCCCGTTTATCCAGGGGGAACACATCATAGTGGAGACTCCACACCAGCCTCTGCAATATCTCCAAAGTGACAGAATCCGGGCCGGAAATGTGAGTAATTCCCGAATTACTTCCTGGATTCTGTCAATGCAAGGCTTTCCTGTGGAGGTCAGATATGGCCAAAACAAGAAGAGTCCCCTCGCGCAAGGTCTGGCTGACTTGCATGATTGTGCCAGAGAAAACTGTCTCGAGGACGAAAGTCTAAAAATCAAGGACAACATGGAGGCATACCTTAATTCCTCACACAAAGTCTTTGAAGAAGACAAGTGTGAGGGAATGCCCACTGTCTATGTGGATGGATGCTCTTACCATGTTGACAACAACGGGGAGAAAGAACTGGTGGCCGGCGTAGGGAACACATGGTTGAATGAGTCCCCAGAACCCTCTGCTGGATACAAAATTGGTGCCCGAAGTAGTCAGGTGTCAGAGTTGATGGCTGTGCATCAGGCCATCCTCACTGCCGTCCAACATCAACTCCACGAACTAGTCATAATCACAGATTCGGATTATGTACGGAACGGGTTTGTGGAGCACCTGGTTAATTGGAAAACCAGAGGCATGTTATATGCTAATAACAAACCCCTGAAACATGGGAAGTTAATCCAAAATATTGATGATCTGGTCACATCGAGTGGGATGACCATCTACTGGAAAAAGATCAAGGGTCATTCCAAAGTAGAGGGACCAGACAAAACTGGAAATGACTTAGCTGATCAGCTGGCCAAAACCGGGGTCATCCAAGGGGATCTAATAGAAATAGAGTCCCTGTTGGGGGAAATGCAGGTCACTGCTATCACTAGGTCCCAGACAAATGCTCACAATGATCTTTCAACTGCACAATGGAGTAAGGAGACCCCTGATGCTGATTTGATTACGGCTCAAAAGGGGGATCCAATAATTGGTAAGTTTTACCAACACATTGAAGACCCTGAGAACTTTCCCCTGACGGATACCGATTAGATTGGGAAAGAGGACCTAAGAGTGTTGATGAAATGTCCAAAAAGGTTCCGAATCCAAGACGGTTTGTTGGTAAGGAAATCCCAAGCTGGCCATGATCAGTGGTTGGTCCCTACCACATTCGGAAGCCTGATGTTAAGTCACGCCCATGATGCGGCCACCGCCGGTCATAGGGGGTTTCACACAACACTGGAAATCTTAAGAGAGGTTGCATACTGGCCACACATGGGGCAGGACCTCCACCAATACTTGAAGGGGTGTCTTGTGTGTGCACAATTTCAGCCATCATCCCTCACACACCGTGCACCTCTCCAAAAGAGGGAGATGACACTGCCATGGTCAGATTTGCAAATTGACTTTGTAGGCCCTGTAATTCGCTCGTCTAGAGGAAACAATTACATGTTGACCGTTACATGCTTGTTTACCAAGTGGGTGGAATGTCTTCCAGCCCCAAACTGCAAGGCAGAAACAGCAGCTGCCCTGATGATTAACCACATCTTTTCCCGTTTTGGTCTACCTCAAAGGATTGAGTCAGACAGAGGAAGCCACTTCACCATTGAAGTAATGACAAATATGTGGGAGATACTGGGGGTTAAAAGGAAGCTACACATAGCTTACAGGCCAGCTTCTTCTGGAGCAGTAGAGAGATACAACTGAACCATTGTGAGCATATTAAAAAAGCTTGTGGCAGATTCTGGGCCAAGTTGGGATATCCGATTACCTCTGGTCCTAATGGCCATCAGATCTACCCCTTCATCTGCAACTAAAATGTCACCATTTGAGTTGATGACCGGACGCAAGATGGTGCTTCCCCAGCATGTGCTCTACAGGACCCAAGAGCAGACACTGATAAATGCCTCCACAACTCATGAGTATGTGGAGAATTTAAGGTAACACCTTCAGCATGCTTTTGCCTATTCTCAGCGGAATCTAGAAAGATCAGCTGATAGCATGAAAACCCACTACGACCTTAAGACCACCAGGAAGGAATATATTGTGGGGGACCGGGTCTATCTATACAATTTCCAAAGGAACCAGGCCAAACAGCGAAAAATTTTGCCTACATGGAGGGGACCGTTTGAAATTATAGACAAGATCTCCCCTGTAGCGTACAAGATCTGCATCCCCAAAGGCTGTTCGGCAGAGGGGGAAGACAAGTGAGTGCATATAAATCAGTTAAAGTGTTGCCATCCCAGGCAGACACTGCAGCAACTGGAGGAGTCCTCTGCAATACTAGAGGGGGCCGCTCCAGAGTAAGTCAGTTCAAACTCTAAAATATTCCACATATCAAAAATATAGTAACGTAATGCAAATGTTCCCTGTTATATATTGTTTTTAAGATCAGACTGCAAAATGCATTCGGATGTATAAAATGTACATGTTCGCCACACCATTAATAGTGGTGGAAAAATGTCTAGGAATGTGTATTGCTGCTTTTTTTGCTTTATCATCCTAGGAGAGAGGGAACCATGGAGACTGACCAAGGTGGACGACCGGGGACCTTGGAGCCGAGACCCGAGGGGCACGGGGTACCGCCCAATATTCCCATCAGGACCGGCGAGGAGAACCGATCGATCCAACTGGGTGGAGGAAAAGATGCTGAACTGTGCCATCTACAGAATTGGAAGAAGATAATGCGGACATACCAGCACAGGGCTCAAAACATCCTTGGCACCCGACTTCCCCTCGACTCGAATCAAACCGCAGTCGGGCGGGGGGTTTTGTCAAGGGTTTTGACCCATGTTGAATCCTTACACTAGGTAGATGTGGGGATGAGCTGTCACCGCCCATTGTTCTATCCCAGAACAAACTAAATCAATAGACTGGGTGGATGTGGGGATGAGCTATCGTCGCCCACATTCACGCCAGAATCCAGGAGAACTGCGCATTTGGCACAAGACTACTCCAAAGATACAACCTTCTTGTGGGGGGTTCCACATCACCACTCTACTGTAAGGATGCCATCAAAACAATGTTAAGCAAGGGTCCTATACTATCAAGCAAAAGACCACTCTATTGAAATGCAGTAATTCAAGACAGATCCCAAAAATGGATGCAATACCGGTACTCACCACTATCAGAAAGACGGTGTTTTAAAACCACCAGACTTTTGTGTAAAACTGAACAGAGGAACCTAAACCAGGCCAAGGAAAGACTTGCTAAGAGGTGGACACAATGTAAAACTATATTCTGAAATGACTTGAAGTAAGTTTGATTTAAACTGGGAACTAAAGAGACATTTAGCTGAATTCTGCCTGACAACTACCCCCGACAGGAGAAACCTGCTCAGCCACTCTTCCCAGGCCTAGCTGCATCCTGCTTCCCCACCAAAAGGAGTTGACACCTCTCTGATTAGATTAGGGGAGGGGCACCTGCAGGAGGTTGAACAAAGCCTTGTCCTGGACTCAGGCAAATGTTATATTGTGGGGGCCATAATGTGGATCCTCTTGGGAGAAGTGGGAGGAGAAGTGTCTCTGGGAGCCACCCGAGCTAGAGGCGGGGGCAGACAGAAGCTTTCCCCATGTGCTTTGGAACCTAAACCACAACCATCTGGGCCAGAGAATAATTTTAAAAAAAGATGGATAATTCATAGTGCGGACTTGTCAGAATTATATAAGTAATATCATTATTCTGGTGATTTTTCTGTGCATGTTTTAAGAGGTGTTAGGACCCTGTGGTGTATTCTGGGGGGTTGCTAGCGGAAAATAGGGTCTTACTCCAAATGTCTGCATGTTAAAAATCTGACACTTCATCAATTAATGTCCATACTCCTTGCGCACATGTGTGTAATTTTTGGTAAATGTCCGATATTGGTAAACCAGTCAAAAAGCGCAAAATGTCATTTTTGAATGCAAGCCACCAGGAAGATCAGAGGCGGACAAGCATGGATCATAAGGAATATATAATGTGTACATGTAATTCTGGGAAATATGTATTTGAATCAAATATAGATTTGTGGGCAAATTGACCAGGGGAGGATCCTCTGACCCATAAACAGACCTCATCATGATGACAATCCATTTCCTTCCCCCAATCATGGGAGAGGGGAGAATTGGGCCAATGACAAGTAGAGAGGGGCAGGCTCAGTTATGCCACGCACACACCCACTTCCAAAACACATAAAAAGAGACTGCTGGGACAGGTAGAGATATTCATTTTCCATTTCTGCGGAGCATTTTGACTGCTGACATCCCATCCAGACAGAGACCAGAACCAGAGACCCATAGACTACAGAACTTTGAACCTAGAAGGCCCACTGCAAGCAAAAATATTATCAGCAGGCCCTCAGAATCCAGCAAACCTAATCAAACTATTCATCAGCCGGGCAAGCTGTTTGAATTCTTTGCTAAGAACCTTTTCCAGTACCCAGAAAGCAGTGTTACATCCAGAATCCACTTGATCCGGACCGGAAAGCAGAGCAGTATCCAGAACCAGAGGCCGCTGTATCCAGAGAGGCTAGACCAGCAGAGCAGAACTGACCCAGACGCTGTGAGCAGAACCTCCCGAAGTCCAGTTCAGTTGACCAGATCCGTGACGAGGCCCATTCATTTCAAAATTAGGAGTGAGTATCGGCCAGAACTGTGCAGAATCCAATCTCTTAGTTAAAATAATCTAATCCAAACTATTTTAACCTAATTAGAACAGCCTCCTAGAAATCGTGTCATCTGTCATTTCTAAAGCTGCACAACTGCCCAACGAACCTAGAACCGACTTCCTACTCCTTATACTTTTACTGCAATCGCGATTTACGCACTCGCAAAATTTACCGCGATTTGGCCTGATTTCGTCATCTGTAAAAAGATAGCCGCTTTTTGCCTGAACTGCTAAAATTTGTTTGCAGCCTAATAACCATCCCTGAACCATTGTTAGGGCTGACCTGAACTGATTTAAAGTGTCTACCACTCACCCTGAACCTCCTATAGGGAATTTAAAGCAATTATAGCATTTTTCACTTCCTTGCCACCACATTACAAATCACTCTTGCCCGTGTTTTTAAAAGAATACCTGTTGTCTAAGCTTGCTGGGGGGGGAACTGAATTCCATATTGTATTTGATTGTATTCCTGAAGACTGTGTGTGTTACTTCCATCTCCTTGCATTGCATATAGGGGGGGTGAATTGCCACGAGGGGAAAAGTGAACATATTATCTCTTGTGAAACCATATCAGTTTATTTTCTGTACTGCATTTATTCCACCTTGCATTTCCTTGAAACCATAAAGCATTTCAGCTACCTCATCCTCTATACTACTTCTAAGTAACCAAATCAGTTTACCATTAGAACATTATCCATTGTTGATCACTGTCATATTTTAAGTGTGATATCCAATATTAATTTATTATAAAAGTGTGATAGATATATATTGTTATATTTTTCAAATAAACCTTTTAAATTTATTTAAAACAGACCTACTTCTTGGCTCAGTGGGGTCAGGGGGATTCTAAGAGAGGGGTGTTATATAAGGGTTGTCATCCAGAGTACATGAACTGGACCTAAAAATATATCAATAAGGGTTTCCCTCAGCATCCCAGACTAGGCATTGACTTAGCTGTAGTGTTGAAGTTAAGCCGCTTAACAGTCTTACCAAGCTTGCTGTACATGATGCCCATGGATTACTAACTGCAAGCCAGGTAAAAACTTCTGACAAAGGACAGCCACCATGACTCCCTCAGCAAATTGATATCAAGATTGGAGGAGAGAAGAAAACAGAATAGAAACAAACAAAGGATTACACCCCCAATGCAGTACTCTCTAGAAGTTGAACCAGCACACAATGTCGAAATTCCACTTAAAACACTGATAGCCTACCCCATCCCCAAAAGACCCTAACATGCTGGAAACATATTACCAGGTGCTTTCTGTACAGGATTCCTTTGGATTATTAACTGCAAGTCGGGGGAAACTAATGACAGAGGACAGGAACCCCAGCAAAAAATAAAATTGGAAATGCCACTTAAAACACAAACAAATCCTCCCAAAAAAAGACCACAAACAGGCAGTAAACTTCTTACTGGTGCTTGCTGAACAGCATACCTATGAATTGTTAACTGCAATCCACTGAGAACCACTGATAAAGGACAGCCATCCCTGACTCCCTCAGCCGATTACTATCCAGGTGGGAGGAGAGAGGAACAAGTGATAGAAACAAACGAAGAACTACACCCCCAGGGAGTCATCTCTAGAAGTTGTGCTATTACAAAAAACAAATGATATGTTATGCTGGATCTTTCTGCCACTTTTGATACAGTGGATCATTACACTCTTTCATCTGGTTGTACCCAAATTGTCAAACTCAGACCCTGTCTCTCAGCTTCTGCACCAGTTACCTGTGGTGTTTTACAGGGTTCCCCTCTCCCCCCTTCTTGTAATATCAAAATTATCCCACTTTTGTCTATCATTGCCAATTTAAACATTAGCTTCCACTCCTATGCTGATGACATTCTATTATATATCAAAATCTCTGACCAGATAATCCTTTCCATCAGCTTCAGGCCAGTCTCAATCAAATCAAACACTGGCTTCCCAGGAGCAATCTTCAGCTTAATGTCTCCAAGACAGGAGCAATGTTCCTTGGCCCCAAAGATAATCTTCAGAATCCCAATCGGCATCTGTTACCACCTTCCCTGTTGAGTCTCCTGACCCCCTTAACTACCAAGTAAAAAATCTCGGAGGACTTTTAGATCCAAAAATGTTCCTTCTTAAACAAGTTAATGCCAGTGTCAAGCAAGGTTTTTCAAGCATCTGTCTCTTGTGACACATTCCCCCCTACCTCCCACACCATGATCATTGTTGAAGCATTGGTTAACTCCAGGCTTGACCATGTCAATGTTCTCAATGCCAGCCTTCCAAAATTCCTGGTCCATTGGTTGTAGGTTGCTCAGAATGCTGCAGTCTGCCTAGTTTCCAAGAAACTCACTTATTTCCCATGCTAGATGTACTCTCCTCTGGCCTCCTGCTCAATGTACTCTCCACTGGCCTCCTGTTCACTTTTAGATCACATTTATAATCCATTGGCGGGTGTTCAAATGTATGCACGGGCTGGGTCCACCTTATCTTGCTGAATATGTAAATCTCTACCAGCCTTCATGCTCCGTTAGATCTTCCAATTCATCCCTGGTGAGTGTCCCTAACAGTTGTTGCACTTCTAGAGGAGATAGGCATTTCTCTGTACTAGGACCTAAGCTCTGGAATAGCCTGCCTTTCTCCCTGCATTCCTGGAACTATTTTCTTTTTATAAACACCTAAAAATGCTTCTTTTCACATTGTTCTCAACTTTCTAAAACTCTGGCACTGCTACAGAGTAGTTTGTATGCTGCTCCACCTGTGCCCAGATGCAGAACACTCTGGCCGGTATTCTGCCCAGTGTTTTGCAAATCAAAGAAAAAGGTTTGTTTTTCAACTTCAAGTTTGTTGAGCCTACGGGCAGTGTCTTCATAGCCACTTGCATTGTCTATCACCACCTGAAGTCTACCAATCATGCTTACACCTGTTTGCATTCAGTTACATAATTTCAATGGACAGAATTATCAATTTGCTTTGATTCATACGTAGATTGGGGAGGTGACTTCTTCATAAATTCTGCCAGTGTTGTCTTGAGTGTATATTTGGTGGAGGTTAATGGATCAGAATTCCTCTTAGACCCCAAAGTTAATTAACATTTTAAAGCAACTTTTCTTTTGCCATGTTTCTGCACCAGCTCTACCAGAAATGTTGTCAGGGCTAGTACGGTAGTCGCTTGTCAGTTCCCAATTCCTTTCCACCCCATCCCTTCCTTATTTGTGTCTTAGCTCTTACACTATCTAAAATGTCACCAGGCCGAGTATGATAGTTAGTTTCACATTCTTATTGTTCATGGCCTGTAAGATTGTCATTGTATCATTGTATTTTCCCTTCATCCTGTTATGCTAACCTGGTGTCTGCGGGGACGTTGGGGCACGGTTGCTGCCCTCCCTGGAACTGGCTTCCCTGGGTCAGGCTTCTTCCCCTGTTCCTCTGTAGTGGACTGTTCTGGTTGTTGATACTGCCCCCTGCGAGAATACGAGATGACGTGAGAATGCTGTGATATGGCTCTGGTTTCCCTCAAACACTTCTTCACAGAATGTTGTGAGCATGCGTTTACCCATATAGCCTCACCTGTTTATTTATGAGGGTGAGCTCTCCATGTTGATTCTAAATTGCAGGGGCGCCTTAGATAGAACTCGTTTCTTCACTGGTCAATGTGCGTGGCAGCCCAGACCGGCTGTGGCTGATCCACTTCAAAGATATGTGTTCTTCAACAATGATTATTGTCCATATTCTTTTGCAATGTCTTTTTTTCCGTGATTATTGTCCGTATCCCTTGTAATGTCTTTCCTTCTCCCTAATAGGTGATGAGAGACCTAGTGGAGTCGCGGTGCTGGACGCGAGCCCCAATGGAGACCTGAGGAGTTTACAATGTCCCGAATAGATGGTAAGTTTGGTTCTACGGTCAAGCGCGAGGATTGTGTTGTGCGCGACTTAGCGTAATGTCTTTATGTTGTTTCTAACCTTATCTATCCTTTTCTTCTGCAGGGATGGCCTGGCAAAGTCAGACGGGAAGCAGCTATACAAAGATCTGCTGGCTGGTGATGGATGACTGTCTGGATCCGCCAGGATGCTGGCCGAGATGAGCTTCCGAGTAAGTGTTGGAAGCCCGGAACAGGTAAGGATGCGCTCTGACTGCAGTGACTGCTGGAATCAGGTAAGATGTGCTGCAGGCAATGATTATACAATGAATCAGGTAAAATGTGTTTCAGGAGATACTACTACCGTGCAGCGATTGCATGTGGGCTGGGCAGGCTTAAATAGCCTGGCTCCAACCACGCCCCTTTGCTCTGCTTACGGCCCCACCCTGCTACTCCCAGAAGATGCTGCATGTGCAGCCCAGTATATTCCTATGGCCACGCCTGACCTAGATGCACGTGGAGGCCCTGCAGGGGAGGAAATAACATGTGCTCCAGAATACAAGTGTGCACAGCACACTTTCTCATGAGCCTGGTCCCTTTGAAACACATTGTGTATAGAGGGTTGATGAGATTGCAAATACATGTGGTCTCCAATCTCTGTATGGAGCAGGCATCAGAATTTGTAAGGAATTAATGTCTTATATGCAGTATATGCAGACAAGACACCAAATACCTATATTTGAAGTACACCATGAGTTATAGCCAGGAGAGTTCAAGCTTACATAAAGACACCGGCAATAGCCCAGATACTTGTATTGTGCATATGGGAGCTTTAGGAGATTTTTTGGGGTTATATTGAGTATTTTGTGGTATTTTGCAATGATGGTATTTTCTTGGCTTGTGGCAATATATTGTGGTAAGCTTATTGTTTTTTTTTATATAGTGGTGAGATTAATTTCAGAATACTGCCTAATAATTATTACACCAGGGTCACTGACAATAAACAAATACTGGACTTAACCACTCTGAATAAATGGCTCATGCTCTATGTGATGCTTTATTTACAACATCACACGTATGCCCTTTTGGCTGTGTTTCAACAAATGTAAAGTATGCAAATGAAATACAAAACATTCAGTCGGCCTCTCTGCGGCTAACTTTGTTTTCAGATATTTCTTACTATACACTCTAACTACCTATGCACACCAAACCAATGAGATGAAATGCAGAAAAATACAATGAGACTAAGGGGCCAATTTATGGAACAAATGTCCACCGAAAATCTTGGTGCAAGCGTGAAAAAGCAAGCGCATGCGCACGCGTGCGATTCATGGAAGGGCTTGCGCGTGTTTACTGCGGGATATGCGCCAAATACGAGTGTGGCGCACACGGGCGCACATGTCACAGCGAAAGCGCACAACGTCGGCGCATACACCAAAAAGGGGGCAGGACACGGGACGTAACACATGGAATGGGGAACAACACGTGAAAAAGAAGGCATAACTGGGGAAGTACTGCAGGGAAATACACGGAACGCCCACACGCAGGCAAAACACACGTATTCATGGAATCGAATATGGGAAATCCAAGCACGCTAAAAGACGCACACAGGCATCAACACGTCCACCACACGAAGGCAGGTGGAAGTGTCCCTGTGTGCAGTATAAAAGTGCACGCAAACAACAAACACGTATATACAGCTACGATGAATGCCCCATTTGTTGCAGCACTGATCGTGGGACACCGCAGGAGGAGGAGAATAGCCAGACCCTGCATTTTTTTGCCCCGGACCAGCCTTTTTGGGATTCCGGATGACCAGGTCTATGGCAGGTATAGGTTTCCACCTCGTATCATCCTGGACCTGGTTAGGGAGTGGGAAGATGACCTTACATCCCCCATCCTGTGCTCCCAAGCATTGAGCCCCTTGGAGAAGGTGCTCAATGTCCTGCATTTTTTGGCCACTGAGTCATTTCAGTGGACAACTGCCATAGTGGGGGATCTCACAGGCCACGCAGTCACATTGCCTACACCAGGTGTTGGCAATCATGACTGCGCGCCTCTCAGTCCGCAGGCACATATACATGCCCAGAACACCCGCAGAAAGGCAGGCCATGGTCCAAGACTTTTACTGGGTGGCACACTTCCCCAAAGTGCTCGGTGCCATAGATGGCACCAATGTGGCCCTATGTCCACCTAGGGCCACTGAGCACATCTATCGAAACCGCAATCACTGGCATTCCATCAACATGCAGGTTGTATGCTATGCCAAGGAAATCATCACCTCTGTCTATGCAAACTACCATGGCTCTACCCATGACAGTTTCATATACAGAATTTCTGCCCTGAGCCGGGCCCTGGAAGCTGGGAAGCATGGCGACACATGGCTCCTAGGTGAGTACAAATGCCTGTGCACATGCATGCATGTCACACACAGACAAATGCACAAGCCCAACTAATCACAACCATTATCACCTCCCCAGGGGACAGTGCCTACCCTCTGAGCAACCCCATGATGACGCCAATCCGGAACCCCACCACACCACTCCAGGTAAGATACAACGCTGCCTATTTTGCAACCAGTGGCATAGGGGAGCGCACATTCGAAGTGCTCAAGTCACGCTTCAGCTCCCTTGACCGCTCTGGTGGCCAGCTACTATATGAACTCCCAGTAGTGTGCAGGATCATTGTGGCATCATGTGTCCTGCTCAATGTTGCAACACGGCGGGACGTACCGGTGGACATGGTGGTGCCCCCACACCCCCAACCACATGCACAGGCGCTGCCCATGGGAGGGGAAAGGGCACAGGGCGAAGCAGCCCGGACCCAGCCTGTGGCCTCATTTTTCACATAAACTCCCACCCCTGCAGAGTGCACACAGGCCTGGCACATGCCAGGTGACAATCAATGATGACAAAGAGACAGTCAACTGTCACAACCTTACCACCCTGAGAATGTTGCCACGGAAGTGCTACATTGTGTGCATCCCTAGCTACTTAAACATTACCAATCCTGTGTGACCAAAAGGAACACATGCAAGGTGTGTATCACACCACCCCCTGCAAAACAGGTCATGACAATCACTGGTATGTTACCCACACCCTCCCAATCCACATCACCCTTGTCTGCCGCACCATGACATGGCATGCAACAGCACAAGCCCAACACATGACCAATAAGATACAAAGTGACATGTGACAAATGGAAAGTGGCCAGAGACAATGACGCCTGACATGGAATCAGATGAAATGACTGACCAACAACCTCCCACACATACCAAGTCATACACAAATGCTTTCCACCAGTGGTATCATGAGCAAAAGACTGAATGCCTGTTCACATGCACATTGGGCAAGCCAAAATCGCTACTCCCTAACCCGTGTGCTGTATGTGTCCCCTGCAACACACTGCTCAGCACACAGCACATTGAGCAGCCATTGTGTTGGGGATACACCTTGAGCATCACATCTAAAGGACAAACAAAATAAATAGCCTATTGACGCATGTACATGATTCCCAAATGTCAATTGATAATGTGCTGCAGGGACACAGCATGTGAAGGCAATCTGTGTGCACCTGTGGGCATGGAAGGGTGGTTGTATGTGTGGTGGAGCATTGTGTAATTGTGTGTCAGTAGGGACATGCACTCAATATATGCATGTGAAATCAAGTGACCCTCAGTGTCCTGTACACATCACATGCAAACATTGCCCATGTGTGCACCCCAGCATGTCAAACCACAATGATCCCCTGACACCTGAAAAGTAAATACAACACAGGAACAGCCATTGACCAGCAGAACACATTATGTACATAGTACCCCACAATTACAATGTCAGAGAGTGCCCAAACACTGTAGCCCAAGCTAACTGTCCAACAACAAAAGGTTCTCCCTCATTTACACATCATCATGGCCTTATGAACAACTGTGTCTGGGGTATGTAGCCTTCTTCCTTCTAGTCTACCTGGCTACATGATCCCCCCTACCCCTTGGTCTTAATGTTCCACCTTGCGTGTAAATAGGGTCCAGCCCTCTCAGAGGCCACCTTGAGTGGTAAAAATACCAAATCATAGAGAACTCCAAGGAGCCAAACCCCCAAACCAGGGAAAAAGCCTCTCGGCACAAAAAAAAACCTGCAAGAGTCTCCAGTAGATGACTTGAAGTTGCAAAAAATGTCCAAGCACATGTACAAGCAGAATGATAGAACAACCAAGGTATCACAGTTCAACAATGGTTCAACAGGATGGGTACCATTTTCAGTACACAATATACAATGAGGATGCAACAACTGATGGGTAGTGTCACAGCTCCGGTCTCCAGGTGCACGAGTGGCACGAAGCAACCACCCCCTCTGTGGTCTCTGCGCCTGCAAGCTAAAACTTACACAGGCCTCCGAAAGAAGTTCAGGGATCCATTGTTTGGACAGGCATTGGTATTCAGGATCACCGGAAAGAGGGGCAGGAGAGGGGAGTTGGATTGGCAAGGGAAAGTAGGCAAAATACAAAATACAACTATTGACAATAACACAAACTCATTCAGAGAAACTATGTACTTCATGCACATTGTACTAAATTAGTCAAATGCAAGCCAAAGAGAGACTTATCTCTGCAGTGAGTGCTGGCCTCCTGCCTGCGCACTCTCAGGTCCGGTAACAGGAGCAGTTCAATGCTGCAAAGAGAGTGTGAGTTACTAATCTGTGTGTGTTTACAACACACACACAACACCACGCATGCCCCAAACTAAGTAACTTCTCCACAAACAAACACTCTTGTCTGCTGCTTTGTACGTATACGTTAGCTTGCCCCTGTGATGGTTCATACACCGCCAATGCAGTAAGGCAGGGGCACGTGGGCGCGCTGTAAATGGAAGACCAATGTTTCAAGAATCACACTTGATAGAATGGTCCCTGGGTGAGCTGCTAAACACATATAGCGAGGTGCGACTTCAGTACAAGTCGTGTTCTGGCAGCCGCAGATTTCAATAGGTAGTGCACGTGGCAATTTGCACATGCAAATGATATGCACTGCGCTGAAGTCTGTGCCTCTCTGGGTGCCCCTATGCGCTGTTGTTAGGCAGAATCCGGTGCAGTGCCCTTAGGGACCACTACACACAATTAAGACTACAGGTGGAAATACAAGTTTTACCTTTGGAACAAGCCTGTACTACTATGTCAGAGTGGTAGCAGTGGCAGAGCAGCCAGGCTTATCTCAAGAGTATATGAGCAGTAACAGAGATTACACAAAGGGACCACAATTACTGTGACTCAAGCAAACACTGACTCAAGGTTTCAGGTAGAAAAATATAAGTACATTTATTTTTAAATAATTTGTTATAAACACAACATTTCTATTAAACTTAAATAAAAACCACACGTTAAATACACTACAACTAACCAATTCACTTTGTACAGTAAGTCTCAATGTAAGTACCCTGTGTTTGAATGGACTGGTGTACGGACAAAACACGTTACTGCAAATACAATTGCGATCACTTTTTGACAGTTCTGTCTACTAAATAAACGCGTATCTGTGACATGAAATGCTACCGGGGCAAAATACACTTAGAACCTGAGATACCCAGAGGGATTTGGAGGCAAAAATCACAGGCAATATTTTGGTTAGGCAGGCAGAATCAAGAAACGCTCAGAGACAGGAGTTCAAAAGTCAAAGGGCCGGAGCCAGGGTCGAAAGAGCCTGTTGCCGAAGATCACACAGTCAGACAGTTCACGATTCAATGTAGCCAAAAAGCACTTTGATATTGTCAATGTTCGGAAGCAAAAGTTATACGAAGGAGGGAAGACAAGGGAAATTAAGAAAAGGGGTTCACCCAGTTTCCTCAAGTAGAATACAGTACCTTGTTCCAATGGTGCAGCTGGTGCCCTGGCAGTTGTTCCTGTTGGTTTCCTGCAATCCCACAATTCCTGGAGCTTCGTTGTGAAGGAGGACGTCTGAAGGGGGTCTGCACCACACAGGGATGAAGCCGGCAGCAGCTACGAAGAATAAAAGGTGTGCTCCTTAAAAACAGGAGAGGCTCTTCAGATGGCTACCTGGACCACTACAGCAGCGTGCAGCGATTTCGACCAAGGATGAGGATCCTCTGGCTGTAGAAGATGAGCTGGCTGTTCCCACCAAGCTCAAAGGAAGAAGTCTTCGGACTGGATCTTCTCTAAATCGGTGAAGAGAAGATAGCTCAGGACTGCAGCAGGACTTCACCGGGATGAGGTAGTTGCAGCAGTCGTCATTCTCTCCGCTTCTCTTCAGTTCCTTGTAGTTCCAGTGGCGACTCTCTGACTTCTAGCCCAAGAGACCTGCCTTTTATGCGAAAAACCCCCATTCACACAGCCTGGCTGTCAATCACTCAGCAGGGGGGTTGTCCAGCCCGGACAACTACCCTGGCCAATCATGACAAAGTGCGACTTGGGTTTCCTAGGATACCCTGTGCAGGGGGTGACTACATCCCTCCCTCACATTCAGCCCACCTAAACACCCAAGCGCCTTGAGGAGGGCTTCGTAGCAGAAGCCCGCCAAAAGAAAGTGAACAAAGAAGGCAAACCTAATTTGCTGCGCAAAGTAAAACACAAGAAGGACTTTAACAAAAAGAAATGGTGAATAAACCCAACCGGAGCCAAAAGAAAGACGATTTGGTCAAGCAGGTTTATGTTCGAGGCTAATATAATAGCCGAGAACAGTACTACATTTATCTAAATAATCGCGGTAGAAAAGTTAGGGTAGATACCACTGCCACCAGCCAAGTCTAAATGTGAAAAGAGCGAAACAATACTCTAGGAGGTACAGATATAAAGGGATATGAATTAACCCTTTCCAGTACTCCATGGAAGATGGGGTGTACCGGATCTGTGGTGGATCGACTAAGTAAAGTTAATGGTAAGATTACCCTTTTCTGGGGGACGGTAGTCGCCTCAGAAATGGAGTCGAGGGAAGTCTCAAAGACAACCCCGTGCAACGGCACTGAAGGTAAGAGTGGGGGAAAAGCTCTCACTCTTACCAAATGGAAAAAGATAAACTCCAGAAGTCCAGAAAACCTGCTGAGGGACTCACTAGGTGAGGGAAATTAGTCATAAATGAGAATTCTCCCTAACAGCTGTATTAGTTTCTGGCTAGGAAACCTACTGCGCTAATAACTCAGCTTCTATGGAGCAGGGGGGACTTGAGGATATGTGCGACGGTCCCTGCGTGTGCCCCTGACAACTTGTAAAGCTACTTGGCATTTGTTCCTCAACACATCTTAGTTGTACTGTGCGCTTCTAAAACAGTGCCTGGCCAAGCTCCCCAGCACTGGCGCTACTTAGCATGCAAGTGCAAGTGGCCTGGTGGAAGGTTGGCTGCGGTGTGGCCCCTTGTGCTGCTCACCTTGCTTGGAGCTCCTGGAAACACATCTGCTTCTGTCGGACATCTGAGCACAAGCCCTGTGCTTCTGCTTGCGCACACATGCACCACCCAACGTGGCCAGGTTTCAGTAGTACTTGGCCCTGTGTCTGCTGGGAAACGTAGTCTGGAGGCTCATTTTCCTTCAGAAAGAGCATACAAGATATTAATAAGGCTGTGAAGTTCCCTGTCTGTGTGTTTTCATGCTGGTTGTCACTGTGCCATGTTTGAGACCTACATCCAAACTCCTTCCCCCATCAGTGTGACTTTGACAGCCAAAGGGTGCAGGCTACTGTCTACAACATGAAGTGCATCAAGCACATATACAGGCAAGAAAAGAAGATACATCACAATCAACATCAATTAATGGAGAATTCAATCATGTACTCACCCAAATTGGTTGCAGACATGCCATGTAGAAAACCCACTTAATCCCCACTAGGGGTGTTAACACAAGTAGTACAGCAGCAGACAGGCCACAGATATGACGAAAGTCCAATGCCATTGTTTAAATGGTTGTTACACGAACCATCCTTGCGAGCCCATGGATAAGGGAAGCAGGAGTGGCATATGTGAGTCAGGACCCCAAGCTGCAAACACATACATGAGACAAGCTTGAAGGGCCCAGCTGGAACAGACAGTGGATGCTTTCCAAAGCCACAAAGCACCACACTGACACATGAATGCACAATAGACAAGCAATTTTAAACTATATTAACAAATTAAACTAACTATAAAAATCCTATATCTCCTAATTAAACTAACTATAAAAAACAGATTAACTAATTAAACTAACTATAAAAATAAAAAATGGCCACATACGACCCAGGGGGGGAGGCACCCAGGAAGGGGGAGGTACAGGATGCACCTCAACACCCACATGCAATGATGTTGAGAAAAAAATAAACCTCCATGCTGTGTGGGCGATAAGTCGTCGTCCTCATCACCCTCTGGCTGAAAAGGTTCACGTGGCACAGTAACCTGACCACGCCTATGCGCAGCTTGCCCCTCGTTGGCAGCAAGTCTGACATGCATCCAGTGGCCTTGATATGCAAAAACATCCCAAAAGCAGAAATGGATGTGATTAAATAGCAAAGCTTACATAAGTACAAAATGTAGAATATGAACTCCATCAGACACCACCTCTGCCAGGCGCATGTCGGAGGCAGAAAAGACAGATGGCACCACGAGATGCAACACACCATAAGCATGTCTGAACAGCAAATTGACCACTGCTGCAAGTGAATCCAAACACTCAATGACACAGGTTACATGCATGTAGACATGCATCGCTAAAGCATCATCAGCAACATAGATCCATCCATCTGCAGCTCGGCCCATACTGGGTGGCATGGGCCATGTAGATATAGTGAATGTCCAAAGCAAAGCAAGGGCCTGCACCCAGGCATGAGGGACCATAACGTCCAGCACCGTATGAGCTGCAGGACATGAGGCCTCCACAACACCCCTAAGGGCCTGATTGAGCACATTGGGCTATGAATGTGCCCTATTCCATCATTTCTTGTGTCAAATCTCCATGCTCAGGACCCACCATATTAGCTAAGTGGGCCTGGGCATACACATACTGCACAACAGTGAACCTTCAGGATCATGCCATTTCCACAGAATGTGCGCAATGCAGAAATCTCACCAGCATAAACGTCAATCAACTACATATTAGTCAGTCAATAAAAAAGCTGCTGAAGACACATGTGTAAATGAACACTTTCACAAACACATAAGTGAGTACTCGCAATGTTGCACTACACAACGTTGAAGCTTCTTGGATATGCACATGTGAAAGCGTTCAAAAACACCCATTTCCCCATACACCTGTACTGTGAACATGACCAGCATCCAATACACCAAAGCAAGCAGCTACAACGCTGCTTGCTTTGATGTATGTGGAAGTGCACACATGCACATGTGAAGGAAGCTTCACAGTCATTACAACCCGATTGGCAGGCTACATTCAATCAGCGCCCTATGCCAGTTGGTATAGGCTGCAGATTGACCAATCAACTTATCTAAACAACCACTAGGGAGTTCCAATACTGAGTACATGTGTCACAGGATGCACCTGTGCCCGTGGCATTCATGACAGAGAAGGGATGAAAAACTGACCATACATGCCAGGTCACTTTGACATTGCATCAGAAGTCGGTTGATGCAGTGCAGAACATGTGTACATTACGCACTATCTACATGAACAAGTACATTATGATGTCTAGCAATAAACGTGAAGGCAGTGTGAGGGCAAGTTAAGGCATCACGTGCAATGTGCATGCAATCGGTTGCATGGCTACAAGCAAACCCCCCCTAAGTATAAATGGAATGAGGCATTGTATGGCAGTGAAAGGGTGACCAGAGACCTGTGTATTTGCAGACAATGTTGACTAGCATCAATTGCATCATCTGAGTCAACTGACAACACAGCAGATGATAATGGGACAGTAAGCAGGACACATGATGAACCCTCAGTAGTACACCCGTGTGTGCAGAAGCCACTACACCAGTTGAACAGAGTCAGTGGGCCTGAAACAGGGGAGGCCTGTGCCCCACACAGACTGTGACACCCTAAACATGTGTGTGATGCAGGACTGAGCCAGATGGGCATGGAATGGATGATCAAATGCCATGAAATGTAGGTCATCCTGAACACGTACTACATTGATCATCCAGTCCAGGACACATAGGGGCATGCATGGAATGCACATGGAGCATGAATGGGCACTCATGTCCCTGCGGAGCATCTGCCACCTGTACAGTCCAAGTGAGACACCCTGCATCAAGGACAGAGGATGTACACCACTGTATCTGCAGGTTGGCTGTGGAAGTTTGCATGTACACTGGAGCCTTGAACAGGCCATTGCAGTACACCAACATGATGCACACCAGTGCCATGGTGAAATTGGGGAAGGGGGGTCTAGGGGCAAGGGAGAATGCCTACGTGGAGTACCCGCATGCAGACAGAAGACACATGCACGTCAGTCATGCAATGTCATAGTCCCAGTGCTGAGAGGAAAGACACCCCATGCAGAAGGGCCAGTGAACTGGAACATGGACCAGAGGGGCAGACGGCTGACTAGCATGTGAGTAGGGTGCAAGTGATGGTGATGAGGACAGCCCCCGTCTGCTCTACATGTCCAGCATCCTGCACAGCAGGCACGCATCAGTGAAGCATTGCATGACTTGCACATGAGAACCATGTACACATGACATGTAGTGGCAGTCAAGCACAACACATCACACAAGCAAACCACACATGGCCTCAACAAACACGCGACTAACACTCACTGGATGGGGCATCAAAGTCCAGCATCTCTCCCACTCCTTTGAACAATCCTGCCGGTATGAACCCCGTAACGACTGCCTCGGTTAAAGTGCGGTCTTCCTCCTCAGGTGGTGGCCCAGTCACCAGAGTCATGTTGTAATTAGAGGCACGCTTCACCCTAGCACTGTGGTGGAGGTCATCCCAATGCTTTTTGCACTCTTGAGCTGTGCACACCTCATGGCCAAATGCACTCACACAATCCGCAACTTGCTTCCAGTGGGACATACGATGCGCGGCCGTAGTGTGACAATTTGGCCCCACTAGCGTATCACGGTTGTGGTCCCGCACGTAGTCCACAAGGAAGTCCAGTTCCTGCATGCAGAAAGCCTTCTTCCTTGACGTGCCAGAGGACTGAGCTGTGTCTGGGGTCCCAGCCTCTACTTCAGGTGCAACCTTCCTCCTCTTGGACATTGGTCCAGATCCTGACTGGAAAATGCCACCCTGATCATTATGGGCAGTGGCTATGGTTGATTGTACCAAGGGAGTGGCAGGTGGAACAAAGATGGAAGCCCTGACTTGCGCCAGTGGCGGCTGGGTGCCCTGGAATGGACCCTGCGCAGCAACATCCGCTGTGCCAGGGTCATTGACTGGGACTGTCCTGGATAGAAGACTCATAACCGGGCTGGTGTCACTGCAACTGCCCATACACTTGCCAACACCCGGCTGCTCAGGGCAGCAGATGACAAGACTGCCCCAGAACACGTGCCTTGATCACGGCAGCCCTGCGTGCACTTACGGTGTGCCTCCTGATCTCCTGGAAATATTCCTGGGACTCTTCAGGTGCCAACGCAGCCTGTGCTGGCAGAACCTGAGCCTCTGTGGTGGTGTCCACAGCTGTACCTGCAGCTACCACTACCCTTGGGACCGTGGCAGTCGATGAAACGGACTGCCGGGTCACATGGCTGCCAGTGCCAGATGCAAGAACTGCTTCTCCACCCCTGCCTCTTCTCCCTCGGCAGCCACCCTGGACACCCTTGAGTTCCCCTACTCCCTGGTCACCCCGGTTACATCCCTGACCACGCCTGCCACGTGGAGCACGCCCAGCTGAGGTGCCCCTCACCTTTCGTGGCCTCCCAGCCATGGCACAGATGTAGTAGTGCCGGCACAGATGTAGTAGTGCCAATGGGAAGTATACACAACAATAGTCCTGGGCAATTGGGGTGACGGGGGTGGGATACAAGATGTTAACTGCACCCCTGCACCTGCAAGGCTGTATGTGACACCGGTGATAAAGTGATGGGTCACGCAACACTCAGGCATCCCAAAACTGCAGTAAAACCATGCACACAACCCCCGGTAGCCCACATGTGTGGAATTAACCTCCCGCAGTACGCGGTGACACCCAGGGACACGAAGAACACATAGGTGTGGGACACGCAGGCTACTATGACCTGGAAAATGGTATGCGATACACAGGGGGGCCTGCATTGGGAAAAATAGCATGCGCGACTCACCGTCTGACTAGCGTGATAATGAAAAACATGCGTAGCCAATACCTCCGCCAAAAGAAGAGATATGTCCTTGATCTTCTGTGAAGTTGTGATGGCACACGAAACAACACAAAGTAGCAACACACACGTCGGTCTCCACGAAAGGCATGTACAGCGAACTGTTGTCTCCACTCACCTTTAACCCGTGCTGAGGGAAACACCCATGCGCGTCACTTCTCTTATGCGCTTAGGCTCTTTCCTCAGATTACACGCATTAACACGCGGACGTGCTGTTTTCTCACCTGCTGAATCACTATGCACCCGTGATGAGTGGAACACCCGCGCATGTTACGTCACATACGTGCTTACGCGCTAAAGGCCTTTCCTCGAATTACACACTGACATGCTGTTTTTTCACGTACCAAATCACTCCGTATCAAGCTGGCCACGCGACAACACATGGAAGCCCACTCTCCTGCCCAGAAGGCCATTTTCCTGCCCCCCAGAGCCCTGAGCAGACTCCCAGCTGCCATTTGCTGCTGCCTGCCTGCTGGCCACGTGCCCTGCTATTTGGAGCCTGCACATCAGCCATCTGCAGGGGTCCAGTTGCTGTGATCACCCCTGCTGGTACAGAAAACTCCTGACAGGTATTCCATCGCTCCACAGCCCAGCCCCAGGACCCAGTTGCCCACACAAAAAACTGTCTCGGGGGTTGCCATGTCCGACACAACACCATCTCGCACCAGTGGCAACCCCCCAGCAGAGAGGCAGAGTGCTGCCAGCTTCACTGCCAATGAAGTTGGCATCCTGGTGGAGCAAGACCTGCGGCATTATGATGCCCTCTTCAGAAGTTCACTCGCCGACAATAAAGGACGGAAGAGGATCTGGAAGGACATTGTGGCTGCCATCAACGTGGAGGGGGTGGCAGCCCACGACATGCAACACGTCCAGAAGCGCAGGGAGGACTTCAGGTCCAGGACCCTCAGCAAGGCCCGGCGCCTCTTGAAGGCAGCGCATGCAAAGGGGTGCCGGGTCCACCTTACCAACATCCAAATGAGGGTCCTGGAATGTATGCACCCAGTGCTCCACCTCCAGGCCTTGAGAGTCAAACCCGTCCAGAGTCGAGCGGTAAGTGTCCATGCCTACTGATTGGACGCAGTACGTGTTGAGGTGTGCCAGGAGTGTGCAGGTTAGACATATGTCTTGAAAGGCCCATGTATGGATGTGGATGTACAGGGACGGAGCCTGCCACATGTGAGTCCAGTCATGTGTGAGGCACATCAATGGTGTATGTGTTCAAATGCATGTGTGAGTGCAAACATGTTTACATTTCTGTGTATGGACTGTGGCATGTTTGTGGTGTGACACATGGATGCTGGTTCTACCTTCATGTATGTGCACAATGTACATGTGCGTGTATGTGTATTTGACATGTGTACCACTGTGATACACCATGGATGCATGTGACACCGACATGTTGGAGGCTGATTGGCAGATGTGACATGGATGCCAAGCATTTCACTGCGACAGGTGGTGGAGATGTACAGATGCATGTATGTCTGGTGGCATGTGTTCGGCACTCCCCGTGTTGCATGTGACGTCAGGCTAACCTTCGGATGCTCATGCTGTTGTATGTATATGTGTGGTGCTGCCTGTTGCAACATTCCTGTTGATTTGCGCATGTGTGTGGGTTCAAATGAAATGTGTGTTGGGGAGTATGATGCCATGTGTGAAGTTTGACACTGCCACTTATGTGCAACTTTAATGTGTGTATCACACCATTGTACAGTTCCCTGATGCCTGTGTTCTGTCTCTCCCTGTCTGCAGTGTCAACTGATGAAGAGGGTGGAGACGATGCTGTGGAGCACAGTGGCAGGGATCCCACCGCCAGCCGGAGATGCAAGGCCCAGCTCCCCTCCCATGTTGTCATCTCGTCAGGGAGTGAGGAGTCTGGTGCCGCGTCCATGGCAGAAGCTGCTGAGGGTAGGTCCAAGAGGCAGGGGTGGACTCCTTGGCAGCAGAAGGGGCAGCTGAGACCCCACAGGGGCCTATGGAGGAAGATGGCACGGAGTCATCCAGGTTGGTGAGGGGTTTGGTTGATGAGGAGGCCGTGGAAGGCCCGTGCATGGGGTCTGCAGGGAGGATTCCACTGGTGCTAGTGGTGCAGTCCAGGGGCAGGGCAGGAGGCAGCACAGGTGGACATGGAGGTGTCTGTGTGTAATCCTGTCCCCGATCCTGTGACTGCATCATCCGGCACCAGCAGGGATGCCTTCATCCAGACCCGGTTTCAGGGAGGGGCTGTGCACACAACAACTGGCCTTCCTCTCCTTGCGGACGTGGCAATCCGGGACCGTGTTGAGCCTGTCCTGGCTGGGGTGGCATTGTGTCAACTTGGCATTTGGGATGACGTGCAGGGTTCTGGTGAGGACACTGCACGTTATTCCGGATGCCCTGTTGACCGTGTCGACCAACTAGGACAGGTCACCAGTGCTGGGTTCCTCCATGTGCTGGACCTTTTACCGACCCCCTCCTCAACTGAACCCCCTATGCGCCAGTCGTCCCCCTTGCCATCTTCCTGCCCAAGTATGACCTCAGCACCCTGTGGAGCTGCCCCTGACCCAGTGGCCAGGCTGGTGGAGGACACATCCCTGCCACAGTTGGGAGTCGGAGGTCCAGCAGGGGTGGCCACCACAACAACTGGACCACAGCAGGAGGAGGACGTGCAGGTATCAACAGGCAGGGCACATGCACGGCAGCAGCAAGTTCAAGGTGGGAGCGATGATGGCTTGGGCCATCAACATCAGAGTGGCAGGCATCGGCCGGAGGAGGGAGGACCCTGAATTGGGAGTGTCTTCCATGTGGCAGTAGGTGGGCCGGCAAATAGATGTGGAGTGGCGGCGGGCGGAAGAGGCACGGCTCACTATGGTCAGGGCAGAGAACTCCATGCACAGGGCGTTGAGGCGGGCTGAGTGCCTTGGAGGAGGCCATGGCTGCATCCCTGCGAGACCTCTGGCCAGGGAACAGGGCTGCCTCCGGGACGTTGAACAGGAGTTCGATGATGCCCTGGCCAGGAACATCAACAAGTGAGCTGTTGAAATTGTCTGCCGCCTTTGTAATTAGTTCTATAGGTGTAAGTTTTCGTTCTATTTTTTTTCCTTTGGGGCTCATGGACTATGCCCCGCCTTTTATTATATAGCTATTTTATAGGTAGGCTTTAGGTTAGGTTTCCTTTGGATTGTTGGGCTCATGGACCCTTGGATGTTCATTTGTAAATAGTTTTGGGCCTGGATTTCTTTTTCTTTGACCCATGGTGGAATACTTTTCTTTTTTGGAACTATGATTTTTGTTTGATGGACGGACTCATTGGAGCCATTTTACTTTGGATTTTATTGGTTACAGCATTCATTTTTTATTTCCTTTTTTGTACTTCCGTACTTGGAATATTTTTTATTTTATTATTATCTGCTTTTGTTTTATTATTTGGTTTATTCTTCAATACACTTTTTTTTCTATACTTTACTTGTATGCTCATCTCCCATTTGTTTTGTGCATGTCACAATGTGGCTTTTCACAGTCGCGTGTCGCCATTGTGTGGGTCTGAGGGACATGTATTCATGGGAATGCTGGTTATTTATTTTCTATTATGACATTGGGAATTCAATGTGGAGTGGATGGAATGCTTGATTGGGTGTTTGGACTGGGTTGGTGTGGGGAGGGATTTGGGTGGCCATAAGGGCCATGGGTCTGGAGTGTGATGATGTGTCGGGTGGGGGACATGAGTCGGGGCCTGCTGGCATGTGCCTGTCCAGGGTGGGGGACATGAGTTGGGGCCTGCTGGCAGGTGCCTGTCAATTTTGGTGGGAGACATGAGTCGGGGCCTGCTGACAGGTGCCCGTCAAGGGTGGGTGGAGGACATGAGTCGGGGCCTGCTGGCAGGGGCCGGTCAAGAGTGGGTGGGTGTTTTGGTGGGGGACATGAGTCAGGGCCTGCTGGCAGGTGCCTGTCATTGCTGGGTGGGTGGGGGTGCAGGGGGACATGAGTGGGTGGCTTGCTGGCAGGTGCCCGTCACTTGGGCGGGGAACATGTGTTGAGGCTCACAAGTGCTTGGTGCCATGTGGGCTGCCTACGGGGCATGGGGAGGGGGGGAAGGGCACACCTGAGGGCCCACACTGCCAATGCACGTGTAAAACTCCCCTTGCACCCCTCGGAATGTGCGTACCCCACTGCGCTAGCAAAAAAGCATGTAAAACTCCCTGTGCACCGTTCAGAATGCGCATACCCCACGCTGCGCTAGCAAAAATGCATGTAAAACTCCCCACGCACCCCTCGGAATGACCCTCACAAAAATCAACCACCTACCCTTGACAGGCAACTGCCAGCAGGCCCTGACTCATGTCCCGCTGTACCCCCACCCACCCAGCAGTGATGGGAACCTGCCAGCAGGCCCCGACTCATGTCCCTCACCGACCCACCCTTGACGAGCACCTGCCAGAAGGTCCGACACATGGCCCACCAAACAACATGTCCTGACAAAACAGACCCATGTCCCTAATGCCAACTCCATACCCCTTGGCCCCCAGTACAAGCATGCAACCATCCACAGAACCCACTCCCAAATTACCCATGCCATGACAGTCTTAAATGGACCACCATGCCCATGCAGGAATGCACAACGGAGCCACACAGTGGCAACACATGACTGAGACATGTTCATTGAGACATGCACAAAACCAATGATAGAACACAACACCAATCTGGAAGTTAGCTAAAAAGTATTACAACATTATGAACTGACATTGAAGAAATTAAACTTGAAAAACAATGTCCAATGAGAGAAATAATAAAAAGAGAAAATGTAGATCCAATGAAGGAAAAATGAAATATGTCATGTTGGATTAAAAAGTGGTCCATTGCCCATGTCGATTAAAAAAACATAATCCAAATTAAAGAAAACCATTGATCCATAGGAACATTTAAAATAAAGTATGTACAAGTCTGTATCTATATACAATGGAAGTCCAATTGGTCCATGGTCCACAAACAAAAGGAAACCAAAAAAAAAGTCCTATGAATAATGACCTATATAAACGAAGTGGAGGAATGTCCATGAAAGTAAAAACCAAGGAAACCTAACACTAATGAACTATGTACAATGGCGGCGGGCAAGTCCAACGGCACACTCGATGATGTTTGGGGCCAGGGCATCATCGAACTCCACGTCGATGTCCCAGAGGCGGGCCTCTTCCCTGGCCTCGAGGTCTGGCAGGGATGCAGTCATGGCCTGTTCCAACTCCCTGCGAGTTGCCTCGAGCCACTCAGCCTGCCTCAATGCCCTGTGCATGGAGTTCTCCGCCCTGACCATAGTAAGCTGTGCCTCCTCCGCCCACTGCCACTCCGCATCTATCCGCTGGCCCAACCGCTGCCACACGGGAGACACTCTCAATCCAGGGTCCTCCTGCCCCCCAGCCAATGCCTGCCCCTCTGATGATGATGGCCCCGAGCCATGATGCCTCCCACGCTGAGCCTGCTGCTGCCTCCGACGCAACTGCCTCTGCCAGCACAATAGCATCCGGGATGATGGAATCCACCAGCGCCGTCGTGCACCTGCCCTGCCTGATGATGCTGGCACATCCTCCATCTGCTGGGGTCCAGTTGATGGGGTGTCCACCCCTGCTGGACCTCTGACTCCCGACTGTGGCAGGGATGGGATCTCCACCAGGCTGGCTCTGTTGGTTGGGGCAGATCCACAGGGGGACCTGGTGGCATCTGGGCCAGAAGACGACACAGAGAATGACTGACGTATGGAGTGCACAGAGGAGGAGAGGGCTGCAAGTGTGGCCGACACATGGAGGAAAGCCCCGACCATGGACCCTCCCAACTGGGCCACATTGGCACACAGCTCTTCGTGATGATGTGCTTGGTCCACCCAGGAACCACGCACATCATCACGAATGTCACATCTGCACAACGAGACACCAATCAGGACGGACTCCATCCGGTCATGGATCCCCTCGTGCACAGGTAGAGGGGTACCAGATGACATGGACCTCCTCCCTACCTGCGGACGGCCTGGGACGGGGCATCCCTGCTGGTGCATGGTGATGCAGTCACAGTGTCAGGGACAGAGACAAGCACAGGCACATCTGTGGCAACCTGTGCTGTCTCCTGCCCCTGCCCCTGGACTGCACCACTTGCACCAGTGGTACCACCCCACCAGGCCCCATGTGCGGCTCTGTAGCAGACTCCTCCTGCTCTATGCTAATCACCAACCTGGATGGCTCCGCACTTTCTTCCGCCATTGCAGGCCCCCGTGGGGGCTCATCCGCCCCTTCCGCTGTAGCCGTAGTGGCAGACGCAGCACCTGTCCCTGCGCTCCCAGATAATGGTATTTCCTGGGAGGGTGACTGGGCCTTGCGTCGCCGGCCGGTGGAGGCATCCCTGCCGCTTTGCTCCACAGCGCTGTCTCCGCCCTCTTCTTCACTCGCCGCTGTGTAAAGGGAGACATTGAACACAAGCATTAGGGTACTGAACTATAGTCCCCTAGACACAAAGCAATGGCACATGAGTGGCACTGTCATACGTCACTTCCATCATGTCCCTCCACAACACATGGGTTAGTGCAGGCAACACACATGCAGGAACAGGCATGGCACATGCAACATACATTGGCATCCATATCCAAGGCACTGTAGTTGCATCCAATAGTGGGCTGATTCCACATGCACCATGGGACATGCAGGTCACATGCACACTCGTCACCGGAGGGTCATGCATTTGGCCCGGTATACCCCCAGACACAGTGGATACAGGGATGACTAGGTTGTATCAGTGAATCAACACATCATCACCAACATGTGTCATGCATCCATGGCGCACACACTACTCAAACACATGGAGATGTACATCATTCATGTCCATGACAACAACACACATCTCTCACACCCCAAACATGTCAAATTACAGACACAGGCATGCATACATGTGTGCGTTCCACATGCTGCTCTGCATGATGCATTGTTACACATGCACCATCCATGTGGGTCACGCCTGACTGGACTCACATGTGATACTATCATGTCCCTGTACACACACATCCAAATATGACCCATTTCACACATGCAGCCAAGTAGCTAACTACAAGCACACTGCAACATGCCCTTTTTTAAACATAAGTGCATGGCCACTTACCACTCGACTCCAGACGCGCTTGCATCCTGAGGATCTGGTGGTGATGCACTGGGCGAATGCGCTCCAGAACCCTCATCTGCTGGTTGGTAAGCTGGCCCTGGCGCCCCACTGCATCCTCTGCTTCCAAGAGGCACCAGGCCTTCTTGAGGGTCCCGGACTTGTAATCCTCCCAGCGCTTCTGGACGTGTTTGATGCCACGGGGTGCCACCCCCTCCACATTGATGGCACACACTATGTCCTTCCAGATCCTCTTCCGTCCTTCCTGGTTGGCGTGTGATGGTGTGAAGAGGGCATCATAATGCCCCAGAACTTGCTCCACCAGGATACCAACTTAATTTTCACTGACGCTGGTAGCCCTCTGCCTCTCTGGCTGGGGGTTGTGACTGGTGCCGGAAGGTGTTGTGTCAGACATGGCAACCCCCGAGGCACGTGTGGGTGGGCAACTGGGTCCTGTGACTGGGCTGTGGAGTGATGGTACTTCAGTCGGGAGTCTTCTGTTCCAGCAGGGGTGGTCACTGCAACTGGACCCCTGCAGATGGCAGATGTGCAGGCACCAAATGGCAGGGCACTGTGGCAGCAAGCAGACAGGCAGCAGCAGATGGCTCATGGGAGGCTGCTCGGGGCTCTGGGGGCAGTAATTCGGCCTTCTGGGCAGGAGCGTGGTCTTCCATGTGTTGTCGCGTGGCCAGCTTGATACAGAGTGATTTGGCACGTAAAAAAAACAGCATGTCAGCGTGTAATTCGAGGAAAGGCTTTTCACGCAACACGTCTGTGATGTAACATGCGCAGGCATTTCCCTCGCTACAGGTTGAAGGTCCCATGTGGGTTTTCATCGTTCTGTGCGTGCTCTTCGTGGGAAGTGGTACGTGAATTCCAAAGGTGCACGAGGACTTTAACACGCGTTTTGGCTGGCGCGAGCTAGGTATGTGCATTCCGAGGGGTGTGCAGGGAGTTTTCCACGTGTTTTCGATAGCGCGAGTGGGGTGCGTGGGGAGTTTTTCATGCATTTTCGATAGTGCGAGAGTGGTACGTGTATTTCGAGGGGTGCGCTAGGACTTTTACACGCATTTTCAATAGCACAAGAGTGGTACGTGTATTCGGAGGGGTGAGCGTGGACTTTTACATGCATTTCCGTGTTTGGGTGGGGGGGCTGTATGCTGGTCCCTTGGCCTTTGTGCCATGTAGGAGATTTGTGCAATGTTTTTGGCGCAGAGGGTGGTATTGGGGGCATTACTGGCTCTGCTGCAGGGTTGTGTAAGAAGATTCAATCCAGCACTACAGCCAATTCAATGCCTAGCCTGGGATACTGAATGAAAAACCCTTATTGATATATCTTTATGTCCAGGTTCAGATTCTGGATGACAACCCCTGTATAACACCCCTCTCTTAGAATCCCCCTGACCCCACTGAGCCAAGAAGTAGATCTGTTTTGCAAGTTTAAAAGGTTTATTTGAAAAACAAATTAAACAGTATTTATATATATTACACTTTTATAATGAATTAATAATTGAATATCACACTTAATCTGAGCAGTAATGAATAATGGATAGTCTGGCACTAGCACACTTCTTTATAATCAATGATGAGTGGGTATAGGATGGATGAGATAGCAACAATACTTTTATGGTTTCAAATAGATGCAATGTGGAATGAAAATGCAGTACAGAAAATAACTTAATAGGATTTCAGCACAAGACAATGTAATCACTTTCTTGGACAATTCAACCCCCCCCCTTTATGCAATGTAAGGAGATGAAGAGGAGAGCACTCAGTTCTTAGGAATGCAATCAAATAGAATTCGGTTCAATTCCCCCCCCCAGCAGCCTATACAACACATAGGAGTTTTGAAACACAGGCAAAAGCAGCTATCTTTTTACAAGTAAAGAAATCGGGCCAAATCGCAAATCGCGGCAAAATTCGCGAGTGCGTGAATCGTGATTACGGCAAAAGTATAAGGAGTATGAAGTCGGTTCTAAGCTTGTTGAAAAGCTGAGATTCTAAGTTTTCAGAGGAAAGTTAAACCCAAATGGTTCCAGAGATACGGACGATTAAATAAAGGTAGATTTTCGTATTTAAAGTAAACTCAAAATGACAGGTGACAGCTTTGCAGCTGCAGAATTGACAAATGACAGTGGTGCAGCTTTACAAATGACAGGTGACAGTTAGGAGGCAGTTCTGGTTAGATTAAAATAGTTTGGATTAGATTATTTTAACTAAGAGATTGGTCCTGCACAGTTCTGCTAGGTACTCACAATATATTTTTGAAATAGGCCTCGCCACGGATCTGGTCAGGTTTTGGTCTGGACACCGGTTCTGGTCTCGGCACTTCACAGTGGTCTGGGTCAGCTCTCTGGTTCTGCTCACAGCGGTCTGGGTCACTCTAGATCTCTAGCCTCTGGTTCTGGATACTGCTCTGCTTTCTCTGGGTACAGCACTGCTTCTGGATCTTTCTGGTGCAGGGTTTCAGGCCAGAATCAACAGCTGAGCCCGGCTGTGAGTAGTCTGCAAATGATTTTTGGGCCTGCTGACAAATACTTTTGCTTGCAGTGTGCCTTCTTGGTTCAAAGTTCTGTAGTCTCTGTTTAGCTTGGAAGTCTAAGTGTAGGATCTCTGGATGTGAAGTCGTCGGTCAGCATGCTCCACAGCAAATGGAATTGAATGTCTCTACCTGTCCCAGCAGTCTCTTTTTATGTGTTTTGAAAATGGGTGTGTGCCAGGGCCTAGCTAAGCCTGCCCCTCTCTACTTGTCATTGGCCCAATTCTCCCCTCTCCCATGATTGGGGGAAGGAAATGTGAGTCAGAGTGATGCTGTAGGTTTTATGGGTCAGAGGATCCTCCCCTGGTCAGTTTGCCCACAAATCTATATTTGATTCAAATACATATTGCACAGATACACAGTTGTTTAAAATTACATGCACCCATCACATATCACATGAGATATACTCTGTTCAAACTCTGCTCTTCCTGGGGGCTTGCATTCAGAAATGGCAAGATTTTGCACTTTTTAACTGGTTTTGCAATATCGGACATTTACCCAAATTTACACACATGTGCGCAAGGAGTGTGGACATTAATTGATGAAGTGTCAGATTTTTAACATGCAGACATTTGGAGTGAAACCCTATTTTCCGCTAGCAACCCCGCAGATCATACCACCAGGTCCTAAAACCTCTTAAAATGTGGGCAGAAAAATCACAAGAATTATGGTATCATTTAGATAATTTTGACAAGTCCGCACCATGAGTTATACATCTTTCTTAAAATCATATTCTGGCCAACAGGGGTGTGTCTTCCCAGGTCACATGGTGGAGAAACCAGTCTATCCACTTTCTTTAAGGTCAGCCTGTCCTCAGAGGGGCTGCCCCTCCCCGTTTCTGCCAAGTGGAAGCCACTTTACGACCTCCCCTATAAACCATCTGCCTGAGTCAAGGAAGGGCTTTGTTCAAAAGGAAGCCATTTACGACCACCCTAATAAACCATCTGCCTGGGCCCAGGACAGGCCTTTGTTCAACTCCCTGTAGCTGCTCCACCCCTAATCTAATCAGAGAGGTGACAACTCCTTTTGGCAAGGGGAAGAGTGGCTGAGCAGGTTTTAACTCCTGTGGGGGTAGATGTCAGGCAGAATTCAGTTTCATTAAGCCAGGTTTCAGCTAAATGTCACTTTTTGTCCCCCAGTTTAAGTCTATTACGATTTTTACATACACATTAAATAATTACTTCCTTCAAGTCATTTCAGAGTATAGTTTTACATTGTATCCACCTCTTAGCAAGTCTTTCCTTGGTCTGGTTTTGTTTCATTTGTTCAGTTTTACACACAAGTCTGGTGGTTTTGAAACACCGGCTTTCTGATAGTGGTGAGTACTGGTAATGCAACCATTTTTGGGATTTAAGAAAATGAATTCCCCACAGTTCTAGGTTGCTTTTTGCAATCAGCATTGCCATTCCCAATGGTTTCAGGCTACTGTGTGGGTAGCCCAATGGTGGTTTTAGGCAGTACCCTCCTGTGCTCACAACATAGGCCAAAAATGGGTGGCAGCCTATTCTTCATGCATTTCCCTATGCATTTTCTGGGAAGTCCTGGCCATCATGATGTTTTCCATGCCAGTACTGCACAGTTTTCCTATTCTGGCGTACATGTGGGCTTTTTGGCCATCTTGGATTTTCTAAGCCCACAGCACCAAATGTTGCAGCATGATAGCTCAAACGTGGGTCAGGACACCCAACAGTTGGCTGTGCCACTCTGCGCCACGGCTGGTTATGGATGTTAAAATCCATGAATATGTTCTGCACTGAAAAGGGGTTTGGCGCACACGGCTGGCGCAGACTGCCGCACATGCACAATGTGCGCCAGCTGCGTGCGCAACCTGTGCACCGAATTCTATGAAGTACCCCCTAAATCACCCTTTTGAACATGTTATATTTTTTATCATAAACTAGAAATATGCAAGTTACACAGAGTGGAATGTATACCCACATTGTAATTCACAATGTAAGTGAAGTTTTCCCTGCAATGGCTTTCAACGCTCTATCTGTGATAATGTGCCAAGCTCTGCCAAATCAACCTTGGCTTCGCAACAAAAGTGGGCAGGATAAATATACTTTGAATAACAGCAAAGCTTTGAGAAATACAACACAATTTTAAATGCACATTTAAATTTGCATCGATAATGCAGTGCCTACAAATTAACTGAATTATCTTATCTGTGCTACATGGTATCGCTCACTTCACTCGCCCCTCAATTAACTTCATAATTACCTAGATTGAGCTGGCGATATTCCTTGACTCAGTTTGGCAGTGATCCAGGCTCATTCACAGCTAAGCTTCCTCAAGATTTCACAGCCCTTCTAAAGATTGCTAACCCAGGAGAGAGACAGCCACAGCAGAGAGTCAGTCCAGAACCACCCCTCTGCTTCTCCATCAGTGAGGGCCAGAATAAGTATGCCTCTCTATCTCCGCTTCAAACCCTTTTCATTAAGAAACCTGTCAATCAGGAGCACCTCCCTTTGACATGATCATCCCACTGAAACCTCACATGATTTCCTCTGTGCCTTTCTCATTGTGCTGACTGCATTGCTGAATAGAACGTGCTATATTGCTTCCTGCTCCAATACAATGCAATGATTTTAATAAACAAAAGCATTTTTTAAGCAGAAACTGAACAGATGGGACTGGAGTTCGAACTACAACCATCTGCACAGTTTGAAGGGATATGAGGCAGTATCCCATGTGATGCATAGGTATCAGAAGCCATAACCTTACATGCTGCTATGCCCGGACTCGGAAGTGAGGCAGTTAATTTTAAGGCTGCAGATAAATCAGCTCCCGAAATAAGCTGTAATTGGGCCTCGCCAGGGGGTGGCACTGGAAGATAGGATCTGCAGGACCTGTGAGGGCCTGGGTGTCTGGGAATAAACAAGACATGTCCTGACTGTATGCCCTAAACTGGGACCACGTTACATGAGCACCTGTGGGAAATGGGTCTATAGATACAAGGCTATAACTGGTTACTCCTTTTGGGATTTATGCTTAAACTCTGTATATGGCATTCCAGCTTGCCTTATATTTGCTGTGGACACACATTATGTCTCTTCTTTCTGATTTAAGTGTCTAAGGATTGATCTTTTTTTTTAATGAAAATGTAAGGTCTGTAACTAAGGGACATATATTATGCTTATTATCTATGAGACTATTTTAAGTTCATTATGCTGTATGTTACATAGGCTACATATTTTAATGTCTGATGATACGATATATGTTTTTGCTTATGTCTTTTATGTTCTATGTTTTTATGTTTTTTATGATTTTGCTTATGTTTGTGTAAAGTCCAAATTTTGGATTATACCAGTTTAAAGTAATTATTATTAATATTATAACACAGTTTTAAATGTATATTTAAATTTGCATTGTTATGCAGTGCCTACAAATGAACTGAATTATCTGAGCTGTGCTACATGGTATCTCTAACTTCACTTGCCCGTCAATTAACCTCATAATCACCTAGATTAGGTTGGCGATATTCCCTGCCTCTGCTTGGCAGTGATCCAGGGTAATTCACAGCTATGGTTGCTCAAGATTTTGCAGCCCTTGTAAAGATTGCCCAGGAGAGAGACAGCCACAGCAGACAGTAAGCCCAGCACCAGCCCTTTGCTCCTCCATCAGTGAGTGCCAGAATAAAAATGCCTCTTTAACTCTGCCTCAAACCCATTTCATAAAGAAACCTGTCACTCAAAAGCACCCCCCCCCTTGACAAGATCATCCCACTGAACCCTCACATGATTTCCTCTGTGCCTTTCTGATTGTGCTAACTGCATTGCTGAATAGAATGTGCTACATTTTTCTTGTGCTTCCTGCTCCAATACAATGCAATTATTTTAATATAACAGATCTTCACATTCATCAGTTTACAACACCGATCCAACATGTATGTTTAAATCATTTTTCTTTTCCATTTTCAGAGCATCCTGCATTTTGCTCAATCTGCATCCAGCTTACATCATGGACTAATTTGCACTAAATGTTATTATGGGAATCAGTTGCATGTTAAATGGGGTTCGGTTAATTATTATATTAAGTGATGATTTTCCAGCATGTACTCTGTGCAACCATCACTAAAATGTAAATCCTGAAATCTGGATCCCACATGTTAAAATGCAGAATCTAGATACTTCCTACAGAGCTCAAGTTGTGATCAACATGATTATAAATCATTCAATAAACTCCAGAATAAAACATGTCATCAGTTATAGGCCTCGACATCATCTATTGGAAAACTACTTCAGTGGTAACTTCACACACTCAATAATCTGCTGCATGATGAGCATTTCATATAGAAAATTCCCATGGCATTATTCTGCATGTATGAGGTGATTATTGCATTTGGTGGAGGCTGATGCAGAGTGGGCACCGAGATGAACGTCCATATGCTACTTCAGGAATAGGCATCACCCCACTGGCTTATCCTGTCATCCCCCTGGCCATACACCCCTCCGTATTTAGTATTCATCAGGACAGTGGTGGACTGGGAACCAAATGCGGTCCTGCAAATAATTTCAAAATAGCCCCATACTGCTCATTTTCGGCTGGCCATAATCCTTTTCCTATGGAAAAATTTGGAAATAAAATAGATTACCACACAAATGAGGCCCATAGTGCAGAGGACTCCAGGAGATCTCATGAGTTCCCTACAGTGGAGCAACTTTGTTGAAAATGTTGAGGAGGACATGACATCTAAAGGAAAGGCCCCCTGCCAAATGACAGGGACAAATGATGTGCCACAAAAGCTGGGGAGAAAAACACCGTTGTCCTCCCCCTAATAGTATGCCCATTGTTTCCTATAGGCCACTCGACCCCTGCTCAAAGCAAACCTTCGGCTCATTGATGTTTGCCTTTGGTTACTCTATGCCTATATGAATAAAAATAATTTGTTAATCAAATATTACCAGGCCCAGTCTTCCATTGAATGTAGAAAGCTTTAAATAGGCATATTTATCGAACCCTGTCAAACCAAACTATTTTGCCTGCCTGTTGCAACACTAGAGGCATGTATAATATCTATGCAAATTCTGTTTACCATCCAGAGATCTGGCGCTAATGCACACCCTGTGCACAATACATATGAGGCGTTGTGTCTTCCAGTATGTAACACTATTGTTGTGAATTCAGGACAGATCATTACAGATGACTCCATCTTTAGAGGAGTTACAGAACAGGAGGGTCGCGAGGGTCATGATATTTGGCCCCACTTCAGCATCACTTTGCATGATATTAACCTCAAATTCCAAAACATTGCAAATCTCAGGGGCACCCCAGCATACCATGGACAAGGAAACATCCACATGTGCCAAGTCTGTCAGGCCATGTTGTTGAGAGTTTTTTTATTGACAACCTGGTGGGTGAGACACCTGCACTGACAGTTGCATAGATGACCCACCCCCTGCACTTTCACAAATGTTGATAACAAAGATGAGGGAAGGCAGCTCTGCGAGCCTCTCCCAGGCCATTCATGGGCTTACCCTTCTTCTGCAGTGAGCCGCAGAAGCATAACCATCCGTCCAGCACTTCCCTGACCTGCCACTTTCCCTCTCCATTAGTGCTCATGCCTGCAGCCCACTGTGCCTCTAGATCTGGCTGTTATCTGCCCTAGGTGCCCAGCTCCTCCATGAATACATGGACCTCCTCATCCCAGGGCTGGGCTGACTGCAGCCAGTACTGCGCCACCTGCAGAGAGCGATAGAGAGAAGCAGCGTCAAAGAGACAGATACCTGTGCAGCAGCCGTGCAGTCCCCTTCACATGTGTTCTCCGCCGAGCAGCAGAACACAGCTTGTTATTCACGGAACTAAAGCAATTAACAGGAAGTAGATAGTAAACATATTGGGCCTCATTACGACCCTGGCGGAAATGGAAAAATGATGGCGGAAATGCAATACCGCCATCGAACACCGCTCGTTGCGATTATGACCCGTCACCGTAAAGTACGATGCCATTAGCGACACCGCAGTGAACGGCAACGCTAACTGCACCAAGTACGCGCACGCGCGCCTTGCAAAACCGGAATCACCGCCATGGCGCAACGGTACGCGAATTCTGACCCTAGCGGACATGTACTGAACGCCATCAAGCACGTCGTAAAGTACCATTCCGCCATGGCGAGAAATACGGCATCGTGAACCAACCGTAAATGGCCCACTGAGTGCCTGTACTCCACTCCCTGGCCACATTGCACAACTCCTGGCAGGCGCAATGTACTCACACTATGCAACCAGTGAAATCTACAATTCACCCATGCATGCCAACGTAGAAATGCATGCAGGGGCTCAAAGCGCCCCGTGAGTGGGCATCCATGTACGGCATGTCACCATAGCCGTACTGATGCAGCACAGGCATGTGAAGGTACAATACATCAAAATGAAAATCAAGAACACATGACACAAAACAACAGTAGTCCCCCATCGCTTGCCACCAGCGCAAGGCAACATCCAAAACAGCATCCTGAGGGGGATTGCACCAGGCCTGTACTCTTGCCAGTAAACAAACCAACCATCAGCAGAAGCATGTACCACACAAGTTGGCAGAGTGACTGAGCAGCCAGGCTCATCCCAAGAGGGGCCGATGGGAGCTGCAGGGCACAGATGGCATGAATACAGAAGCTATTCCAATGGACATGACCCCAGTCCCCCTCCAACAAACGCACGCAAACACAGGCACCTGTGACCAGCCACATTCTGAACATCCCATCATTCCACCAATCGACCTGGCTGACAGGCACCAGTCGGCCAAAAGCCAATCCCCCGCCCCTGAACAGCACATCATGTAAACAGTCACAATGGCAGCCCCTATCCGTGACCATACTGTGCTACGTAGGCAAACGCGGCCAGTACTGTACCACACAACTCAACTCAGAAGGCGGAACACAATGCAGATCATCTCGCAATACATACCGCCACAAATCGAAAATCGCCACATCACCTGCAAAGAATAACGCAACACGACAAATATCGGAATACAATTTAAATGCACATCCAAATGACAAAGGCCCCACAGCAATTTGCAAAATAACACCAAAACATCCATCATCACCGAGGTCTGCATCTGCAATAATTGACCAGCTTCCACTTGTGTGACGCCCTGTACCATCATGGCACACAGGGCCTACATCAACGTTCCAAAAGGCAACATGGAAGCGGCAAGAACCGCAGGTCCGTCCCATGAGGCAGGCACTAGTCGAGCTGAAAGGCCGAAATGTTGCACCTAGCCACCAGTACAGCGTAAGGGCATGTGGCCCATTGGCGATCGTCCCATAAGATCGTAATGGTGCTCCACTGATTCACCCGAAGCTGCAGGTGTCGAGAGTAAAATCCATCTGGAGGAGTGGCGTAGAGATGGCATCTGCAATAGGGCAGGAGATACCTGTCACCCAAATGAAACACAAAATAACCGATTGCATTACGGGACTCATGATGCATTACAATCTTCATTCAACACACCAAATCCACACCCATATGCATGCTAGCCCACTCCAAAGGAATATACACACCCCTAAATCAGTATCGATTCATAACGAAATCAATCGAGGTAAATACACCATTGGCAACGTCGGTTACTGTGCATGCGTCCGTCAAGATAGAACCCATGACATGGGATTAGTAACGTGCCTAGACACAAGTGTATGAAGGCGCGTCGAGACAGGGAGGATCCGACAAGGGCAGATAGACGTAAGTCCCACTATGGCAGCCTTGCATCACATAGCGCAGGGGAAGGGGAGTGATTCAAAAAACCCATGTACATGGCAGACCCTAAATGGAATCATCTGTCCATGCATCCATTCATCATTCCCTCATCCCGCAATGAAAACGCATGAATATTCACTCACATAATATGTGAAACTTCCATCGCGTCTGTGCGTAATGCAGTCTGCAAAAACCACTGTGCACCTGGCCGGATCTGTAGTGTTGTGAAGCAAGATGGATTTGGGAACGTCCTGCCTTATCGTCCACTACGCTATTGCGCATCCCATTCAATTCATATCATTCATTGCTTGCTCGTTATGGGCCATGTCCCAAGGACATTCTACAATAGAACGTTACATTTCCAGCCAGACCTGTGGGCGTATCCTCGCCGCTACTTCAAAACCAAAAATGCTGGCCTTCGAATTCCTCACTTGCAACATTACGTCGAAAAGGCTTCTGTGAACGCTTGCATTCACAATTACATCAATGTAGTGCGGCTGTGTGTCATAATGCTAACTGGCTGCAATCACAAATGGGACGCCACGCCCGTCGGTGAAGTACGTTACTGTGCTGCATGAGGGTCGGCCATCGATCGAGCCCTACATACCACTGACTCTTCACAGGTATGTAAGCGGCTGCAATTATAGCATGTGTAACAATGGGAGCATAGCATGAAAATCAGTCAAAGTACATCACACTGCCATCGGGATTTGATACATGATTCCAATCCCAAGATGCCATGCGGCCAAATGCAGCCTTACGTGCGGGACGTGCTCGGCCAGAAGGGATTGCATCTGCCACAGATTCATTCAATCAGCACAGGTGGAGGCCATACAGGCCGACAGCACATATATAGCAGACCCAAACCCCTCCCACAACCACTCCCACTCCAAAATGCTACCGGCAGGACTAGCGATGTTGGGCCTGGGGGACCAGATAGCACTGCAAGTGCTACAACTACAAGAAGACGACGAACAACAACAGGTACAACAACCGGGCGCACAGGGGAGACGGAGGAGAAGGAGGAGGAGGAGGGCAAGGCAGGGTCAGCAAGGCCCACAAGCACTGCCACTACCACCACGCAGGCGGCCCGCAATCCCACGCCTCCAAGCTGATCCGTTCAACCTCACTGCTGAGCAGATCCACACCCTCTACCGTTTGGACCGGGACACCATAATCGCCATTGTGGACATGACACATGCTGACCTCGTGAGCATGATAGATAGCCCAACCGCCATCCCACCCCTACTGAAGGTGGTGTCTGTACTCCACTTCCTGGCCACAGGCACCTACCAGCACACAGTGGGACAGTTGCATGGCATTTCACAGCCACTGTTCTCACGGACACTCTTCCAAGTGCACGATGCCCTCCTGAAGCACGCCGACGACCACATCACACTACCACGCACGTACCAGGAGATTACCAACGCTAAAGTGGGATTCCATGCACTTGGCGGCATCCCGGGTTGCATCGGTGCCATCGACTGCACCCATGTTGAATTGGTTGTCCCACATGCCATGGAGGTCCAGTACCGCAACCGGAAACAATTTCATTCAATCAATGTGCAAATGGTGTGTGACTCCAACAAGATCTTTACGCATTGTTGTGCCAGATTTCCAGGATCTACCCATGATTCTATGGTCCTGAGGAACACAAGAATACCACGCTACATGGAGCGACACGCAGGGCACAGATCCTGGCTACTCGGTGAGTCTCATTCCATGCATGACATCGTGGCCCATTTGATGCGTCAATGACCTTGCAGGAGGGGGGGGGGGCTACTTAGCACTATCATTCCACTGACACCCTTTATTCGTCTCATACAGGTGATGCCGGGTATCCACTGAAGAGATGGCTCCTTACACCAATCCGGAACCCACAGAACGAGCATGAGGAGGACTACAACCATGCCCACTCACGTACCCGTGTGGTCATTGAACAGGCATTCGGCCTACTGAAGGCTCGTTTCCGCAGCCTCAGCAGGTCTGGCGGGGCACTCATGTACAGCCATGAGAAGGTTTCTAAGATGGTCATGGCATGTGTCATGCTGCACAACATGTGCATACGTAGGAATGTGCCCATGCCCCCTGACGCTGTACTGCATGCACCTGAAGATGATGATGATGATGAGGGTGGGGATGTGGAGGCACCTCAAGGAGTCCATGAGGCACAGGATGCACGTGCAATCCGACAGAGCATCATAGATGCATGCTTCTAGCAACCACGCATGGTGCCTATTACACGGAAAGGGGACCTGTGGCACTGTGTGTGTGTAGTACAGGCACATTGTGGACTGTACGCCTATGAAGGCCTCGTACGCAAATATCAATGTCCACACATGTCATTGGATGATAATGAGGTGCTGTATTGTTAATGTGATTTGATTTATACACCCTATGGACCCGCCACCCAGTGAAGCCCAACACACCCCCTCCACCCTACTACCTCCCCCCCCAACACCAGTGTCCAAATATGCATGCTGTCCGTGGGTAGACGCTATTGCAAGCCCCCTCTACGGGTATCAGGGGCACCCCTGCCCGTGGAGCGCAGGTTCCTGCCAGATCTGCGTTGGGGGCTGCCCTGGACGGAACTTGCCACGGATGATGTCTCTGCCTGCTCGCGTCCATGCATGTCTCTGAGGGTTTGTGAGAGCTCCGAGAGCACACGGCGCACAGCAGCAAGTTCAGCACAAACGTCTTTGGACGTCGCATGCAGTTCCCCCCTCAGGCTCTCGGTGCTTTTCTCCATTTGTGCTCTCAGGCTCTCGGTGCTTTTCTCCATTTGTGCTCTCAGGCTCTCGGTGCTTCTCTCCATTTCTCCCCTGAGGCTCTCACTACTTTTCTCTATTTGTGCCCTGAGTGTCTCGGTGGATGTTTCCATGGCTGCCCTGGAACCCCCGCATTCATTTGCATGGTCCTTGAGTAGCGTGGACACTTCCTGCTGTTGCTCGATCAGCAGGTCGAGGGACTGTTGCCTCTGCTGGGCCATGGACATTTGCGGTGGTGTGACAGGGGGGCTGCTCAACACATGTTGCCTTGGCACAGGACTTGTGGGGGTTGGCCAGTCGTCGTCTTCAGGGTGCCCCTGCGTGGTTTCGTCATGGTGTAGGGGATGGAACATGCAGGGGGATTGGGAAAGGTCATGGATGGTACCTACGTCGCCAGCACTGTTTTCCGTGTCGGAGCATGCTGGCATGACAGCTGTGTCACCTATGGTGCTGCTACCACCAGAGGCAGTGCCATCAGATACGTTCTTTGGGGGGACCTGTGGTGCTGGGGTTGTGGACTTGCTGGCTGCTGGGGTGCCTGTTGCAGTCCCCTCCAGTGTGCTGCCACTTGATTCCTGCTGCTGCCGTGTCTTGATCCTTGCACCTGAGGTGGAGGCTCTTGGGACATTGGTCTTGGCCCTCTTTGCAGGCGTGCTGGTAGGGGTGTCCTGCAGCTCGTCGTTGGTATCGGACCCTGTGGTGGAGTAAAGAGGGGCGAGCGTTAGTTATGGGTCTGTCGGATTTGGAATGGCAACGTATCAAATGCATTGGGGTGGTACATGAGGCTGATTTGGGACTGGGCCTTGGAGGTGGTCTCATTTTCGTGTGGATTGAGGATGCATTCATTTGGCTGCCTGCAGTTAGGGGGTGCATGCTGCACATGTAGGGGTTGTTTATGGCATCTTGATTGATTTGTTTATTCATTCTGACTTTTAGAGGGCGCTGTCAGGGCAAAGTATGTATTGCACTATGGGGTCACATGGTACTGCACATGTTCGTGTTTTGTGGATTTCGCATTGTTTCTCTTGGCCAACCTACCTGATTCTCCGGATGTCGGCACTCCTTTCTCCATCCCTCCGACTCCCTCTATGCTCTCCATTCCTATGGTGGAGGCGCAGATATCCTCCCAGGGGGTCAACTTGATGGGCGACTCTGAACCCCCCCCGGTAGCTGTGGCGATGTTCCTGTTCGCAGAAAGTATGCTGCGTACGCGGATCCGCAGGTCGTCCCACCGCTTGCGACATTGCTGTGGCGTGCGGGGTGTTGTCCCCACCGCACTTACGCGCTGTGCCACCAGGGCCCATATGGCCTTCTTGTTGGCAAGGGCCGTCCTGGTCATTTGACTGGAGAAGACGACGGCGGCATTTTCCTGGAGGGTCTCGGTGAGCACGGTCAGTTCCTCTCGGGAGAAGTGGACCTGCCGCTTGCGATCACACGCTTTCTTGGCTACCTTTCCCATATTTATTTTTTTAACTGGGGTTGCTACCGGGTTGGGATGTGTGTCAGGGTCGGATTTTTAATGGTTGTGTTGGGATTCGGATTTTATAGTTGTGCGGCGTGCTGTTTCCCGTTCCGGCCACATGCTTTTACTTCCGTTTCCGTATATTTACGGTGCCCGTAATTTGCGGTGCCCGCTCGTTACGGTGACCGCTCATTACGGTGACCGCTAAGATGGGTGGCGGTATTGCACCTGGTGCAGCGTACGGCGGCGGTAAGGGCCGTTTTGGGGTCATTTCCGCCATCGCAGCCTTTCGGATTCCGCCATGGCGTAATGCTCGTGCCCGATGGGTCGTAATTAGCCGCACTTTGCTCCTTCGTGCAATGGCGGAAACGCTATTTACGCTGTTGCGGTCCGGTCAGTCACTTTCCGCCAGGGTCGTAATGAGGCCCATTATCATGACCGCTCACGCCCCTGCAGAAGAATGTGCAATACATGCAGGATAATGTGCAATGCCTGTTTAATAAATACACAGGGCCATCTGTGGTCTCTGAATATAAAAACAATACAACTAATAATGTTATTATCTTAGCTACTCCCGCATAAAATTTGAAGACTATGTTAATGACAGAATTGTGCTTCTGCATAGTGCTTCCAGGCAATAGCAATGCAATTAGGTGCAATACAAATATTACAAAACATAGAATAACCACTAGTTTGTTTTATTGCACAAAATCCCCACTATAATATCACAAAGGGGCCAGTTTTGGATGATCATTCAGTTTCAAATTAAATGATTATACCTTAGGTCTGTCCACCTTGTGTCTTCTTTGCTAAGCTTGGAGTTCTTGGCTCAGCCTCACATTTGCCATGCAGTGCAGGCAGGTCACTTTTGCTACATTTGAATGCAGCTTGTAGCGGCATGGCCAGTACCTGTGCACATGAGAGCAGAGAACACTGTGGCACGTATGTTTGGTAATTTGTATCCGTCCCCCAAGAAAAGAGGCCCTATGTGCCCAAAATCTACCAGGGAAACTCCGGTTGTCCCGGTGGGCCAGTCCAAGCCTTCATCAGGATCGAGGAGAAATCTAATTGGTTGGGCAATCAATGGAGCACCGCATGTTGTAGTCAAGAATGACCACTGTGTTATGACAGTGTGGTTAACTCAGTTCTGTTATCCATCATAAAGTTTCTAAGAGAGAACTATTTTGGTGACTAGATCAGACTGCAATCAGTTCAATAATATTTATGGTACTGACATGGACAAGTCTGGGATCACAGGTGCAAGGTTACATACATTCAGAGTGTGCTTTTTTCCTTGCAGGAACCAAAGAGTGGGGAGAAGAGCATAGCAGGATCACGGATGAGTAGCCATCTTGCTTACCATTGCCTGATTCCCAGGTCATTGCACTTCGGAAAGCCACAGAATGACATTAATGTCAGGGTAGTTTCTGTCACTGTGAAAATAATGTTGTTATTAAGGGGAACCAAAACATTCTATTTATGACACATGTGGCTGTGTGGACAAGTGGCGCTGTAAAGTTACAGAAATGAGAAAAGCAACAGAAAAAAACAAAGCCATACCGATTGCGAAATAGTATTCCAAGTTTGCTGGTTGAAATTGTTCAATATATTTATATTGTGTGCCGAATTAGGCAAAGCTGCTTGAAAGCAGCCAATTAAACTGTGCCCTAAATGACAAAGAAACTGCAGAATTCGGATATATGGTTGCTGTGCACATACACACTTTCTTTATCATTATCAAGTTACTGAGAACAGTAATCAGCAGTATAAAGTCTTCCTTAATGGTCCTGTTTTGGTTGATAGGTTTGAGTCAGAGCCGGATCAACATGTGTTTCGACCATGAGGTCTTTCTCAAGGCTCTAACAATACATATGCAGTATCCATATGTTACAGATCCAAAATGTCGGTCCTAGTGAGTGATATATATTAGTCAGATGCATTCCTACAGCTTAAATGAAAGAATATTAGAATCAAGGAGATGCATTCTACTTAAGTTTAGGGGTAGTGCACATTTTATGTATCTCTGCTTGCTCACATTTTCAATCATGTTCTAAGGTAAGTCTGGCCTTCCTGATCATGCATTCTGCAGAATATTTTTCAGGTCAGTTTTAATATGTGCTCATTATCAAAATGATTCAAAGTGATATTTATCCAATGAAATGCACATGGATTGTAAGTCTACTTACCCAAGTCTCATACTATTCCGTTAGTGATTAGGCAATTTTATGTTGCAAAATTGTTGTGGAACATTTATCTTTCCTATAAGGGGATTGCAGGGTAGGCATTAATTACTGGTAATCTGGTAATTGCTCTTGCTATAGCTGTTACAAGTGAGGAGAGTTCTATTCAGAGCTGCATATTAAACTCTTTGAATATTGGTTACTGCTGTAAAACTGAACATACATCACACTTATATGCATGATTTTATTTCTTACTAATTCGAAGAAATACATATAATGTGAGCTTCCCATGTCTAAACAAGTGCAGTTAAGAACGTTGGTGGCACAATTCTAGATAGATCTTCGATTCCATGCTGAAATCCGTGGTAGACTGTAATTAGTTCTTACTATAGGACTCCATGGGAAAGGGGTTTACAGAATGCCGGCCCCAGAATTACCGGACCACAGGGGCTGTAATGCCCCGGTATTTCTGGCAGGACCAGAGCCGGTAAATCCCCACGGGTCCGGTGGCAGCTTGCCAGTTTTACCTGCATGGCTACCGCCAGATTCGTAATGAGGGCAATTGTGTTATTGCAGGGTACTCATGCATAATTGTACTTGTGATGTATTACATCCTTTGATTGGAATGCTTGTAAGGGAAGGGCAAATGCAGAATACAAATAATTCTAGGTGTTTGTGATTATCATTAGGTTAGTCTGTTTATTATATTCCTTGTGTTAATTTGATAACGTGTGTGTGGTCATAATAAAAAACGGTGCTATAATTTTCTCTTTTAAGACGGGTAAGTATGGGGTGTACCAGTCTCACGCTCTCACAATTCTTATAAAAGTTTAGATTTGGGTAGAATGTTTGTTCTACATTTTCCATGCATGTTTAAGTGTTTAATTGTTGGAATTATTAACATCTAGTTGGTTCCATGACCAATTTATATGATCAACATTTTTCAAGTACAACATATCTATCATCATTAGTAAAGCTACTGGATCAAGGTAATAGTACACATGAAAGGTCACTAGTTCTATGCGTAGAGATTATTAACATCGTTTTTTTGCTATTGTCAGCTTATGAAATCAACGTATAGTAAATACATCATATGTATTAATATTAATGTAGCTACTTGACCTGGGCAATTGGTCATACACAAGTTCACTGATTCTATATATAGTCTTGCAATTAGGTATTCCAATTAATGCAGAAAAACATGCATTTTGTGATCTGCGTTCAAGCCATTTGTGTTATCTGTTAGCTCAGTTAATGTTAAGAGCTTTTCATAAGCATAAAATTATGATATATAGATTGAACGCACTAACCTGAACATCCAACAGTAACCGGGAAGGCAATGGTACTGACCATTGCGAAAGCTTCCCTATAAGCCCAATCACTCCCTACCCGGATAGAACAATCAGGAGAAGAGAGGACTGCGCCCCCAGGGAAACCCTCTATAGGGAAAAAACCCTGCTCGCCACTGATGTCACTGGATCTTGTCTGGATTCAACGCCCCAGAATCTTGCGGGACCTCTGTGATTCTGAAGTACGAATTCTGTCGGGAAGTATTCTGTAAATGAGAAAGGACAGGTGAGAGAGGTTGAATACGGAACAGAAGAGTCCCACAGAAACCCTGCGCCTACATATATCTGCCTCGGATATTCTAATGCAGATAAATTACGCTCCGTGTGTCAAGGAACTCGGAAGGCTGAAAGGATGGAAGGAACACTCCTAAATATATACGGGAGAGGAGAAGGGTTAGTAGTATTATAGCAAATATCTGAAATGGCGGTTCTATGAAATGAGAGGAGGGAAATGTCAGGAAAGTAAGTACCATAGAATGAAAGCAACAGCCGGGCACAAATATGAGATTCGGACACAGGTCCGGAGGGAAACTACGAGGAGTCTCGGCGGGTGGAGTCAAAGATTCCCTGATATCTGGAAGGTTCAATTCTGAAGTGCACAAGAGGAAAAAGGTTAGCAATCAGGCACAAGTCAGAGAGTAAAGATCCCTAGGAGGCGATCACTTACGAAGCGTCTGGACTAAGAGAGAAGCGACGCGCGGAGGCAAAGCAATCGGTCCCTTATATCCGTTCACATGACCCTCAGGCAGCGTCGGAGAAGAACGTGAAACAACTATGCCGGCACTCAACGAATAGCATGAAAGATACACCACCATGCTGGGGGGATTAACAAATGCGGCACGGCAAGTTCTGGCGGGATGCAGCAAGGACCAACGTTTATAGCAGGATGTAACAATTTGTTACAGTTCAGAGTTTGAAAATCAGCCTAGCCTCTGTTTTCCGCAGTCTGAGTTTCCTGTCATCAACTCTTTTCCCATTCAACATTCTTTGTACTCCTACAAAGTGTATCTATTTATTATCATCCATCTGATGGTGTTCCTGACTCCCCAAGACATTCAGATGCTCAAGGATTCTAGTTCATAGCTCCCCGACGGTGCTTCCAATGTATAGTTTCTGGCACACACATATAATTGCGTAAACAACATACTTCTGCATTTGATAAATTATTTAATCACTATGCTCTTGTTTCCAGCATATTCAAGTTCAATGATATTGTCCTTGGCATATTGGCACCTGGTACATGGGCCAGTCTTGTGGAATCCTATTCTGCCCTTCATTTTCCACCAATCCACGATGTTAGTATTAGGATCCTTGTCAGTCATGAAAGATGGGCACAATCTCATTGTTAGTGTTGGGGGTTTGTTATATGTGATGTTGGGTTTCTCGCCCAAGATTTGTTTGCAATCTTGATCCATTAAAAGTAGATGCCAATAATTATTCATTATCCGATGCAGTTGCCAGTTGTTACTGTTGTATTTGTTTAACCAAAGATTCATGGAATCTTTGGTTAAACAGGTCACATTATTCTTGGTATCCCGGTTCTTTACTGCAGCTTCTCTGTGCCCTAATGTATTCTCTTATGGGAATACTCTTAATTGTGTACCGCCAAAGGCAGCTAGTGGCAAGGAGGGTTGAGTTAACCACTGTGTATTTCCTATATCTTTTAGTCTCAAAATGATTGTGACATATATAAATCCTCAGATCTAGTAAATTAACCTCTGTATCACTAGCAGTGTATGTGAATTGCAACCCAAAGTCATTCAAATTGATAATTCCAACAACATCATTAAGCTGTTGTGCCGTCCCATTCCATAACATAAATATATCATCTATTTATTGGTAGCAGGAAGCAACATGTTCTACATAAGTGTTATTACTGAGTGCAACTGCCTGCTCATAATGCCCCATGCCAAGTTTGGCTAGAGATGGGGCATACTTTGCGCCCATAGCCACTTTTTGTATTTGCACAAATATCTTGTTAAAAAGGAAAATGTTGCAATTGAGAGTGAAATCTAACATCTTTTCGATCATCTCTACATGCATGTAGTATGTTACTGTTCGTTTTCGCAAATGTATGGTCAACTGCTTTTATGGCCAATGAGCAATCATTGTGTAGAGCACCTTCTAAAAACAATAATGGGTAGTTGTTCCATTTTATTTCCTCCAAAATCAATCAAATGTGTGTTGAGTCCGTGACACACAATGGCAGTTCCAATACGTGTGCTTTAATTGCAGTTTCAATGTATTATGATATGTTCTCTGTTGCCCAACTTCTTCCCCTTTCTATGGGTCTTACTTCTGGAAATGTGTCAAATGCTTTATGAATTTTATGGAGGCAATAGATGACTAGGATACTTGGGTGTTTCACGAAAAGAAACTCCCTTTTGCCATCGGTCAGTTAGTGACTTCCGTTCCATTTGTCAATGCGTTCACTTACCTTGGCTGTAATCTCTGAGGTGAGATCATGTGTTCATGCTTTGTAACATCCAGGTGTTTAGAGATGTAGTGTGGCCAAAGTAGGAAGTAATTACAGCCTCCCATGGATTTCAGCATAGAATCTTTAGATATATGTAGAATGTTGCCACCAACATTCTTAACTATAATTGTATAGCCATGGGAAGCTCAGATTGTATGCATTTGTTCAATTTAGTAAGAAAGCCAGTCATTCATGTAAGTGCTATCCATTTGCATATTTACAGCAGTAACCATTATTTCGGAGACTGAAAAATGCATACATGACTATAAATCTCCTCCCTTGTAACAGCTGTAGCAGGAGCCATTGCCGTTAACATATGCCCACTCTACAATCCCACTATTTGAAAGAGAAATATTACAGAACAATTTTGTCCTCAAAATAACTTAATCACGAAAGGAATAACATGACATTTGGGTAAATAGACTTAAGATCCATGTGCATTTCGTTTGATAAATTTAATTCTGAGACTCACATTGGTAATGAGCCCTTATCAAAACTGACCTTAAATATTTTCTGCAGAATTCATGATCAGGAAGGACCAGACTTGCCTTAGAAAATGATTGCAAGTTTGAGAAAGCAGAGATACATAATAGGTGCACTACCCCTAAACTTAGATAAGATTCCTTGATTCTAATATTCTTAAATTCAGTTCATAGGTAATAATCTGATTAACGTATACTTTCCTTTTACTTGCCCCTGCACGCCACCCCACACTGAAAGTTTGCATCAATAACATGGTATGTCTGTACACTTGTTTTCTTCTCTCTTATGCATGTTTTATTGTCGCTTATGGGGGTTTCTTGGAAATGCTTAAATTATGGTTATAACCCCATATTGTACTTTTACTTTGTGCCCACGTGGAATTTCACTTTAATCGATATTGCATATGTAGTATTTGAGCCTTGACAAACACCTCACAGTCGAAACATGTGTTGCCTCTGCTCAGACTCAAACCTATCAATCAAAACAGGTGCAAGAACAAAACTTTTAAATTACTATTACTATTCTCAGTAATTTGATAATGATAAAGCAATTGTGAAGCAGCACAACAACCAAATATCCAAATGTATTATTCAAAGTGTTAGCACTGTATTTTAGCATATTGTACCATTAGGGGTTGATCTGTTATTAAAACAAACGTGTCATAGCAGGCTTCCTATTTCTTTCATTCTTCTTAAATTGGCCTCTATTACACTGTGTCTCCCTGTCTGCCACCACCTCTTTTATTCAGTACTGGTCCAAGTAATTCCTCCTGGTCTCTCCACAACTGTACCCACACTCCTCTGCCACATCCTGCCACTTTTACCATCCCTGTACGCTAAATCAGACATTCGTCCTCACTTCCACAAACTCATTAGATTTCTGACATATATAGTGTATGTAGTGTATATATATATGTATGTATATATGTATATATGTAGTGTAGTGTAAATATATAGTGGCTATTTAGGTAATTGAATCAGTACTTATGTTTCCTGGCTAAGTGCTTTGTAAGTACAGGTATAAGGTTCTGGTGAGGAGCATACAGTAAACATAACATTTTATGTTCTTCAATGCAAGAAATGTAAGCTTTCACTTTTGTTTCATCAAAGTTTATTAAAAATACATTTTCAATAGTGTTCACATGTGACAGAGCTACATATGAAATTCCATCTTTAAACACTGTATGACCAATGGCAATAAGTGCTGCTTCTAAAGTCAACTTGTAGAGGAGGAGCCAAAAGCCTCTACCAGAAGTTCCGCCCCTAACTTGCCTATATGTTGGAAACTGGAAATAGTGACAAAAGCGAAACATGTAATGATGCCTATAACACGAGCAGCCTTTGAAGCAAAGTATCAATTAAGAAGACAATTCTTTATGTATCCATGAAAAGCTGATAGTCTATTTGGAAAGATCCCCGAAGAGCATGTGAAGACAGATGAAAGAAGAGACTGGTGATGTCACATGAAGCAAGGTGACGCGCCTAGAAGAAGATGACAAGAGAGAAGGTGAAAAGACCATATAGAATCTGTCGGTGAAACAAATAATTGAGTGACTCTTTATGTGCAGAATGAAGATTGCACTTGTAAAGAGTACTGTGAAGAAAATGCAAAACCGCTTTATAAATGTACAGATGCAATAACGCAAGTAGATTAAGAATTCATGAAGGCTGGATATGCATAGTGAATAGACTGCAGGCGGTGCTGCAAATATTACATGGCCACAGTAGTGGCCATGTAGTTATGGTTAAGTTGCTGTTTCCATAGGAAGAGCAGTTTTTGGGCGGCTTATAACTTCACTCCCCCTGGACGAATCCTCACCAAACTTTGCAAAAACAGTATATGGCCTACTCTGAAAGTTTAGTGAGGTTTGGTCCAGGAGTGGCAAAGTTATAGGGGGGGTCCCAAAACATATTGTTTTCCCATAGACATAATGGGAAAAAACTTTGCTCACGCCTACAGCCCAAACTGCTGGACTTCCTCCTGTTCCCCCCACCCCCAGTTCATGCCCCGTGTCTCTCTCCTGTTCCCTCCACCCCCCGCCTCATGCCCCGTGTATCTCTCCTGTTCCCTGTTCCCCCCACCCCGCTCATGCCCCGTGTCTCTCTCCTGTTCCCCCACCCCCCGCTCATGCCCCTTGTCAGTGATGTCATCAATTATATTTGTGATGTCATCTTTGATGTCCTGGGTGTTAGTCTTAGCAATGCACGTAGATGGTGCGAGTTAGGGTTGCTTAGCTTACTATAATGGGGGAATGTGCAGTGGTGTTTGGTTGCACTGTGAAGTAAAACATTCCTTTAGTGAATTTGTTTTACTAAATGCACATATATATGTATGGCAGGGAAGGAAAAGAAAGGGGCTAAACAAGTGATGTCGTCATTGATGTCAGCATTGACATTTGTGATGACATCTTTCATGGTCTGGGTGTTAGTGGTAGCAGTGCACAGGGGTGGTGGCAGGGTTGAGGGCTTAGTTTACCATAACTGGCGAATTTCAGGGGTTTTTGTTAGGGCAACTTAACCATAATGTCCCCTCAACAAAGTTTTTTTTGTAGTGAATTTCACTGGTTTTTGGGAGGGCAACTTAACCATGACGTCCCCTTAACAAAGTTTTTTTTGCAGGGAATTGTGTAGATTTTAGGAAGGTGGAAGGTAAGCATGCAATTGTGGCAATGAAGTTCATGAGCAGAATATACACTGAAATCATGTTATTTTGAGAGATATGTAGTATAATCTACGTACTTGATATACATTTAACATGGAACATACAGAACCCCCTCCCTATTGATATTGGAAAGGTACGGACTGAGCACCTGTGAAGCTGGGAAAAGAAAACAACAAATGTAATAAGCATGTAGAATGAAGTGGATGGTACCATTAAAAAAAAAGGATGCCTCCAGCATAATCACTTCACAGAAACTCGGCAGCCTGTGGACAGACGCAGTAGGACGAAGGGAGATTACAGCAAAAGAGTGAGTGCAGATCATTTTTTTTATATGCGTGAGGTTTTTTCTTGATATGTGCTGCATATATAATAATTTCTTTCTGTTGTTTTGACTCAGAAATGGCTAGTACTTTGGAGTGGCGGGAGGAGTATTTCCCGCCTTGGGAAATGTCTAAAGACAGCGACAATAATGGTACACATTGCTATGCATATGCAAAATAGTGACCAGTATTTTAGAGGCACTGAACTTATGTATTTTTCTTTTTAACAGAGCAGAAAACAAAAGACGAAAAGGTAACAAACGACCCAGAAGAAGACAGGATAAAGAGGATAGAGGAGAAAATTGACATATTGAACGCCAATTTTCAAAGTTTACGGGGGTTTGTGGAGGACTGTGTGAGAGGAAAAGTTTGTTATCATTGCCCCACCTGGACCTGCCCTGCTTCTCCATTCCCTAGTGAACCATCCCCAAACCTTCAACAGGAAAATAGATGTTTTGACGAAATATCCATTCCTTCTTCCCCTCACAAATCTTCTCCTGTTAACCAGTTTGTGTTGAATCCTAATTCCCCCATATTTGTTTCAGTGTCCGCTTCTCCTGCTATTTCTTTAGAATGATGTGTGTGTGTGTTTGAAATGTTTTTATACAGTAGTTGTAGAGAAAGAGTTTGTGTTTAGATTTATTTTTAAAAAGACGTAAAATGTTCGCGAACAGCGCACCTGTTCGACCTATCTGCAAGCAATGAAATGTGGGTGCTGTCTAATGTGATGTAAGGCGGATGTGATGTGTAACTGCACCATCTTTTGAAAATGTGCACATATAAACAGAAAGGGGTGTCCAAAGGATATACTACCTCAGTGTACCGCTCGGAAACAAGATAATACATGTTCGTAGAACACACAAGATGTCCGGAATGGGTGTAAATGAGTAAAAAGGGAGTGTGTGAAGGACAGTATAGCGGTCCGTATTGGGCGCAGTCAAAATGGTGCCGAAAAAAGAACAGGCACGGTGACCGGCAAGTTCGTAGGCAAACAAAATGGAGTTGTCCTAAGGACACTGGAACTGTACGTACAGTGAACATAGCATGTGTGCACATGCGCAGTACAAACGTAAGTATTGCGAACTTTGCGCCAGTTCCTAACTGTCCATCTCACTTGTGTCGCACTTTGAAGTAGTTTGAGAACCCGAACACTGTCCGTAGGACACTTGTGCGCATGCGCATGTTTGATTGTTTGCATTTGCTGTCCAGGGGAATTTCATTACGGAGACGGATGTGTTGAGGACGTCATCATGCGACCGCACCTACGCTGAGCGTGGGGACTAGTTTCCGCGGTTGGTGTGCTTCCGCAACAACAAAAATGAACTTGTAGACACAAGGCAAAGTATTGTAGAGTGTAAAAATGTAATTTCACACATCCCAAACAATAGCCCACCTCAGGAGTTGCTGTGTAAAATGTGTGTACCGCTTTGTAGGGATGAAGACGGTCACGAGGCACACCCCTGCACCCCTACAAAAGGCCACACCCCGAGCGCATCTTCAGTGTCCTTCGAGCTTTAGCAGATTGAGTAGTGTTGCCTTTACTGCTGTAGTGACCAAAAGGAAAGGAATCTGTATGACTTCCATGGCTGCTGTTGGGTTATTAGCATCTGCACCACCCCAAACCCGCCACCATCACCACCTCACCAAGGGCCAGCAGGGAGATATATGGGTGAGGATGTAGAGATTGAAGAAGAAGAGGAGGAAGAGAATGAAGTGGAGGAACTCCCCACTAGGAGCACTCGGCGGGAGCCGTGGGTGTGGCGGTTGTTTTCCATTTATGGGAATGTACCAAAAGCACCTGCAAAACTGGTGAAATGTAACCAGTGCGATGTGGTGTTGAGTCACGGGAGATTTGGAGTGTACAGTTTTGGTATGACAACCATGAAGCGACACCTCACTTCATTCCACACTGTGGACATTCGCAAGGTGGTGCCATGTGAAGAGCGTAGTCGTTTGAGTTCCTCCACAGCATCCTCGAAATCCGATCCTCCCACCACAAGAGACACTCCTGTGGGGGAGCGCCTCCCTCCAGCTGCTTCACAAACCATTTGCAATGCTGTGAACCCTTACCTTTCAAAGGTGACAGTAGTGTGCACGTATTGTGACACAGTACTCTGCAGGGTGGCGAGTTTTCGAAGTGCTTTTGAGGCTGCAGTCGCCGAGCACCAGAAGATCTGCTCCTTACCTAAATAAAGATCACCCTTAATATGTGTCTGTTCAGTTGCCCTTTCTTATCCCCGTGGCTGGTGTCCCTTCCTTACCCTCCTTTTGCCTCTTCTCCTAGTGTGTCGAGTGCTGTTAATCAATGAACGTAAAAACAACAAAAATGACAGAAAAGGCTCTTTTCAGAGCCGCCTTTCTCAGTATGACAATAGAACTATGAAGTGAAGGCCGTAGACCCCTGTGGAGTTCAGCAAAAGTTTGCGGACAGTCGTAGAGGGGAAGAAGGGAGGTGCAAGTGGAGCAAACGCAATAAAGTGTACATTGGGAGTAAGTGGTGGCTCTGAAAAGAGCCTTTTAGTGGAGTGTTGTGTGGGTCAAAAACAGTGGATTGGGGAAAACGGATTGTCAGATAGGTTAGTGTGATTGCAAAAGAGGGCGCAATGCATTTTGTAAATTGTGAAGAAACATCTAATTACCAGCATATGTGAGGTGGACTCCATCTCTGCAGAAAATGAAACTGCTACGAAACAAAATGTTTTCATTGTGGAAAAAGGACATGCCAACATCTCTTTAAAAGGCACACACAGCCTTATTCACATTGCGTCTTGCTTTCTCCATTTGTGGACCAAATGCAGAAGAATGCAACCATATTTGTCTTTGGGCAATACGGGAAAAAAGTATTTGACAATTTGGAAACATGTCCATGAGCTTCGCGAGTCCTCCCTTCATTGCAAATTGCAATGAAATTCCAGATACATGGCCTAAATCGTTTCCTCCACAATGAATGATCAGTATATCTGGAGGATGGTCTGTCTGTAAAGTAACACAAAGAGGTACCAAGTCCAGCCATCTCATGCCACGCATGCCATGCCAGTGCACTTCCGCATGTGGAAATCTGAGATTTGTAGATAAACTGCAGCTTTCTGCATGCACCTGCAACCAATGTATCCATGAGTCTCCCACAATCCAGATAATCTGTTTTCGGGCATGGAAAGCCATGGCTGTGTGGTGTCCTGTGAGGGAGAAGACGGTCTTACTAAAGTACGTCGGTCAGAACACACCTACTGAACTTTATGGACCAATCCCTAGCTCTGCTCATTCTCATTTACATGCGGCTCCACCCTTCAATCCCCGGTGGTGATATGTGCTGGCTGCTAACTACCGCCATGTTTGCGGACATGTACACGATCAGAGCATGACGATGGTACATTAAAGTACTATTCCCCTTTAAGGTAGGCTCTGAAAAGAGCCGTTTTTAAAAAAAAATGTTGGCCACATATCGTAAAGACATGTGGTATTTTACATATTTTTTGTATTTTTTGTCCTTGCTTTATTCTTGCAAACATTACAGAACCTTCTCTAAAGCAAGCATTATGTTCCAAAAGAACATCACATTTTCCAAAGAAGATAGTGCAACACCATCTCCTTCAAAGTAATGCGCATTGCTTGGAGCAATGTTATCATGGCTACAAAAAAACATACCAACTCGTAGCATGAATGCACGCATGCCGCGATTGATGATGCACCTCCCGATGCTTTGATCTGGACAGAAAACAGAAGTGTTGTTCCATTGTACTCTCGGGAGTAAAGCAGAAAAAATTACTTTCGATGTTGGGAAGATGGTCATGAGGGCTTCAACCAACTGTGCAAAATCTGCCAACAAAGAATGTGAACTCAGGTATCCCAAGTGTTTGCAAATTGCAGAATTGCTGCAGCATTGGCATCAGTGTCAGCGCTCCACACCACCCCCACTCCTCGCACATCGAAATGGTGTGCCACATGCCTACTCTCGGCATAGTGTTGTAAACCTTGCACAAAAATGTCTCCAAGCAACAAAACCCTGACCCTCTCCACCTCTGCCATTTTCAGTGTGCGCACCGTCTTTCGACACAAAAGAGTAATGTGAACATCTGATTGGCTGATGCCTACAGTCGTCTTTCCATGCAGGATTTGCTGTAGAAACCCTTATGTGACACGCCCTACCAGCGGACAAGCGTTACCTACGTGCGGCACGTAACTCTTACCCAGTCCTTCCACCCTTTCTACAGTGGTACCAAAGCGAGTCCCTCATTGGACACAACTAAACGGGCGCACACTCATCCACCAATCACATAGAACATTGCTAATTTTAACTCCGTCATCAACATTGCGCACTTCAAAATTACTGTTGATGAATCTCAATGGAAATCGCATACCATTGCAAAGCACCTACTTCACAAGCTACTGTGCAAGGATTGCGAATTTCTACGTACAGCTCCATGCATGTCCACATGCATCAGTATAGAGTACATACATGTACATTTTAATCAGAGTACATGTGGAAGCCTTATGATTTAAAATAGACAAAATAATGCCAGTAAATGTCCATAGGGAACACATAACAACGCTCCCCCTTTTAAAGTGCAAGATTGCCGATTTTTCATTAACAAATCGCATGACTGCTTACTGTCTTCTGCATAACCTGTATATACGTTGCAAGCATGCCTATTTAGGCATAGCTCTCAACCATTTTTGTCTTAAAGGCGGGTGAAATCAGCCGATTTTGTTTTTGGCAGGTGAGACGCCCATTGGAATGAATGGGCATGCAGGAGGCTTGGCGGGTGAGTCTGCCCTTTACAAGGTGGGTGACAGCCACCAAAAGTGTGTGAGTTGAGAAGTATAATTTAGGGCAGACCTCAATTTTGTATGTGAAAATGTCAGAGTTCTGTACTCTGTACTGCCTACAGTAATGCTACTTGCAATGTGATCGTATGAGAATAGTAAGCACTCCCGATTGTAGTGCTGACATGTCCTTCGGTGGGTCTCCTGATTTTTCGACATCGTGCTTTTCATTAACAAGTACAAAATGTTTCTCCATCTAGTACTTTGCTCTATTGCTTACAAACCTCTTTCCTTTGCATACTACACTTTTTAAAGAACAAGGCATTTGCAAACCCTTAAAAAATGTAGTTATTTTGAAGGACTTTCAAGTACCATATTGAAAGTAGTATGCAAAGAGTGCACAAAGAGAAGTGAAATGTGCATGTGGTTTGGGTTGAAATATGAAAGTTCAATCCTCTGACGAAAGAAGTACAAGTAAAGTCTGCGGTATCATGACCGCTGCAAACACACAAAGTAATTTATAGCGTTTTTTTAATTCACAGTGAAGACTACTCTCCTGAGAATCAACAGCATCTACACTGCAGACGACATATCCGAAGAAACCTGGTCATCTTTCACAAAAAAGTAAGTACAGTACAACCTTCATATTGTAACTACTCCTTAAAGAGGCTGCGTGGGTTATTTGTTTATTTTGGGCACCAAAGCAGGCATTAATTTGTAAACCATTCTACCTACAAATATCCATTTATTGAACAAAGAATAACAGGTGGAATGGCTGACAAATCCCTGTGTCTTTGGTACTGAAATAACATAGGAAATCCTTAGAAGGTTAGATTGTGAAAATAAGTTGCGGTAGCAAGTTTTTGGCATTTCGGTTATTAATAATGGTTCTCGTCACAAGTAGGGCACTTTGTACTCTCATCTAAAGCACATTGTAGTAGTATACGATCAGTAAAGTAGCCTTACCAAATGATAGTTAGAAGTCACTGTACGTTGACACACCATGCCAAAGAACTTCCCCATTACACTTATGCACATATGCACACAGCACACACACATTGGACAACAGACCAAAGTATACTTTTTTTCTCAACAGACAGCAATGAATGCCTACCAAAAAGCAACTCTGTAGAAAGGAACGCAGAATTAGAGCAAATAAAAATAAAGGTGCCCAATGTAAGCATCCACCTGTTGTAGTGTTAGTGGAGAATCTTGGTACAAACCAGATAATGCAGTTGGGTAACATAATAAAAGAAGTCTCAACTACCAAAACTGTACCTCCTCCATCAAAAAGTGTCACTAAACACAGAAATGTTGTCAGAAACGGCTGCCAGTACAGCTAACCATGTTCCTAATAATCCTGATAGTGTAAGAAGAACCCATAGTAAAAAAAGTATTTTTAGCAAAAATGTTTCATCACAGAGTCCTTCAGAATCTACTAAGAAGAGGACCAAAATCATCCCCACCCCTTAAAACATACTGTAGAAAGTTAATTCTACAAGCACTCATGGGCAGTGCAATCCTTCTCAAAAGGGAGTTGTTCATATTAGTGTTAAATAGGATGAAAGCACTAACAAAACTAAGTACCAAACTACAAATGAAACTCAGCAATAAACGGAATGTGAACAAAAATACTTTTTTGCATGTTTGTGGTGGTGAATGGAGACACACAACAACAACAGAGCCATATTTTAATGAAGACACATACAAACAAAATCAAACAAACACAATTGCCATCCATAGCAGTGGACGAGGGTATGAGAAAATCAATACTACGAAACAAAACTATCTTCTGAAAACTCAGAAATACCTCTCGATTCAGCAGAACCACACCGTCCAGTATACAAATGACCGTGCACATCAATGTGTGCCATTCCAAACACAGCTTTCCAATCTTTATGTCAGTTCCTCAATCAATATGTAAAAGGTAAAGACAAAAGTAAAATGAAAGTGCTGCAAAATATGGATATTTGTGTAGTGTGGAAAGACACAGGACTAAAAGGACATTAATTAGCCTGCATTTCTGGGCCTATTTGCAATAGTACCTTCCATGATATCAAAAGAATATCAGTACATCATTCCAAAGTAAGAAATTTAGTGTATAAAATATACTATGCAAAAAGTCCAGCTTCGGAATTAGGCAATTAAAATACCACTCTTCTGCATGGTACACCCAAATACCTACAAGAAGAAATGGATCATAGTCAGAAAATGTATTTTGGAAGTGAGAGCCACGTAGAAATTGCAACAGTTTTAGAGCATAGTAGTGACAATTCTGCTCATAGCAACCTTCTATTACACACATACAGAAAAGAAATACTAAAATTTAAAAGGTCATCGGCTGAAGTACCAGACCATATATGTGTATGTTGCTGCACAACATTTTACAAAAGGAACACAAAAAATGTGGACATAGCATATAAAATAGAAAACAATGAAGACTCTAAATGGTTTGAATTAGCTGTGTACCTTTTAGCTGAAAGCAAATATGAAATAACTGAATGCCTAATATGTTGCAGTTACTGTACTGCAAAGTTAGACAACAACCACACTCCTTCACGTGCAATTACAAATAATTTGGAATTGTTTCCATTACCAAAAATCTGGCAACAGCTCAATTTGTATGAGAGCATAATAATTCAAACAGTTCACCCATTTCAAGCAATTATACACCTTCATCCAAAAACAGCACATTTACCTTCCTCTGAATTGGTGAAAGGCATTTGTGGCAAAGCAGTTTACTTGTCATTAGATCTAACGGAAAATGTGCACACTCTAGTAGTGGAACATTCAATAGAACATTCTTTAATAGTCTTGGTAAATGGAGTACCAACAAAGGACAAAAAAATAGGCAACAATTAGTGGATTTACACAAAGTTAGACAAGCATTGCAATATCTAAAAGACAATAATGAGTACTACAAGGAAATAAATATTGATGAAAGCTTAAGGCAAACAACTGAAATAATTCAGAAACTGGACAATTCGAACTTCTGGATCCAGCTACAGTATCCACTTTTTTGGACATTACACAATTCGTCCTTTGCATTCCAATGAAAGCATAGATGATGCACTAGAAACTTACCAAATGCGACAAACCAAAGGGTCACCAATGAGTATTTGGGAAAAAAGTATAGAAGCATGTGCTTTTCCACTGCTATTTCCTACTGGCAAAGGTGGGATATACGATGATAGACCCACTCAAATTGGGCCATCAGAATACCGCTCATTATGAATGTATTCACAAGATCCCAATTTAGACAAAATGTGGAATACATATTCCACCTACTCTATGAAAGTGAATTAGCAACACTAGGTTATGGAGTTGCACACATTCTTAAATCTGGAACACACTTTCAAAATATGTCAGCTACGCAGTTAATACAAAAAGTACAAGAAAAAGATGAGGTTTTACAATCAAGTATAACATATTTGTTTGCAAACATGCGTGGTACAAAGGAACACTGGTTTAGACGGCACAGAGACGTGCGTTGCATGATCAGAAACCTTGGCCCACCAACTTGGTTTGTTACGCTAAGTTGTGCAGAATATGCATGGGAAGATTTACATGAGTTCCTACGTATAGCAAACAGCAACAAAAACAACATAGATGTATTAACACCTGGAGAACTTTGCTCTCTAGATCCAGTTAATGTCTCAAGGTATTTCCAACATTGTTTCATTGCAATGCTACACTTTATTTGCAATAAAACTGTTCCTCCCCTTGGAGAAGTGCAACACTTCTTTTGGAGAAAAGAATATCAAGCGAGAGGAGCACACATATTCACATGCTGTTATGGATCAAAAGTGCACCGAAATTTGGGCACAACAGTGATAGCACTGTTTTGCAGTTTATCCAAAAATATGTCACATGTGAAATCCCTTCACAACAAACACATAGTAAGCTGCATGGGCAGATTTTACAATTTCAAAGACACAAATGTGGCAAATATTGTCAATGTAAATACAAAAACAAAGATAAATACTACATCAAGTGCCGCTTTGGTTTCCCTTGACCAGTTACAGAAACAGGTGACGTAAACAACTTCATGTCTTCAGTTCGACATAGTGTTAAAGGTAAATCACCTAAAAACACGTATTACATAAAAAGAAGGGAAGAATCAAAATATATCAAGCAATCATTGCCATATTATAGAATGCAAACATAGATGTGCAGTACATTGCAGACAATTCAGCTGCTGTGTCATAATATGTTACAGCCTACTTAACAAAAGCAGAAAAAACAGAGCTTCAAGACCTTTCGGATGACCTAGCATCAGACAAAACATTATCACAGAAATTGTACAGCCTAGGCATAAAAATGCTCTCTCATAGAGAATGTGGGTCCTATGAAGCAGCAGATCATTTAACCGGCACTGCTTTGTATGGAAAATCAGACAACATAGTATGGCCCAGTCTTGGTCCTGCAAAATCTAGAAAAAGAATGCTAAAATCATATGAGGACATAGAAACAATTGCCAGAAATGATCCCAACAGCCAAGACATTCTAAAAAACAATTTACTTGACACATACTATCCGAACAGGAGTACCACTCTGGAAAGAATGTGTCTATACCACATAGCTCAAAATTTTGCATACAAAACTAAGGTAAAACCCGATGAAAGCAAACGTAGATATACAGTGACCAATTGTGAAGGGAGCTTAGTGAAACTTAACAAAGGAATCTTAATTAATCATGTGAAATTGTCATTAAAAACTCCTCAACAGAAAGAACTATATTACATGTTTCTGTTACAACTTTTCAAACCATGGAGAAAAGAGGAAGACATACTAGATAATTATGAGTGCTATGAAGATGCTTTCAAAGCAAATGAAAGCACTATCACCGATGTGAACTTTACGCAGTACAAAACAATGTTACACAATGAGCAGCAACAGGAAGATGAAATTCAGGCCCAACTAGATAAAGACTCTTCCGACACTACTCAACCTTCTGTAACAGGACGTCAAGAACCATTAAGACAACCACTAATAGCAAATGAGGCTGAAGTTGCTATGGCAGAAGTAGAAAACACCATGTATCAGTATCAAGAAGATACAGAAGACTTAACTGTACAGCAAGCAAAACTTAACAACGATCAGCGCACCATTTTTAAAGACGTAACAAAACAATTGTGCATGGCGTACAACACGAAAATAAAGAATGTACCTGCCAAAATTAAAAACTTATACTGCTGTACGTCAGTGGTTAAGCTGTATCAGGGAAAACGTTCTTAATGAAAATTATCAGCAAGTTCCTTCAACAATTGACAAACAACAAACTGTCAGCTGTTGTAACAGCCCCCACAGGTTTAGCTGCCTACAACACAGGCGGTGTGACTTTACACCGATTACTACTGCTTCCAGTAGAGCATCAAAATAAATTAGACTACTACAAACTTTCTGCAGAAGCTGCAATGGAATTACGTAGAGTATTGAAACAAATGAAAATGCTACTAATAGATGAAGTGAGCATGGTCTCCAATCCAATGTTGGCTTTGATTCATCTCAGATTGCAAGAAGTACTTAAAAGTAATAACGAATAACTCTTTGCAGGGAAACACATTATCGTTTTCGGAGATCTTCTACAATTGACACCAGTGAAAGGTGAACCGTTTTTTAAAACCTTCTTCTCTTCAAAGACATGTATGTATGTAGAGAGCAATTTTCTCTAACTCTTGCATATGCAGTTACCATTCATAAATCGCAAGGTCTTACCCTACAGAAAACATTGATAGATATAGGAAAGACAGTGTTTAAAGAAGGCATGAGCTACGCAGCATTATCACGCTTATGTGCACTTGACGGTCTATTGCTAATAAACTTTGATTCAAGTAAAGTCAAAGCTGATATTCCTTGCATTCTAGAATACAATAGATTGCGCTCATGTACACCCCTCATCTGAAACAATACCCTGTTCCAGATAAAGTGAAACGTGGTAAAAGAAAAGTAAATGAAACAGAAATGTAACAGAATGCAACAGGAAATTCCGTAAAAAAAAGAAAAGAAGCTAAAGTTTCATCAATTGCTGCAAACATATAAGAACCTGTTAGGGAATGTAAACCAGGCACATTGCCAAAGAAGCAACAGAAAAAATGAAAAATGCACTCAGATACAGAACTTGCTGGCCCATTAAAATTTACAAATGAAAGTGGGGTAAGTTGCTATGCAAATGTAGCAATGATATTCTATTTCAATTACCATCAATTGTTAACAATATTTACCTGCACAGCACAGACCAATTGTGTTTGCAAATAGAAATGCAACAAGCAATCCTGACAACACATACAGTGTTTATGGAGTAAGGCAACAATTGGACGACTGTGCTGGAATGGTGAGATTCACTGTGAACTCACAAGAAGATCCACAAGAATTTCTAATGTACATACTATTAGTATTGGAAAACAAAAGCATACCTGTAAATGAAATCTTCCAAACATACATGCACTCTCTGTAACAAAGTGATACAGGAAGAAATCCCAAATGAGCGATTTGTGAATGTTTCCATAGCAAATTGTGAGAGCATTCCATTTCAGCAACATGTACAAAATGCAAACCATGGCATATTATGTAGTATTTGCAATTCTGATAATCGCTCTAACTTACTGATACAATCACATAGGGCCTACATAATACTTATGCTTCTACGTTATAATGCAGATGGCACCAAAAACAACTGCAAACTTACTGGATTTACACACAGTCAAGTGTCACTTGGAAAGAAAACCTTTTCAACAGTGGAATACTATACCATGCAGGAGCTACAACCAATGCAGGTCACTACACTGCATACATTCAAAAGAATTCTTGATGGTTTGAATGTAATGATAGTACCATTACTCTAATTCAGAGTTTGCCAGCTAACCTAACAAATGCGTATTTAATGTTCTTGAAGCCAAAATTTACGAAATAATTTGTGCTTCAAAATTGTCAACAAAGTATGTGAAAGACTACAAACAGTTGGAATACGCCCACAGGTGTCTAACTACCCAACAGGATAGAAGAATGAAAAAAATAAATGATTATCACAGATCATTGGAAACAAATGCACAGGCAGAATACACCACACCCATATTAACTTGTAACTCCACTGCGTATGACTTCAGTCTTGCGTGCAGGGGCTTTAGCCATGCACCCAAGAGTGCAGGGTCTCCACACAACCACCTTGGTGATGTGTGGTAGTGGGGGTTATTCTGTAGGTGTGTTATCCTTCAGTACCTCTGCCCAGAGGCTTCCCTCCTAGGTGTGTGTCTGTAGATCTTACATGGGATGGGTGTGCAGTGTCTTCCAAGTATAGCATGTAACACTTTGTTCTTGGTTGCATGGCCTTCGACCATGCACCCAAGACTGCACGCACTCCCCACAACTTGCCTATCAAAACGCAACACTACGGGTGTGTGCATGGGTGGCACATGTGGCGGTGGTTGTGGCCAGGGCATACAGTCTTGTAAGTAAGGCCTTCGGCCAATGGCCATGCATCCAAGACTCTAGGCCCTGGCCGCAACCACCGTAGCATGTGCCACCCATGGCGGAGTATTCATGAATATAATGATAGCCATTAGAAAAAATAATGAATTCATGGCATGTTGTCAATTTCAATGTTCCCTAACGCCACACGTGTCCTTACAAATCTAACAACTCCCATGTGCACTGCACAGGCTGAAATACTGCCTTATTGGACCCCTCATTTTCTGTGTCTACAAGGAGGCCACAGGACATACTTCATTAAGTAGTTCTAAGTGTTTTATGGGTGCATAACCTTTGGCCATGCACCCAACACTGCACACACTCCCCACAACTTTCCAATGAAAATACAACACAAGGGGTGTATGCATGGGTGCCTCATGGGGCGGTGGTTGTAGCCAGGGCCTACAGTCTTGGAAGTAAGGCCTTCGGCCTTCGGCCGTCGGCCATGCATCCAAGACTCTAGGCCCTGGCCACAACCACTCTAGCATGTGCCAACCATGGCAGCGTACTAATGAATATAATAATAGCCATTGGAAACAGTAATGTATTCACAGCATGTTAGCAATTTCAATGTTCCCTAACACCACGCGTGTCCTTACAAATGTAACAACTCCCCCATGCAGTGCACAGGCTCAAATACTGGCCTTATTGGACCCCTTCTTTTTCTGTGCGTACAAGGAGGCCATAGAACATACGTCATTAAGTAGGTATAAGTGTACTGTGCGTACAAGGTGCCCATACACATTACATCATGACGAGCGACCCCCAGAACAAGTGCATTAATCACCCATATGTTAAGACTGTAGCCCCTGGCCACAACCACCATTGCATGTGCCACCCATGGTGGCGTACTAATGAATATAATAATAGCCAGTGGGAAAAATAATGCGTTCACGGCATGTTGTCAATTTCAATGTTGCCTACCTATACCCGTGTGCTTTCAACAGTTACAAATTTCCTGTACATAAAATGGACTGAAGTGCTATCATTATTACCCCCCACATTTACTGTACGTACAAGGTGTCCATAGAAATTACATCATGACGGCTGAAGAACAAATGCATAGATCACCCATATCTTACTGTCTGAACCTTTCCCAATGCTCTGTGAAACACCAAAATAGGTTAATGAAAAAAGCTTGTGTACGCTGGATGTTGCTCCGCTTTCCGCAGATCCAAGATGTCGGCAGCATCCAAATCATCTGATGCAGAACATGTCTTGCAGCAGCCAATGGGCAGAGACGTTGCGTGTATGCGGTCACGACGGCAGCCCATTAGCCAATCGGTTTCTTGTCCGTCGACCGAACAGGGAAGTGTGACCGCAGAGCGAACATAGATATCACTAATTATTTCAGACTTACTTTTTCATAATTATAAAGAAACGTACTGCACGTATGGTGACAAAATTTACAAAAGCACGCTTTCTGGACCAAGCCCCTGTACATGCTGCAGATTTCGTCAAAATACGTCAAGTGGTGCACAAAGTTTTCCCCCCATTCAGTCTATGGGAAAAAAAGACGTTTTGGGACCCCCCCTATAACTCTGCTCCCCCTGGACGAATTCTCACCAAACTTTACAAAAAAATTCAGAGTGGCCCATATACTTTTGCAAAGTTTGGTGAGGATTCGTCCAGGGGGATCAGAGTTATAAGCCGCCCAAAAAGTGCTCTTCCTACGGAAACAGCAACTTAACCATAACTACATGGCCACTATATATATGTGCGTACAGAACCTGGATGTTCCATGACACATTTTTATGAAACTAGGACCCCGTGAATAGAAGGACTGAAAAGTGTTGCGCAGTAGAATAAAACAGCTGACGATGAAGGAAGATTCACATAGGCTTGTGAGGCCCAGTGTCAAGGGTTGAGGCAGCCAAGAATCTGGTTATCTATCATGGAAGGATACAATGATTATGAAGAAGAGGCAAGCCCCTGTCAAGGTGCAATGGAAAAACACTGGAAGCACCAGGTTTTATTCATTAAATGGTATTAAATGCAACAAAGGAGCTACACCGAGACCAGAAAATAAGACTATGCACACACTCCCTTTTATTCACAGGTATAGTGATCCAAAGTGAGTTCGAGTTCAAAGGCCTAATTACATGGCAGACAGTAGAAGTGATGATGAATGTTGGGCTAATTGGATGGCGAGGCATGACCAGGCCAACCTGCCAGCACCTGGGGTACCAGCTTGCAGGCTGCGAGCGAGTGGAATATTCCAGAAGGGTAAAGTGCGCCAACCAATTATAGAAGGCCATTGAAAGAGCCCTATAGTTTAGTGACCCAATGAGATGCTGTCTAATTGATGACACTGACAATGACTTGCACTAGGGGTGGGCAGCAGAGTTATCCACCTGACAGTAGAGACCCAATCACAACCCCCTGCCCCACAGAAAGTATACTTAGATGTTTCACGTCAACCAACCACAGTCCCACTTAAGTTTTCTTATTTTGCCACATAGTATGACATCATAGATGAAGAATCTTTAGTATAAAAGGTTGTTTTTTATGAACACAGAGCATTATATTGTTTGAGATCCGTAGATGTCCGTTGTACTCCCTGTTTTAGACAATAGGTATTAAAACAGCTAAATCTTTGCCAACTTCCTGAGTCGGTTTTATTATTGATGTTTCAGTAACTTCTGCATCCCCATCCACCCTGTACATTGTTGCCTCGTCTTAAAGGGCCTACGGCTTCAAACCATTGTGATTTATGAATAGTAATAACATATGCAGAGCAGAATGGTATCTTTAACAAGCATGAAACGTGCAGCGGCCCACGAAATAAAATGAGTTTCTTCTGCACAATCACATTTTACTTCAAAATGTTCAATATTTGTGCTGTGAGGAAAAGTGTGAAATGCAGTCAAAGTTCCCATCACTCCATTGACTAAAACAATTCCTACATTCAAGTTCCTCTTTAACATTACTTGTGTATTGATGATGCATATTTTTAAAACTGCTTCCAGGCCTGCTGTTTTAGAAAATGAATTCTCGAGTTGAACTAATCAAGCTTTTGCTCTCGTATCCAACTCTAATGGCATAACATGACCATCTAAAACATCACACGATTTTATCTCCAGAATATGTTGCTTCTCTGACAGTAGGATTGTAGAGTTAAACTTGCTACACTCTGCAAGTGTGCACATCAAAGCAAAACAAGACAGTTTCTTTCCTGAAGAGTAAAAATACCATCAGACAGACTGCAATCTGCATGAAACATGTTCGACTTTAAGACTGCGTTTACATTCTCCGCAGGAACACCTATACAAATGTTATATAAGCATTTTTGCATACTCTAAGTCGGCAGATTGTCTCATATTAATGGTAAGTTCCTGGAATTCAAAACAATTCTAACGTTTACAATTACTAATACTTCCTATCGATTTTTTGACTATCTTTAAATTGCAGCATTTTGAAAACTGGATGACCTTTCACAGGAGTTTATTTTAACAAGTCTCCAAAAACAAGTATGTGTTTACCTCCAAACAAAATGTTGTAGTCAGTCTTCAAAACCTCTTGCATTTGCAAGTTAATGAAAGCTAGCATCAAGTTACACACCATGCTTACTTCATCTACAATCAAGGTATTTAATTTTCTATGGCCATTTCCTACTTCTTGTGCTGCATTTGATACAAGTCTTCAATACTCTGTTGTCATGCTCCACTGGTAGCATCAACAGTCGATGTAAAGTAACACCTCCTACATTGAAGGCTATCAAACCTGTTGGAGCAGTTGCAATACATGACAAAGAGCAATCAGTTACATTTTGGGTAATAGCTCTTAGTGCATGGATTTAAAAAGATGTACCTGTTCCTGCTTGTCCACTAACATACAACAATACAGGTTTGTATTGGGCACACAAACATTCAAGCTTGTCATGCTGTAAATCATGTAAGAACCTACCTTTGATTTTGTGATACACTTCTTTTTGATCTATATTAAGTTACTGTTTCATCATAATTTGTATCTACAACTGCAGTTTGTTGTATTTGTAACTGTAATTGTAATTGTTTATTTCTAAAGCGCATATACACAAGTGAAGTGCTTCAAAGCACTTCAAGGGGGTAAGGGAACAACGGAATACAGTGGTCATTCTTAGTCCTTGAAGATCCCTAATGATCTAACAAAAATAACTAGCATACTAGGCCAGAGGCATTTCAACTAGTGGGAGGGAGGGAGAAGAGCATACAATCAATACACTACCGTGCTGTGCCTAATGACTAGTCAGATAGTGCAAGTGAATGAATGACAAGGGATGGGGTGAGAAAGGGTGGGGGAAGGACATATAGAACAATAAAATACCATGCTAGGCCTGGCGACATTTCAGATTGATGGGTGGTTGTTCGTTACTAATATACTAACTATGCTCAAGTATTTCAGGTACAGCCAAGCAAGGGAGGGGAGACAGAGGGAGTACAGGACAGAACAAACTTGCTAGGCCTAGTACGTTCCTGGTCATGCAAGTGTGCAGACAGGAAGTGCAAGGGAAGGGGGTGCCAAGGGTTCAATAGCGCCATGTCAACCAAGGGCCTGGGTTAAGTGCAAATGGGTTGCCCCTCACAAGGAGCGTATTCTGAGTGTAGTAGTGCCAAACAGAGTGCCAAATGCCGAGTCCTGGAAACAAGTGCAGGACTGCAGGGGAAGCCTGGGACCTGTGAGGCTCCGGAGGTGCACCAGGGGACCAGTCAGCAAACTGAGCAATTTGAGAAGAGTAAGAAGGAGGGAAGTGGGAGAGACGAGAAAGTAGGTTAGCAGGGGAGAGCGAGAGAGAAAGAGGAAAAGAAGAGGAAGGTCTTGAGGAGTTTCCAAAACTTAAGGAGGTCTGGCCCAAGACAGAGAGAGGCAGGGAGGCTGTTCCAGAGGGAGGCACCTGCAGAGGATAAGGATCTACCCCAAATCTCTGTTTGGAGAAACGGTACCTGCAGAGAGTTGTAGGAGGCCGAGCGGAGGGCTCTAGAAGGAGAGTATTAAGACAGAGATTGCTGTAGATAGTGCAGGCCCCGGCTCCAGAAAGCCTTGTGGATTATGCCGAGGGACTTGAAATTGATCCTTGTAGCCACGGGGAGCCAGTGGAGAGGTTTCAGCACCAGAGATATGGGATCCTTGGGCTTGAGGCCAAGGATATGTCTTGCTGTTCTGTTCTGTTCTGTTTGAAGGGTTCGGAGAGTAGCAGTAGGAAGATTGAGAAAGAGACTGTTGCAGTACTGCAATCTGGAGAGCACAAGGGCTCTGGAGACGGTAAGCCTCTGGGGAAAGGTAAGAAAAGTTATAATGCCTTTGAGGAGGTGCAGTTGATAGTAGGACTTTTTGGAGATGTCCAAGATGTGAGAAGAGAAGGAGAGAGTAGAGTCGAAGATGACCCACATATTATTTGCCTCAATGGTGGGTCAGGGCGCAGGACCAAGAGAGGCCGGCAAGAGTGAAAGTGGGAAAGTGGAAGCCCGGGTGCCAATAAGTATGATATCCGTCTTACTGGCATTAAGGCAGAGATCATTAGCAGCACACCAGGACTAAATTGCAGAAAGACAGTCAGGAATGAGCAAGGAGGAGGCCGAGGGTAGCCTGAAATAGAGCCGTGTGCCATCTGCATAACACTGAAAGTTGGAGTTGAAGACAGAGATATAGACATTGAAAAGCCAGGGGGATAGATTAAACCACTGGGGGACACAAAAAGTAGAGAGAGTGATAGCGGAGAGAAAGGACCCAAGTTCCATCTGCGAAGGATGATCAAAGAAAAAGAACTCCAGCCACACCAGGGCCTGATCTGTGATGCCCAGAGTATCATGGAGATGGGAGATCAGGATATTTTGGTTTACTGTATCCACAACAGAGGAGAGGTCAAGAAGAATGAGGACAGAGAGAGAGATACTGTCAAGGTTTGAGAGCAGGTATTCACAGGTGTTCAGTAGAGCAGTTTCCATGCTTCTGGATACGCTAAAGCCAGACTGATGGTCATGGAGACAGCAAACAGATTCAGTGTGTGGAGCTGAGAGATTGCCAACTTAACCAGGAATTTGCAAGGGAAAGGAGTGATAGTGATCGGGTAATAGTTTGCCAGAGTAGAAGGTTCTGCAGAGGGTTTTTTGAGAACAGGGTGTACAAGAGAATGCTTCTGAGTAGTAGGGACAATTCCAGTGGCGAAGGGGAGTTTGCAGAGGTCTGCCAAGCCTGAAGGTCAAGAGTCAATGTTTTCCTTGATGATTTTGGAGGGGTAGGGGTCCACCTGTTTGGAAGAGGCTTTCATAGACTGGACTTGTTTGGCAACCTCCTCAGATGTGATAGGGGAGAGGGAGGTGAGAAGAGGGTGTGTGGTGGGGCTGGCCAACGGGGGCCCGAGATGATGGTGCAAGAGCGGGAGCGGAGGAGAGAGAAGACAGGATGTCCTGTGTTTTCGCGGTGAAGTGTTCATCCAGGACCTTGCCAAGGGCCAGGGTGGGTGCAATAGAGGATGAGGCTACAGTATGCTTGGCCCATTTCTTGGAGACTTTGAAATGTTTGGCCATATTGATGGCTGCCGTGGTGATGATGGCTTGAATATGGACTCTTTGTTGCATTGCACTTTCTACTTCTTCCATGGCAAGCTCAACATCAGTTTGAATAATTGCCTCACCAAGCATATTTTTACTTCCTGCTGCAAAACCTTGACTACCCTCAGGAGTCTCTTTTGCCAATTCAGCTGCCAAAAGTTCTTCCTGATGGAGTTCTTTCTACGGGAATGCCAAGTACTGCTGACATTGTTTGGATATGTAACTAAGCTTTTTTTTTTGTTGCAAAAAAAGATTCTTCAAAGGTTTCACTATCTGCATGCCATGGGAAGAGCAACTGCAAAAGACAAAAATGAAATAATTCCTTTTTCTCTGCAGTTTGTCAACAGTTTGTCAACACTGTTTTATGTATTTGATGAAACTTGCCTTCTCATGTCTCACTACACAACCAGTACATCCATGTACTTTAAACCATCCTCTGTTACTGTTCACTTCAATATTTCGATATGAGTAGTGCTCTGCTAGTTCATATAAACAAAGATCCTCCAATTATACCAAACGATTTGGATAATATCTATCAATAAAGTTGTTTTTCAGAATCTCTGTAGTGTCAGCTATTGTTTCAGCTAACTACTGAATTTCCGTACCCGAGTTCTAGTACTAACTGGGCAAGACTTAACCACCGTACATTAATGCCACATCCATACAGAAGCAAAGTAGTTAGCTGATCTGCAGCTTTGTAGCATCTTCAGTCCAAAGCTTAGAGGTTTCTGACTAAGACTTGTATCTCCTGATAGGTCTGCCCATACATCAGCTGCATTGCTCTTTTGTCATGTATGCTGTAACATAACAAGAGACAGCTGTTTTATCATCAGCAATTTGCTGTACATCAGTATTTGCATTCCAAAGCTGAGCAATGACAGCATTGTAATCATGAATCAATTGGCATGCCTTATATCTTTTAAATGATGGGTATTTCTTGGTGACTTACCAGTAACATTGTCTTGAACAGATGACATATAACTATTCACTCGACCAACTGATGTCACAGGCTTAGGAATGCCAAATCTGCACTGAGTTTAGTACTTGTCATTACTTTTGTATTTTGTCTGACAGTACTTACCACATGAGTGCCTTTGTTATCTGTTCACCTTGTTCCGTACATCAGCATTCACATGCTGAGTTGGAATTGAACAAGTAACATCATTTTCTATGAACTCCATCACACAGCCATCACTTTCTTTACCAAACTGTGGAGCATCCTTAATCCACAACAGTATTTGTATATGTGGAGCCCCACGTGACTGGTACACATTCCTCCAAAATAAATGTTCCACAGTGCCTAGTGAACCTTTTTCTTTATTACATATAAAGTGCAACATGGCTAAAAATCTGTTATGAAAGAACAGCAATACACTTACAGGGTCCACAGAACACAATTCTCCTGGTGTCATGTTTTCTATGTTTTCTTTCTGTGGATTATTTTCACAAATCCACTCTGCAAGATCATCCCAACCATACTCAGCGCAATTTAAAGTCGCAAACCAAGTTGGACAGCCAAAGTTTCGGATTATGCATCTAACCTCAGAGTTTCTCCTCTACAAATATTCCGTGGTTCTCTCATTGTAGCAAGAATATTGATACGTTTTCCCTCTAAAACTTCATTTTTTTTCTTTCACCTGTTGCAGCATCTCAGATGCAGAAACATTTTGAAATGTATTTCCGGTCTGAAGCGTAGGTGCAACAGCATAACAAAATGTTGAAAATTCACTTTCATACAATAAGTGAAAAATATATTCAACATTGGTGTGAAATATGGAATGTTCAGAATACATACTTGTACAGCAATATTGTGAAGAAGAAATTGGATCCTTCCGATCATCTAATCTGCCTCCTCTAGCAGTAGGAAAAAGCTTAGGGAAGCAACGAGCTTCTAGCATCTTTTCCCAGACACTGATTGGTGCACCGTTCGTTGCTTTCATTTGACACAATTCTGAACTGTTGCCGGTGACTTCAAATGTGTGTAGAAGATGAAGAGTGTAATGTTCATACACACTATTACCTTCTGCAACAGATAGATGTTGGAAATGACCATCACTGCTTTTGTTTGTTGACTCAACATCAAGCATTGGCAAGTCTGGTACAGTCACACTGCCTTTGTATAAACCATCGTGCTCCAATAGAAACGTCAATGCATGTTTCACCTTTCCAAAATCTATAACCTGTTGTCAAATATTTGTATCTTTTGTGGCAAGACCATTTACTAAAATAAACAAAGAATCTGCAATGGCACGCTTCACTCCTAGAGCATTGACAATTTCTTCAGAATTGAGAGGTAAAAACAAAACTTTGCCTCTCACACCTTGCAATCATTTTTTTGTAGGCACGTTTGACATATTTTTTTTCAATCTAACAATGACTTGAAAAGGATGAACAGTTTGCAATGCAATCACTTCAAACATTTTTAATTTTTGAAGCACAACAGGGATATCAGGCACTACCGTGTCGTCAAGACATTCTTGGAGGAATACGTGTTTGATTATAAAACCCAACACAGTGTCTACAAACATAAAGTGTTTCACTTGGTCAAATCATTCTTCTACAAACAAACACAGATAAAGTTATTTCCAAACATCTTCTACACTCTGTTTAATTTTCTACTCAATGTACACTAGTTGCATTTGAGCCTTATAAAAAGTGCATCAACAATATATGCCACCGTTCATTATGGGATGCCTGATTACGAGGTCCCCAGACGTCCTTTCTGGGTCCTGCTAGGGGCCAAGGAGCTAATAACGTGCCCCTTATTAGCTCCTTCCCCATTCCCATTGAACCCGATGGGGCCTCAACTGGGAATGGGAATGGGTTTTTCCAATGAGGACTTACCGTGTCCTCCATGGATGGAATAGCCCGGTAAGTTCTCATTGGAGGAACCTGGTACTGGAACCCGGTATGGAGGCAGCCATGCATTATCTTTATCACTTGGTGTGTACAAACTAAGCTTTCTACAGTTCCAGGCAAAAGTGTTTGATTTAAAAGTGCAAGAGACATACTTGGTGTTTTGCGCTCATATAGTTTAACTAGAAGGTATTTCATTTTAATATGATGTGCAGCCAACATCTGTATATGATGAAACTGACTCTTACATCTTGTTTAATCAAGGCAAGCTAAAGAGTGACACAGAAGTCCTGTTTTTCATGAACTTCACAGTCATCTATTCTCTGTAGCATCTTTGAACATTATTATTTTTGTTCAAAACTTTAAACAATCTCTTTAAGACTTTACAAGAAAATGTATCAATATTGTGCAAAAAATTGCACATCTGTACCTGACTTTACTTTATTAGGTTTTATTCAAGACTGACTTGAACTTTCAATTTCTGTTTTATTAGCCCTTAGGATTTCTTCTTTTTTAGAAATCACAAGGGGCACATTCTGTCCTTGAATGTAAGTATCCGCATTAAAACATCTTTCTGTATGACCAGTGTGTTTCCACTGGTACAAAGTCCTTTCATCGCGGGATGGTTTTTCGCATTCGTTTTTACCACAATATTTTAATGAAAAAAACTCATTGAATTTTTAGGAGGGGTCTTGGGCAAATATATATGTCTCGGGGTGTGGGTGTTTGCGAATAACAAAAAAATTAAACCTTCCCAAAAACAAACAAAATAAAGTTTGATGAGTTTTTTCACAAATAAATCCACGGTAAAAACCCAGCAAAAAAACATCCTGTGATGAAATGACATGGAACCGTTTCCACTCTCCAAACACATCACAAAAGTTGCCACGTGTAAGTTCATGAACTGTTTCTATATTTCTATGGAGTGGTGTAGTCACATTAAGTAATTTCAAATTTATTCAATCAAAAAATTAACAATTTTCATTTGAAAAGCTTATTTAATTATTACTTCTACTTTTTTGAATGGCAAAAAACTGTTTACACCATACCTAGATTTGTTTCACACTTCTCCAAAGATTGAAAAACCTGAGAGTGATACATTTTCCTATATTTTCCTTTGTTCTAAAAAATCTTTGTTTTTTCACTAACTACTAATGAATTTGATAGGAAAAAAGTATTTTTACTACCGGCTATCTTGTTTGGAATATCCGAAATAATTATTTGTAACACTCTGGTTAGTACGAAAATAATCCGTTTTTTATTGGTGTTTTCTTGAGTGGTTCATTCAATAGATACATTTGTGGGTGTTTTAGAAACACTGTTTAGGACTTGGTGTGCAAGTTTGGTCAGCCGACACGTGTTTCGACCCATAGGGTCTTTCTCAAGGCATGTATTATTCGCTGTGTGCCCTCAGTGGGGTTTCTGTCCTTACGGCAGTCTTGGCTCCTGTTGGGCCCTGTGTGCGATTTGATACATTTTTCTTTTATTACGTTCACTAAAAACATTCTGTGTTTGATTACTTTGTTTAGTTGGCACAGCTTCTTTTTGAAATTGCAGATTTTGAAAAGTATTATCGATAACAGGGATTGTTGTATTATCAACAGTATTTTCATGTACAGAACTCAGAACACTACTTTTAAAAATATAATGTAACACTTTACTTCCATGCACATGATCCTGTCTTCTAGCATGTTGTGGTTGCTTATTCTATGGCATCTTAGGAAAAAGATGTAACCCAACAAATGTGCGCTGGTCAAGTGATTGTTTTTTTTTTAAAAAATATTTTCAATATATAATATGAATTGTTTGAGTTATGTGAGATCTGGCTTTAGTAGAAGCTGGTCTGGGGGCGACTCCTTGGTGCAGCCTTTTTCCACTAATAACCACTGAATTACTGTCAATCCTATACTTCAAGTAGTGTTGTCGCGTCTCAGTGGAGAAAGCGGATATAGCCAGAAACGCTATAAAGAACAAGAGAAAGACCTCCTGGAGACTGTGCCAAAAATAACAATTTCTTGGTTGAATTTCTTAAATCAATGTATTCATAGTTCCCTTTCTTTCCAACCAATCCTCTTGTTAATATGAATTGTTGTTTATATAAAATGTATTCAGTATATTTACGTTTGTAATTTAGTACAGTTTGGAAAGTAGGGATTTCCATATTTTATTTCAGTGTTTTCTGAAGAGTTTTCAGGTAGAAGTACATGATATGCTATGATTCTGTGTGAGAAAAATATATTTCCTTTATGAAATGTCCTTGCTTCTTTTTCTGTAGCTATGATCTGGCAAATCCCATAGTTGGTGCATATCTTTCACTTCATATGTGCATCCATTATCATGCATTATTAGGCTGTGAAACAAATGGTCACTATGGACTATACAATTAGCTCAAGTTTCATTCTGGCTTAGAATATTGAAATTGTACTCTTCCAACCACAAATGCATCACAAACTGAGAAACTCAGTTGCCACCCATTCAAACTCTACTTTGCGCATCTTGCTTATGCTATGTAATTTTGAATTGAATTGTATTTTATTTCTATTGCGCTCGTACACAAGTGTTTCCGAGCGTGACAAGGCAAGGGTGGGGGAAACAGGGGAGATCAAAACATCAATCTTACTAGGCCCAGTTACACTGAGAACACGCAAGTGCATGGGAGAGGGGGAGGGGAAAAGTGCATGCAAGTTGGGGGGGGTGCTGAGCAAAGGAGAAACAGATGAATAATAATAAATAAATAAATAATAACAGCACCAAAGAGTGGTAGTGCAGCCAGCAAGTGGCAAGTGCTGGGTTTAAGGCAGCAGACAGGGTAGGTCTGATAAGTGCAGTAAGAAAAAGGGGGAGGGCTGTATGGATACAGATACAGAACCCAGTGCAAGGGGTGGCCCGGAGGCAGTGCAGGAGGGTGGCAGGGTGAGCAGGTACCTGGGCCCAGAGGTCAGAGGGTGGCCAGGTGCACGGTGCCAAGAGAAAACAGATCAGCATGGAACAGGGGGAGCGACGGCAGAAGCAAAGTGGAAGGTCTTGAGGTGCTTCGGGAACCAGAGATGGTTCTCCTCAAGTTTCAGAGTGAGTGGGAGGCTGTTCCAGAGGGAGGTCCCAGCCGAAGACAGAGATCTACCCTCAGCTCGTTTCATTGAAAAACGACTGACCCTGTGGGAGTTAGAGGTAGAGGAGTGAAGAGTTCTAGAGGGGAGGTATTTGCAGAGGGATAGCTGAAGGTATTTTGGACCCAGACCCCAGAAATTCTTGTGGACAATGCGGAGGGTTTTAAATGTAGTCCTTGCATCCACTCGGAGCCAATGGAGAAATTTCAGAGCTGGAGAGATAATATCCCAGGGCTTGAGGCCAAAGACAAGTCTCGCAGTCCTGTTCTGGATTAGTTGCAGAGGACGGAGAGTAGAGGCAGGTAGATTAAGAAACAGGCTGTTACAATAGTCCAACCTAGAGAGAACCAGATCTTGGGAGACAGTAGCTTCTGGGGGAAGGGGAGAAAAGGCAGAGTACCTTTGAGGAGGTACAGTAGGATGTTTTACTTTTTAGAGACATCAGAGATGTGGGGGGAGAAGGAAAGTGTGGAGTCAAACATGACCCCAAAGTTCTTAGCCTCAGAGGTGGGGGTAGCAGGAGGGCCAAGGGAGGCCGGCCAGAGAGTTAGGGGAAAGGATGGTAAAGGTGTACCAATGAGGAGGATCTCCATCGTGCTGGCATTCAGACAAAGATCATTGGCGGCACACCAATCTTGAATGGCAGTTAGACAATCAGAGATGAGAGAGGGAGAGGAGGTGGGCGAGGGCAGTCTGAAAATGAGTTGATTGACATTAGTGTAGCACTGGAAATTTTAGCAGAAAATGTCAATGCAGTGGGCGAGAGTTGCCAGGTATTAGTTGAAAAGCCATGGCGAGAGGTTAGACCCCTGGGGAACACCACAGGCATAGAGGGAGATAGATGATAGGAAGGACCCAAGTTGGACCTGGGAGGGCCGATCAGAGAGGAAAGAGGTCAGACAGGCCAGAGCCTGATCAGTGATACCCAGGTTATCATGGAGACAGTTGAGCAGGATGGTATGGTTGACCGTGTCGAAGGCAGAAGAGAGATCGAGTAGGATGAGGACAGAGGGAATGCTAGAGTCAAGGTTAGAGAGCAGATCTTCATTGATGTTCAGGAGAGCAGTTTCCATGCTTCTGGCAGCTCTGAAGCCAGACTGGTGGTCATGGAGACAGCTAACAGAATCGGAATGAAGGTTATGCTGAGAGATGGCCAGCTTTTCCAGGCTTTTGGGGGAGGAGACGATGGACAGGATGTCCTGAATTTTGTAGATGAAGAGACAAGGGCATGAGACAAACAAAGAGACTGGGAGGCAACAGGAGGGGTACAGACTGCAGCAGGGTTGGCCAGTTCCTTGTAGATTTTAAAGTGTTTGGCTGAGTTGTTAGATGCTGCAGAGACACAGGCTTGAATGTGGACTCTCTTCTCGTTGAGGACAGAGAGTCAATATTGCCTTTGGAGCAGGCGACAGGCCAGTTTGTCAGAGGATGAACAAGAAGCCCTTCATTTCCTCTTAGCCACCCTACACTTACGTTTAAGTGTAGCTAGATCGGAGTCATACCAAGAATTTCACTTGGCTTTGGGCTTCAAACGGATCCTCATGACAGCATCAAGAGGATCAGAAATTGAAGAGTAGAGCAGAGACAGGGTTGTGTCAGGATGTGAGACAGCCAGAGGTGGAGGGGGGGGAGAGAAGCTGGCGGTGAAAGCCTCAACTGAAACACGCTTCATGGGCCGGATGTCCGAGAAGGTAGGTGGCAATGCTGGGGTAGGCTTGGCTTGAGGGAAAGAGAGAGCGATGAGAGGAGGGAATGATCGCTAAGGAGAGAGGAGTGGTCAGAGGGATGGAGAGGGGGAGGTCAGAGGAGATCAAGACATTGAGTGTGGGCCCTGTAGAGTGAGTCGGGCCAGAGGGGAGGATGGATAGGGAGAGGGAGTTGCAGAGATCACGGAAGAGTACCGAGGAGGAATAAGTAGAGTCTAAATCTATATTGAGGTCATTAAGGAGGAGGAGTTGAGTGGTAGAGGGCAGGAGGGAGGAGGAGATGTACGCCCACTCAGAGAGAAATGAGGTGATTTGACCAGGAGGCTGGTAGATGGTAGCCACAGTAAGATAATGGGTAGGAGAGAGAGAGAGAGAGCCTACAGGCAAGGCATTCAAAAGAGGAGTAGGTCTGAGTGGGAATGATAGAGGCAGGAATCCACTCCAGAAAGATCAGGGCTTACCCCCTACCGGACCAAGAGGATCTGGGTGAAGAGACGATCTTGTAGCCATCAGTGAGGAGAGTGTCAAAGCTTGTGACAGAGCTGGCCATGTCTCAGTAAAACCAAGGACATCAAGGTCTAGTTTTTCAAGGAGATGGCAGATGTCAGAGGAGTGTTTGACAGCAGAGCGAGAGTTGAGAGTGGCAATATGAAGAAGGTTGGCAACCTTAAAGACCTTCTGGGCACTGGCATAACAGGGGCCCCCGCAGCCACCGTGGTGCAGGGGGCCCAGCAACCACATGTCCTGAGAGGGGTCCCCACTTGGAGTGAAAAAAAAAGAAAAAAAAATGTTCTTTTTTTTTAAACATTTATTTTTTTATTCACTCTGCATTTAAAAAGAAATTATTTCTATAACAGAAATAATTTCTTTATGAAGGCAGAGTGAATAAAAAAAGAAGATTTCTTTTCGAAGTCCTGGGGCTACTCCCAACCTATGACATTAAGACCGTAGGCTAGAGGCCTCCATGTCATGGGGTGGGGCATCCCGATGATTTCAAAAATAAATAGTTTATTTTTGAACTCCCTCTGCCTTCATAAAGAAATTATTTTCGCTATGGTTCGGTCCTTAATGGAAATAATTTGCTTTGTGGCCCATCCTCCAAGCCCCAGAAGCCTTATCAAGCAACTTACACGTGCATGTGCATACCGGAGGTGCACTTACTGAAGTGGGCTGATACAGCTCATGGGGTATGGGGCGTGCGGTCAGCGACAAACGTTTTGAGGTTGTCAAATTTGCTTATTGAGCGCAAATTTGTTAAGAATATTTATAGTATTTACAGCCTAATGGCTGCTTTGTATACGTTGAGTACAGCGATGCCTTCAGCCGACAACATAGCTCGCTCAATAGCACAAGCTAATACTATGCTCAAATGCTCCTTATACTCTGTCAATCTGGTGAGAAGTGCGAATACGGCGGTGCAAGTGAAAGCTATGTCGCTCACATCAGATATTCATAAATTCTATCCGTGCCCGTCTCCATTTCCCACCTTTTTTGATGTGGAGACAATGCCGGTGATGATAATTTTATCAACAAATTTTAACAAGGTTGAATTGCTAGCCCAATTAATTTATGTACTCCCTCTTACCTCGTGTTGGCTGGTTTGCCTGAAAGTGATTTAATGATGTCTAACGAGTTGCTTGAGGGTGCGGTTAATAAGAATGAAATAATGATAACAGCTCATGTGCATAAGTGAAATGATAATACAGAAGCTGTGAAACCTATGGGAAACATACACAGTTTATCGAATGGTTCCGCTCATAGTCCCTTAGCTCTGGCCTCAACTTCTTTGGTGGCGAGATCTATAACTTCTTCTCCTAGGCATGACATTGTGGCCCCAGCAAATTAAAATTTTAGATCAGCGATATCTCAATCGCCAACAATGTTCTTTAATTCACTGCAGGATTGCTCCGCTCACTCTTTATCCTACACACAACTGACTCCAAGAAGACCAGCGCTAGGAAATTTACTGATTGGGGATGCATCGTTTCAGCTGCTCTGCCCTTTGCAGAGATACCTCTCCAAGCTATGAACACAGCGCTCTGCTCATTGGCTAAACTGTATGAAAACATGGATAATAGGTTGGATGAGCAAACAATGATGCTAAAATTATTGTTAGAGGGTCAAATGTTAGGTGGAATGAAAGATTCTGGCTTGATAGGTGTAAGTGAACAGCAGGAAAAGACCCAAGAACCTAGGTCTGCGGCTGTGGATAACCATAGAAAGGACCCAAATGGGATTGATAATACACGTGAATCCCCCCTTCAAATAACCACAGAAGTAATTATGCCATCAATAATGAACAAAATTCTGTCAGCATCGGAGAAACGGAAAGGTGCATCAAAAGAGAGGAGTGTGGTGTTAGACAAAATAACAGCAACACAAGATAATTGCAAGATTATTGGAGTATTAGAGGGCAAGCCAATTTTTAACATCTTCTCTAAATTGTCGGATGACAAGAAAATAGAAAATCCAGGTGCCGAAGGTGAAAATAATTTGAACAAAAAACAAAAAGGAAAGAAAGTAGCTAAGTTGATATCTAATTCACAATATTTGTTCACTCATTGAATCTGCCCCCTAGAACTAATTATAGAAATATGAGAAAGATGGTGATGATGAAAATAAAAAGTAATGAGATAAAGAATAAAACTGTTATTCCTATCGAGAACCAAATAAACAAAGAGCCTTGTGTTAGTGCTGCTATCATCCCCTACCCCCTCTAGATGATTTAGTTGAGGAGGTACAAAAAGTTGTACAAAACCAATTACTTGATCAAACATCAGCTTTTCTATTACCCACTATGCCAAATAGTAATAGGATGTGTGATAAAGAAAGGATTACTGAAAAGCAAGTTCTACGGATTGCTGGTATAAATACAACTCTGGGAGAGAAAGTGTCAATTATTAGACATGACCCCTTAGAGGGCAGTCAATTACATTTTCTAACTTTGGAAAATAGACAAGCTAAAATTCAGAATTCTGTGGCTTCATATATGACTAATTTAGGAAATCCTCCCATTACATCGCAAATGTATTCTTAGGATCCTTTGAGTATGCCAGCGGGTCATCTATATATAAATCAAATGATGCCTCATTTACCATCTGCTCATGTCAGCTCGAATCTGAAAGATGTCTGTCAACAACCGGTAGATGCTGGTTGGAGGGAGCACGGTCAACGAGCAAAGGTTTGCTCTATGACTGAGATTAAGCAAAATGATAATAGACCTAACTATAGTTACAAATCAAAGCAACCTAGCTACAATTCATTAATTCACCATAGTTTGATATTGCAATGTAGAGGTGGGGATTTTCCGGTCTATGATTTGAACAGAGCTTCTGTCCTGAATATCGTAGACGAGATTCCATCATTGTACGACATAGCAACAAATGATCTAGCACAGGTTGAATTTATTCATCATTATGATATCTCAGTCGTTAGACTGTGGATGCTATCTGGAGCCATAAGAAACATCATTTGGCATGCTTGTGATGATTTATAGAGGTTACGTTTTTTTGTTAATTCATCAACCTAATTCGAATGTGATCAGTAAAAAGCAGAATGAACAACAACTCTCGGCAAACATGAACAGTAATTGGGTTCCATCGCCACTATAGATTTCTTGTGTGCAAACTAACCATTCTGTCTCACGGGGGGTGTCAGTGGCGAACTTTTCTGGCAAAACTCATTAACAACCCATTGTGGAGAGGTTAGCCAGCTTCAAACAAGCTTTGTGGAATACTTGTGGCTACTTACATTTAACTAGATCTTCCATGTCACTGTTGGAGGCATATGATATAATTTTATTGAAAGAAGTTTGCCTTACCTCTCCAGCTATTTGGGATAATCACACCATCCTTTTAGTTCCCACTGTTAAATAAAATAGAGGCAGTCCATCAGCTGGGCTTATAGTTGTGACAAAAACATCTTCCAATGTTACGGTAGAACCATGGAGTTCCCTGTGTCAGTTTATTCAAGTGGTCAGAATCAAAATTTATGGTGATGTTATTGTTTGTGTAAACATATACTGGAATCATCTTGCAATTGAGGATAACCAGATCTTTAAGGATATGGAACTAATTTTGCATTCCTTTGTTATTGATTCCACAATTGAGTATATTGTAGTTGCGTGTGATTTGAATATCCAATGTATGGCTACCAAAATAGCGTGATATCTGACTCTGCTCAGCGCTGGATGAGCTTAATGAATTAATATAATCTCCTCATGGCGAATGAAAGCAATGTCAATGAGGGGTGGATGACCAACACCTGGCAGAGAGGTGCACAATCCACAACGAGGGATTATATATTTACAGACCACGATATATTTGCTAGGATGGACAACTGTGAGATTATTATACAAGCGGCGAGTGACCATCATTTTCTAGCTGTCCAGTATTTGTTACCGATCAGAGGCTCAAATGGAAGGGTGGATCATATTAATCAGCAGTTATCATGCTGTAGAAAGGGAAATTGATTTATGTGGACTTCTGAAAAGTTGCATATCCTGATGCGAAGAATTATGTATCCGACGGATATTTTCTGTCCGGAACTTTCTTATAAAGAGGGAAAGTATGTAGCTGCAAAGCAACTCTTCAAAAGTAATGCTAAGGGGGAAAAATTCCAGCTACACTACAATCTCATATAGTTGATGAGGAAGTGCAAGCTAGAAAGTCCAAATTGAGACTGGACATACAAACTCTAAAAGCCCTTCAGATATCTGATAGGATAACCAAAATAAGAAGACTCAAAAGTAAATATAACAATTGGGTGAAATTTAGAAGAGCTAAGATGTGCCTTGTTGATGCAGAACACATGTTATGATCACTGGTATCAAAGAGCTCTGCCTTGATTTGGGGGCTGATCAAGAAAGTGACTTCACCAGCTCAAACGTTAAGGCAGATAAATGCGGTTCCGGAACTAGTGTGGACATAATATAATTGTACCCTTTATGCTGCTACTGCATGGATGAGATTATCTCCTGACAGGCTATATAATCATTAAGACGATTTGAAAATATCAGAAGAAGACATAGTATATTTTATCTCAAAATGATCCTCTTCCCGGGCTCATGGTCCTGATGGCCTATCAAACAGTAATTTGAAGGCTCACCCATATGCATGGGCTATTTAACCATATTATTGTGTCTGGTCATATTCCTCCTACCTGGCAGAAGTCAGTAATAATACCCATTTATAAGAAGGGTTATAGGACCCTCCCCACAAATTATAGACCGGTGGCATTGTTAGATGCACCAGGTAAAAAAATGTCTCGATTCATATTGAAAGACTTTAATAGTTGGGTGATCAGAACTAAAATACATGACCCCCAGCAATCAGGCTTTATGCCTGGGTTAGGTACTGCTGTTAACTTGTATATGTTGCACATCATAAAACACCAAGAAGGACAGAGACAACAACCTTTAAATGCTGCGTTTATAGATTTTCAGATGGCTTTCAATTGTGTATCAAGAGATTTACTATATGATAAATTGGAGAAAGCGGGATGCCCACAACATCTTCAGCATTGGATCCAAGAGTTCTTTTCGAATACTTTGATCCAGGTTAGACTGAAGTTGGACAGTAGACTATCAATTTTGATTAAAACGTAGAGAGGCCTGAAACAGGGCTGCCTACTGTCTTTGACTTTATTTAATTTCTTCATATCGGATGTCACTAAGGATTTTTTGTATGTTGTCTCAGATACTCCACGAGTGATGTTGCATGCAGTCCCCTGGCTCTTCTATGCAGACGATTTAGTGCTGCTACCGAAGACCCCACGGGGCTGCAAGTTTTGTTGGATGGATTGGATAAGTATGTACACCAAAATTATCTAATCATCAATCATTCCAAATCGAACATTCAAATGGAGGCTGCAAGAAAAATGTATGGACATAGTACAACAATACAAATGTTTGGGAATGATAGTCAATGACCAATATACGGAAGCTCCATATTACTGCGATATGAAAAAGAAAATGAAAACTGCTGTGGCCCAAGCAAACATAATTAATCAACAATATGGTACTTTTTCTCTGAGCCCTGCAATAGCATTTTACATTCAAAAAGCAGTACATATTACTTTATATGGAGCGGAGACTCGGAGCTGGAAAGGGTCAGTGTTTTGGACTACTATCGAGGGTTGGTATTGGAAGAAGCTCCTGAGATTGCCTAAATGCGTGCCTGTGTGCATATTAAGAGCTGAGTTGGCGTTAATCTCAATGTATGCAATGTACATGTGGAGGCTGTGTGCTTTATACAGAAAGTGCCTCCTGAATAACAAAGATAGATCATTATTGGGGGCACTAACTGTGCATATGACCACGACTGACCACAGGTTCATGAAAACTTAGAAGATAAAGGTATTGGAGTTTCTTGATGTGGCTAATGTGGATCATGAGGCTCTGATGAATAATCCCTTTAAGGCTAAAAAGAAAACCTGGGACTGGGATTGGACTAATACTTGATCGGAGTGTTTGACAGGAAAACTCCAGAATCCTATATTATACAATTCTCCTCAGCACGATATCGTGATTTATACTTACAATTTAGACTCAACATTTGGCACTCAAGAGAGATTCTGGCCAAGTGGAACATAATGAATGTAACTGAATATATTTGTCGGTTTTGCAAAAATGTAAATGAAATAGAAACACTGATACATATTATTACCAATTGTCCCCAATTGTGAGCATTGAGAAAAAAAAACTTTGGTTGTTTTTTTATGGGATTTCCATGTGTGTCACACACATTTTTTGGGATAGTCTCTATAATGCTCAATCGACATCACTGAGAATAGCAATTAGAACTTTGTATTAGCTTTACATGATGATTGTCTGATCCAAAATGAATTATATGAATAATATCACTGTTTTACATTTTTTGTTAGATAGATCTTTTTATAGAAATAAGATGCATTAGTTTTCTAAATTTGTAATCAGTAATAACATGAGGTTGTAAATGTTGTTGTTTAGGGAACTATTTGCATTTAGATGATTTTAAATATTCATTGTTTTATGTATGTTGAAATATATTGAAAAGTTGTTTCTACAACTTTTGTAGAAACAGTTATGGTATGTCTAAATGTGGCCTGGCATACTTTACAGTATGACGTGTCTACACTGGTCTACATTGTGCAGCTAGTTGGACATGTTTTCATTGTGGCATGGATTTTTAATAGCAAAGCATTAATGTTCCTGTGCACTGTTGGTGACTTGCATGTATTGGATTGGTGTTACCGTACAAAACAATAGCAAACACTGTGGCTTTTTATCCAATTGTTATCAGAAAGTGAGCTGTATTTTGAATGAAAACCCATATTTATATCTTTCTCCTAGTGAAATGTGTGGCATAACCATTCATCAGCACATTTGTGCATATTGCGCAAGCGTGATAATCTAGGCCGGCCCAGAGAGTGGCATGACCATGATTTTATGCTGAGTTGGGGGGGCACCCTCAGCATGGCTCGCAGGGGGGGCCCCAGATCTTGTTTTACGCCACTGCTTCTGAGGAGGGGTAAAGATCAGAGGTACACCCTGTAGAGGAGAAAAAACCCTAGGAGGGGCAGAAGAGGAGGAGAGAGAGGGCAAGGTAGCCAAGAGGGGAGAGGGGGGAACAGCAGGCGATGAGAGGAAATTGATGAGGCGACGGAAGCGCCCATCAAAGAGGAGGAGATTGGCCTGAGGCCCTTGGACCATGACAGTGCCATTAAGGTAGACATTAATGATGACTTTAGAGGAGTCAAAGGAAGCTATGAGAACTTCCCAGCGAATGCCACCATTAATGGGAGAGGAGGAGATAGGACAGAGCACGGAGATCATATGGAGAGTCCATAGATCTGGCGAAGGAACGACAAAGAGGATGTCGGTGAGGGTCTGTCTGGAGGAAGCATTGGAGAAGGTGTTGGCGATAGGAATACCAGGGTTAGAGGCCAAGATATCCTTTTTGAACTTCTTCCTTCCAGACTTAGCGAGAAGGGAAGGATAGTCAATGGAGAAGCAGTTGGAAAAGGTAGGAGCCACAGAAAGCGCCATGGGGGTGGAAGCGATAGGAGAATGGAGAAGCTGGGGGGGCAAAAGAGAGTGGTGAGGTCACTGGGCTGGCATGTTACAGAAAAGCAACAGTATACAAGCAAAATAGAAGAATTTAGCAATGGGCAGCAAGATTTGACTTTCACGCAAAAAGCAAAAACATCAAGCTTTGACTTTCTAGCAAAAAGTTAAAACAGCAAGATTTGACTTTGTAGCAAAAAGCAAAAACATCAAGCTTTGACTTTCTAGCAAAAAGGAAAAACAGCAAGATTTCACTTTCTAGCAAAAAGCAAAAACAGCAAGCTTTGACTTTCAAGCAAAAAGCAAAAACAGCAAGCTTTGACTTTCTATCAAAAAGGAAAAACAGCAAGATCTGACTTTCTGGCAAAAAACAAAAGCAGCAAGATCTGATTTTCTAGCAAAAAGCAAAAATGGCAAGATCTGATTTTCTAGCAAAAAGCAAAAACAGCATGATCTGACTTTCTAGCAAAAAGCAAAACCAGCAAGATTTGACTTTCTAGCAAAAAGCAAAAACAGCAAGATTTGACTTTCCAATCAGGGATTCAGATGTTAGCAGAGGGTTTTAAGAAGCACTGCGCTTTGTATGACAACATGGGAGAAACAAGCACAAAGAACAGTGATAGTCAAAGGTGGTAGGATTGAGTCCAGAAGGAGGAAACTAACCCATAGTTCTGGAGGTGACAATGTTAAGGGAGTCTGGATTCCTTAGAGCAGTGAGGTGGCAGCATCATTGTGGTTAAGGAGCAGGGAGGACCCCAATTAGCATTATGGAAAGCATGCGGGCCCCTGGTTGGATGGAAGAAAACACTCAATAACCAACGGGAGTGCTGCAGGGGGAAAAGCAGCTCAGCCAGCCTGCCTTCACAACAAAGAAAACAATGGTGGCCATCTTGGAAGGGCCACAAATCTGTCGAAAAAGCCAGCATTAGTGGGAAAACTTGTGCTTTCAAAATAGCAAGGCAGCTTCAGTTATTAAAAAGCTCACAAAACATCAGCTCAATGAAAATGCGCAATAAAACAGTGCTTTTCCAACCATTTCAAGCTCATTCTGTTTTTTCTTCTTTTTTTTCCATTTTTGATTTTTCAGGTTCAATAATTACCCTGGAGGTGCAGTAATGCACAGAAAGTGCACCTACCTAATGGAGGGGGGCAGCAGCCAGGCACAAACTCCACATGTGTTTAAAACAACAGATGGCCAGGAGGGTGGAAACAGGACCTCCCTCTCATTGAAAAGCCGATGAAAGAAACCAGATCCAGGTAATGGGCCTTGCTGAGAGGGCTGGCTAATGCCTGCCGGTCCCTGGTTGGATGGAAGAAAACACTCAGCAACCAGTGGGAGTGCTTCTGAGGGAACGGGAGTTTAGCCAGTCTGCCTTCACAACAAAGAAAACAATGGCACCCATCTTGGAAAGGCCAAAAATCTGTCAAATAAGCAGGCAATAGTGGGAATACTTGTGCTTTCAAAATAGCAAGGCAGCGTCAGGTATTAAAAAGCTCACAAAACGGCAGCACAATGAAATTGTGCAATAAAACAGTTATTTTCCAACAATTTCAAGCAAATTCTGTTTTTTCACAATATTTCACATACTTTATCCAATCATATGAGGCTAATCTACAAGAGGTATGTCAGCCTTTTGGGAAGGACACATTGGGCCTCATTATGACCCTGTTGGTCCGTTAAAAACAGTGCCCGTAGGCTCACCAGCACCATTGTTTCAGGACTGGCAGAGTACAAGTCTGTGAGCCGGATTCCTTTCTGCCTTCTAGGTCTGACCTGGCAGGCGGAACGGCACCCGCTTGCAGACTTTGACGGAAGCACTGCCACTGTTGTACACAGTGCCGGTGCTTCCATCCTCCCCTTTCCCACCGAGTCATATGGGACCAATGGGAATGGGGAGTTACTTTTAATACCCCTGGAATTCCGCCAAGCCAGGTGCCCAAAAAACACAACTCTGGCGGCAGCCGTGCTGTTTTTAACGGCATGGCTACTGCCAGAGTCGTAATGAGGCCCATTGTGTTCTCCCTCTACATTCATTGATCACTATAAACTGATGTTGCAAATTGGGCATCATAGTCCTGAGCACAGTAAACATGGCATAAATTAGCATAACCTGTTAATTCATATACATAAAGGTGTTGTAACATAATCTGATACACATCTTTGGTTTGATGTAGCACCCTGTCATTCATTAATCTCTCGTGTGTCCTCAATGCATGAGGACGCTGATAAGTGAGAAGAGCCAGTTGCCACGCCTTAAAGTCTCTACTTAAGGACTATAGGCCAGCTCCAGGCAGACAGCATTGAGTAAACTGCAGTTCATGTGACTGGGCCCTCCCACACACTTGCTCCTCCCACCACCCATTTAATCAGTTCTCCTTAGGCGTCCTCATCAAAGGACGTGCAAAGACAAGGGCATCACCTGTTTGTACTAGTTCAGACCTGATAGTGCCAATGGCCTGACGATACATCCTGCATTTCACCTACACAACTATTGCTACTACTGCTACTCAACAAAAGACATCACATTATGTGTCCTCTCTCCACTGACCATCCCAACTCTCACTAGGGTTTGAATGGCCAAGTGCTGTGGACGACTCCAGAAAGCTATCCTAGCGAACATCATCAATTTTGCCCTTGCCCTTGCCCCCATCCCAGTGAACATTTCTTTAGTAATACCTGCCGTACTGTAGCCACAACTTCAGAGTACAATTCCAAAACCACTTCTCGAGAAGAAATGTTCACTTGAAACATACAAGTTGAAATTAACTTTCCCTGTAAGTGATCAGAATCCATGACTTACCACAAATAAGGAAAAGAACAATTGCCAACATCATAACCAAGTTAGAAGTGATCAGATGCACTCCATCATACGATTTGTCATATTTAAGACCACATTCAAACACTTCCACAATTCTGACACCAAGGAGTTACCAATATGGGGTCATAGGGTAGAACTTGATATCTAACATCGAAGCACAAACTCAGCTGAAATATTTTTCAAGGGTCGAGGTACGCTGATTGTTTGCTGATAGGAGTTAATATGCACCCCATTCATTTTAAATCTTCTTATGTCAACCTGAGGATGTCTCACTGTCTGAACCCGGGGACTCCCTTTCTAAGGTGGCCAGGGCACAGCCATCATCCCTGGATTCAGACCCTGGGGGTGGATGAGTGTGGGAGGATCACTGGAGTAAGGTGTTCACGGGGAGTAGAATAGGGGCATCCTCTGGCGAGATGAGATACAACCTTCCTTATGACAACTTTTCTCCATCCTACCCAGTAGGGTATCTAGAAGAAACTCAACCTCCCCACTTTCCAGCCATGCAAACTTTCTCACGGACACCTCAATGTGAGTGACAATGGATTAACACCTCCCTACCCGACACTCCCTTCATTACCATACACCATTTCAGAACCCATACCGTTGCCCCCACCACTCAATTCCAACAGATATCAAACCGGAAGCGAAGCATAGGAGAACCAGGAGAAGGAAAGTACATATGCCACCCCATGCCCTACAACAAACCATTTGTACACAACACTCCAGTTACCCCGTTCACCCTGATGAAAACCCACATGGTGTTTCCAGTATTCTTCGGGAAAACTACAACTCTCATAATCCCTCCACATTGTTTTCCCTAAAATTACTGGGACGAGGAGGCGAGAGATTGGGAGGATGAGGATTACCGACAGAGAACCACGGACACAGAAGATAGACTGCCCCTTTTCTGGATCCGATAGTCACACTAAGGAGGTCACGCAAAGTCAGGCCTCCCTTCAAATCCATGCACACCTGAATTCAATCACTACTCCCAGGAAGAATGAAAGGTGTAGCAGGAGAGCACACTTTGAGCAAGTTGGGGATGCTGGAAGGTGCAAGAAGCCAGAGGAAAACCCAAAGAGATGTAGAGACCCTGGGAGCACAGCAGAATGAGAAAACCATCCTGACACTGGCCCTGTGATTTCCGAGGAGACTGCACTGTGGAGAGGGAGCTGTACCTGCACAAGGCAAGACCAGGGGCAGCTGGGTTTACCTGGTGGTAATCACAGCAGGACTTCTCCCCTGGGCCAGTCAGGTGAATCCATGTCTGAGGGGCAGGAGAAGGGAGACCCTGGACATAGCATCCTGACTTATCATTTTGTGAACACTTCTTTCTTGTCTTGTGAACATTATCCCTCACTTTTTCATAGCATAGCGGTAAGGATTGACAAAAGGTTTTCTTAGTATAGGCCTGTTTTATTTGACTAGACTCCACTAGGACTGTGTTATTTTTATTTGATGGTCGTAGCTTGCTCCCATCTTAGATTTAGGTTTAGATTAGGTGTTTATCTCACCCATTTTACAGTTTAATAAACACCCTTGAACTGTGATCACTTGTGCCTGTCTTACTTTGATTATGCCATAATTACATAGAATAGCATGGAACCCAAGTAGGTTCTTCCAAAGCACACCATTTCCAGGCATAAATCATTCATGAGGAAACTGTAAATAGATGAGCTACATAATAACACAATCAGATTAGAGAGCAATTTCTGCAGCATAAAAAACGTCCCATGTAGTGCTCTGCTCCTAGCGCTTGAGTAATGTGGGATTGTATTGAGTTGCTTATATAGCGTAAATAAGATAAGCAAACTATAGTTTCAATGAAGGACAGCTATGTTAGTCAGGTTGTGATGCATCTGTTGTTGGCACAGTACATTTTTGGAATTCTAAATCAGAATAAAAAATGAACTGTTCTTAGAGACCACAGAGACCATTTATTTCACAGCTGAAGCATTTATGATAATGCATACAGGTATCAGGTGAAAGGAATGCACAAGCCATGGAATTTCCAAGGTCATACCTATAGACAAAAAAGCAAAGACATTTGATGGATTACTACAGAAAAGCTGAAATACAAACTGTGAGGCTTTAGCCACTGTGCTTTCACCTTCTTCACTTTATTTCACATTTGCTTAGAAACCAAGGTGCATGTGGCTGGAAACTCCAAAATACTCTTGAATTATCTGGCATACTGTAGCCATTATCTCAGTGTATAATTCCCAAACCACTTTGCAGTAGAAGAAACATGCACTGGAAAGTTACCAGTGGTGATTGACAGGCCGATTCGTGGAATTAATGTGCGCTGAAATTTTCGGCGCAAGCGTGCAAAAGCGTGCAAATCGCAGTGCAAGTGCAAAAAATGCAGTGAAACCCACGTACAGTGATTCATGGAAGTCCGTGTGTGTGTAAATCCCTGGATGGGCCCTAAAATTGTGCAAGGCGCATGCTGGCGCACAAGTCTCCAAACAGCGTGCGCTAAGCGCACAGCCAAAGCGCACATAGCGCAGCGCACACAACAAAAGTAGGTGGAACAGGGGGCGTAACACGCATGAAAATGTGGGCGTCACGGGGGAAGTACAGGAGGCAAATGCGCGGAACGCCCACACGCGCGTTCACAACACGTATTCACAGAATTGAACGGGGCTAATGCATGCGCCAAAAAAGACGTGCTAATCCGGAAACACATACGCCAGCAGGAAGCAGGCGTATGTGGACCTGTGCAGCATAAAAGTGCGCGCAAACAACAAACAAGCTCAAACGCCAAGATGAATATACCATTCCTAGCAGCAGTGGTTGTGGGATACCGCAGGAGGAGGAGGAGGAGGATAGTCAGGCCCAGAATTTTTACACCCTGAACCAGCCTTTTTGGGATGCCTGATGACCAGGTGTATGGGAGGTATAGGTTTCCACCGCACATAATACTCGACCGGGTGAGTGAGTGGGAGGATGACCTCACATCACCCACCCTGTGCTCCCAAGCACTCAGCCCCTTGGAGAAGGTCCTCAATGTATTGCACTTTTTGGCCACTGGATCATTTCAGTGGACAAGTGCTATAGTGGGGGGGGGGTGTCACAGGCCACGCAGTCACACTGCCTACACCAGGTGTTGGCCATCATGACTGCACGCCCATCAGTCTGCAGGCACATATACCTGCCCAGAATGCCTGCAGAAAGGCAGGTTGCTGGCCAGGATTTCTATGGGGTGGCACAATTCCCCAAAGTGCTAGGTGCCATTAACTGCACCCATGTGGCTCTACGTCCCCCCAGGGCATCTGAGCACATCTATAGAAACCTCAAGCACTGGCATTCCATCAACGTGCAGGTAGTATGTGGTGCCAAGGGAATCATCACCTCAGTATATGCAAACTATCCAGGGTCCACCCACAACAGTTTAATTTACAGAATTTCAACCCTAAACTGGGACCTAGAAGCTGGGCGGCATGGCGATACATAACTTCTTGGTGACTATAAATGCCACTGCACATGCATGCATGTCAGATACTGAGTAATGTCACAACCCCACTAATGATACCCATCACGACCTCCCCAGGGGACAGTGCCAACCCTCTGAGCACCCACATGATGATGCCAATTCGGAACCCCACCACGCCACCCGAGGTAAGATACAACACAGCCCATATTGCAACCCGGGGCATAGTAGAGGGCACATTCGGAGTTCTGAAGTCACGCTTTCGCTCCCTTGACCGCTCTGGTGGGCAGATGTTATACGCTCCCCCAGTAGTGTGCAGGATCATAGTGGCAGCATGTGTCCTGCATATGGTTGCAACACGCCGGGGCCTGTCAGTGGACATGGTGGTGCCCCCACATCCCCAACCACAAGCACCCCCGCTGCGCATGGGAGGGGAAAGGGCACGTGGTGAGGCAGCCCGTACGCAGCTGGTGGCTAATTACTTCACCTAAAATCACATCCCTGTGGAGTGCACACAGCCCTGGCACATTACAGCAGACAATCAATGATGATGACATAAGGGACACTCAACTGTCACAACCATACCAGCCTGAGATTGGTCACCTGGAAGTGTTACATTGTGTGCCTCCTAACCTACCCAAACACCACCAATGCTGTGTCATCAAAAGACATACATCTATGCTGTGAATTTTATTACCCTCTTGCTAAATACAACATGAGAACAGCGCCATATCACCCAACCCCTCCCCAGTTCCACCACCAAACACACCATGGCATGTCAGGCAATGTGAAAGCAAACAAAGCAATACACAAGACCTGACACAAGTCTCACAAAGTACACTGTCCCTAATGGAAACTGCCCACACACAATATACTCCCAGTAATGTATAACTAAGAGCACACATTACCAAATACTTACCACCAACACAATGCTGCAACACACCATGGAAAAATGCAAAAACATGACAGTAGTTCAAGTAGTGGTAGTCTTTCAACCTGAATACGCCAGCACATCGACCCCTTACAACTGTAGAGGGTTGCTGCCACGCAAATGTCTCAGTGTACTGCATACAACATGAACTGCATGTGCAAAATAGACGGCCTTGTGAAGACATGAGGAAGGAACCTGCAGTTTAGGAGGAAGGCATGGATGCACAAGCACATATCAATACACCATGCAGTGCCCAATACAACAACAATATCCACTAGGGATGTCTATACAATATTGATTACAGACTGCCCACACAGCTCATGGGAGCCCAACGTCACTGTGTAATTCACTGTCACTTGGTCACACCCTTTGCAAGCCCAGGGAAACGGGAAGCAGGAGGGGTGTGTGTCTCACAAACTCAAGCATCTAACACATCTAACACAAACTCAGGTCAAGCCTGCATGTGCCCAGCCGGAATACAGTGGATGCCCACGGGAGCCACACAAGGCAACACACTGTAAAACAAACAAATAAAAATGGCCATGTGGGGGCTGGGGGGGGGTGGGGGAGGCCACCCAGGAGGTTCAAGGACAGGGTGCACACCAACACCCACCTGCGTGGATGTTGCGAGAAAAATAAATACCTCCTTGAGCTCATGGCCTGCACGACTATGCCATTGTGGGAGAACTGCTGTCGCTCTGCTCATCCTCTGCTGCTTCATCAGGAGGCGGTGGCACTATGGGAGGCAGCCCACGCAAAGCCCTAGTATGGTCCTCCATGGCAGCAAGCATGCGGGTCTGGAAGGTCTGATTCTGGATGATTAAAGTGCGGAGATCCCCATGCCGCACATCACGGGTTGCCTGCATTTCTGCATGCATGGCATCGCGTGATGCCTGGATCTCCTCACGTGTTGTATGCAGCTCAGCTGAGAGCGAACGTGTGAGCTGCTCCAGTTGCTGTTCTGCCCTAACATTTCAGGAAGCCTCAAGTTCAAGCAGACTCTGCCTGAGGTTATGGAGTTCTACCCCCAGGGCTTCCCTGTGGCCCTGGGACTCTATTGATATGGATTCCAGCAGAGTCTGCAGTGCTACCCGTTGTTCCCTGTTGGACGCCAACATGTCTTCCCGGTGTTATTGGCAAATGGAGTCTGTTGCCTGCTGTTGTTGCTCCATCTGTCTTTCAGGTGGGATAATGGAAGTGGCCACCCTCTCCATTGCCTGAGCCATCATTTGTACTGATGCTGCCTGTTGGGTTGCCATACTGTACATGGAGTTTTCCCATACAGTATTGCCTGGTGGCGCACGGCCACCACGTCGATGGGCACCACACCTGCTTGGGGCAAGGTAATCTGCACCTTGCTGTGCTGGCACTGCCTGAGGCTGCAGGACTGCATTCCCCCTCTGATCTGCTGGCCCAGGAACAGGATCAGATGCTGTGGAGTGTGACCCTGCATCCGTAACCGCCAAAGGCGGACCTACCAACACTGACATCCCCATAGAGGGTTCTACCCTTGGTCCAGGTGGGTTGGACAGAACAGAATCCCTGCCAGAAACACTTACCTGCGACTGCACATAAGTCTCATCATCTGACTCAGCACCTGAATAGAGATCTGGGGAGGTGCACCCAGAGGCACCCCTGGACAGTATGGTCTGCAGTAACATTGGGTTTTCACCCACCACCACACCATGTCCCCCACTGGTGCCCGGTCGTGCCTGAGATTCCTCCTGGGTCCGCAGCATCTCCTCAACCTCAACAGCACCAAGTGCGTCATCACCTGCAAAAACATGAAAGACAACAAATGGAAACAGGCATAAGCAGCATAGCACACACACAGGCCGTGACAAGCCAGAGATCCAGTACATGAATTATACGTGTCCCACAAGACTATAACCCTGCCATGCATGCACTGTAAAAGAGTTGGAAGTGGAGTCAAAAAGGCAGACACTGGGGAGAGCAATATGGATATGCAACACATTTGCAGCATGTTGGGTAGCACTGGCATCACACATCAGGCTGTGAGTGGCATGTCCAATACAGATACATGACACATGCCACCACACAGGTGTCATGTAGCATAGCCAAAGCAAATTACAAATCTACAGCAATATGTCAGTGAATGAGTACTGTTACATATCCATGTCACATCGACATGATGCGAAGATTGATGCTGAATAGTGTTGCAAAATATGCATGTGCCACACACTGAAACACATCCAGTGTCCAATAACAGAGTCATTGTGGGTTGATCAATGTTTGGTCACTTTAACATTACAGGAAACACCTGTCATCTTCCACATGCAAACAGGCCGTAATAAAAAATGTCTGCAGCCCAATACTCCATCGGCCTGAATGGTGTAATCATTAACATAACCAGGTAAAAGTAATGGCCCAGTGTGGGCTGTAAAGAATTACCGAAGCATATCACATATGTTACAATAGGGCAGAATAATATGTACTAAAAATGGGAGAGTGGAAACAATCAGCCTGAATGAACACTTACAAAATCTGACCAATGTAGTTGCAAGATGACAGTTCAAGGAAAAGTGCACTAATCTGGGCGTAATTGGCAACTGTGGGCAGAAGGGATACAGTCATACCCAAATCCAAGGCACGTGAATGTATGGGAGGAAGCAAATGGGTGACCCATAACACTCAGGAGTATACACCCTCACCTGGCACTCAATCAGAACCCGTCACCCAAACAACATACACATGGATTACACACACACACGGGCACTCACCGGACAATGCCTTGTAATCAGGTAGTTCTCCCACACCTTGGATCTGTTCCTCTGTGACGAAGGTCCCAGCAACAGTCTCATGTTCAGTGAGTTTGTTGTCCTCTTGTGGAGACCCATCGCCAGTCACCAGAGTAGCAGCATGATTTGAGGCCAGCTTGTTCTTTGCTCTGCGTTTCAGGTCATCCCACAGCTTGTAGCAATCATCAGCTGTGCGACTCACAAATCCAAGGGCACTTATGCGGTCTGTGATGGTCTGCCAGTGTGCCCTACATTGACCAGGTGTGGTCTTGCACCCTGCAGTCACCAACATTTCATGGCTATGTGCCGACACATAGGTCACAAGTGCATCAAGTTCCGGGTCATTAAAGCTAGGCTCCCTTGACGTGCCGGAGTGTGTAGCCGTGTCTGGGGTCTCAGCCTGTTGTGCCAGAGCACCCTTCTTCCTCTTTTTCAAAGGTGGAGCTTACGCCGCTCTGGTCAGTAGGGGCAGAAGCACCGGTGGACTGGGTAGTAGGAGAGTTTGAATGCACAATGACCATAGGCCTTGTTAAAGGCATTAGCAGAAGTGTGATGTTGGCAGGGGGAACGGCAGTTTGATGGACCTGGACCGACAGTGTCCTGGCTGGGAGACTCAGAGCTGGGGTGGACCAAGCTGCAGCTGCCCCTCCAGCCTCCCTACCCTGCCTACTTGGGGCAGCAGATGACATAGCTGCCCCAGATCCACGTGGCTTGGTGACACCAACTTGCACCGCCACACGTAGTCTAAACTTGCTGACCTGGAAGTCAGCCTGGGAGTCATCCTGTGCCAGGTCAGATGCCACAATGGGCTGGTCCAACAAGGGCTGAGCTGGGATGGTGTCAGCCACATTTCCCTCAACCATGTGGGGTGGGGGAGGCATGGGTGTTGCTGATCTTTCCTCCACACATGGGGGTCTAGGGGCACCCTGCAAATCCCGGCCACGTCCCCTACCGCACCCTCCATGCCCACCTTTTGAAGATCGGCCACCTTTGCCTCCCTTACCGCTTGGTCGCCTCGCACCATGGCACTGATGTTGTTGTGCATATGGGAGTAGCAGTAAACTAGTGTCCTGGGCAATTGGGGTGAAAGGGGTAGGGTACTAGATGGAATTCGTACCCTAGTGCTCTAACAAGGCTGTCTGTGACCCCTGGGGGAAGATGACGGGTCAAACAAGGCACAGGCAGCCCAAAATAAAAAAATAACATGCACGCAACCCCTCGTAGACCATGTGCATGAAAAAATTAACCCGCACTACGCTGTGGCACCCAGAAACACAAAAATAAGCGTACACGTAATACATGCAGCCTACAATGACCTCTGAAGGGTTACGCGACACACAAGGGGCGAGCACAGTTGGTAAATACGTGCGCGACTCACCGTCTGCCTGGAAAAAGATATTGAAAAAGACGCGCATGTGCGCGTTGGCAACACCCCCGCCGAAATAAGAATTGTACGCTGTCTGAGGAGACAGGACAAAAGAAGACGTGAACGCTGTTTGAGGAAACAGGCCCAAAAAGAATAAAGAACGCTGTCAGAGGTAACAGGGAGTATGAACTTGAAACGCTGTGAAGTAATCGCGTGTGAACCGACAAGAAGTACAGAATTCACCCACTCGCTCTCCATGAAAAGCACGTACAAGGGAATGGGGTCCTACACGTACCTTTTAAAGCGGCCCACATCTACAGCGTCACTTACGCATGTACGTGCTAAGGCCCTTTCCTCCAATTACAGGAGCTGACACTCGGACGTGCAGTTTTTGGACGTGTACGATGAACATGCACCCGTGTTGATGGAAACGCCCGCGCGCGTCATGTGACTTACGCGGGTAGGTCCTTTCCTCGGATTACACGCATCCACACGCGGACGTGCAGTTTTTCTTGTGCGCTGCCACGTCACGAGGGAAACGCCCGTACGAGTCACGTCACAGAAGCGCTTACGTGCTAAGGGCCTTTGGTCCAATGAAACAGCGTACGTGTGCTGATGCGCTTACGCCGAAGGGCCTTTCCTCGAATTACATGCTGACGTGCAAGACTTTAATGTGCCAAATCACTCCGTATCAAGCTGGCCACGCAACAAAAATGGAAGATCACGCTCCTGCCCAGAAGGCCGAATTACTGCCCCCCAGAGCCCCGAGCACACTCCCACCTGCCATCTGCTGCTACCTGACTGCCTGCTGCCCACGTGCCCTGCTATTTGCTACCTGCATGTCAGCCAGGGGGGCAGTTGCTGTGACCACCCCTGCTGGAACCGAAGACTCCCGACTGGGATACCATCGCTCCACAGCCCAGCCCCAGGACCCAGTTGCCAACCCACTCCTGCCTCTGGGGTTGCCATGTCGGGCACAACACCATCTGGCACCACTGGCAACCCCCAGCCAGAGAAGCAGAGGGCCAACAGTTTCAGTGCCAGGGAAGTTGGTGTCCTGGTGGAGCAAGTCCTGGGGCAGTATGATGCCCTCTTTGGAGCAGCAGAAGGGGCAGCTGAGACCCCACAGGGTCCAACGGAGAAAGATGGCACAGAGTCATCCAGGTTGGTGGGGAGTTTGGTGGAGGAGGAGGCCACGGAAGGGACACACACGGGGTCTGGAGGTGAGGATTCCACTGGTGCTAGTGGTGCAGTGCAGGGGCAGGGACAGAATGCAGCACAGGCCACCACGGAGGTGCCTGTGTGTAATCCTGTCCCTGATCCTGTCACTGCATCATCTGGCACCAGCAGGGATGCCTATGTCCAGACCTGTTTTCAGGGAGGGGATGAGCGTACAACAACTGGCCTTCCTTTCCCTGCAGACGTGGCTATCCGGGACCGTGTTGAGCCTATCCTGAGTGGGCTAGCATTGCATCAACGGGGCATGCAAGGTGACCTGCAGTCTTTTCGTGGAGAGACTGCACGTCGTCTTGCATGCCTCTTTGACCACGTTGACCTACTGGGATGGGTCACCGGTGCTGGATTCCTCCGTGTGCTGGACCTTCTTGTTACCCCCTCCTCACCTGAACCCCCTACGCGCCAGTCGTCCTCCATGCCATCTTCCCACCCTGCCACATTCGGGAGTCAGACGTCCAGCAGGGGTGGCCACCACGACAACTGCACCCCAGCCGGAGGAGGACGTGCAGGCAGCAAGAGCCAGGGCACAGGCACAGGCACAGCAGCAGCAACATGGTGGAGCAATGATGGCTAGGGGCCTTCAACATCGGAGGGGCAGGCATCGGCCATAGGGCAGGAGGACCCTGGATTTCAAGTGTCTTCCGCGTGGCAGCGGTTGGGCCACGCCATAGATGCGGAGCGGCAGCGGACGGAAGAGGCACGGCTCACAATGGTCAGGGCGGAGAACTCCATCCGGAGGGCCCTGAAGCGGGCCGAGTGCCTCGAGGCAATTTGCAGGGAGTTGGAGGTGAACATGTAGTCATCCCTGCGAACCCTCGGGGCCATGGAAGAGGACCGCCTCCAGGACATTGAGCGGGAGATCGATGATGCCTTGGCCCGGGACATCAATAAGTGAGCCGTCGGACTAGCCCGCTGCCATTGTAAATAGTTAGATAGTGTTAGGTTTCCTTTCTGTTTTTGTTTATTTTGGGGCAATTGGACAATGCACCACGTTTTTTGTATATAGTTCTTTATTAGGTAGTCTTTTTTGTAGGTATCATTTCATTTGTTGGGCTCATGGACTCTGGATTGGTGATTTGTATATAGTTGAACAGTGGATTTTCTTTTTTTTCTTTTCATTTCACCATGGAGCAATGAATTTCACTTATTTTTTCCCTTGTATTTGCTTTGTTGGACTGAGACTTTGGACACATTTTCATTTGGATTTCTTTGGATTCTGATTTCATATTTTTGATTATTTTCTGGACATGCTGCGTTTTATTTCTTCTTCACATTATTGTGTGTTTTCTTTTCATTACATTACATTCATTTTGGTTTCAATACATTTTTGTTTCATACTTCGGTGTGTGGTATTCTCTCATTGATTTCATGCATATCATGATGTGGGTTTTCACATTCACTTGCACCCATGTGTGTGTGTGTGACGGACATGTGTTCATTTACATACTTGCCATTTGGGTTGTATCATGTAATGGGCATTTCTATGTGGGTGGATGCAATACTTGGTTGGGTCTTTGGGCTGGGGTGGCATGGGGTGTGATGTGGCTGGCCATTAGGCCCATGACTGAGGATCGTCATGACGTGGGGGCAGGGGGACATGAGTGGGGGCCTGCTGGCAGGTGACCCTGACTGCTGGGAGGTGGGGGTGCTGGGGGACATGTGTGGGAATCTGCTGGCAGGTGCCCCTGACTGCTGGGGGGTGGGGGTGCTGGGGGACATGTGTGGGACATGAGTGGGGGCCTGCTGGCAGGTGACCCTGACTGCTGGGGGTTGGGGGTGCTGGGGGACATGAGTGGGACATGAGTGGGGGTCTGCTGGCAGGTGCCCCTGACTGCTGGGGAGTGGGGGTGTTGGGGGACATGAGTAGGACATGAGTGGGGGCCTGCTGGCAGGTGCCCCTGACTGCTGGGGGGTAGGGGTGCTGGGGAGATGAGTGGGGCATGCTGGCAGGTGACCCTGACTGCTGGGGGCTGGGGGTGCTGGGGGACATGAGTGGGAGCCTGCTGCAGGTGACCCTGACTGCTGGGGGGTGGGGGTGCTGGGGGACATGAGTGGGACATGAGTGGGGGCCTGCTGGCAGGTGACCCTGACTGCTGTGGGTGCTGGGGGACATGAGTGGGGTCCTGCTGGCAGGTGACCCTGACTGCTGGGGGTGGGTGTGCTGGGGGACATGTGTGGGACATGAGTGGGGGCCTGCTGGCAGGTGACCCTGACTGCTGGGGGTGGGGTTGCTGGGGGACATGTGTGGGAGCCTGCTGGCAGGTGAACCTGACTGCTGGGGGTGGGGGTGCTGGGGGACATGAGTGGGGGCCTGCTGGCAGGTGACCCTGACTGCTTGGGGGTGGGGGTGCTGGGGGACATATGTGGGACATGAGTGGGGGCCTGCTGGCAGGTGTCCCTGATTTCGGGGCTGGGGGTGCTGGGGGACATGTGTGGGAGCCTGCTGGCAGGTGCCCCTGACTGCTGGGGGGTAGGGGTGCTGGCGGACATGAGTGGGACATGAGTGGGGGCCTGCTGGCAGGTGACCCTGACTGCTGGGGGGTGGGGGTGTTGGGGGAAATGTGTGGGACATGATTGGGGGCCTGCTGGCAGGTGACCCTGACTGCTAGGGGGTGGGTGTGCTGGGGGACATTAGTGGGGGCCTGCTGGCAGGTGCCCCTGACTGTTGGGGGGTGAGGGTGCTGGGGGACATGAATGAGACATGATTAGGGGCCTGCTGGCAGGTGACCCTGACTGCTGGGGGTGGGGGTGTTGGAAGACATGTGTGGGACATGAGTGGGGGCCTGCTGGCAGGTGACCCTGACTGTTGGGGGGTGGGGGTGCTGGGGGACATGAGTTGGTGATCAGTAGTGCAAGGTGACATGTGGCTTGGCTGGGGGGCATGCCCATGGTGGATGGGCTGCCTGCGGGACATGACCAGGGGTGCAGGGTAGTGCCCTGTGGTGTGGGCTGCCTGCAGGGGCCGTGGAGGGTGTAGAGGGAACTCCTGGGAGGACCCACACTGCCAATTCACGGGTAGGACTCCCCACGCACCCCCGAAATTCACGAACCCCGCTCTGATAGCAAAATCGCATGTGAAACTTCCCGCGCATCCCCGAATTACACGTACTCCACTCGAACAGGGCTAATCGCGTATGAAACTTCACGCGCACCCCCGAATTACACGTACCCCATTCGCACAGGGCCTATCGCATGTGAAACTTCCCGCGCACCCTAGGAATACACGTACCCCACTCGCACAGGGCCAATTGCATGTGGAACTTCCCGCGCAACCCTGATTTACAGGTACCAGCGCCGATCGCATGTGAAACCTTCCACGTACCCCAGGAATACACGTACCCCACTCGCACAGGCCCTATCGCGTATGAAACTTCCCGCGCACCACAGGAATACACGTACCCCACTCGCACATGGCCAATCACGTGTGAAACTTCCTGCGCACCCCGGAATTACACGTACACCACTCCGATCGCGTGTGAAACTTCCCATGCACCCCAGGAATACACGCACCCCACTCGCACATGGCATATTGCGTGTGAAACTTCCCGTGCACCCCAGGAATACACGTACCTCACTCGCACAGGGCCTATCACGTGTGAAACTTCCAGCGCACCCCAGGAATAAACGTACCTCACTCGCACAGGGCCAATCACATGTGGAACATCCCACTCACCCCCGCTTTACACGTACACCGCTCCGATCGTGTGTGAAACCTCCCGCGCACCCCAGGAATACACATACCCCACTCGCACAGGGCCAATCGTGTGTGGAACTTCCTGCGCACCCCCGATTTACACGTATCCCAGTCCAATCGCGTGTGAGACTTCCTGAGAACCCCAGTAATACACGTTTCCCGCTTGCCGTGTGCTGTGTGGCGGCCCTGTATACTGGTACAGGGTTAGCGCATCCCTTTGCACTGGATTGGGGATTTTGATGGCTTTTCCTTGGGCGAGGGGCGTTCTTGGGGGCGTAACTGGCGCTGCTGCAGGGTCGCTGCGCCACTGTGCGCCACGGCTGGTTTTGGTAGTTAAAATCCATGAATACGCTGTGCACGGAAATGGATTTTAGCGCACGCGGCTGGCACAGAGATTCGCACGCGCACACTGTGCGCCAGCCGTGTGTGCCACTTGTGCGCTGAATTCTATGAATTACCCCCTGAATTTCCCCATAAACTGGCAGAATCCAGAAATCTCCACAAAAAAGCAAAAGAACATTGACATCGATCATAGCCAAGTTAGCATTGATCAGGTGCACTGCATCATAAGAGTTCTCAAATTTAAAGTCACTCTCAAACACTCCCACAACTCTGACACAGTAGAACGTATTTAATGTAGGGTCATAGGAAACAGCCTGATATCCATCTGCAAATCACATTCACAGCTGCAATATTTGTCAAGGATAGAGTTATGCTACTTGGTTGATGCTAGGGTTTGCTATGCACCCCCATTCATTTCACATCTTCCAATGTCAATGCATTATGTAAGAGTATATGTCATCACACAGTAAAGTACCCAAGTGGGTCCCTGCCCTCCCAAAGAACACCATGTACAAGTTCTTTGTGAAAATAACAAATGTGGTTGCTGTGTATTGTGTATGAAGTACTACCAACATTTTATTCTGACTAGTACCCACATTGGGCTCATCTGCATGCAATGATACTGTAAATTATGGTACCAAGGGGGTTCTGGATCCAATGCAGTGATGCAAGATAGTTTGAAATCTGTGACCGAAATGCCACACTCAATTTCACATATATTCCTATTGAGGAAACTGTGGAAACCTAACATGCATAATGCAACAAAACACAGAAAAACACCATATTTCTTCAAAGTAAAATCCATGTTCTTCCCTAACAAATAATTTGTAAGAGTTCTGACCATATATTTCTTAGATACAGAGCAGCAGCAGATTATTTTGAACAAATACAGAAAGATTAAAAAAGCCCAAAGACACATTATCGACAAATTATCAATTAAATCCTTCAAAAAAACTGTGAGAAACAACCTTTAATTGGAACTATATTTTTCTCTCACATAACATGTGCTACTACTTGATCACTCTCCTAAAAACACTGAAGTGAAATATGGAAAACCCTACCTTCCAAATATTACTTATAAACTTTACAAAATCAGAAACTGAATAATACTTAATATATCTTATATAAACAACAACTCACATTATACCTGAGCTATACATAAACACACAATCACTGACCTTCAGCTGCTCCAAAGGATGAACACATCTTCACAATTGCAAACTACAGAACATCTGCACAGTGTGGGTTATGCACTCAGAATAACACAAATTCACAAAAAATGGTGGCTTTCATACTTTTCAGAAATCAATCGCACAAAAACATTACTATAGAACGCAAACTGCTAAAACGGCCAACACATTTTTACAACAACCTATCACAGTTAATGATTCCCAAAACAATCCTTCTAAATACTATGTATATATGTATATGTAGAAAGATAATTGAAAACAACCAAAAATGTCTTTTTAAAAAACACATTTTATAGCCGTGGCTTACGCCCATCATAGCCACAAGTGCACATACATGTTTTAATAAATTGAAAAACCCATATTGCAAAGGTTTCAGATTAAAATCACACATTCCTTGAGGTGATACCATCCAAACAGAAAGACATGTACAACTCTGTGATAAAGCATCCACAAAATAATATGATCACTGCACCAAAATGTAAACAGTTGTAGCCATTAGTATGGCAGACAGGCTCATGCACGCGGCTTCATTAGCCCGACAGAATGCTCGAAGTCCAATTGGAGTGCTCATAGATGGGAGCATGGACAACCGCTGGTAGATGCGGTTACCCGTACCATTTTTACAGATTCAAAAAGACAGATTAACAAGATGTAAAAATTCAAACAGCTCAAAGGTACACATGAGGGCATAGAAACATAAACACGTGTAAAATTGTTTAGCATAAAATTGATGAAATATCATGATCAATGCACAAGAATTGGTATGATTTTGTCCGTGGCTAGGGCAATAGTTATAGCCGTGTCTGCATACACCAAAAATAAATGACGTCCGATTGGCTAAGTAGTACCCACGGCTACAACCCCCCCGAGAGGACACACCATGTCATTGGCTGCAGTCGTAGCCGTGGCTACTTAAAAAAAAAGGCATCAAAGTTATTTTTGTTTTCCATTATAAGTTCTCTGGGTGGCTCTTAAAAGAGCCTCTGGGTTTGTTTACCAATATATAACCAAACAAATATATGTCAATCAGAGAAATACTCTTCACCTCTATTTTACAATTCACAAAATCTTGGAAAATGTTTCTGTGCTCTTTCTTTAAATGGTTAATTAATGTTGTTTTCCCATAGGGAAAAAACCTGTGCTCCCTGTCAAAAAAATTTCTCCACAATTGCATCATAACCTCTCATTTCATACACTCCGTCTAGAATAATATTATAGAACCAAAAACACTGTGTAAGGCAATGCTTTGACAACAAATCACCTATGTCCTCAACATCACTATTAACCACATTCTCAAAATTTGGAAATGCTCAACAGTCTTCTGACCCCTTGGCTCCATGTTTCAAATAGCCAATGAAAACAATAAATATAACCCCAAAATAGGATAATCTCCTAATACTACACCTCACTCTTAAGCAATAAAAATGCGCTATATAAAAAACACTTAATATAATAATACAACCTAATGTACATGTTCTGTCTTGATGGTTCTGCAGATATAAAATAAGTCTGTGCCAAAGTACCACACAAGTAGAAGGAAAACCACTACTCATGCAATCATTGAGTCCACAGGTGTAGAGTATTGTAGGCCTGGAACAAGGAATGCTGGAAGAACCCTCCAGCCACTGTAAGGCAAGGAATGGTTATTACAAAATTGCAGTAAATAGTACTTCAGAGTGAGAAAGGCACAGTACCAGGGGCTTACCTAATGGGAATGAAAGGAGGCTCTGATGGATAGGGCAGGAGAATAACCGGCAGCAGCAGTAGGCTGATGAAGTCGTAGGAGCACTCTGAAAACACACCTGAGCCAGTTGCAGAGCAATGTTGTAATCTGTGATCAGTCCGTAACGCAATCCAAGGTCAAGAGCCAAAAATAGCAGCCAAAGTTCATGAAGTCCGAATTCAGTATCCAGTGAACAAGCCAGGGGTCGGTTTCCAGAAAACAAAGATGTCGCATATGAATCCAAGGATAATCCAAAGCCAAGTCCAAGTAACGTTCCGTGGTCGTGAAAGAGCAAGAAAAAGCAAGAGTAAACCAAACGCCGAACAGTCCTCCGAGGAAGCAGCTGTGAAGCAAAGCTTTCACGTTTCCTCAATCCATTTGAATACGAGGAGAGTCACGTGATGTGGGTCACGTGACCGCGAGCAGCGCGTCACGTGTCCCGCGAAGTAGACAGAGATTGGTGTTGTTTTGCGTGCATCAGTTGTTTCCGGATAACATGAGGCTGTTGTTTCCTGATCACGTGACATGAGGGCATCCGAACGCCCGTGTGGTACCGCTGAGCATGGGGGAATTGCCATGGCAACTGCCAATGTATGAATGGCTGCAAGTATCCCGGTTTACCAGCGGGGAAACCCTGCTTCCGGCTGAGCCACTGCTGCTGCCGTCTGGTACGTGAGTGGGACTGGGGAATACCAGGGTTGTGGCGGGTGGTAGATGAGCGAACGGATATGACAGTACAGTTGTATTGGCACATATAAACATCACTCAAAGAAGGTGCATTCTCTGATAGGTTCAACAGTTGAACAGCATCTGAGGTACTTGACATCCTATTTTCAGCTACCCACCGCACAAACAATAAACAACCAATCAGAAAGTAAATGCAATACATTTCACCTTCTCTCCTCATGTAATCTTCCTCCATTTCTAATGCTAATATCCAAGGTGACAAGGAGTATTTTTTTCTATCACTGTACAATGGAAAACTATATGTGATGGCTGGAGGAAAATAATCCAACCGAAGAAGAAATTCAAAAATAAGATGCTCAAGAAAAGGAACCAGAAGAAAATACATCACATCCAGATGGTGTGAGTCCATTCTTCTTATTTATGTAAAATTAGGCCAATATTAATAAGTTATTGAACACATGTCAGTCATCAGATTATCTACTTATAAATCTCTATGCAACCAACTGACCGTTTTTTTAAGTATATTGTATCTTCAATTGTTCAAAATATTTCAAATATTATAAAACAGATGAAGAAGTCATTTAAGATTCACAAAGAATTTGGCCAGAAGCACCACAACTAATACCCACAAAACTAATCATGGATTTGTTAACATAATTAAAACAAATATTAATTAATGTCCAAAAAGAAATACAAGCAATGAAAAAGGACATTGAAAATGCAAGAAAAATCATGGACAGTAACATCCAGATAATTTGGCTAAGTAATAAGTAGTATTATATGTTCAAACCTCTAATCACCCCCCCCCCCAAATAAACCTGTATTTACCAAACATTGTTTGCATATTTATTTAGCTTTTTAAAGTATGTACACTTATATGTACTATTAATGAATAAAAAGTGTTACAAATGTTACAATAACTGTTTACAAATGCTACACTCAATACACCTTAAAATAACTTTCCAAGACGACTACCCACACACATGTATACATTTTTTAAAGACATTTTTATAGCCGCGGCTACACAATGCATGACGCGCCAGAGCTGCTTCCAAGCAGAGGCTGCATGGTATACCCACTGGTACAACACATGGTGTGGGAAGTGTTTGGAATACCCGTAGGAACACCCCACCCCACCCCAATCATTTCTATTCCTTGGAGCAATCCTCAATACACCAATGGTGCCCCTTTTTTTTATATAGTCGTGGCTATAGGATTGCGTTTTTTAATAAAAAACTGAGTATGGAATATGAATGGCAAAAAAGTAGTGATGCATTGGTAGTTAAAAGTAGTTGTAAGGTACATGATAATAAAGAGAGCATGCCAAATGTGCTAAAACACTACACTCAGTGTACTCCAAAACAGCCCTATTAAGCACTGCTTATCACATATAAATATACAAATACATGGAAATTACATCCAAAACCTTTTTCTAAAATAACCCATCACTCATATCTGTGCTGTGGCTGTAGTTCATTTTTTCTAGTCATGGTTACAATATCAAACTTTGGAGGTAAAACATATTGACTTCTATACATATAAAGATAATAGCATATTTTTAGAAAAGACTTTGGGTACAAATAGCATACTTTTTTGCACATTAAGACCTATAGCCACGATTATGGTCCAACAAACCCACGGATACGACACTCCCCAGTCGTTGCTGCTGTTATCCGCGGGGATTAACATAGCCGTGGTTATTCTTCTGTTTAAAAAATATAATATCCTTCTATCTGTAAAAAAGGAAAACATAATTAGTCAAAGAACACACACACTTTAAGAAACACAATGTAATACACATGCTGTTATGACCCTCACATCTTGTGTGCAGTGCATCACATACACTATATAAAATACAACATTTGGGCATGAAACATTGTTGTTCTCTTTGCACACACTAATCATTGAGTCATTGGGATTTAAAAAAAAACATACCATAATATGAAAAAGTATTAAAACTGCCACTTCAATTAATGAACAGCAATATATAAACTGAGTAAGAATAAACAGGGGAAATTGTACTAGGTAGTTGTAATACAATGGATGAGAGGGGGAAAGTAAATGCAAACAGCAACAAAATATGGTGTGGTATAAGTAAACTTGGAGACTGAGCTGCTGTGGGTGGCTTCAGCTTTCCTCCATAAAGAAAGCAAGGTACTCAAAAAACGATTGCTCACAGTTGGCAATATTACCTGGTGAAGGACCAACACAGCAATAAGGAGATCAAGAAAGTGATGTATACATTCTGTGAAACTGTTTTACAAAGGGGTCCTTCAAACAATGTCACACAGTTTTGGAATTTCAACATTCATTCAACTTCTTGCCTGCGTACATTGGAATGAACTGAAAGAATCACATAGGAAGGCTCATATGAAACGTATAGTGAATATTCATGGAACAAAATCAGCAAAAAAATATTCATCAACTGCACCTCAGTGTACAAACACTATTACTGTTTTTCCACCAACCAACACCCAACCCCATCCCAACCTGCCTGCACCCGAACTGTCAACTTGTTTGATAATATGTAAAGAACGATCACAGCTGGATCAACGTGGGAGATGCCACCATAGACGGTTTGGACAAGACTGCTTCAGAACACAAGGACAATTGCAAATGATGGGTGCAGCATTCAAAACTAGACTTGGGTGACTAAGTTCAAAAACAGGGAAAGGATTGGTTGGACCAAAGAATAACAGTATAGTGCACAGCAGTACAGAGATTAAGGGTACAATGCATAGGGAATGATACAGTAGAAGAAGGTATGTGTGACTCAACTGCCAGAAATCATCACAAAATAGTTTAGGTTCTCAATCCATCCCCAACTCATTAAAGGGCTACACAAATGAAAACTTGTGCAAACATGAATAAACCACATATACCTTTAGAAGATGTGTATAAACTACAACTACAAAAATACGGACAACACACCAACAAATGCAGTCTTTTTCACTCCACAAAAAAAAATCCAAGACTGCAGATAAATGGACATATTTGAAGATAAAATAACACTGTTTTAAAAAGCAAATGGAGAAAATCCTATGCACCTTGTGGAAAAAGACACAGAGAGGTGGACTTTCAAATGTTCCATTTCAAAGCTTGGAAACAACAAGCTTTAGAGTGACACAACCAACAGTGAATGAACCATCAACATCTGCAGCTTTGTCAATTCCACCTGTTCCAATTTTACTGCTCCCATTGTTTCAGTTATGAGAGTAATGTGTTGCCTATGCCACAACTGGCTTCTCGCAGGAGATGCCACACTGGCCCATTGAGAAATGACTCTCTCCAAATATAATTTACATTGCCAGCAGTAATTCACTAACCCAACAGAGGTAAAATACAAGTATAGAAACTGTTACTATGATCAGTGAACATGTATATATAAATTGGGTGAGAATAAACAAGGTACATTCCCCTAAGGAATTCCAATAGAGTGAATGGGACAGATTTAGTAATCTTGGAAAACATGAGAGAATGGGTTAGGTTAAGTAAACATGCAGAACGAGAAAGGATGGGGTAGGTTAAGTAATCTTGGAGAACATGGGAAACAAAGCAGTCACACAGATGGAGACAGTACCCATGACCAAACAGGACACCTGAGATTCCATAGATGAGATATCTACCACACCCAAAAAAAATACATACTTTTATATTGATAATTACAAACAGTACTTTTTAGTCAACATGGTTTCATCTCAAATCTTAGGAACATCAGTTTAGGAACATTTGTATTGTATGCAATCTTTACATCTGATGTCATAGCGTTATGATGCTAAAACGTCTATGCGTGCTGGTCTTTCTTCTTTTGTAGTTTCTATTATTTTGCCCGAACCTATGGTTAATGCAATAGCTATATATACATAATGTCAGATGGGTAGGATTAAGGTGATTAGTTGATCTCTAATTTTGTCCCGTATTAGCCACTTACACTCATCTCCAGATCGCGTGGTGTGACTGAAGAAAAGAGTTATATAAAGTGATCACAGCGATGTGTTTTGATAATACAGGATGAATAAGGATGTCATATATAAATATATAAACTAATTGTGTATATTTATAATTGTTTTAAGCACCTGGCTTCAGAACATGATGATGCTCAAATCGTCCATGGGTGATAATTTCCTTCCATTTGTAATGTATATACTGTTGCACAGACTAATGATTAATGCAATACGTATTTAAGATGTAGGGACGGAAAGGATAAACTTGTCAAATACTAGGTTAATTGCTCATGTTGGACATGCTTTGTGTTTCATGGTTCAAGTTTTCTCTGTGTAGTCTAACCTACAGCTTTCACTAAATGATAGAACATGGATAAAAGGTTTGAGAAATGATCATCCGAATATACTGGCGGGCCATTGCAATGGACAATATGTATGAGCGTGGTCGATCAATATGGGTAATATTGTTTATAATGATTGGATTGAATCCTATTGGATTAACTGTTCCAGTGTGTGTGGAAATCCAGGACCCTCAATGATTGTGGGATCTGCTAAATCCACTGAGGACCCTCTTCGAGAAGATGTGGGCATCATCCCATGTTTTTTGGGACTATAAAGAGTAAATCAAGATGAAGGATCGGATCTCAAGAGTATAGTGGAATTGCTAGTAATATTCCACCGTCTGGGTAAGCCATTCTTATCAAGTTTACTCGAAAATTAGATATTTCACCATAATTGTTTATAATTTCATACCAGTTTGGAAATGTTGTTTGTAATATTGGTTTTAGAGAAAGACATTCATTTCGTGTTCGCAGTTCAATTCATATTTTAAGCAACGTAGTTTACAGATCATCTTAGATTCTGCTTTCCTTAAAATCAGCTTCTGATCACCCACTCCAATTCCAGTATGAACTTTAGATAAGCCTATGGAGATGATGTTGTCTTTGTTATCCATTTGGTGCTGAGTGATCCATCAGTCTGAGATTATATTTATTCTCTTGAATTAGATTAGAAATGGGAGTACTGAAACGAACAGGTACAATCATTCATGGAACCAATTTCCTCTATATCAATTCACTTAATTTCAGGTATGGATGTTTGCAAATTAACGTTGCATTGTTGCAAATGATCACAGATGTCATGTGATACAACTTGAACATATTCAGACTACAATGTAGCTCATGAACATTTTCAATGTTATTTTCTATTTCTTTTGTTATCACATCATGCTTCTTCCTAATATCCTTCTGACACAACATGAATCAACTGATCTGAACAATGGTAATGATGTTTAATTGCTAATTGTATATTGACATTAGATTTTAATTTGATTTGCACACTGTACTTGTGATATTTACTTATGATTTTTCTGTAGGCTGATCTACTGCATTTAGCCATGCCTGAAAATGACCTGGGGTCGAAACACGTGTCGGCAAAGGTGAATAATAATACTCCTTTAGAGTGTTCAAACAATCAAATAAACTTGTGTAAGCAATATGTGCTATTAGACATAACGCTCCTTCTACTTGTTTTACCTTTTTTAGGGGATAATCTCAGTTTACACAGATGTGAAGCTGTCCTGTATACCAGACTCTATGGTAAACTATACCTATGATACACTATACCTAAGTGCATCCAAAGCGCACCCACTCCAGTAATCGCCATCCTATGCATTGGTTAATGTAACTAGCACACACAACACTGCAAATAAACCTTCAAATACGTAAATATGTATTAACACTTACTTTCATATCAGTCACGCTCCAGCCATGTACACAGTGAGAGTTCTAGAATCAAAATGATAAAACAGCAGAAAATTATGGCTTTCATATGTTCCAAAATGAGCACCAAAAAAAGAGGACTATATACTAATAAAACTACTAAAATTGATGGCAAATTTTCACTACAACCTATCACAACAGCTACACAAATAGAAGAGTAACAACAACCAATAACAAACAGTAAAACTTACAAACATCTTTTTTTCAACACCCAGGATCTTTCATAGACGCGGCTATTCGACGCGGCTGCAGATCTTCTTTTGTAGCCGCGGCTATACGTTAACTCAAAAACAAACTAATCCAACCTTCAGAACTTTAAATAAAACAAGGGTAGACCTAACCACATAAAATAACACACACAAATGAAATTCTGTGCTGTATCATCCGCATACCAATATGATGATTGAACAGAAAATGAATGGTTTAATAGATGCAGCTATAACCATAGCCTTGCCTACAGATACAACTAATTAAATGACAAAAAGCACTGACGTGCTTACGCATGTGCTTTTACATAGACGCGGTTCTAGAAAAGCCCTTTCATGTCTGCTGGCTGTTAGCCACGGCTTACAACCAGCCAGCAGAGGTTTCAACTCAGACCTGCCAAGCCTCCAGAAGGGAAATCGTAAGACCGGGAGATACAGCTGGCATGCAAAGCAGTAGAGGTCAATGGTACACAGTGCATCCCGCTTTGATAATGCAGGCGGAGAGGCAAGCTGGCTTCCGTTGTAGTATCCTTGACTCCAGACCACAAAGACGCCAATGGGTTCAGCACAGCCGGTGATTCGGAGAAAGTTGAATCCAAATCCAAACTGCCTTAAGCCCATGCTTGTGAGTAGCAACATTTTGAATGCATTAAGAAAGAACCTTTGTGTATTTTCTAACTTTAAAGAAAGCTGATTGGAGGTCCAAGTGCTGAGGAGTCTGGCACCACGTGGGCACTCATTTGCAGGATTCTGACCAGGACCTGTTTTTGAAACTACACTAACCAGAAGGCCCTAGAAAAGGGTGGCGTGAGGCGTCAGAGTGGTACTACAAGGATCATGTTAAATCCCTTGTACAATCGAAAGTCTCTGACCATTGCCAAAGTTAGGGGAAGGGAGCCCAACTTTCCACTATGATTGTGAACTGACATAATTGGTAAATGTGAACCCGATAGAGGGATGCCAAAAGAAAGATAAGAGAAAGGAACCCCGCTTTCTGAGAAAACTGAGCAATACATGTATTAGGAATATATGAGATGTGTTGAAGAAAGGCTGTAGTGAACCCAACGGAGGCAGGCCCAAGTTGCAAGAAGGATCTGAGCGAGGTAGAGGAAGAACCATGGGGCAGTAATCGCCCAAAGGTGTGAGAATACCGAATTAAGGAAAAGCGGTAGTGAACCCGACGGAGGGAGGCTGATATTCAAGTGAGGTCTGAGCTCAGAAGAGGGAGACCCAGGGTGAAGAATCATCATCCTAAAGTGCAATAATAAAGGAACATTTGTTTGTTATTTTTGAACTTATCAGACTCTCAGAAGTCGGAGATTTACCTACCAAAGGATCCAAGCCCAGCAGAGGGAGATCCGGGGGCAAAGAGCAAGCGCCCAAAGAAGTTATGTTTGTTTGTCATTGTGGAATCGGGGCGAAAAGCAATAGCCCAAGGTGCAAGAACACAGAAAGAACTTGTGTTTGTTTGTTACTTTACATCAGCAAACCTTGTAAGGCAAGAGACTTTGTCAGGAAACAGACTTAGCCTCTGAAGCTGTTTTGATACTGTTGAACTGAACTGTGAACATCATGCCTTCAAGGCCCAGGAGTGTGCTCTGCTTGAGAGTTACGCCTTCTCCCATGTCTCAAACGTGGGGAATGGACACCCAGCCATGCCATCCTGACTTATCATTCTGTGAAAACTTCATTCTTTTCTGGTGAACATTATCCCACACTCTTTTTGTGACTTAGTAAGGATTGGCAAACATTTCTTTTTAGTAGAGGCCTTTTAATTTGACAAGACACCACTAGGACTTCCTTATTATTATTTGATGGCCGTAGCTTGCTCCCATTTTATGAAACAGGGCATCTGAAAACTAATGGAACTTTTCCTCACACCATCTTTATCTTTTCAAATCTGACTCAGAGGCAAAAATGGAAATGGACAATCAGATTTTATTGTAAAATCACAGAGAAATGTTAATAAAGTAGTTTCAGCATTTATGAGACACCACAACCAATTAGGACCAAGCATTCTCATTTCCCCCTCTTTCGATGACCAAGATCCGTAAATGCTACGGGAATGGGGGGGCTCCACAAACACATGTTCAGTGGATTTTATTCAATATCCTAATTAAATATGCACGTATTGACAGGCAAAAAAGAGGGATGCAAACTAAAAATCAGCATAGAAGAGGGTCTAAAAAATGTTGAGGATGACATAAAACTTAGGAAACAACATAAGTTCTTCAGAGACAAGGAAGATTGCGAGAACGGCTGAGTTTACATCTTTGCTTGCCATTTTGCCACACTAAGGAAAACCACTGTGTCTGATACTGTTATTAGTGACAACACAACCCCAATTTCTAGTGAAGTTGCCTCAACATCAGATTCAGATACTACCAATAGTGATAGTGTAAAGTAATACATTTTTTAGAAGAGATGAGGCTTTTGGCAAAGGATGGCAGAAACAGCAACAAAAGTATCCGAGGCAGATGAAGAGGCAGAGGCAGACCAGCCAGAAGAGAAAAACAGTGTGGGGACAATAGCACAAACGTCCCCGATCTAGACAAGACTGCCAGGTAGAAGACTCGATATGGAAAGAAGACGACAAAATGAATATGAATAATGAAACAAATGTATTGTGAATCTCTCCAACCACATACTGACCAAAGACCAAATGAAAATGCTCAAATACGGCTTCAACTTTTGCCCATGAAAATTCTTGAATATGGCTTCAATGGCTCATTTTGACTATGCCGAAAGCAGTACTGATTTCGACCAATATATGGGTACAATTCAGCTAAAAAAGTTTTTCTGCCTCAATCCTCCCAAACAAAAAGCTATCACTCGCCTGGAAGGTAAGACAGATGTAGCAAAAGAGGATGTAAATACTTTGTTAGACTTGGAATTTGAAGCTTCAACACATGATTCAGTCCCTGTTGCTGACGTGGGTTTGTTACATATAAACTCCAACTGGCTCACCTAAAGCAAACTAAAGAATAAATCAAGGTTTTTTAACCAGGTGGGCATATCAAAGCCTTTCAAGACCTAGTTATACATTATATGAAGAAGGCCAGGCAACAGCAAGCCCATCTCAAGAACACCTTTTCCAAAAAGAAAAAAAAAGAGAAATCCTTAAAGAACTTGTGGGCCTGCTGGATTAAATTATAAAGGCTTCCGATACAGGCACCACGATAGTCCTCCAAAACAAAATTGACTATGTGAAGGAAGCTAATCGATAACTTTCTGACAGCAGTTGTTACAAAAAACTAGGTCACAACCCCAAACCTGGGATTGATCTCAAACTCCCTACTCTCCTCCATAATTGGACGGAGAAATGTATAACCGACCATGATGATTATGATTAGGTTTTCATTAAGTTTCTGAAAAAATTATGACAATTTACTTCCTTTCCAAATTGCATAAGAATGCCAAGAGACCATCCGGAAGACCGATAGTGACCCTCAATGGAGCACTATTAAAAATGTATATAACTATGTCAATGAAATACTACTTCCTCTAGTACTTACTCTCCCATCATATCTCAGTGACACCAAAGACTTCCTGAGTAAAATCAATGGAGTGACGTGGCAACTAGATCTTTTGTTGGCTACTTTGGACATTGTCTCACTGCATACATCAATCCAGCACTCTGATGGCATACAAGCATGCAAACAATTCCTTGACACCAGGGCCCTCATTACAACACTGGTGGTAACCCATGGTGCTATTAGCACCATGGTTGCTGCCGGTGTTGTAACAAGTCCGCCAATGTTCAATGGGGAATTACCACCCCATTCCAAGGTTGGCGGGCGGTAATTCCTCACTGAACATTGGCCCTTCCCCATTCCCATTTTTGCCCCATAGGGCTCAATGGGACTTTGGAAAGCGGTAATTATGGTACCGCAATTCGTGGTACCGTAATTACCTCGAAGGTCGCTTTGCGGCCGTTCAGGCTGGGTCCCGCAAAGGGACCTTGTAATTAGGCGCTAAGGGGTTAACGGCACTGCAGACTTTTAGGGCGCTGTTAACCCCTTAGCGCCAGGGTCGTAATGACCCCCCAGGTCTTTAAATGTTCTATTGCATGGCAAAATGTTCATAGACATGATTGATATCTGTTTGACGAACAACATCTTTCTCTTCAACAATGACTATTACATTCAACTACAGGGCACAGCAATGGGCACAAACTTTGCTCCCGAATGCCAACCTTTGGATGGGCTGGTGGGAAAAATGAAATCAACAGTAAATACACAGACAACATTCTACTTTGGCTCTGTTATAAAGACAATCTGTTTTATGAAAGATAATAAAAAAGATTGGAAACAATTTGTCAAGATTTTGAATAATAATGTGTTAAATCTGGAATTCACCGAAAAACACAGTTGTCATGACCCTAGCCCCCGGCCCTCACTGGCAAGTTAGCCTTCCAGTTAGGGCCAGGTCAAAGGCCTTAAAACCTCATCCAAGAATCTCTTGGAGTCAGTCCTGGCGCCTTTGGCGCCAGGCTCATAACCATCATGAAGACCAACATTAGAATGGGACTATTTACTTGGGACTATTTAACTTGGGGGGGTGTTCAGCCAACATGGAGGCACACACATAGCTCAGTTACAAGGAACTGAGCTATACGGTCTAGTCTTTTGGGTGTGGCAGGCCTGGGATTACTTTACCTGGACTACTTTGGGTGTGGCAGGCCTGGGACTATTTTACCTGGACTACTTTACCTGAGACTATTTAAACCACACCCAAACAGCAGAACATGCTTTGCGTTATTCTGCTGTGGGCAGCGTAACGCTCACTGTGTCCAGTTGTTTGATGCCAGTTTACCTGAACCCAAGGACCTGCAGAGAGAGAAAGAACACTACGAAACTTACCTTGAACAGTATCCTGTCTTCAATCACCTGAAGATACGAACTCCATCATCCGGCACTGCATGCATCCTGGAATACCATAACCTGGAAAGAGGATAAAGAAAGACAGCATTAGTAAGCGTTTACTCATGTTTCCTCCAGAATGAAGAAAGCCACACGATTCTTACCTGGGTTCTCATCTCCTGGTCAGTATCATTGCTGGAACATTATAGAGTTCCGCGAGGAGCATTGCAACCTGCAAGGAGAGAAAAGACACAGGTTAGCAATATAAAAGTCGAAACAGCGCCGGGCATCACGCATTACTCACCAGACAGTATCGCGCACATCGCGCTTTTGCCTACCGGCCTATGCTCATCTTCAAACTGCATGACAACAACAAAATACCTTTCCATATCTAAAAGGAAAGAAGCAAGACATTATTATTTGAACTAGGAGGAACATAAGAACTGCATATAAAGACTGTAAAGCAGCAGACCTACGGAGTCGCAGCAGGCCTGGATTCCCACAGGGGGCTTGCACCAGTGAAGTAATTTGGTCGCTGCTAGCCCCCCACATCTACGCGCCCCTGCCACGAGGAGCAGGATGGAGAATCCACCTCTTACAATATTAAGGTGAGGAGGCGGCCCAAGAGGGAGGACAGTTGAGGCCAAGGGAGGTGGGAAAACATAAAGATAATCTGGTATTGAATCCAGCTCTCCTATATTGCAGACCCATCTTTGAGCAGAGGCCTTACCAAGGGACCGGGAGAGGGTTTGAGAGTGGAAATCATCCAACCAGGGCTGGGTGGCGTCCCCATGGATACCAGGTGAGCGTAACAACAGTAGACAATCAATCATTTTTTGGGATGTAGTAGTGAAACATGACCAGGGCAATATTATAAGAGTTGTATCGCAAACCAACTAGCTCTAATATGCTGTTGTTCATTAGTAAGAACCACCCTTCTATCCTCCCTCAAATTTTTAAGGATGCGCTGCAACTGCAATAAACTGGAATCATTCAATAGGGAGTGCTGAACAACAAGGCAACATTTTCCGAAACAACAATACCCCAAGGTAATATTGGAAAGAGTGTATATAAAAGCACAACATTTAGACTGTGATCTACTCTTGCTGACAAATGAAAACTTGATCAGACTCATCTTATTCTCACTTTTGGAGCCCACTCTAGCCTTATTCGACAAATAATACATCACCATTGGAATGTGCTGTAATTGAGCTCCAATCTGGCACCTTTTTAGGTGACAGAGTGAACATTACATTCAGAATGTCTGCTACCCTAAAAGACTCTTTGTTCATAGTTTCATGTCTCCTGAAAAATCCAGTAGCTCTTTAACTTTGCTAAACATGTGTTCACTCAGGTTCTGCAAATGTACTAACTGCAAGGCATGTGCGTTTGATGAAAACAAGTCCAGCTACATGCATCCTGTGCTGGGACACAAAGTAGAACTACATTTCAATATTACATGCAACACAGAATGTGTGGTTTATGTCCTGATGTGCCCTTGTGAACTTTGTTACGTCAGCAGTACAATTGGTAAACTCAAGTTATGCATTCTTCAGCATATGAGAGCGATCAAGAACTTTGACCCCTCTTACCCTATGGTTGGACATTTTCGTGAGAAACATAATGGCAACTTAGAATGTTTTTATATGTTTTGCCATATACACCTTAGAGAAAAACTGCAGAGGGGGTAACAGTGAGCTTGAGTTGCACCAAACCGATACAAAATATATTTTGGATTTGAAAAGGTGGAATCCATGAGGACATGGTCTTGACAAAGAACTTTATACTTTTCTGTATACATGTGTACCTGACAAAGTGATGCGAGCAAGCAGAAATGTAAGGACTAATACACTCAATTTCTAGTATTTTTGATCCTGTTGATTGCTTTGAAAAAATGGGTTCTTTCATCTATATTGTATTCCTATTTCCTTCTTTTATCATGAGCCGTTTTAAAATATTCTGAGTGTTTCTCTATATGATTGTCTCAATCATGTTCTGTAACATTGCATGTTAGAAGAACCTTGACAAAGTCTACCAGGAACTGTTAGCATCAGGCATTTGCTCTTTTCAAGTATTGCATGCATTTTAACTAGGTATGATGCATTTTAGTTTTTAAATTTTATTGTGTATTCTGTCTATAATTGTACATATCTTTATTTGGTTTTGGACAATCCGTAATGCTCAAACATCACCTGGCACCTTTTGCAAATGAATTAAGCTAGAAAGGTAGGAATGGTCCAGGTTTGTTGTATATTCACAAAGCACTTTTCCCAATAACAGCGGGTACTGCTGGTATGCTAATTTGCAGCTTGACGAATCCCGGCCCTTTTGGTCACGTGGTCCTGTGGTCTGATGGATCGATATGTATTCAGCCCAAGCTGTAATTCTTTGTACATTTCTGCTTTTGCATGACAATTTATGATGCACTCCACTTTGGACCGTTTATTTACTGTAGGGTACTGTGCACTTTAGATTGCAAATGTCCACACTTTGTGCCTACTATCTTTGCATATATTTTGCACGTGCTGCTTTTGTTGTTAATAGGTTTGAAGTAAAGCACTTAAATGTATCTAGCAACAAATCTGTGATTTAGCTCCAAGCACCATGCACTTTAATTGCGAATTTGCAAATTTACGTGCCTGTTGGATCGATATTTTTCAGCCCATGCTTTAATTTTCTGTAATTGCCTGCCTTTTATATACTTCAATGTATCACAAATAGGGGTAACCGCTGATCAATAGTTAGGGCATACTCATAGTTTTGTATGCCATTATTTACAAAAACGTGGTTGTGGTGTTAACAGAAATCACCACTAATCCATATTTGTGACAGTCTGAGTGACCCCATTAAGTAAGGGCTATAGGCACATTCATTCGTAAATATAGGCACAATACTAGCAAAAAAAGAAAAAAAGAAAAAAGAGAGCTTTATTACATTAAGCTAAAAACATCAGGCCAACTACAATTAAGGTAGGGCATCTTGATACTTGTGAAAACAGATAGATAACATTTAGAAGCATGTATCTTGAATGTATTTTACAATAGTCAATATGCAAAAAGAGCAGGTTATTCACATGAAGTCATACTTTGTCAAAACACAGGAGTTGTAGACTGAGAAGCATGAAAATAGCAAGAAAAGCAAAAAGAACCTAAAGATCAGTTCATTGACAACAATTTGGTGAAGTGAAAAATAAAAGTTGATTGCAGTGAAACAGGAGCACGTCTAATAAGCATTAATTTATAGTGAAAGCACACATTAGACGGAAAGAAACTTGTCCTTCTATAATCGAAGCAAGTCCTGTATATTTAGATAATAGTCTATTGAACTATAGGTGACCAACCTTTGGTCTACGTCGGGGACAAATAAATACCCAGAGAAATGTAAGGAGCCAGAAAGAGTGAGGCTGGATCCTAGGACATTTCAGCTTCCAGGATTTGGTGCCTTCTTCCGGGCCAAAGGATTGTGTCTCCCTATGGGTAGTGAACACAAAATGGAGGAATATTAGACTGAGCACAAAGTGGAATATAGCACAGGTGGCACCAGTGATGATTACAAGGACACACACCTGTTTGATTAAAAAAGAGAACACATTCTTATGTTTAAATATACTCTGCGTGCCGCAGGTCGTGAGAGCCAGCAAGCGTATGAGGATTCAAAAGAGACACTGTCAAACAGAAAAAGGGAGGGGGGAACAAAGAGAGGCCCCCTGTGAATGCTGGGAGTATAAAGAAATCTGCTGAAGGAATGCAGAAGAGTGAGCGAAATGGAAGCTAAACAGCTTACCTGAAGGTCCACTATGCATGTAAGGAGCCTTCCTGAGGTAAAGCTGTCACTGCTGGCAGACAATCATCTGGTGCGGGCCATCTCCAGTTGTGTCAGTGATGGACAATTAGGAACTGGAGTGTCGCTTGTAAGGTGGAGACTGCTGGGAACCGGAGCCCTGTCCATGTATCGAGGAACACAGTCCTAGGAACAACGATAAAGGGCGCCAGGGAGTTAGCGAGTACTATGCGTAAAGCAGTAAGTGCAGCGTACCATGTGGATTCGAGTTAACAGGTGGTCAATGGCGGCGAATGACGCTCGGACTATGGGCAGGCAGAGCACTCAGCCTAGTGTGGCCGCATTCCTGTAATTAGCGCGGTGCACGGGTCCAAGAGAGGGATAGCATGAGCCCCGCAGTGTGAAGCTGTATACTTGGGGTGAAAATGCGCTGCACATGTCTGGATGGTTGGATACTGCTCCCTGGCGCATGCGCAGTGGAGGAGAGAGCCGCGGAATGCAGAACAAGTCGGAACAGAGCAGCTGCTTGTAACCGGCCCTGTGGTTGCGGGTGTGTAAAAGTAAGCAAGAAGGGAAAACTTCAAGGCATTGTGCACTTTAGATTGCACATTTGCACACTTTGTGCTAACTATTTTGGCATATATTTTGCACATGCTCCTTTTGTTATTAATCGGTTTGAAGTTAAAATCACAGTGCTGTTTAACTTCAATATAGGTGAACATGTAGCATAGATCCTGCAAATATACAAATCAACTTCAGGCACTACACACTTTAGTACTCACCACATTTGCACCAAATTTGCCTATATTGAATTTTACTGTATTTTACTGCTTTTGTGCTATTACCTAAATGCATGCCCAATTTCAAACCGTCTCCTTAATCTAAGGCATTGTGCACTCTAGATTGGAAATGTGCAAACTTTGTGCCTAATTCTCGCTTCTTTCCTTAGTCTCCATTCAGCACAAGATATGTTCTTCTCTAACAAGGCTGTTAGCAAAGTATTAAGCATTAGCCAGAAACAACAAGTGAACACTGAAAACAAACAAACAAATAAACTGTAGCATAACAGAAAAAGGGTTTTTTTTAATCCAACATGGATTTTTTTTTTCTCCCACAGACCCAATGATTTTAGCAACAAATACAGAAACTGAGCACAGTACTCTTATTTGTAATCTACTAAATATGAGGGTCCAAAAAAAAGTATATTGATTATACAATGTAATAAGTCATTACAAAATACTAATACTAACATGCCATTTTCTTTTATCACAGAAATTAACAAGAAAAACATGGACTCCCGTTACTAGACCAAACAGTAAGTATACAATAATAAGGAGAACCATAGCAGCATATTACATCCATAGTATCTAATACCTTTGTTCCTTATACATTTGTTTTTCACCCAAAGTTATAAGCAAATATGAATGTGATATGCTGCGGTGGTTGTTGCAGGGGCATACAGTCTAGGGTGCATGGCCAAATGGCCATGACCAAATGGCCATGCACCCAAGACTCTATGCCCTGACAACAACCACCGCAGTATATCACATCCATAGAGTCAAACATTTCAACTATGGCCTATGGAAACTTTTAATGTACGCGGACATTATGAGTGTTCTTAGAACACTTTCAACTTGCCAGCGAACAATACGGACAGCGTTTTCAGGACACCCCCTACGAACATTTCAGAACAACGCGATAGTTCTTAGAACACTTTCAACTTGACAACGAACAATACGGACAGTGTCCTCAGGACACCCCCATTTTGTTTATTTGCGAACATTTCAGGACACTGCGAGTGTTCTTAGAACACATTCAACTTGCCAACGAACAATACAGACTACACCTTCAGGACACCCCCTACGAACATTCCAGGACACCGCGAGTGTTCTTAGAACACATTCAACTTGACAACAAACAATACGGACAGTGTCCTCAGAACACCCCCATTTTGTTTATTTGCGTACATTTCAGGACACCATGAGTGTTCTAAGAACACATTCAACTTGACAGAGAACAATACGGACAGCGTCCTCAGGACACCCCCATTTTGTTTATTTGCGAACATTTCAGGACACTGCGAGTGTTCTTAGAACACATTCAACTTGCCAGCGAACAATACGGAATACACCTTCAAGACACCCCCTACGAACATTCCAGGACACCGGGAGTGTTCTTAGAAACGTCTTCAGAACACCCCCATTTTGTTTATTTGCGAACATTTCAGGACACCGCGAGTGTTCTTAGAACACATTCAAATTGACAGAGAGCAATATTGACAGCGTCCTCAGGACACCCCCTATGAACATTCCCCGGACACCGCGAGTGTTCTTAGAAGCGTCTTCAGAACACCACCATCTTGTTTATTTGCGAACATTTCAGGACACCGCGAGTGTTCTTAGAACACATTCAACTTGACAGAGAACAATACGGACAGCGTCCTCAGGACACCCCCATTTTGTTTATTTGCGACCATTTCAGGACACCGCGAGTGTTCTTAGAACACATTCAACTTGTCAGCCACAACCCCATTCATATTTGCGAACATTTCAGGACACAGCGAGTGTTCGACAACGTCTTCGGAACACCCCCATTTTGTGTATTTGCGAAAAATTCAGGACACCGCAAGTGTTCTTGGAACATATTCAACTTGACAACAAACAATACGGGCAGCGTTCTCAGGACACCCCCATTTTGTTTATTTGCGAACATTTCAGGACACTGCGAGTGTTCTTAGAACAGTTTCAGTTTGCTTGCGAACAAAACGGACACATATTGAGTCCTCAGAACACCCCCATTCAGTTTATTTAGAACATTTCAGAACACCTGTGATGTCCGCAGACAAATCAAACACAAAAAGAACGTCTAACACATAAAAAACACAACTTTCATCCTATCTCATACACTCCCACCCTCCCCAAACACTCCTACATACCAACACACTCTACTAAATACAAATTGTGAACAAAGATTCACTGCGCTGTCCGCGGACGACCGCAAATCCAAGATGGCGGGCGCTACCGAAAATCTGACGTGCTTCACGCTCCACGCCGTCCAATCAGCGAACACGTTGCATGTCCGTGAACATCACGCAAGCCGATTGGCCAATCAGGACAATGTTCGCGGAGCAAACAGGGAAGTCCGTCCGCGGACCGAACACAGATATCACTAATTTTTTTTACCTACTTTTTGGTCATTTTTTAAAAAACTACTGGACGGATGTTCACCAAACTTGCAAAAGCATGCTTTTGGGACCAAACCGCTGCTCCTGGTCCGAATTTGGTGAAAATCCGTCCAGCGGTTTGGGCTGTAGACGCGAGCAAAACATTTTTCCCATTCAGTCTATGGGAAAAAGAAAGTTTTGGGACCCCACCTATAACTTTACCCCCCCTGGACAAATCCACACCAAACTTTGCAGAAGAATGCAGAGTGACCCAAATACGTTTGGTCTGTAGACGCGAGCAAAACATTTTTCCCATTCAGTCTATGGGAAAAAGAAAGTTTTGGGACCCCACCTATAACTTTGCCCCCCCTGGACAAATCCACACCAAACTTTGCAGAAGAATGCAGAGTGACCCAAATACGTTTTCCGCAAAGTTTGGTGAGGATCCATCCAGGGAGAGCGAAGTTATAAGCCGCCCAAAAAGTGCTCTTCCTAATGAAACACCAACTTAACCATAACTACATGGCCACTACTTTAATTAATGAGGAGGGGTGTTCAGGAAAGACATTGAACCCATATCAATATTCAAAAATGGCACGTCTATGAAGAATGAGATTGCATATCACTATGCTTCCAAAGATGGACATTTATGTCTTGGGAGGCAAGATAGTATCAAGCCAGGCTTCTTTGCACTTTAAAGTGGCAAATCAATTTCACGTTGATAGAATGGTGAGTCAGCTTCAAGTTGGTGTCTAGATGGGGATCTGTGTGGATTGAGTCCGGTGTGTACTATGATGCAGTTTGATTGGTCCCAACAGGTTTGATTTGGCAGTAGAGTCGCGTTAGTGAGTAATGCAGTGCTTCCATTTGGTCAAGTTGGCCATAGAGTCATGTTGCACATTGTTCTGTTAGATTAATACAGTGCTTGAAGATGCAGTGAGTCAATGCTTCCAGAGTGGTGAGCCTGCACTTAAGTTGAGGCAGCGATGAGCTTCATCGTTTTAAAACAGCATTCTGGTGGTTTTATGATGTGGTTAAAAAACTCGAAGTTTGGAGAATTCCAAAAGCCGCACATGTGGGTCCTGTTTTGGCTCAAATGGAATCAAGCTTGGTTGAAGCAGCTTGAAAGCAGTTCAAAGTAGAGAAACAATATCAGCTGCTCTTGGATTTTCAGGTTGGTGGGAGAACAAATCCACATGATCCAGGACAAGGTGAATCCTTCTGATGAACTCTCAAACCATGGAGCTTGGCTGACACCTACATGGGGTCCCTTCAACTCTAGTGATAGCATCCTGGTTCAAGTACGGACACAATGGGACATTTGTCCAGCAGCAGTTAACCCTCACTGTGTCCTGGGATTACGAAAGAGCTGAGCTTTCCTCTGCCTTGGATGTCTTCTGTCTTCACATCTATGGTAGAGGGCCCTGGAAAAGACTACACTCCCAACTAGGGTCCATAAGTGTATTCTTCTTCTTCATAGTGTCCAAAGATGAATCCAGGAAGGAGCAGGAGACCCCTTCCTTACAAAGGCAAAATGTCCCATTGGATTGGCCAAATGCAAGCCTGTGGTAAGGAGTTCACTCCTTTTCTCATAACAAGTTATGTTATGCTATGTTACTTTGCATTTATATAGCGCCTTTTGTATCATTGGTATGATCTCAAAGCGCTGGTAGGTTGAACGCCCTTGGGATCCGTAGTTCAAGTCAGTTGAGAGAGAGAGAGAGAGAGAGAGAGAGAGAAAGAGAGAGAGCGAGAGAGAGAGAGAGAGAGAGAGAGAGAGAGAGAGAGAGAGAGAGTCGTAAGGTGTGTGGGTGCACCGGATATGTGTGCAGCTGGTGTGGCACTTGCAAGATAGCTGCTTCTTAGCGGTAGGTGTGGTGGTTGGGAGGTCAGGAATATGTGTTAATTCTGGAGGGTTGACACCCAGACTGATTTCTGGCTGTGTTAGGCCTGAGGAGACGCTTAGGCTAGCAGTGTGTGCTTAGCTAGCTGTGCTTAATTAGGATTCTGAGGAGTAAGAGGCTGGTGTTAGTATGAGAACAGCTATACCAAATGTGTCATAGTATTGCTGTGTTCTAGTTGAGTGGTGGTGTATAGGGGAGAGCAAGCATGGTAGTGTGATATGGTGGTTTTCAGTAAGGCTGTTTCATCCACTCTGTCCGTTCCATCCACTCCATCCATTGCGTCTGTTCCGTGCACTCCATCCGTTCCATGTACTCCATCCATTCTATCCACTCCATCCGTCTCCATCCACTCCTTCCATTCCATCCACTCCATCCGTTCCATCCGTACCATCCATTCCATCCACTCCATCCGTTCCATCCGTTCCATCTGTTCATCCACTCCATATACTCTGTCCGATCCATCCACTCCATCCACTCAATCCGATCCATCCACTCCATACGATCCATCCGTTCCATCCACTCTATCCGATCCATCCACTCCATCAGATCCATCCGTTCCATCCACTCAATCCTTTCCATCCACTCCATCCGTTCCATCCACTCCATCCACTCCATCTGATCTATCCACTCAATCTGTTCCATCCGCTCTATTTGTTGAGTGAGACTTGCCTTTTAATATGATAGCCAGAGGGCCTTGTCTAGGGGAAATTAAGAGTACAGGAAGAAACAGATCCCTGACAGAAAAGCAGCACCCATTCTCATGCTCGCCATCCTTCTCTGGCTAGTCTAACTCCACCGCTTTTCAATGCATACTTACAGAACCCCAATGGTTTCCTTAGTGCTAAAGGTCTGATAAATTACATGTGCACTGATATAAAATATGTCTAATCCAACCCTAGGTACTGCCACCACCAGCTGGTGCCTGATTGTATGCTGATGGATAGTGGTTTGATTCACCTTGAACCAGAACAAATCTACAATGTTGTTTCATATTGCTTGTTTACATGAGAAATGGTAGAGCAACAGTGGTGGGAATCTGAGGCTTTAATACTCACGAAGAAATGCCCTATGTATTCATAAGGAATAGGAACAATGGGTGCATTTGTGTTTTATTGATTTATTTTCGATATTCTCAGCAATGCAACTATTTAAATATCCATATTGTAGCCATATCCAGTGTTTTGAAGCAGAGCGTAATGGGCCAAGCATGCCGGTGTATATTGAGTGGTGGAACTTTGCTAAGTCGTGTTATTGCATGGAGTAATTAAAAAAAAACTAAACAAAATGATTCATTCTACAGATAGGTGTGTTATCAACTGGATTCGAATATGGATATAACTCTGGTAGCTGTGTGCAGCTGTGTTGTGAGTGGCACTTAGGGGTACATTCCCAACTAAATTTGAACCAGGGACTGCGAGCACTATAATTGTGTTCTCCTATCAAACTCTGAATAGGATTAATGGAAGCAAACTGCTTGACTCCTAAACGTTAAATGTAATGTGACTCTGGGCACCAGCCTAAACGCAATGATGACATATGACATATGTTGTAGCCACAACAACGATATTCAAAATAGGTCTGCACTAAGCATTCATATGGCAACCGTGTGGTGTGGACATTTACAGTGTGCTAGGCAAGCGGATAGCTCATTTATACAGTAGTGTGCACCCACACATACAATGCATTGAAAAACAATTTGCTGGAAATTAAAACACTGCTACCGAGATAAAAACACTGCATATTTTTTGGGTTGAAAACTAGAGTGTAATCTACTAAAACACGCCTGAGATAGATTTAATGTGTCATTCGAGGTAGAAAACCCGTGAATGGGTGCCACTAGCGGTTGCATACCCCCCGGATACAAACAGAACCAAACAATTGCTCATATGTCTTCCTGATGCTAAAATGATTTGCATGTGATTGGTATGCAAAGAAGCACACATGTTCACTATCGTGCTTCATGCCGTGTTTTTAAACATCATTTGTTACCTATAGGTAAAATAGTATAAGCAAATCATGTTTTTTCATTTTCAAACATTATGAAATCATGTATGTATTAGTTTGGGTTTTCCATTTCATAGTTGCCCATATTCAGGTTTAGTTACAATCGAAGTTGTTCTCAACTTCTCTGTTTTGCTTTTTCATTTTGTATTTTTTTTGTCATTTTATAAAACATCTTTCAGTTCCCAATGTTTTATAATATATTCATTTGCGATTACGTTTATTGTATCAGCACTGCCACTGTGTTCAGCATCAGTTCTCTATTCCATTGTAACCAACATTTCAGTTCACTATGCTGCATTCCTCTTTAGCAGACTGTCAACACACATGTATAACAATGAGCCCATAATCGCTACCCACATTCTATTGGTATGTAAATGTGACGTGCGGTAGGCATGGACATCCATATATCTTACCACTGCCCTGTACATTTAAAGTAACATTTGAATAGCCTCCTCATAGCGAGTTAGAAGCAACGCCTTTACCATCATGTCATTCTGCCCATAGTAATCTCATGAGATGCTTAAATGATGGTCTGATAAAACGACTTCCTGTCTGCAGGAGTACAAGGATTAGTAGTGGCTATACTCCCACACAGCCATCACACTTCTACATGCCAACAGTGATCCCAATCATAAAGTTAAAACATGTTCATACATGTTTTGCTGTAGAAGGAGTGTGAATGTGAGAGAGTAGCAACCCAAACAGCGACAGTACTACAGTTCCAAAATAAAAGAATGGCCAAATCAAGGTGCTATTAAAATACATATTTTAATTAAACAAATCAGTTAAACAATTTACTATTAAAAACACTATAATAACCCACCCCTGTAGAAGAAGACAGAATACACAGAACAAAGTTCTGTAGGCACTCTGGATGCTTTGGCAGGGCGTTAAGAACTGCAGTAATGTCACTCACATTGAATTCAGGATTCATACGCTTGCTAATTTGGAAGTGGTGCAGTGTTAGCACAGCTAATCTCTGAGGGGCTCGAGCGACCTTGTTCTCACTTTAGTAGGTGCTTTACCAAGCAAGCACAAAACTGTGCTACAATTGCGACGGAGGCATCTTTGGTAGTTTGGGCCATGCTCAAACTGAAGCCCATTTTTGGATCTCACTTTGTGCTCCAGAAAGAGCACATGCCCATAAATAGTGGGCAATCCTTCACAGATGACTAATGTAATCCCATTTATTATGGCCACTGTGATGTTGCTTGCAATGCATAATAATATTAATGATGACCTTATATTAAGTCACATACAATGTCATTAGAGATGTCAATGAACTGATGATATTGTCTATGCTTTTATTTGTGGCATCTCATTTGCATGGAAGTCATTTAGGGGTTGCAACAGCGACCGCTGAGGTCTCCCATGCTACACCTGTGTTCTCCGTTTTTAAAAAAAATTTAGCAGGAAGATGTGGCTCTTTGTTTCTGGAGTCGCTGGTTTTCTGATAGCTATAGCTGTAAAAGTAGCTCAGTGGGTTGAGTGCTGGCTGCTGCAATGTGTGTGTGATCTGCAAGTTGCAGTTTCGACTCCCAGTAAGGTCAACTCAGCCTTTCACCCTGCGGAGGTTGATCAATGAGTACCAACACTGGTTGGGTCATATTGTATGTGTATTAGTTCTAATTTGTTCTATATGAAGGCATACGCATAAGTGCTATATAACAACACATCATTATCATTTGGCCTTGGACATCTGCTTGCATTCACAGTGATTTGGTAATATGGGCCTATACGCACTGATATTAACGATACATATGGGGATCTATTCTTGTATGAGATGTATATCACCATATTTTTCATAGTGTACTTAAAAACAATGCTATGTGATGCCACTTCCTGTTTTGTTAAGGGGTGAAAGGTTGTGTTCCATTGATTCCTGTGATGTCACTTCTGGGTGGGGTCAAATTACATCACTTCCTGTGATGTCTTCAGAGGTCAAGGATAGTGTGATGTCCTTTCTGCTACCCATGACATTTTCGTGAAATTATGTCTCTGCTCATTTGAGTTCATTATTAACAATTCATTCAGACGGCAGGAGATAGGATATGGTTATGTAGCTAACCATATCTGTAACATTTCAATGGTTCATAGGAGTTGTGCTGACCATATTTTCTCTTCAATTGAAGTATGTTTCTGGTATTTCAAAGGATGTAATAACATAGGTTACTATCTACTCTCTGTAAGAAACATAACATCCTTTCGGGCTCCAGTTTAAGTTTCGAAAATAAAGGATCGAATGACCTTTTATTCGAAAGTCAAAGGGTGGAAAAAAAAGGTTCGAATTTTTTTTAAATCTATTTATTTATATTTTTTTTAGTTTGGTTTGGTAAAAAAAGTTTTTTTTTAATAAAGAAAACAGGGGGCGGGGGAACCCCCCCGAAAATTGTTTAAAAAAATAAAACATTTGAACCTTTTTTTCGACCCTTTGACTGTAGAATAAAAGACATTCGAACCTTTTGATTTCGATACTTTAACCTAGAACCCATCCTTTCAACACCTTATTCAATACATTCTTCGGATTTTGAAATGATATAATTTGACCTTTAAAACAGGCAAAAGTAAAGGTAAGTCTAGCTTCATTTAAGGTAGCGAATACCTGGTGGCCATACCCAGTTGTGCATTGCCTTTGGCATGGTGAAACACCGACTTTGAGTAAGTATTAAACATAGAGCAAGGCCTTTGGTAATTTGTGATGTGCCTCTGTCATATCACATATACTGTAAACACAGAATGCCTTTAAGCCGTAACCCAGTCACAATGACCCTTGCAACTGTACATACATGGCCACTGTCACATATGGCATCAGTAACATACCAACTCCCAAATAGAGTTCAAGGGTGTTTATTGATATGAAGAAACAAACTCTAAGGGTTGTCCCTCTCTCAATCTCTCATCTAGAGACAGTGAGAGCCTCACTAACTCAAGTATCTCTGCTCTGCTGACTTTAAACTCTTTCTATCCAAGTTCTTCCTTGCTTTATGTAATGGCTTAAAGGCAAAGGCCTTAAAGGTTTAACTCTCTCAAGGATTTCATAGTTGTTACCTACCCAACATCCTAGGTTAGTTCTAGGGATTATCCATTTGCCTTCCAGACACTCCAGTCCCACTTAGTCTTTTCCCTCATGTGCCCTGGTATTTGTCTGTACCTCTGTCTCTCACATTCTTCTCCTGTTCTCCTCCCACTGACTTCATCCAATGTATTTTCTCTCTCTCCCTGCTATCCTCTGCCATTCTGATGTCCCTCTTATTGATCTTCCTCCACCCTCTTAATGATCGTCCTCCACCCTCTGATCATACTTCTTCCTACTCTCCCTCCAACAACTCCCACTGTTTGCACTACTACTCTCCACACTACTCTCCCCTCCACACTACTCCTAGTCTCCTCTCTCCACACCACTACTACTTCCTTCCCCTCTCCACACTACTCCTACTCTCCTCTCGTCACACTACCACTACCCCACACCACCCTTTCCTCATTTACCTCCCTTTACTCCTTCCCTCACTGCCTCTCTCTCTACCTCCTTTCCCACTACCCATCTTACTCACATTTCTTATATGCACAATCACAATACATTATCACGCTTTTTCACCAGACAATGGCTCACTTTCTCTGTTTGACCGGTCTTCTTCCTTATTGTCTCTTGTTCTGCCACCTCCACTGACCTTACCGAAACACCCCCCACCTTATTTTTTCCTGTCCTTCCCTATTTCCTCCCCTTCTGACCCCATTGATTCTACTCTTCTGGTTCCCCTGGCCAATCTTGCCTGTTCTTCCCAACCTGAGAGGTGTTGCATATAAAAAGGGGTTAATCACTGCCCCCTTTTCAGATACAGGTCCGCCACAGATCGGCAATGGAGACCCATTGAAACAACAATTCTAATTCATGTGATGTCCCAACAGGATACTTTGTAATCCAGCATTGCATGAGCCTGGGCCCACAGACTTCCCATATGAAATGTCTCAAATGGATTGTAGAGCTGAGTGTATATAATATAAATCTGGTCCACTATATCCTGTTGGTGATGGCAGCACAGTGTGGAGGTTTTGCTGGTTTTCTATGTGTGGCACTGTTTCTTGTGCCTCTATCTTTCTCTCTCTCTCTCTCTCTCTCTCTCTCTCTCTCTCTCTCTCTCTCTCTCTCTCTCTATCTCTCGCTCTTTCTCTTTCTCTCTCTCTCTCTCTCTCTCTCTCTCTCTCTCTCTCTCTCTTTCTCTCTCTCTCTCATTTTGGTCTGCTGCTTGTTGGGCTCTTTAGGGATGTACATGCTATGCTGGAAGTGGTTGCACAAAAGACTTGGCCAATATTATGCCAGGCAGGATGGGGGGGGGGTACTGAACACATACCAATAGAATGTTAAAGAGGTGACAGGAACTGGAGCCCTCCCAACTGGCACCTTCCTCCTCTGGGGTTGGACTGGCTCTGTCTTCCACCCTGGTAAACCTCCACCACAGGCTGAGACACATCCCCATACCCTCTTAACAGGATCAGACTACTAACCTTGTTGCACACCTCCACCTCCTCACCCATTGGGCAAATAGCTGACTGTGGACCCTTGACCCTTGGACAGGACATTAACATGTTGCACTTCCCTAAGGCATTGAGCAAAAAAGGCGTCTTTACACAACAAACCACCTCTGGGAGCCCAGGAATTGATGTCATCAGCAAAGTTAGTACATATTGTAAGAACCTGAAGTTATGTATGCCTGTGGGCAGAAGTCCAGGTCTCCCTGCACACATGATCTGACAAAGGGGGCCTGGTTGCAGCTCTTCAACTGTGATCATATCAGCCGTGGTGGCCATCATTTTGCTTCCAGAGTCCAGAAGAACTCTTACTGGTAAACCCTGGACCGTCACAAGTATATGAAATCTTCTGTCCACTGTTCCTGTGATGTAGACTGACCAATGGGTCCTCAGGAAATATGTCAGATTGATATTCTGGATCCATGGTTGTATCTCCCCATTTGGTGGGTCCTGTTTCAGAGCTGATGAGACGGTTAAAGTTAGTAGCCCTGTTTCTATGGGTTCTTGCTTAGGCTTATCAGGACAAAAATGTGGCAATATGGTTTCCGGCAGGCATAGCATTTCATCACCTCCCTAGAGATTGGTTCCAGGTTTCCGGAAATCTGTTGTGTTGGATGCCTTTGTGCTAGCCTTGGGGTTCTGGCTTTAGTGGCGAGTATACTTGGGGTTGGACTGTCTTACCTTCCATGTACAATTGGTAGTACATCATAGGACTTGTTGAATACCCCAACTGTTTCTCTGGCATACATAGCCATTTAATAGAGATTGTTTTTCTGGATTACCTCTTCAACAGTTGGCTCATGAACTTAACACATTACCTTTTGTAGATATGTGGCTATGGAAGCAAGTAACTTTTCAGAACAAGCATTTCCTTGACATCATTGCCGATTTATTTGTCAACCATTTCTCTTGTAGGTATCCTGCTCCATAGGACCCTGGCAGGGTGTTTTACCCTGTCTCATATGCCTTAGGAATATATGGTAATGCCACCTATCCTGCACCAGTATCATTAGAATTCCTTGTTTCAGGTCTTCTTACAGAGTCGTACCACTCTGCCACCATTTTAAAGTTCACAAGGAAGGCTAATGGTTTCTCCCCACTTCCTAATTTATGTAGCCTTGCCGGGTGATCCACTGGTTTACCTACTCTCTCAGTGATTGCCTCTTTTATCACTTTGAGGGTGGTGCTGGAGATTGATGGCTTGTTGGTACTCAGCCAGGAAACTTAACAGGTTTTCCATGGTTGTTGGGGATGTATGGAGTCTTGGGGACTGGGTACCTCTTCAGTTGGTGATGGCCCTACTGCCTTTTAAGTCCTCATCTGAGTGTGTGGGTCTTCTCCACTGTAGAAAAGCAGGCCTATTGGATACTTGGTATACCACTTCACCTTGTATGAGCATTCTTCCACTGACTGGTTCTCTCTCTTCAGTCTTCTGACACCTCTGACAAGAGATGGAGGCTGAGGAAATCTAACTCTATCCATAGCTCTCATATCATTTGGTACAGTGGTTATGGAATACACGTCTTCCAGGAGTCTCCTGTGTCTGATCTCTATCATGGAAAGCTTTTGTTTTGGGGCTGGGCAAATCTCACTTGTAAGACCACGTGTCTCAGATGACCTCAATAACAAACCAGCACTCAAAAACAGTTGAAGGGATTTTATTTATATGGTGCGGTGAGTGTGTTGCTGTGGTGTTACTATCGTCGTTCTACAGTCTTTTGTCAGTGAACATTGGAAGGCGGAGTCATTGATCTACATAACCCCCTCCAAGAAGCGAGAACGAGAAGTGTGTTGCCATGGTGTTACTATCGCTGTTCTACGGTCTTTTGTCAGTGAACATTAGAAGGCGGAGTCATTGATCTACATAACCCCCTCCAGGGAGCGAGAGCGGCAAGTGTGTTGCCATGGTGTTACTATCGGCATTCTACAGTCTTTTGTCAGTGAACATTGGAAGGCGGAGTCATTGATCTACTTAACCCCCTCCAGGGAGCGATAGCGGAGTTAGTGCGACAAGTGTGTTTCCGTGTGTTCCCGTTGGACCTGCAAGACCCGAGAACCTTGTAAAGTAGCATCCTTTGGAGGAACGGAGATCGCTTACTTCAGACTCTGGTAAGCAAGTTCACTAAACACACTGACACGTCTGGTGTCTGGCTGTGTCCAAATGTTCCAATATTTCAGTGACTGCTATTCACTTGACAGTGGTGCAATTGCAAGTGTATCGCGTGCTGTTGACATTGAGTGTAAGACATTAAATACGCGCATTCTTGGCAATATCTTTCAAAGGGATTGAAGCTGGCGTGGCGCAGTACAGTGCATACGGCAACAGCATTCAGTTGTAATCTTATCACCAGGCTCCTTCCTTTTTGTGGTATACATCATCGCATACACCGACAGTTAGTGAAACCTGCTGAGTGAATTTCATTGAACCAAATGCGGACGTGCCAATAAGTGCAAATAATTCAACATCCGAGTCGGTCGTAAATGTGCTACAAATTAAGGAGGGTTAGTGGTGGTTCTAGTGCCATTTGGAATCACGATCTGAGGACACCAGAGTTTCATAACATGCAAGGCCCAGGGGGCCAGGATCCCTGTACGTCTACATGTTACCCTCAAATTCATGATGCTCAGAATGATGGGCTGGTAGACTTAGACAATAAACACTTACTGCAACTGCTAACATCCAGTCCTCGTCCCTCAACAAATCCAATGAGTAATATATAGCGGAACAGTTTGGAGTATACCCTTTCAACTTCTCCATTAAAAAAATAATACTAAGGGGGTAATTATGAAAAGAGCATTGAGTGACAGTGCTATTTGCGACGTGCTGGGTTGGGAGCCATGAACACTGGTATGGTGAGTGGGGCTTCAGATGTGGACATAATGGAATACTCCTAGGCACAGCAGAATGAAAGGGAGGCTCCAGGTGTCGTGAACATTCGATCTGTATCCTAGGAATTCATTTCTATAAGTGGTGAATTGAATCAGAAGGAGGTGACAAAGGAGCAACAAAACAATAATCAAAGCTCTGCGGCACAGACCAAGACTCTTTCAGAATCCACACTTTCGGCATTGAGTTTTGTATTAAACTCTTTAGTTAGTGTGTTTGAACTTTTAAAGTCACAGGTTCAATCCCCTTGTAACTGATCTCATTAAAAGCAGAAGTCAATTGTATGGGGAATGCCTTGACAGAATTGAAAGAAGCCAATTGGGACGTGTCTATTGAATTCATTCCATTAGATGACACTCTCTCACAATCAAAGTTGGAAGAATTCATAAGATTGGCCCAAATTCCTGCTAAAGGCTAAATCCATGACTGAAGCAAGGGCGATTCCCAGGGAGGCCAAGGATTCAAAAAATTTCAAAGAGAACCGTAAAGGAAAAGAGCCCAAGTTGATAATGGAGGGGGGGGGGCGAATCTTTTGACAAATAAATTGCCCACTCAATACCACAAAAAGAGTCACCGGTCAAGAATGACAACATGAACAAACAGCGGGAAAAAACCTGAAAAAACGAAAAAAGCAGCGTAAAAGAATGCTCCCGATCTGGATACATCCATCTCAATAACTCGCCTCAGAAAACAAAGAACAAGAAACAAGGAAAGCAAAAGGCAGCTGGGAAAAGAAAATTCTTTAAGGCTCTGAATAAAATCACGGATAATGCAACCACAGAAAACCAAAGCATTCCATAAGAGAAGCTCCATAGGAATTCCGGCCTCTGCACTAGAAACACCAAAGTGCGCTCTAGGGATGAAGAAGGTTAGTGTGAGTTTACAGACGGACGATCACAAAGAACCAATTAGGAAACCCCTCAGAGTAGCTCCGATATTCCTGAAAAATGAAATGAAACAGTCTGGTACCCCAAAAGGTGAGAAGGTCAATCAAGGAGGGTTTCAAAATGAAGAAGCAGTTACTATACCTGATCAGGATGGGCAAACCCAGGCTACCAACAATAACAAGGGATCTCCCATTCCTCAATTGATCCTCAACCTATATCTACAAATCCCAAGGGAGCTATAAAGCAAGGGAATGAAGCACAATAAGTTGAACAAGTCTCAGTGGAAAAAAAACTGCATCCATTCACAATTCCAAGACTATGGCTAAAAATGACTAACCCCAAGGGGCAGGGGAGCATCAATATGTTGTCCAAACACAAAACAGGTCTCTACCTTCTCTCAATGCAGGACATTGATCAAATTTGTTTCCCTTACACTCAGGTTACATGGTTGGTGGAGGTGGTTATGAAGTCTCAATTGGGCGCCAGACCCATAATGAATGCAGCAGTGGATTTAAGTAAAGTGGGTCTGGAGGTATTCCCTACAATGCCGATGATATGAGGGGGCACAAAAATTGTCCATGGGAAGACTGTCACGAGGAATGTTGACAATGATACGGAACTCATACACAACTCTGATAGAAAAACTGCCAACAAGTAGGCTGGGGATTATTGCAACAAGGGTGACTTCTTCCCTGATTTAAATTCTCTTTTTTAGGACCCCATGGGTTATAGTAATCTTATACTGGACCCCAGCCCATTCCAACTTGATCCATTTTCTGGAAGACTCAAGCAATTTCTTGTCATATGTCTCCATAAGTCATCCTGAAGATATTATTCTGTTGGTGGATGACTTAAATGAAGACTGTTGGAGGATGGGTCCTGTAAGGATATTTGGCGTGTTACAGCACAGAGTACAGCACTACTGCACAGGATCAATGTGTAGCATGTTTTTTTTTATGCAGCGCCAATGCATGGGTGGTGCATTGCTATGATGCAGTTGTTTCAAGCTATGTGTTGCCAGTGTAACATGGACATATAAGTAAGGGCAGGTTATTCAGTCAAAAACGATTTTTACATATAAAATGCAAATACATTTTTCACAGTTAAAAGCACACATCTGTGCCTTCAAAATGCACACCATTTCTCACCTGAAATGCCTATGTTGCAAGAGACACATTTGGTAATTAACAAACTAATATCACTAACCAGACTAATAATTATAACTCATTAATAAAAGAGTGTGTCTTCACTACAAAAAGAGGCAGACTATGAAAATCAGTTTTAAACACACATTCAAGTTTTTTTTTTCTTTGCCTTCATGTGCTCTGTCCACAGTAACTGCAGGAAGCAAAGACTTCGAATAAGCAGGAAATCAGCTTGTTACAGTTGCAACTGTGCAAGAAGAACCATTGTTAAAAGTAGGAGGATAGAACATGATTGATTCTGATTGGAGCACGTCACATCAAGCATCATATTGGAGGCTGTGACTAGTGCTTGGCTGCAGAATCTGGGGGAAGACAGAGAGACATCTTGACACAGCTCGAAGAAGGACGGGGTTGACAGCTGGGGAGGCCTGATTCCTAAAGCAGATTCCACTTGGTTGCAGAGACTGGCTTTTCCAGTCAACAAGTCCCAGTTCGAGTGACGGCAGATGCTTGTCCTTGCTGGGTGAACCCCTCCAGAAGGCGAACAGCCAAAGAAGTTACATGCTGAATAAGCCTGGTAATTATCTCGCTGAGGTGTGGGGGCTGAGTGTGTACGAGAATATTCAGTCAGTGTAGGAAAGGAGATTCCTGTGCTTTACTCACGTGTTTAATGTTGCAAATTGAGTTCTTGTCTCCGCCACTCTCTTTTCAGTGTATCACAGATAATGCTGTTACTGTGCTATTTCATGTATTTCTGTAAAGAGTGAGATCGTGTTTAAATGCAACTTTTATAATACACACAAATATCTGAAAGCAGACGGGTGGTGTGTTTTATATTTACCAATACAGTGCTGATGATGTGGGGAGATGTTCAGACAGTGCAATTGTCATTTTCAAGGTAGCTAAACATAAAATTTGGCTGTGACTGTGTACACAATGTAATTCAGTATGAGCAATTATAACTAACTGTGTGTGTTGTAGTCTGCCGGAGGTCTATGAGTCGACAAAAAAGGAGGCCCGGGACATAGTTCACTACCGTATATAAGATAGTGAAAACTACCACATGATAGCTCGCTGCCGTAGATAAGACAGAGAGAAATTGCCCATGGTGGCACACTAAAAATGAAAATGTGGTGTTCCTGAAATGCAAGCCTGCGGTCTCTCTAGTGATTACACGAAAAATCTAAACAAAAATAAGGGGTTTTGGATATTGGGGCCACAAATAAAACAAAGGAAGTATGCTCACCAAAATACCACCAATCACGCATACCAACCACGCATACCAACCACGCATGTCTGTGTGCTGAAATAATGCATGTCCACTGTATTATTGTTGTACATGGCCCAATCTGAATACAAGGAGTGATTGTTGCTAAATTATTTTTCGGCGGTAAGAAAATACCGTCATGCCCCAAATCTCCACAAAAATACCCAACATCTTTATGGTGCGTTGCAGGCCGGGAAAGTGATCATAGAGTACCTACTGGGCGTGGCAAGCGTGTCTCACACTGCCATTTGCACATTAAAGGGAACCCATTTTATAATAGCAGTGTGCCACTAAAAACGAATTTCAGAATGTCACAGAGGGAAACCACATTTTCAGACCTAGTGCACTATTTAGAGGCAAAGTTGTTTGCACATGGAACGTGGTCGTCGAACAGTACCTTAGAATGCATGACCGCATTCAGGGTGAGGTGCAGAAAGAAAAACTAGACAATATTTTTGCAGAAGGCAGCATAATTCAGGTCTGCCTTACAAGATTATTGAATGCAGCCGATAAAGGTGCAGAGAAAGACTGTTTAATACGGCTATGCAGCAAAATATGGTTTATTTTGAATAGGTCCCTGCGAATGCAGGAAAATGATACCCAGCTAATTAACAGGTTAAAGACTGAATTAGATGGGGCAAGTAAAAATCAGGAACTGTTAAGAGCAGAATTGGATGTATGCCAAAAAGACATGCAATTAAAATGCAGAGACTTTGATGCTCAGTTATCCAAAAGCAAGAAACAATTTGAGGATAGTGAGCAAGAATTGGTACACTTAAAAGCCTTAGTGGACCACATTAGACAGGATAAAGATGAGGTTGTTTCAGAAATGCGGATTTTACAAAAAGAACATTGTGAAAAAGAATGTGATCTCCAGAGTGCAGAACAAGAAATGATTAAAATGACTCAAGAAAGAGACAAGAGAAATAAAGAGTTCAATGAATGCCAAATGCAAATGTGCGACATGCAGGAGGTGATTAATAAGATGAGTGATGAAAACAACTATTTGCAAAATGAAGCAAACAGACTCCTTAAAAAGTGTAAGGACTTAGAACAGCAAATGTGCATTCCCAGGTCCCAGGAGAGGCGGCAGGGTACCACATTCAATGGAGTGGAGGTGAATTCTAGTTCTGCCCAAAGAGCTAGTGCTCCAGTGACTGGGCCGGTGACTCAACTTGGCTGCAGCGCCCTTGGGGGATTTGATACTCCCATTGGGGGCAGCCACCAATCTCATATACCTGAAAACAGGATTGAGTCACAAAATAGTGCAATTCCATGCATTGCAACAAGTAGCCCCATAAAAATAATGAAATCCATTAAAGCCCTGATCAAACCATTTAAAAAGGGAGGTGGATGCTGCATTGAGGATCACTTAGAAACAGTGCATGACATTTTTAAAGCACTCCAGATACCTAAGGAACAGTACAGACAATATTTTCATTTAACTTTAGATGCCCCGACGGCCAGCATCATAAGGGGATTAAATGAACAGCAGAATATGACCTGGGTGGAGTTTGAAAAAGAAATTAGGCGTCATTTTTCTCCTTTTCAGTCATTGCAGGAGGCAAAGAAAGTCGCTTACACAATCACTGCTGGACCTAATACATCCCTCGCCAATTTTTACAAGACTTAAAAAGAGCATTTTCTCACTTTGATGTATCTTTTGACCCAAACTCCAATGAGTTTAAAACTGCATACTTCTATGGGCTACAGAAAGACATCATATCCCAATTGGTCCGTGAATTTGACCGTGGCAAGTCCGTTGAATGGATTGTACATCAAAGCACAAAACTATATGAGGTACTCTATTGTCAGGGTAGAGAAAGTGATACAATGAAAGATACTAGACCTAAATCTAAAGAACCCTCAGCCACAGTAATGGAAATCAGGTCAGCCAAAATGTACCTTGAGTCTGCTCAAAGCCAAGGTAAAAATAATGTGACACCTGAACAAAGGGGTAATCAACAAAGATCGCCCTTTCCTGTACCAATGTTCCAATCACATGATCCTAGTAATAGGGAGAGCTACATCAGCCCTAGGTATTTAGGGGACAGACCCCGGGTAGGATATCGGCCTGATATGGCAGGTATGAACAATAACCAGAGACAAAATCAAGATCAAAGAAATGATGGTCCCTACCAGTCATTGGGGACACAGAGCAGATTTGATCCCAACACCATGATATATGGTGATCAGGATAGACCCCGATATGTGGATCGATTTACTGATAATGGAAATCAACATAGGGGCCAGTACCCACAATCTGAGAGACAGGACATGAGGCAAAACATGAACTACAATCCACATCAGTACAATGATTCCCCACCAGGGGACTATAATCAAAGGATGGGTGCACCCCGCTCCCCTCCAAAAATGAATCAAGAGTTCGGAAACCATCCCAACAGAAGACATCAATCACCTGAGAGGTATCAGAATAGATTCAATCAGGGGGAAACAACCAATATCGACCTAGGCCACAGAAAGAGGATTCTACAGAGATGGAAAGGTTCCAGTGCCTTGAGGCCCAAGTGAAAATGTTAGCTGAGCAAATAGGAAAGCTCTATACAGCACAAAAACAACCATCTAAAGAGGGGGCTGATGGCCCTAGCAATGACCGGTGGGCTTCTGAGAAGTGACTAAGTACTTATGACACCTGCAGTGCCAAAAAGACAGATTGCCCTGATGTAATTTTGCATAATGACTCTGAGATGCCTAATGATTTAAAAGTGAAAGCAGCAATAAATGAACATATAACAGAAAATGCAAATACTTCTAAAAAAGATGTATGGTTTAACCTAGAACTAAATCAAACATTGAAGATTTGTGCAAATAAAAAAGAAACACCTGGAATTCCAAAAGAATAAAGAGACAGATTTAAGAAAAATGACTCATGCATGAGGAATACCAGTGAACAGGGAGTAAGTGGGGATGCTATAGCTCCTTCCCTGGGCAAGCAAAACAATGACCAAACACAGGTAGAAAAAGGAAATACTCAAAAGGAGGGTACGGGTCAATCACCTGAAGAATTCTTTGAGCCACATATTTTTGAAGAGGCTGAAAGGGCTGGTATCACACTAAATGATCACAAATGCACAGAATTAAACAATGACAAATTGCTGAATGATGTTGTTACACATGTTCAGTTGGAAGGTTGTAATGTGGTCTCTGATGTTACCCAGAAGGATGGGCGAACAGTGGCCACACTCCAAAAAACCTCTAATCATGGAGAAATGAATAAAGTCTCTCGCGCAGAAATGGGTAAAAAGGAGGGAAAAATGTCTTTCCATTTACCAATGTACTTAGCCAAAAGTGAAAAAGGCCTGAGAAAGGTGAGCCCTGAAATCAGTAAGAATTCACACTTCTTATGTGTATTAGAGGAATTTGAGGACAGATATTATGCACCCATCACTATAGAAGAAAAATGCCACACCTTTGTTATGATTGACACTGGCGCACAGGCCACAATTATGTCCAAGGAGCTGGTAAAGAGTATCAATGAAGGGAGACCCCCACAGAGTCAGATCACAGTGAAGGAAAATCAAGGTCCAGTGCATAACTTTAATGGGGAGGAGGTGCCCATCATAAGTGTAACTGAGGTTGACATAAAAATAGGAAAGCACAGAATGAAACAAGAGGTATTGATCACATCTATTTGTGAAATTCCAATTTTGATGGGGACAGATTGCCTGAAAAGATTGTCTCCTCTCATAGATGGGGTGAATGGAGTGCTGTGGTCCTTAACCAAAAAACCATTGAGGCCTAAGAAACTAAAATCACAAAACAGCAACATAAATGAATGTCACACCGTTGCCAAAACAAATGATGCTGTGGAGGTATATCTCCAGAATAGTTGCATACCTAGTGTCACTGTAATATTAATGCGTCAAGACAAAATGCAGAGCTATAATGAAGGACTACCTGTACAAATCTACTTGGACCCAAGGAAAAATTGGCAGACTGCCATAGATGAGCACACATTACGTTTTTATTTAAAAGAGAAAACAATCAAACAGAATATTGCTTCTAAAACAGGTTCAGAAAAACACATTACCACTCTTGCTGAAATACACATGGAAGATGAGCAACCATGGGTTCATGTTGGTATAAATGACTGTTTTAAAACAATAAAAGCCACTTTAGCGCTTGAACAGGAGAGGAGCTTCATTAATGAGAAATTGTTGCAAAAAATAATGGAGAGGGAGGAAATCCCGAAATTTAGGATTAAAAACCAATATGTTTCTGGGTTGGACAGTCCAGACTTTGAAAACCGAATTGCAGGCAGATGCATGCTTAAAATTAGCATTGGGCAGAAAACAATTTACCATAATGTATGGATAGTGAGTGGAGCACAAAATGAATTTTACATGGGCAATGACATCATGCACAGAATGTGTATGGTGTTAGATTTCCTTAATCAAAAAATATGGTCACGCCTAGGTGGGCCTGCACCTGAATTTGAAGACAAAAGAAGAGCTTTTCATTGCGCGCAGCTGGTCCCCTATGCAGTTGAATTACAGATGAGGAAGGATACTATTATTCCTGCATTTACAAAACAGTTTGCAATAACACTAAAATGCCAAAATGGACAGCAGATGAAAGACTATGATACATTTGTATGCCTGAATGAATCCATAAAACAGCAAGGCCTGGATTATGAATACATTCCATTGGTAGATATTGGTGAAGGATCTGTAAAAATTATGGTAAATAATAAAGGTTGTCAGGATATTCATTTAGAGGAAAACTACCCATTAGGAATGGCCGTACAAAAATCACATTATACGGCAGATTTAAATAACATGGTGATTGGAAATATCCCTGAAAAGTATGTAGATGCCAAGGGTGAGTTGCCAGAACACCTGGACTCTCAGCCTAAAGGAATATTTAAAATTCATTCTGTGTATCCTTATGATTCAAATGAGACAGTGTGCTGCTATCAAGAGGATTGCATAATATTTAATTTAAATGAAAATGAAACAGAAAATCAGCCCATTGAAGTGGAAGCTGATATGCCAAAATATTTAAAAGTGGCAGCTTTACAAAAAGACACAGCCACACAGTTAGAGGAAAGTGCCGAGATTCCCTTACCAGAAGATTTTCCAGAATTTTTCAAAATGGTAGAAGAGCAGATCTCCTTAGCAGATGCATGTGACAGCAATGAGGATAGAAACAATCTGAGGGAGATATTTATGGAGTTTAAGGATGTATTTGCAAAAGATGCTTATGAGTGTGGTTTAACTGATTTACATGTGGCCACACTACCAGAAGGGTGTAGCAGAAGTCCAGTGTTTGTACGCCAGTATAGACTACCACTGGCATGTTTAGAATCATTGGTAGAGATTATTAAAAATTTGGAATCACGGGGAATCATCAGGCCCATTCATAGCACATCCAATTAACCTATTTTAGGTGTGTTAAAGCCAAATGGTCAATGGCGGCTATGTGCAGACTTGAGAGAGTTAAATAAAAGAGTACCAGTGTCCAGATGGCCATTGCCATTCATTGATCAGGGCTTAGCTCAGATACATGGTTCAAAAGTGTTTACCACATTAGATCTCACCTCTGGATATTGGTGCGTGCCATTGGCAGAGGAGATACAGAATTTATTTTCCTTTACATTTGACAGGACTCAATACGCCTGGCTTAGAACGCCGTTCGGGTACATCAATAGTGGGAGTGAATTTGGCATATTTTTGAGAAAGGCAATGCCCGATGCAGCGGAAAGAGGAACCATAGTTTACGTGGATGATGTCTTGATAAAAAATGAAAGCCTGAAAAAACATTTTGATGAAATAAGACATGTGCTTGGCCAATTGCAGAAAGCAGGCACCAAAGAATCTTTGCAAAAAGCACAATGGTGCAAGAAAAAAGTGAACTTTCTAGGCCATGAAGTGACTGAACATGGGCTAAATCCACAAAAGAAGAAGATAGAGGCCATACAAAGATTAAAAGATCCTAAGAATATGAAAGGAGTAAAAAGTGTGTTAGGAATGACAGGCTATAACAGAAATTTCATTGAGAATTATGCTGAACTCACTCAACCATTGACTAAACTGCTTAAACTGAATACTCCCTGGAAATGGGAAAAAGAGCAGTCTGGGGCAATGGCTCAACTGAAGGAATGTCTGGTAAAGGCACCATGTTTGGCATATCCCATAAAAGGTAGGGATTTCTTTATAGAAATAGGTTTTTCTGAACATTGTATGTCAGCAGTGTTATCACAAAAACATGATTTGAATCACAAAACAATTGCCTATGCAAGTAAGGCATTTTCCCAAGTTGAAATTAAATTTAATGAATGTGAAAAGGCCCTATTAACCACTGTGTGGGCGCTACAACATTTCCGCCCCATTGTTCAGGGAGAAAAGGTGATTATTGAAACAAATCATCAACCTTTGCAGTTTTTAGAGAGTAAAAGAATTAGGTCAGGTAATCTAGCTCAGTCCAGATTCACTTCATGGACGCTGGCATTACAAGGTTTTCCTGTAGAAGTGAGATATGGACAAAATAAAAAGAGCCTAATTGCTCAAGGGTTAGCTGACTTACATGACTGCGCAGCTGAACAAATATCAAATGAAATGGAAGTGGAACCTAATTGGCAGGAATTTGAACAATCACCACACAAAGCTTTTGATGAAAAAACATGCAAGGATTTGCCAACTGTATATGTGGATGGTTGTGCTTTTCACATTGAAAATGACAGTAATAAACAATTAGTGTCAGGAATAGGAAATGTCTGGTTGAAATGTGAAGGAGTCCCCAGTATAGGGATGAGGATTGGAGCTAGGAGCAGTCAAGTGGCGGAAATGGCAGCCATTTATAAAGCAATTTCTACTGCAGTTGATAGAAAGTTCAGTGAAATTGTCCTGGTGACTGATTCTGACTATGCACGGAATAGTTTTGTGGAATATTTACCTGGCTGGAAAGCAAGAGGAATGATTACATACAACAAAAAGCCACTTAAACATGGAAAAATGATACAAGCCATAGACAAATTGGTGTCAGAGAATGATCTAAAAATATACTGGAGAAAAATTTGTGGGCATTTAAAAACACCAGAAGAGGATAAGGAGGGAAATGATAAGGCAGACCACCTGGCTAAAATTGGGGCTGTGATGGGAGAATTGCTACCTATTGATGATTTACTGGGTGAAATACAGATTGATGCAGTAACACATTCTAAAGCACCAAAGGAGGTAGATCAACCAGTGGTGCAATGGGGCCATGACACGCCAGACCAAGATTTGATTGAGGCACAAAAGAATGATCGAATTTTGGGAATCTATTATAATCATTTGATAGATCCTGAACAAAACCCTTTAACAGAAAATGATTGTATGGGAAAAGAAGAGTTGAGGGTACTATTAAAGAATTAGAAGAATTAGATTACAAGATGGACTCATGATTAGAGAGTCCATAACAGGACAGATACAGTGGGTGGTACCCCTTTCATTCAGAGGCCTAATGCTACAACATGCACATGATGCAATAACTGCAGGCCACAGAGGTTCACAAAAAAACATTGGAAATACTGAAAGATTATGCTTACTGGCCACATATGTCCCAAGATGTGGAATTATATACTAGAGGATGTCTAGTATGCGCCCAATTTAAGCCTGCTTCACCAATGCATAGAGCACCATTGATGAAAAGAGGCCTAACTCTCCCATGGTCAGATTTGCAAATAGACTATGTAGGCCCTTTAAAAAGGTCGAGCAGAGGGCACCGTTACATTTTAAGTGTGATATGTTTGATGTCGAAGTGGATTGAATGTATTCCTGCACCAGATTGTAGTGCGCAAACAGCAGCCACATTGCTGGTGAACCATGTGTTCTCAAGGTTTGGGTTGCCACAAAGAATTGAGTCAGACAGAGGAAGTCATTTCACAAGTACCCTAATGAGTAAGGTATGGCAAATACTGGGTGTGAAAAGGAAACTACATATCGCATATCGGGCAGCCTCTTCAGGTGGAGTTGAACGGAGCAATAGGTCTGTTGTGGATATTTTAAAGAAATTCGTGGCGGAAGCAGGTTCCAGCTGGGATTTACGTTTACCGTTGGTTTTGATGGCAATCAGATCAACTCCTGCCAAAGCAACAGGTGTTAGCCCCCATGAGGTCTTGAGGGGTAGGAAAATGGTGTTACCACAACACCTACTATACAGAACACATGAGCAGACACTTGTGAGTGCATCCACAGTTCATGAGTAGATTGATGAACTGAGGAAGCATTTGCAACATGCATTTGCTTCTGTGCAGAGAAATCTGGAAAGGGCTGCTGACAGTGCTAAAACATACTATCATAAAAGAACATCAGTGAGAGAATACAGTGTTGGGGATCAGGTGTACAAGTTTCATTTTGGAAAAAAGTAAACAGAAAAATTCTAAATTTCTAGCAGCCTGGCAGGGGCCATTTCGAATTACAGATAAGGTCTCTCCTGTGGTTTATAAAATTTTGAAAAATGAAGGTGAAACGGCGATAGAGCAGTCTGTCCACGTAAATCAGATCAAGCCATGCCATCCCAGACACGAGATGAGGCGGCTTGAGCATGTAGAAACAGAAAGCCCTGGGGCTGCTGCCCACTGATACAACAGAAAGTCCCTTGAACACAAAAATATAAGATACATGGGTACAATCAGGAGGCAGTGACAGATAAGTTTAAAAGTTTATTATTATAATGGCACATAAACACTGTAATATATGTAAATAAATAAATAATATAAAAAGTAAAAAAAATATATATAATGGAAGCTCATGGTCAGTGTGCAGAATGAAAATGCATTGAATTTAAAATATTGTTTCATGTATGCTTATTTTCTTTTTAACCTGTGTTTAATTTCAGAAAAAAAAATGTTTTATTTTTGGCAAAAGGGTGGTTAGTATTGTGCTATATACTTAATCTGTTTCTTTTCTATTTTGGTTTAGAACATTAAATATTTATACCGGAGGTCACGGGAGACGATGGAGTCCTGGAGTCCCCTGGATGAAGACCAAAAGATGCCTGCCTCCAGGTGGAGGTGAAGACAAGATAACCAGAATGCCAAAAAAGATGACTCCTATGAATCCAAGATTGCCAAGATGAAAGAGTACTCGAATGAACCAAATGATGTGACATCGCTGGTCGGGACATATCAGAGGCAGACAAGAGTCCTGACATATGGAGTTCCACGTATTTATTATTTTAATTAATTGTTTTAATCTGTTATGTTAATTATTTGTTTTAGTTAGTTGTTTTATTTTATTATTTTCAATTGACTTCAAGTATACAATTGAAATACTGGACTGAACACTTCCATTGGGAAGGCAAATGTAGAACATTTTATAAGAATTGATAAATTCAGTTGAATTTTAATATTATATTGATTGAACAGCGACTTTCAATTTTCATCTTCACGACAAGGATGTTAATTGCATTGGTTTGTTACATTTTTAAAAGAAGGAAAGGAACAAGTTGGATTTTTTCCAATTGTCGCTCGGATTAGCCAAATTAAAAAAAAAGGAGGGTATGTAAGGATATTTGGCGTGTTACAGCACAGAGTACAGCACTACTGCACAGGATCAATGTGTAGCATGTTTTTTTTTATGCAGCGCCAATGCATGGGTGGTGCATTGCTATGATGCAGTTGTTTCAAGCTATGTGTTGCCAGTGTAACATGGACATATAAGTAAGGGCAGGTTATTCAGTCAAAAACGATTTTTACATATAAAATGCAAATACATTTTTCACAGTTAAAAGCACACATCTGTACCTTCAAAATGCACACCATTTCTCACCTGAAATGCCTATGTTGCAAGAGACACATTTGGTAATTAACAAACTAATATCACTAACAAGACTAATAATTATAACTCATTAATAAAAGAATGTGTCTTCACTGCAAAAAGAGGCAGACTATGAAAATCAGTTTTAAACACACATTCAAGTTTTTTTTTTTCTTTGCCTTCCTGTGCTCTGTCCACAGTAACTGCAGGAAGCAAAGACTTCGAATAAGCAGGAAATCAGCTTGTTACAGTTGCAACTGTGCAAGAAGAACCATTGTTAAAAGTAGGAGGATAGAACATGATTGATTCTTATTGGAGCACGTCACATCAAGCATCATATTGGAGGCTGTGACTAGTGCTTGGCTGCAGAATCTGGGGGAAGACAGAGAGACATCTTGACACAGCTCGAAGAAGGACGGGGTTGACAGCTGGGGAGGCCTGATTCCTAAAGCAGATTCCACTTGGTTGCAGAGACTGGCTTTTCCAGTCAACAAGTCCCAGTTCGAGTGACGGCAGATGCTTGTCCTTGCTGGGTGAACCCCTCCAGAAGGCGAACAGCCAAAGAAGTTACATGCTGAATAAGCCTGGTAATTATCTCGCTGAGGTGTGGGGGCTGAGTGTGTACGAGAATATTCAGTCAGTGTAGGAAAGGAGATTCCTGCTTTACTCACGTGTTTAATGTTGCAAATTGAGTTCTTGTCTCCGCCACTCTCTTTTCAGTGTATCACAGATAATGCTGTTACTGTGCTATTTCATTTATTTCTGTAAAGAGTGAGATCGTGTTTAAATGCAACTTTTATAATACACACAAATATCTGAAAGCAGACGGGTGGTGTGTTTTATATTTACCAATACAGTGCTGATGATGTGGGGAGATGTTTAGACAGTGCAATTGTCATTTTCAAGGTAGCTAAACATAAAATTTGACTGCGGCTGTGTACACAATGTAATTCAGTATGAGCAATTATAACTAACTGTGTGTGTTGTAGTCTGCTGGAGGTCTATGAGTCGACAAAAAAGGAGGCCCGGGACATAGTTCACAACCGTATATAAGATAGTGAAAACTACCACATGATAGCTCGCTGCCGTAGATAAGACAGAGAGAAATTGCCCATGGTGGCACACTAAAAATGAAAATGTGGTGTTCCTGAAATGCAAGCCTGAGGTCTCTCTAGTGATTGCACGAAAAATCTAAACAAAAATAAGGGGTTATGGATATTGGGGCCACAAATAAAACAAAGGAATTATGCTCTCCAAAATACCACCAATCACGCATACCAACCACGCATACCAACCACGCATGTCTGTGTGCTGAAATAATGCATGTCCACTGTATTATTGTTGTACATGGCCCAATCTGAATACCACGAGTGATTGTTGCTAAATTATTTTTCGGCGGTAAGAAAATACCGTCAGGCCCCAAATCTCCACAAAAATACCCAACAGTCCATGTGAAATCTAGAGGGGCATTTCCATTAGGAATGGGCGTATGTGGTCAAATTATTTCAATGATTGAAACCATCATATAGCAAATGGTTAAATTGAGTGAGATATCCCTGCTGACAAAACCTGCAGGAGTGGCGGGAAGTCGTCCACTATTGATTATTTCATAATGTCAGAACACTTATGTGCAAAGTGTAAAGATTGTTAAGTAGTGCAGAGAGGGTCCAGCGACCATATCCCCCTCTCATTATCCTTTGAGCTTCAAAAAATATCACGTGCAAGGGACACATTTGATAGCTCAATTTTGGTAAATCAAAGTGGAAATCGGGTTCTCAGGTTTAGTCAAGAAGGTGCCCATCTAAATAACAAACTTGATATTCAAATCAAAAGCTTTGAGAATCATCTGACCCAATCGCTAATTTCTCCGAGTTCACTGGTGGAATCTCTTTGGAAAATATATAAGCCCATGAATAAACAGGGTTGGGAACCTCCTAAACATCTGCATAAATTTGATCAAGAAACAGCATGTCATAAAAGAAAACTAAACCGAGAGATACGCAAATTGCAACGAGAAGAGGGCGTGCATGAGGAGATGGTTAAAGAAATAAAATCACTCCGAAGCTACTATTGCAATTGGTCTAGATTTCGAAGGGCTGAGGAACTCGATGCAGATGGTAAAGTTATGCTGCGGGCAGTCATCGAGTCCAATTCTAGAAATGTCTGGAATTTAATTAATAGGCCTACACAAACAATTTCTAGCTCTCAGTCCAGTTGCATTAACAAATCGGTTTGGATTAAACATTTTGTAACCAAATTTGAAGAACCAAATCCCATCATCTATCAGTTGGAAAACAGCCAGAAGTGTGAAGTGACAATGGACGGAAAGCAGATTGAGGAGTTCATTTGTAGCTCTTTTAAATCAAGAGCACCAGGACCAAATGGTCTGACAAATGAAATCCTACGTAAATCAGCCAGTGTATGGTATTCAATTCTGCTTGCCACATTTATTTATTTGAATTTATAAAGTGCACATGCGGCCCTGAGGCATTGTGGCGCTGTTACATTAGTCTTATTTGGTTACAATGTAAAACATGTGTGCCCGATTGCTGGTGAATTTTCGAGCAGTGAAAAACAAGACAATAGGTACATGGATACTGATTCTACTGGATCCTAGGTTACAGGGAAGCCAGTTGAATTGGGGGTAATCATGCGCTAGACATGCTGTTGCACAGGAGTCAGGGTGATCTTAGTAGAAATGTTTGGTTTATTGTGATTCATGTAAGGCTGGGTGGGATGTTTCTTTCCTTAAAGTAGTGGGTAAAGCATTCGAATTTTGGGGCACTAAAAATAGGAATCTAGACCCTCCAGCTTTGGCTCTTTTGTAAGATGGTATGTGGAGCTGGTTAGAGTGTTGGGATCTCTTTGGCCTGGCAGGGGTGGCTGTAGCAATTTGTACAGAGAGATATAGAGGGGCTGCTTGTGAAAGGCACTTGTGAGTGATAGCTATTGAATAACATCTTAACATCTTAAGCACTCGTAAAATTCAACCATCTTGGAGTACAGCATTTATAATCCCCATTTTTAAAAAGTGTGAGAGATCCAGTCCGGCAAACTACAGATCTATAGCGCTGATGGATGTGGAAAGCAAAATATTGCCAAGGCTAGTCCTAAATGATCTAGAGGATTGGGCGGAACAAGCCAATATAATACCCAAATACAAAACTGGCTGCCGCAAGGGTCTTTCCACATCCTTAAACGGCTTAATACTGAAGATTCTTCCTACTAACAATCTAAAACTTAAATGTCTGTACGTGGCATGGATGAATCCCTCTTGTGCATTTGACAGCATCAACAGGGCCAAGCTATGGTGCAAATTGAGGAACTGAGGCATACCACAGGGATTATTAGCCATAATTATCCATCTACATGAATTGACCTCTATCCAAGTGTGGTTGAACTTAGAGGGAGATTTATATGCAGAAATTCTGTCAAAGAAGGGTGTAAGACAGGGGTGCATAGTTGCTTCATATCTTTTTAAAATGTTCATGGATAACCTATGGAAGGTTGTAGGTCAAAGGATCGAGAAAAAGGGTTGAATGACAAAAGGGTCGAGTCAATTCGACTGATAAAAAAGTATCCATTTGTTTTTTGGGGGGTCCCGCCCCCAAACCCCTGTTTTTGGGGTAAAAAAACCTTTTAAAGCTACACTAGAGCAAAAAAAATTTGATCCTTTGGTTTTCGGTCGAATGCACTCGACCCTTTTGCATTCAACCCTTTTGCTTTCGACCCTTTAACTGGACATCCCTGTCGAACTATCTAATCAGTATGGCATTTGTATCGCCTTTGATGGGCATCAAAAGATCTGCGGATTGGCCTATGCAGATGATACTGCCCTGTTGGACTGTACGGTGATTGGCCTGCAGGGATTGATTGTTGCATTTGCCAATTATGCTAAATTAAATGACCTTTTGATCAATGCCACCAAAACAGTTGTGATGGCTCTAAAAACCAGCCAAGGAAGTTCAGGTGGAGAGCATTGATGACATCAAACTGCCGATCGTGAAGGAAACAAAATACCTAGGTTTCCAAAGTAGAGCTAAATCATCAATCCAAGCATTTGAGACCAATATTAGTGGGAAAAATAGACAATTAGCAAGTCAAATGAAATCAATATTGCATAGATACTGCAAATTCACTCTCGCTCCGTTGCTAACATTTTATCGAGGTAAGGTTGTCCCAGTCCTAATGTACGGGATTGTTATGATAGTATTATATGATATGATATAATATGATATATGATATGATAGTTTATTTATACAGCCTATACACAATGTGTTTCAAAGCACTTCAAGGCAAGGGAAAATACAATGACATTCTTACAGGCCATGAACTGTAAGGATGTGAAATTAACTATCTTTCTCAGCCTGACGACGTTTCAGAAAGTGCAAGAGCTAAGACATAGATAAGGAAGGGAGGGGGAGAGTGGGAAGGAAATGGAAACAGACAGGTGACCACTGTACTTGGTCTGACGACATTTCTGGTGAGCCGGAGAAAAACAAAAGGTTAGGGGTGCAGAAAGTGTGGGGAGGAACAAAACAATCCACTATCGTACTAAGCCTGATGACATTTCAGATAGTGCTGGAGGGGGGATCAAGTGAGGAGAGGGGGGAGAAGACATATGAGGTTGCATAGAAGAAAGTAAGTGGAGGAGATAGGAAAAGAGAGAAAGGGAGAGGAGGAGAAAACAGAGAGTACCCATTCAAAAAGAGTGGATAAGCAAGAGGGGAGAGCAAATACAATTGCACAAGTCAGAAGTAACACATAATGTTGCAAGCCATGATACACGATTAAGATGGGAACAGCATGATTCAGGGCCACCATGAGTACAAGATGCAAACTCTGAATTGGAAACACTGAATTGGAAACTCTGACAGATAAAATCAATTGAACTTGACTTGTGGAAAAAAGTTCTTAATCTGCCACCGTCATTGCTGATTTCAAGGTTACGTTATGAATTGGGTATCCAATCCCTAGGTTCTCAATCTGAATGGAAAATAATTGAATTATACAGGCTTATTTTAGTCCCAAGAAAAAAATCTTTATATGAAGACGTAAAGAGACAGTTGGAATCAAGTACTAATTCTTTCTTAAATTAGTTAAAGCATGAGGTTTTGACACAATTTACAATCAGTAATTCATCAGAAAGGGAATTGATTGACAATCCTGTAAAAGTTTTTTTTAAAAGTTGGCCGAGTATGATAGGGTTGCCACAAGAGTTTCATTTTTTGACGAGGAATGTTTTGAATGTATGTTACCACTTGATAGACCTCTGGGTCATCTGACAGTGTGTTTGGTAAGGTTTCCGAACAACCACTGGCGGCCAAACTTTTTGAGATTCAGAATGAACTTGGTGGTGACCAAAGATACGCTTAGGATTAGAAACAAGGGAATGGGAAGCCATGGTTTCTGTGATCGGTGGGATCATGGGTTAAAACGAAACGTTAGACACCTTTTGATGGTCTGCCCCATTACCATCAATCAGAGAATAAAGTACTTCTCTCGTTTTGTCCACAAAGCCTTTGGTTGTCATCGGACGAATTCTGCTCACGTCTTTGGGAAGGGAAGGAGACATTTCTGTCGCTGGACATGCTGAGATTGTAAAAGATATTGAATCTCCGTATAAGAGTTGAATGCTCATTGTTTTCCTGGATTTGGTAGTGGACTTGGTTATGAGATATTATCAGCATGTGTGTAAAAGACTGTGTAACGGTTTAATTGAACACCTTTTAAGTTTTGAAGAAATTGAATGATAAATGTATTTTGGTTTCTTCCTTCTTTTTTTAAAATCTATTTCATTTGTAACTATTTTATTTTTATTGATGTAACTGAAGATCATTGGTGTATCGTATTGTATTGTTATATGTGTTTTGTTGTTTGTGAAAAAGTCATATTTTGACTATGTCACAATAAAAAAAAAAAATATATATGCATATGATGAAACAAGCTTAAAGGGCTGTTTCTATTTCTCTCAATAGAGTGAGCCTCTGACTAACCCTGGCATCTCTGCTCCCCGCATTGGTATCTACTGACTATAAACGCCTATATAAATTCAGCATGTCTGGGGGTGATGGCCTAAAGGCAGATGCCTTATCTGCTTAAGTCTAACAGGGACTTCATAGGTGTGACCTCCTCTACTTTCTGGGAAAATTATATGGATCATCGGGGTGTCTTCCTGGCAATCCATCCTGATACAATATTTTCACTATCATGCCCTGGTATTCCTCTCCCTATGTACTTCTGCCTCCATCCCGTTCTCCTCCTACTCTCTTCCCTCTGAATCCCCCACATTCTTTTCTGTCTCTCCCTGCTACTTCTTCCTCTATTCCTCTCATGTCTTTTTCAATCACCAACCTCCACCCTCTGGTCTAACTTATTCTTACTACCCCTTCTACAACTCACCAGGTTCTCTCTACTACTCTCTCCGTACAATGCCCCGTCCACACCATTCCTACTCTCCTCTCACCACATCACCACTACTTTTCCCTTTCCACACTTCTCCTACTCTCCTCTATCCACACTATCACTACTCCACCCCACCTTCTCCTCAATCACTCTTTCAATCCCTCAGTCAACCCTCACTCCCTACTCTCCCACTAACCCGCTCACTGGCACACATTACACTCACAATCAAACTACAATACCTCCCTTTTCTCACTATCCAATGCCGATATTCTCTGCAAATTGCATCCACACACCTGTCTACTTTCCTTCCTCCTTATGGTCCCTTGATCTGCCAACCCCTAATCATCTGACCTCAACCGATCAACCAACATCTTCCTCTCCTTCCTGATATCCTCCTATGTCTGCCTCCATTGGTTGTCCCCTTCCGGTTCCCCTGCCCAATCGTACTTACTGCTCACAGCACAGGAGGGGTTATACACATTGCGATTTATAAAAGAGTGTCTAAGGCCAGCCCCCTTTTCTTGTGCAGATCCTCTATGGAATAGCAATGCCCGACCCCTACAACAGCAATTCCAACTTGCATTATGTGTGCTTTAAGTATGAAATATATATAAATGGATTGAAGCACTGAGTGGGTAGAAATGCTCTGAGAGCTGCTCAGTGAGCTCACGTCGGTGAGCTTTGCCATTTTTCAGTTCAGGGGTGGTGCAGCTCACAACTGTCTCCCTTTCTATTTGGTCTGCAACATGTTGAGTTCTGTGACACTGTTTATGCTGGTAATGGTAGTATTTCTACAAGAAACAGACCAGGTTTGTCTGTGAATCTGGATCTCATAGTGTGAATCTGCGCAGTCTCTGGATTTCCAGTGGGGGTTAAATTCTATAAAAAGTAATATAAGCAACCATTATTCGAGGAAGGCAAATGAATATGACCCTTCTAATTCCATGCCAAAGCCTAAGAGGTGTATGATGTCCACTCTTCCACTGTCTTCCAAATCGATGTTGGCTTCTGTCATTTCCAGCATCTGCCTTGATATGTATTATAATGATTCTACTCTAGTGCCAATCATTCCGATTATTTCTTATACATTGAAGTATGCCTGCATTGTGTTTGAGTTCTCCTGATAAGGATAATAACTTGGTGTGGGTTGTTGATGTGCAAGTATTGAAAGAGTCTGCTAAAGCTCGTAGTGCCCACATATGAAGAAATTTTTGATAAAGTAGTAGACATGCATGAGGTGTCATTCTCCTTTTTGGAAGGTTAACAGCTTTCGTATCCATAGTTTTCAGTGTTAGTGAGCCCTCTGCACCAACCATTCTTACTGTCAGGTATCTGTGTCATTGGGCAGTTGGGGATTGCTGTTGTCGTACATATATATCAAAAAACAATATTGATTGTCGCCCATATTACAAGAGAGCAATGGTTTATTGGTGTCTTTCAGCATCTACAGTTATGCATTCAAATTCAAACCAGACTTTTTTTTTTCTGATGGGGTGAGTACTATTATTTTGTTGTTCTTAGATGAATGGTTGTGCAACTATAGGTATTGATATGTTATTAAAAACACCATTCCAATATGTCTTCCAAGTTACCAAGATGGTCCTCTTTCTGTGTTTATGAAGAATATTGCTATGTTGCTTCATGCCCCTCTATATTTAATTATGAACTGCAGTTGCAGCAATACACAGCTACTTGTCGCTTACTTTCAGACTCTCTGCTCTACCAGGGTTTCATTTATCTGGCAGTGTGCTCTCTTTTGTGTCTCCATCACCAGCACATGACCAGTCCACACTGGTTGGCCGGGCCCTCAGGTTGCCCAGTTTGTGTCTCGCACTCTGAGTACTGGAACCTCTCTGCAACAAGCAAAGACCTCTGCCACCCTCCTGGATCACTCTTCCTGCGCCCCCCTGAATCTGTTAAGAGTCTGCATCCTCACTGTTAACTATGGGCTACCACTGGGAAAACCTTCTGCCGGAGCTCAAATGATTGCAGCCATAATTATCTGATCCCTGCCCACAGGCTTAACTACTGATGGAAAGTTTCTCTTTGAGCTTAACATGCAGGCCATACCTCATGGAGATGTGTCATAATTCTCTTTAATGATCTTCATTAATTACAGTTTCATGCTGGTTTGACCCAGTTTTACCCATAGCTTTCACAAGTGGTCAAAACAAGACAGGGTTAGATTTCGACAGATGCAAGTAGAATTCACTCTTCTTTATGTCATATGGTTTCACCAAATAGTGTGGGAGGAATCCATGTACAAATGTTCAGAGAGCTTGTCAGAATCTCCCTTTGAAGGCTGTTAAAAATTGGACTGTTCCTCTAATCCATGCCTATTCTACATGATTGTTGTAGATATTTGGACTTCTATGTTGATTTTCCTCTTTTGTCTATATGATTGTAGGTTGGTTCAGCTTTGTTTTTAGGAGGTTAGGATGATGATGCTACACTTCCCTAATCTCAGCAAAGTAATGAGTTAGTGCATGTTGGAGAAGTCGGTGGTGTAGAAATCCACATGTTTGAGGAATTCTAGAAGATTTCATCTGAAAGGAAGTTGGGCACTGCTGTGTTTTGAACTTCAGGTTGCTTTAAGATTTGGCTTGTCATGAAGCATTCTGTTGTTAACTCCCATTTGGCAGAGACCTCATCAGCATCCAGTATGCCATATGTGGATGCTCTTGGTGTTTTGTGCATTCGGGGAATTTTTTGAAAACAGGCATATGAAAGTATTTAACCAGAAGTCCATGATCCAAGTCCAGGTTCAGAACAAGCTGTGAGCCCTACGCCTTTCCATTCACCTATCACACTCCCTTCATCTGCACTCGAAACCCCCCTTCTACCCTCCTTTCCTTTTGAGTGGTGAACTGTTCTTCTCACACTGTCCATATCCTCAACCTGCCACCACCCACAAAAGCAACAATCGAAATAAAATAGTAGCTCTGCTCAGAGCCCTATGTTCCATCTTCATGGCAACCATTTGTTTGCTATGCCACCAGCCTGTGTTTTATTTAATTTCAGTTATCTCCCAATCGTTTGCCCATGGGTGAAAACAGCAATACAACCTTGTACTGCAGTCTTTGCTGGTCGAGAATAATGCATGGGCCCAAGATTAAGGCCAGAGCGAAGGATTTGGCACAGTCTGTTACTGACTGTTGTAGTATGTGGAGTGGGATATTATTGCTTATTCACACTGAGGTAAGGGCACTCAGCTAATCAAGTAGCAGCTGGCGAGAACACACTGTGTACTGCCTGGTGTTTCCAGACACCTGAGGTCCTTCCCTGGGTGGCACCATTTTACCCTCACCCTACTGCCTTACTATGTCCCCACCCTCCACCCCAGCCCCAAAAACAAACCTAATACTTTCTTCACGACCCTCCCTCAACGCTTACCTGCTGTACTGGAGCATTGTGCTCCCATCCCAGTGCTCCTGCTGCATGTGGAGGCCACCAGAGAAATGGAAAAAGGTCTCAGTCCCTTTTCCTATGACAGCAGCCATTTTTTAAATTGTTTTCAGGAGAATGGGCATGCACAATATGCACAGTGCCGTCCTCCCCCCAAAAAGACAGCAGGTGCAAATGACTATCGCTCCTTGTCGAGGAGGGGGGGAGGGTGGAGATGGCCTCTGTGGCCATTGCTTTCCTTGGGCCTGCCTAGACTAGGGCTGTAGGGCTGGCCACACCCCGACACGGGGGTGGTTGCCATATGGATTTATTGCTTGTTTTGACATTCTCATTCTCTCTTTTCATTCTTAGATAGAGCGTTTGGTATCTGAGTTCAATGATTCTACTATGGCATTCCTTTACATATTTGTGAAAGATATCGAATCTCTTTCTCTTGCCTTGAATAAAAAGAGCCTTGAGGGCATTCTCCCCTTAAGTATATATATATATATTCAGTGAAAAAACTTTGTTAAAGGGACGTTATGGTTAAGTTGCACTACTAAAAACCTATGAAATTCAGTGAATAAACTTTGTTAAAGGGATGTTATGGTTAAGTTGCTCGACTAAAAACCTATGAAATTCAGTGAAAAAACTTTGTTAAAGGGACATTATGGTTCCAAGTAAAACCAAAAAACCTTTCAAATTCGCCAGTTATGGTAAGCTAAGCAACCATAACTCGCGCCACCACCGTACACTGCTAAGACTAACACCCAGGACATCAAAGATGACATCACAAATATCATTGATTACATCACTGATGACATCACATGTCTGGCTCACTCTTTTTTCTTCTGCCTCACCTTCTCTGTCATAAATTATTAATATATGTTAAATAAAGTTTAATTTTTATATTGTGTTGTAAATAGTTTCGTTTTTTTTTTTTAAAACAATGTAGGTGTCCGAGGACAGTGCAGGTGTTCTGAAATGTTCATAAATAAACGAAAATGGAGGTGTCCTGAAGAACACTATACCTGTTCGTACTTTTCGCTAGCAAGATGAAACTATTCTAAGAACACACACGGTGTCCTGAAATGTTCATAAAAAAACAAAATTAAAGTGTCCTAAAGAACACTATATCTGTCCGTAGTGTTCGCTAGCAAGTTCAAACTGTTCTAAGAACAAACGCGGTGTCCTGAATTGTTCGTAATTAAACAAAAATGGAGGTGTCCTAAAGAACACTATACCTGTCCGTACTGTTCGCTAGCAAGTTGAAAATGTTCTAAGAACACAATTGGTGTCCTGAAATGTTCGTACATAAACGAAATTGAACGTGTCCTGAAGAACACTATATCTGTCCATACTGTTTGCTAGCAAATTTAAACTGTTCTAAGAACACACGCAGTGTCCTGAAATGTTCGTTTCACGTGTGACGCAATTTTAATTAGTTCAGGACCCGAACAGTGTCCGTAGAACATCAACGCGCATGCGCTAGCCAATCTCCGTGCACTTGGTGTCCAGCGGATATGCGCTTCCTTCGCGGACTTGTTCGCAAACGGATCATATGACCGTGCCCACGATGATCGTGTGTTCTGAATGAGGACACTGTTTGGGTCCCCGAACAAATTAAAAGTACATTTTCAATTAATCCATAATATTTTTCAATAAAATCTCACCATGGCACAAGTCCCACATAGTAATCCTGAGTTTCTACATACTTTTTGAAACTTTTCAAACTTTTTTTTGTGTTCGATCTGTCCGCGGACAGCGCGCATGACCGGGAACCGCGCACAAGCACCCCTATAAAAGACCACGCCCTAGAGGTTATTCTCATTGTGTTTCTGGCTATTCTTCAGAGCACAGGTATGTCTCCAGCAACTTGCTGATTACACCATCGAGATGGCATCCCTGGCTGCAGAACTGCCACCTGGTGCTGCACCTGCTTCAGCACCACACCCACCCCCTCCACCACCACCACCTCCCCAAGGGCCTGAAGAGGGGAACAGGAGTGAGGATGCGGAGGAGGAAGAAGAGGATGATGAGAATGAGGTAGAGGAAAACCCTACTACCCGCACTAGGCGTGACTCTTCGGTGTGGCGTTTGTTTACCATTCATGGTAATGTTCCTAAGGCTCGTGCGAACCGTGTTACCTGCAATGAGTGCAAAATGATACTCAGTCGCGGGAAGCACAGGCAGTACAGCTTTGGGACCACTACTATGAAGCGACACCTGAGGTCATTTCACTCTGGGGCTATTCGCAGGGTTGTACCTTGCGAAGAACGTAGCAGGTTGATTACCTCTACTTCATCCTCTGTTTCTGATCCTGTCACCACAAGGATCACCTCTGTGGGACAGCGTCTTCCTCAAGCTGCCTCACAGGCCATACAGAATGCTGATGACCCTTACCTTTCGAGGGTCACAGTTGTATGTATGTACTGTGACACAGTACTCTGCAGGGGGGAGTGACTTTGTAGTGCTTTTGAGACTATCGTCTCAGAGCACGAGAAGATCTGCTCACTACCCAAATAAAACCCACTCTACATCTTCCTCTCTCAGCTCGCCCTTTCTTATCCCTGTGGTTGGTGTCCCCCCCTTTACCTTCCTTTCCACTCCTCTCCTAGTGTGTTGTGTATACAAAACCAAAAAAAATACAAAATATCAAAAATGAAAAAAAAAATAAGGCTCTTTTCAGAGCCGCCTTTCACAGTTAAAAAATAGAAGTGAAAATAAATGAAACAGGGCCCATTGTATTTTTTAGAAGTCCGCAGACAGTTCGCGAACATTTAAAAAATTGGGTTGCTACCCCATCACAAACATTGCAATTTTCTCTGGGAAGAAGTGGTGGCTCTGAAAAGAGCCTTTGGGTGGTGTTTGTAAGTCAAACATTATAAATGCTTAGCACCTACTTCAAAATGGTTGTTGTAATTCCAAAAAAGGTCGCAATGCATTTTGTACATTTCTCAGAAAAATCTGATTGCCAGCATAAGTAAGATGGACTCCATCTCTGCGAAAAATGTATGTACTACGAAACATAATATTTTCATTGTGAAAAGAGGACATGCCAAAATCTCTTAGAAAGGCACAAACAGACTTATTAACATTGCGCCTTGCTTTTTCCATTTGTGGACCAAATGAAGAAGAATGAAGCCACATTTGTCTCTGCGCAATCCGTGAAAATATCACTTGAGAATTAGGAAACATGTCCATAACCTTCCCAAGTCCTTCTTTCATAGCAAATTGCAAAAAAATTCCAGTCACATGTCCTAAACTGTTCCCCCCACAATGAATTACAATTATGTCTGGATGTTGCTCTGTCTCCAAAGTAGCACAGAGAGGTAGCAAGTCCAACCACTTCATTCCACGTACTCCATGCCAGTGTACTTCCACATGTGGGAATCCAAGATCTGCAGCTACTCCACAGCTTTCTGCATGCACCTTCAACCAATGTATCCACGAATCTCCCAAAATCCAAACAATCTGTTTTCTGAAACACACAGCCATAGCTATCTTTTGTTCTCTCAGCAAAAAGAGTATCTGAGAAACTCTCTCCTGGCACAACACACCCACTAAACTTTCCTGACCAATCCCTTTCAGTGCTTATTCTCATTTGCATGACTTCTGAACCCAAAAATCCCCAGATGTAACTCCCGATGTCCGCAAACTACCGCCATGTCCGCGGACATATCGTAACATGAACAGCCCTTCTACCATTTCCACTTCACTCTCTCTGCCATTCCCTCATTGGATGTAGCTAAAAAATCACATGCCCATGCACCAATCACATTCAATACCTCTATATCTAACTGCATCATCATAGATCAGCACTGCAAATGTACTGTGAATCTCTCTGTCATATCAAGCACCATCTACCAGAAATACTGTACAAGTCTCCAAGATTTCTACTTGCAGCTCCATGCATATCCATATGCACGAACACAAGCTTCAGGTATGCATATTTTCTGTACATTAGATGAACACATTTTCAAACAGACTTTTAGCTTGTGTAATCTGTAAAATGAATTTACTGTATTTTTTCAATTTCCTAAAATCAACTATCACTTATAAACCTTTATATTATTTACTTTCTTTATACACACACACTCAAATCATGTTAAACTAACATTTTTTAAATGAAATATTTAGACGACGTATATTCAAACAAAATTGCATGCAAGCACAATCTATGTTTAAATCTTTAAAAAAATACTTATACAATTTCATATTTTTTTGTTTTTATTTATTTATTTACTTAATTACTTTAATTTAGACATGACATTGAGGCGCTATTACCTAGAACAGCTTACTTACAGAAATAGTGGTATTCACTGGTATATTATAAATTTCACAAGACATAGTAAAGATATTTTTTTTGTTGCTACAGTTAGTCATTCAATACAATTTGTTCATTAAGAACATATCATATGTACGGAACTGATGCAATGTATCTTATGTAAATAAATTAGTTTAATGATTTTAAAGAAGGCACTGAGGATTTCAATTAAACAAAAAAAATTAACATCTAAATTAAAAACAGCGCTATATACAAAAAAAGTTACTAATTTAAAGCTTTTACAATTGCAGTGAAGACCAGTCTCCTGAAAAAAAGCAGCCGAATTCGAAGAACAAAGAAGAACTAAGAAGTTACCTGTTAATTTAAGAAAAAAAGTAAGTAGAATATCACCATAATATTTGTATTATTAATCAAACAGACTATAACGTTAATACAAGCTATTTTGGTGCCTAATAATAGAGATTGTGTATCATTTTGTTCAAAAATCTCCATGTCTTAAACAGCGATTTACAGCCAGAATGGCCCACAAATTCCTATTTTTGGACACACAAATTACCCAACTGAACCGCTACAATGTTCATATTATAGAACAACAACTGTTTTAATTGTATACATTAGATTTACTATTTTTACTTTTCCACACCACTAACTTACTTTTTTTTGTCATCTGAACCCCAGTTTAGTAACACATAAATTCAAGAATACCTATCCCTACTAGTTGTAGTTCCTAATGCACAATCACACACCATTACATACATCTTTATCATCTCACTCAAACACTCATGCACACAGCACACATACATTCCAGAACACCCCAACCCATATCTTCTTTATTTTTTTCAACAGACCCTAAAGAATGCCTATCAAAAGTCAAGTCCGTAGAAAGCAACGCAAAAGTAGAGCAAATGAAAATAAGTGTCCAACATAAGCATCCATCTCTAGCAGAATTTGTAAAAAAAGTTGCAACAAAAAAGCAAATACAGTCATTTAGTGAAACACAAGAGGTTTCAAGTACAAACACTTTGCCTCCTCTATCAAAATGTAAAACAAACCAAAAAACAATTAACAGAAAATCAGCTATCACTACAGCTAAAACTACTTCTTCAAATTTTAATATAGTGCAAAGTAAGCATACCAAGAAAAGTATTTTAGCCTAAATGTACCGTCACAAAGTCCTTCAGAATCTTATAAAAACAGAAGAGAAATCAGGTTCAATGTTTAAAACCTATCGTAGGAAATTAATCTTAGAAGCGTTGATGGACAGTGCAATTCTTCTGAAAAGAAAGTTATTTATTTTACTGTTAAACAAAAAGAAACCACTATTAGGTGGAAACCTGTGCAGTTCCCTCTGGGACCACTGCAAAAGATTTAGGACTACAGGTGTTTGGCAGTAAACCCACTTGGTAGCAGTCTTTACCACACAGATTCACTTGGTAGCTGTGGCTGAGCAGTCAGACTTCCCTCAAGAAGAGTTAAGCAGTATGTGGAGTATACAATATAGGGCAATTCTTCACAGTAAGATAAGTAAACACGCAACAAGGCTTCGGTGTAAAGATATACAGGTATTTATTTATAACGGAACATCTATAGAAAACTCTCTGTCACTATCACGGCAAACAACTCAATTACAATTACTCTACGAAGCAAAAGATCAATCCCCCTAACAATAGTTCGACAAGTCTAGGTTTTACCAGCATCACTTATTTGCAGACAGAGGTGTATGCTGCCACCTAGATGGCACTCTAGTATTCGTTAGGATGGGAGAGAAAAATAGTAGGTTACGAAATCAACACAGTTCAATACTTCACGGGAAAAATGCAAGGCAAGAAGACAAGAACCACAATAGATCATAAAGTTCAGAGGCCAGGCCCACTCGGCGAGAGGCAAGGCGATATGTCCCAAAAAGTCTCTCTGTGGAAATGCGTTCGAGTCTGTGTAGCAAATTGTTATTGGAAGATTGAATCAGTTCAGAACAATACGCTAGAGAAAGCTTGTAGGTGACCCTATGGAGATGCGAGGATTAAGACACCTCACTCTATCCGGCAACAAGGGAAGCCAGGCGGACACAGTACCGTGATTGTGGAGAGACAGCTCTGGCGGGGGCAGTTGTTCCTGGTGGTGGATGCACGTCGGGTCTTTCTCAAGAGTAGAGATGATCTCGTCATCGAAGAAAAGTGAAGTCCGGTGCACCACCAGGGAAGAGACCAGCCACGGAGTGCTCCGTCACAAGGCACCCCCTTTTGGTCGTGGTACAGGGGTAGTGGCTATCCGGTTGCCGAGGTGCTCTGCACGGGCAATTCGACCACTGCGTCCTGAGGCGAAGAAAAAGCAAAGGGGCCTGGTTTTTCCCACCAGTCAGGGGAAGAGACTCTCCGGCAGGGAGATCTCCTCTGTCGTTGGGAAGTGGTGAGTCGGTTCAGCAGGGCTCCACCGGAGGTGTCGTTGTTGCAGGTCGGCTCAGCTTTACCCTCGTCGGATTCTTAGGTCCTGTGGCGACTTCTGAAGATCCAGTCCCAAAAGCCCTGCTTTTATGCAGAAAACCCCCATTCATTCAGCCTAGCTGTCAATCAACACCGGCTAAGTGGTGAACGGGGAGGCTCACCACTTGGGCCAATCACACCAGAGTGCGACCGGAGTTGGCAAGGCAACTCAGTCCAGGGTGCCTAAACCCCCTCCCACACCCCTGTGGTAACCCAGACAGAATGGCACCACTTTGGAGGGTCTCTGTACAGAGGCCCGCCAAAAGTGGAACAAAGGGCTCAACCTTTGGTTTAGGAGTCACAGAGACGAACACATACGCCATTTTAAAAACCGAGTTCTGGCTGAAAATACCATCCGATATACTTATTTAAGATAAGTAGACCGGTGGTATTTAGAGACTAACGAGAAAAAGTATCAATCTCCAACAATGGGAAGAATCCCATAGGGTTATATTCAGGGTCGAACATAACAAGTAGTTTCCACTGCCACCAGCCAAAACTCGACGAGGGGGGACGGGACAGTGCCCCCTCGAGTAACAGACCCAGGAGTAATCGAATTACCCCTACTAGTACGTCCACAATAGGATGGTTTGTACTAGTCCTGTTAGTAAATTTAGGTCTAGTAAAGCCAATGGTGACTTTACATGCCCGGGGAGACAGTAGTCAGTCCCCGGGTATGGAGTCTATGACAGAGGTCCGCTAGGACGCCCCAGTGTTATGGCACGTAGGGTGCGGTGTAACACGCATAGAAAAACCTATGAGACCCTATGGAGTAAAAGACCCCATAGCCCATAGAACACATTGACAGTCAAAGGAATTACACACATTCATGTCCAAGAGTGGGAGAAAAAGAGTCTCACTCTTGGCAGGATGGAAAAAAATAAACTCCAGAAATCCAGCAAAGCTGCTGGGGGACTCACTAGGTTAGGAAATTCAGCCTAAACAGAGAATTCTCCCTAACAACCACTAACAAAACTAATAACTAAATTACAAAAAAGACTTCTCAATAAGCGAAATGTCAACAGAAAGAACTTCTTAAGTATCTGCGGAGGTGAATGGAATCACACTACGAACACAGAACCATATTTTAATGAAGAAGCATACAAACAAAAGCAAACAAATACAATTGCATACATAGCAGTGGTCGAGGTTATGAAAAAGCGAATAATACCATAATGGAACAAGAAGTACTCCTTACAAAAAGATGCCCTGAAAACTAAGAATTACCCCTCCATTCAACTAAATCAGAACGTCTAGTGTACAAATGGCCATGCACATCAATGTGTAACATTCTCAAACAATGTTTCAAATCTTTACGCCAATTCCTCAATAAATATGTAAAAAGCAAAGACAAAATCAAAATTAAATGACTGCAAAATATGGATACCTGTCCAGTGCGCAAGTACACAGGACTACAAGGACATTCATTGGCCTGCATTACAGGACCTACTTGTAAAACCACTTTCCATGATATCAAAAGGATATCAACACATCATTCAACTATAAGAAATCTAGTCTATAAACTGTACTATGCTAAAAGTCCTGCTTTAGCACTAGCAAAGTCAAATAACATCCTTCTACATGGTACAGCAAAATACCTACTTGAAGAGATTCACTATATCCAGAAAAAATATTTTGGAAGTGAAAGCCATTTACAGAATGAAATAGCTTTAAACCAATTAAGCAACAATTCTACACATGGCAACCTTTTGCTAAACACATACAAAAAAGAAATACTAACATTTAAAAGTACATCAGCTGAAGTACCAAACCATGTATGTGTATGTTGGCGTAGAACTTTTTATAAAAGTAAAACAAAAACTGTAGACCTATCATACAAAATAGAAGACAATGAAGATTCTAAATGGTTTGAATTAGCTCTCTACCTTGTAGCAGAAAACAAGTACGAAATAACTGAGCCCTTAATACTTTGCAGTTACTGCACTACAAAACTTGACAACAACCAAACTCCTTCACGTGCTATCACAAATAATTTGGAATTATACCCAGAACCAAAACCCCTACAACAACTTCATTTATATGAGAGCATCATAATTCAAACAGTACACCCATTTCAAGCAATAATACGCCTTCAACCAAAACCAGCAAAATTACCTCCCTCTGAATTGGTAAAAGGCATTCGTGGAAAAGTAGTTTATTTACCATTAGATCTAAAAGAAAATGTGCATACTCTAGGAGTGCAACGTCCAATGCAGCAATCTCTAATTATCTTAGTAAATGGAGTACATACAAAAGACAAAAAAATATGGCAACAGCTGGTAGGTTTATATAAAGTTATACAAGCCTTCCAATATCTTAAAGAGAATCATGAATATTACAAAGAAATTAATATTGAAGAAAACTTGAAAGATACAACTGAAATAATTCAAGAAACACAAGAAGCTGGTCAATTTGAGCTACTAGATCCTGCTACAATATCAAATACTTTAGACCATTATAGAATTCATCCTTTGCACTGTAATGACACCTTAGAAGATGTACTGGAAACTTACCAAATGCATCAAACAAAAGGATCGCCAATCAGCATATGGGAAAAAAGTATAGAAGCACGTGCTTTTCCTCTACTCTTTCCTACTGGCAAAGGAGGAAGGTATGATGATAGACCTATTCAAATATCAGCTTCAGAATACCGCTCATTATGGATGTATTCTGAAGATCCCAGATTTAGACAAAATGTGGAATACATATTCCACCTACTCTTTGAAAGTGAACTAGCAACTTTATGTTATGGAGTTGCACACATATTAAAATCAGGATCACACTTTCAAAATATGACAGCTACCACAATTATTAGAAAAAGTGCAACAAAAGGATGAGGTTTTACAATCGAATATTACAAATCTATTAGCAAATATGCGTGATACTAAAGAGTACTGGTTTCGACATCATGGAGATGTACGTTGTATGATCAGAAACCTTGGCCCACCCACTTGGTTTGTTACATTAAGTTGTGCAGAATATGCATGGGAAGATTTACATGATTTCCTACGCATATCAAATAAAAACAAAACAAACATAGATATACTAACACCTGGAGAACTTTGTTCTTTGGATCCTGTTAATGTTTCAAGATATTTTCACCATCGCTTCATTGCTATGCTACATTTTATTTGTAATAAAACTGTTCCTCCCCTTGGAGAAGTGCAACACTTCTTTTGGAGAAAAGAATACCAAGCCAGAGGAGCACCACATATCCACATGCTTTTATGGATTAAAGATGCTCCTAAATTTGGTCAAGACAGTGATGCCACTGTTTTACAGTTTATTGAAAAATATGTCACTTGTGAAATTTCATCAGAAGCCACAAATAGTGATCTTCATGCACAAATTTTACAATTTCAAAGACACAAATGTGGAAAATATTGTCGTCGCAAATACAAAAACAAAGTGAAATACTACACCAAATGCCGATTTGGTTTCCCTAGACCAGTTACAAATACAGGTCAAGTGAACAACCTCATGTCTTCAGTTAGACATATTGTTAAAGGTAAGTCACCTAAAAATACATATTACATAAAAAGAAAAGAAGAAGAAAAATATATCAATGATTATAATGCAATCATTGCCCACTTATGGAATGCAAACATAGATGTGCAGTACATTGCAGACAATTCTACTGCAGTTGCACGATATGTCACAGCATACTTAACTAAAGCAGAAAAGACAGAGCTCCAAGACCTCTGGAATGACCTGTCATCAGATAAAACAGTATCTCAGAAATTATACAGCTTGGGCATAAAAATGCTCACCCATAGAGAATGTGGATCATATGAAGCAGCTGATCGTTTAACTGGTACTGCATTGTATGGTAAATCTGAAAATATAGTATGGCTAAGTCTTGGTCCAGCTAAATCTAGAAAAAGAGTTCTAAAATCATATGAAGATATAGAAACAATAGCCAAACATGATCCCAACAGCCAAGACATTTTAAAAAACAAATTATTGGACACATACTACCCAAACAGAAGTAATACTTTGGAAAACATGTGTCTATACTACATAGCCCAAAACTACACATACAAAAATAATAGGAAACCTGATGAAAACAAAGGTAAATATAGAGTGACCAACTGTGAAGGCAGCTTAGTTAAACTCACTAAACCAAATTTAATTAATCATATCAAATTGTCATTAAAGACTCCTCAACATAAAGAAGTATATTACATGTCCCTGCTACACCTCTTCAAACCATGGAGAAAAGAAGAACAATTACTAGATAACTATGACTCATATGAGGATGCTTTCAAAGCAAATGAAAGCACTATAACTGATGTAAACTTTACACAGTACAAAACAATGTTGCACAATGAACAGCAACACGAAGAAGAACTCCAAGCCCAACTAGATAAGGACACTCCTGACAGTAGTCAACCTTCTGTAACAGGAAGCCAAGAACCACTGGGAGAACCACTAATAATAAATGAGGCAGAATTCGCTATGATAGAAGTAGAAAACACCATGGGGGAAATTCATAGAATTCAGCGCAAAAGTGGCGCATGCGGCTGCCGCACAGTGTGCGTGTGCGAATCCCTGCGCCAGCCGCGTGCGCTAAAATACATTTCCGCGCACAGCGTATTCATGGATTCCAGCCACCAAAACCAGCCGTGGTGCACAGTGGCGGGAAGTTTCACACGCAATTCCATCAGGGTACGTGTATTTCAGGGGTGCGCGGGAAGTTCCACACGCGATTGGCCCCATGCGAGCGGGGTACGTGTATTACTGGGGTGCGCGGGAAGTTTCACACGCGATTTCAGCTGGGTACGTGTATTTCAGGGGTGCGCGGGACGTTCCACATGCGAATGTCCTGTGTACGTGTATTTCGGGGTGCGCGGGAAGTTTCACACGCAAATTCTGCATGGTACGTGTATTTCAGGGGTGCGCGGGAAGTTCCACACGCGAATGTCCTGGGTACGTGTATTCCTGGGGTGTGCGGGAAGTTTCTCAAGCGAATTGAGCAGGGTACGTGTATTTCAGGGGTGCGCGGGAAGTCTCACACGCGAATGTCCTGGGTACGTGTATTTCGGGGTGCGCGGGAAGTCTCACACGCGATTTCAGCAGGGTACGTGTATTTCAGGGTTTCCGGGGAGTACTACACGTGAATTGACCGTTTGGGTCCTCCAAGGTGTTCGCTCTACAACTTCCACGGCCCCTGCAGGCAGCCCATCCACTACCCTGCACCCCTGTTCATGTCCCGCAGGCAGCCCATCCACCATGGGCATGCCCCCCAGCCAAGCCACATGTCACCTTGCACTACTGATCAACAATGCATGTCTCCCAGCACCCCCACCCCCCAGCAGTGCAGGGAACCCTCCACCAGGCCCCCACTCCTGTCTCCCTGCACCCCCACTAGTCAGGGGCACCCTCCACCAGGCCCCCACACATGTCTCCCAGCACCCCCACGCCCCAGCAGTGCAGGGCACCCTCCACTAGGCCCCCACTCCTGTCTCCCTGCACCCCCACCCCCCACCAGTCAGGGGCACCCTCCACCAGGCCCCCACACATGTCTCCCAGCACCCCCACACCCCAGCAGTGCAGGGCACCCTCCACTAGGCCCCCACTCCTGTCTCCCTGCACCCCCACCCCCCACCAGTCAGGGGCACCCTCCACCAGGCCCCACACATGTCTCCCAGCACCCCCACCCCCCAGCAGTGCAGGGCACCCTCCACCAGGCCCCCACACCTGTCTCCCTGCACCCCCACCCCCCACCAGTCAGGGGCACCCTCCACCAGGCCCCCACACATTTCTCCCAGCACCCCCACCCCCCAGCACTTTGGGGCACCCTCCACCAGGCCCCCACTCATGTCTCCCAGCACCCCCACCCCCCAGCACTGTGGGGCACCCTCCACCAGGCCCCCACTCCTCTCTCCCTGCACCCCCTCCCCCACCAGTCAGGGGCACCCTCCACCAGGCCCCCACACATGTCCCCCTGCACCCCCACCCCCCAGCACTGTGGGGCACCCTCCACCAGGCCCCCACACATGTCTCCCAGCACCCCCACCCCCCAGCAGTGCAGGGCACCCTCCACCAGGCCCTGCACCCCCACACCCCACCAGTCAGAGGCACCCTCCACCAGGCCCCCACACATGTCTCCCAGCACCCCACCCCCCACCAGTCAGGGGCACCCTCCAACAGGCCCACACACATGTCTCCCAGCACCCCCACCCCCCAGCAGTGCAGGGTACCCTCCACCAGGCCCCCACCCCTGTCTCCCTGCACCCCCACCAGTCAGGGGCACCCTCCCCAGGCCCCCACACATGTCCCCCTGCACCCCCACCCCCCAGCACTGTGGGGCACCCTCCACCAGGCCCCCACACATGTCTCCCAGCGCCCCCACCCCCCAGCAGTGCAGGGCACCCTCCACCAGGCCCCCATTCCTGTCTCCCTGCACCCCCACCCCCCACCAGTCAGGGGCACCCTCCACCAGGCCCCCACACATGTCCCCCTGCACCCCCACCCCCAGCACTGTGGGGCACCTGCCAGCAGGCACCCCCTCATGTCCCACACATGTCCCCCTGCACCCCCACCCCCCAGCAGTGCAGGGCACCCTCCACCAGGCCCCCACACATGTCTCCCAGCACCCCCACCCCCCACGAGTCAGGGGCACCCGCCACCAGGCCCCCACACATGTCTCCCAGCACCCCCACCCCCCAGCAGTGCAGGGCACCCTCCACCAGGCCCCCACTCCTGTCTCCCTGCACCCCCACCCCCCACCAGTCAGGGGCACCCTCCACCAGGCCCCCACACATGTCCCCCTGCACCCCCACCCCCCAGCACTGTGGGGCACCCTCCACCAGGCCCCCACACATGTCTCCCAGCACCCCCACCCCCCAGCAGTGCAGGGCACCCTCCACTAGGCCCCCACTCCTGTCTCCCTGCACCCCCACCCCCCACCTCTCAGGGGCACCCTGCACCAGGCCCCCACACATGTCCCCCTGCACCCCCACCCCCCAGCACTGTGGGGCACCTGCCAGCAGGCCCCCCTCATGTCCCACACATGTCCCCCTGCACCCCCACCCCCCAGCAGTGCAGGGCACCCTCCACCAGGCCCCCACACATGTGTCCCAGCACCCCCACCCCCCCAGCAGTGCAGGGCACCCTCCACCAGGCCCCCACTCCTGTCTCCCTGCACCCCCACCCCCCACCAGTCAGGGGCACCCTCCACCAGGCCCCCACACATGTCCCCCTGCACCCCCACCCCCCAGCACTGTGGGGCACCCTCCACCAGGCCCCACACATGTGCCCCTGCACCCCCACCCCCCAGCACTGTGGGGCACCTGCCAGCAGGCCCCCACTCATGTCCCACACATGTCCCCCTGCACCCCCACCCCCCAGCACTGTGGGGCACCCTCCACCAGGCCCCCACACATGTCTCCCAGCACCCCCACCCCCCAACACTGTGGGGCACCCTCCACCAAACCCCCACTCCTGTCTCCCTGCACCCCCACCCCCCACCAGTCAGGGGCACCCTCCACCAGGCCCCCACACATGTCCCCCTGCACCCCCATCCCCCAGCACTGTGGGGCACCCTCCACCAGGCCCCCACACATGCCTTCCAGCACCCCCACACCCCAGCAGTGCAGGGCACCCTCCACCAGGCCCCCACTCCTGTCTCCCTGCACCCCCACCCCCCACCAGTCAGGGGCACCCTCCACCAGGCTCCCACAGATGTCTCCCAGCACCCCTACCCCCACCAGTCAGGGGTACCCTCCACCAGGCCCCCACCCATGTCCCCCTGCACCCTCACCCCCCAGCACTTTGGGGCACCTGCCAGCAGGCCCCCACTCATGTCCCACTCATGTTCCCCTGCACCCCCACCCCCCAGCATTGTGAGGCACCTGCCAGCAGGCCCCCACTCATGTCCCAATCATGTCCCCCTGCACCCCCACCCCCCAGCATTGCGAGGCACCTGCCAGCAGGCCCCCACTCATGTCCCACACATGTCCCCCTGCACCCCCACCACCCAGCATTGCGAGGCACCTGCCAGCAGGCCCCCACTCATGTCCCAACCATGTCCCCCTGCACCCCCACCCCCCAGCATTGCGAGGCACCTGCCAGCAGGCCCCCACTCATGTCCCAATCATGTCCCCCTGCACCCCCACCCCCCAGCCTTGCGAGGCACCTGCCAGCAGGCCCTGACACATGTCCCCCAGCCAACACGTCATCACAATCTAGATCCCTGGCCCTTATGGGCAGCCTCCACATGCCAAACACCCACCCAAGTATTGCATCCACCCACTCAGAATTGCCAATTACATGATACAACCCCAATGGCAAGTATGTAAATGAACACATGTCCCTCACATACACACAATGGGTGCCAGTGAATCTCAAAACCCATATCATGATATGCATGAAACCAATGATATGATACTACACATTGAAGTTTGATGAAAAAAATGTATTAAAAGCAACATAAATGGGATTAAAAATAAACAAACGACAATGGGAATTAAAATAAAAAAGCAGCATGTCCGTAAAATAATGAAAAACCACAAATCATAATCCAAAGGAAAGGTGTCCAAAGTCACAGTTCAAAAAAGTACACCCAAGGGAAAAACAAAACCAAAAACCATTGCTCCATGGATAAATCCAAAAAAACCCCATAATTCAACAGTGAACTATATACAGATAAACAATCCAGGGTCCATGATCCCAACTGAAGAAATGAAACCTATCTAAAAATACTACGTAATAAAAAAACTATGTACAAAAATGTTGGCCATTGTCCAAAAGGTCCAAAAACAAGAAAAAAGCAAAGGAAACCTAACACTAACTACATAACTATTTACAAGGGCAGCGGGCTAGTCCAACGGCTCACTGGATGTTGTCATGGGCCAGGGCAACATCGAACTCCTGTTCAATGGCTTGGAGGCGGGCATGTTCCCTGGCCCTGAGGTCTCGCAGGGATAAAGCAGTGTCCAGCTCCAACTCTCTGTGAAGACCCTCGAGGCACTCAGCACGCCTCAGCGCCCTCCGCATGGAGTTCTCCTCCCTGACCATTGTGAGCCGTTCCTCCTCTGCCCGCTGCCGCTCCGCACCTATCTGCTGGCCCAACCGCTCCCACACGGAAGCCACTCCAATTCCAGGGTTCTCCTGCCCTCGGGCCGATGCCTGCACCCCTGATGTTGATGGCCCCGAGCCATGATGCCTCCCACGTCGAGCCTGCCACTGCCTCCGACGCAACTGCCTGTGCCAGCACGACGGCATCCAGGCTGATGGAATCCACTGATGCTGTCGTGCACGTGCCCTGCCCGATGATGCCGTCACATCCTCCATCTGCTGGGGTCCAGTTGCTGGTGTGTCCACCCCTGCTGGACCTCCGACTCCCGACTGTGGCAGGGATGGGATCCCCACCAAGTTGGCTGCATTGGTCGGGGCAGGTCCACAGGGGGCCCTGGTGGCATCTGGGCCGGAAGACGGCATGGAGAACGACTGGCGCATAGCCTCCACAGAGGAGGAGAGGGTCGCCAAAGTGCCCGACACATGTACGAGACCCCCGACCACGACCGTTCCCAACTGGGCCACGTTGGCACGGTGCTCTTCGTGATGACGTGCGTGCTCCCCCTGGGAAGCACGCACCTCATCACGAATGACACCCATGCGCAATGTGACACCAATCAGGACCTTCTCCATACTGCCAGGGGTCCCCTTGTCCGCAGATGGAGGGGAGTCAGATGACATGGACATCCCCCCTACCTGCGGACGGGCCTGGGATGGGGCATCCCTGCTGGTGCATGGTGGTGCAGTCACAGTGTCAGGGACAGTGACATGCACAAGCACCTCCACGGCGACCTGTGCTGCCTCCTGCCCCTGGACTGCACCACTTGCACCAGCATGGATGCCCCCACCAGGCCCCATGTGCGGCTCAGTAGCGGCCTCCTCCTCCTCTGTGGAAACCACCAACCTGGATGGCTCCACACTGTCTTTCGCCGTTGCAAGCCCCTGTGGGGGCTCACCCACCCCTTCTGCTGCAGCCGTGGGGGCATCCCCGCCGCTTTGCTCCACAGCGCCGTCTCCGCCCTCTTCTTCACTTTGCGCTGCGTAGAGGGAGACATAGAACACAAGCATCAGGGTACTGTACATTGGTCCCCTAGACAGGAAGCAAGAGCAGATGAGTGGCACTGTCAAAGATCACTTCCATCATGTCCCTCCACAACACATGGGTCAGTGCAGGCAAAACACATGCAGCAACAGGCATGGCGCATGCTATGGACATAAGCAAACATGTCCAAGGGACTCTTGAAACATACATGTTGATTTTGAACTCACATGCATCATGGGTCATGCCTATCACATTCACACACTTCACTGTACTTTCATCCATCTGGACTCGTACACCCCAGACACAGTGGATGCAAGGATCGCTAGGCTGCATCAGTGGATTTGAACATTGACACAGACATGTGTCATGCATCCATGGCATTCACAAGTCACAGACACGCAGGTCAGACACACAGACATGGAAACCAAACATGTACATCGCATCATCACCCATCCCTCACCCCCACCCATGTCCAGCAACAGAGACTGGCATGCTCTCATGTGTCCATTCTGCATAGGGCTCCCAATGTAGCATTTAAACACATACACCAACCGTGTGCTTCACACATTACTGGTCTCACATGCATGACCATGATGTCCCGCAGACACACACGCGTACATGGCCTATGTCACACATACAGGCAAGTATCAGACAACCAGCACACTACAACATGCACTGTCTCACACAGCAATGCCTGGCCACTTACCGCTCGACTCCATGCGGGTCTGCCTCTCAAGGACCTGGACATGGAGCGCTGGGGATATGCGTTCCAGGACCTTCATCTGATCTTCCGACAAGTGGCCCCGGCGCCCCTTAGCATCCGCTGCCTTCAAGAGGCGCCAGGCCTTGTTGAGGGTCCTGGACCTGAAGTCTCCCAGCGCTTCTTGACATGTTGGACGTCGCGGACTCCGCGTTGAGGGCAGTTACGATGTCCATCCAGATCCTGTCCTGTCCATCCTTGTAGGCGCATGATGATCCAAAGAGGGCATCATAATGCCCCAGGACATGCTCCACCAGGACACCAACTTCCTTCTGACTGAAGCTGGTGGCCCTCTGCCCCTCTGGCTGGGGGTCGCCAGTGGTCTCGGATGGTGTTTGCCCCGACATGGCGACCCCGAGGCAGGCGTGGGTGGGCAACTCGGTCCTGGGGCTGGGCTGTGGAGCGATGGTAACCCAGTCGGGAGTCTTCTGTTCCAGCAGGGGTGGACACAGCAACTGGACCCATGCAGATGGCTGATGTGCAGGCACCAAATGGCAGGGCACGGTGGCAGCAGGCAGGCAGGCAGGCAGCAGCAGATGGCTCGTGGGAGGGCAGTAATTCAGCCTTTTGGGCAGGAGCGTGGTCTTCCATGTGCTTACGCGTGGCCAGCTTGATACAGAGTGATTTGGCACGTGAAAATTCTGCACGTCAGCGTGTAATTCGAGGAAAGGCCCTTAGCGCGTAAGCGCGTCTGCACGCATACGCAATTTCATTGGACAGAAGGCCCTTCAAGCGCAAGCACCTCTGTGACGTGACGCGCGCAGGCGTGCATGGGCGTTTCAGCGCGCTTGAAAAACAGCACGTCCGTGTGGGAATGCGTGTAATCCGAGGAAAGGGCCCATGCGCGTAAGTGACGTGACGCGCACGGGCGTTTCCCTCAGCATGGGTTAAAGGTGAGCGGGGGCAGCAGTTTGCTGTACGTGCCTTTCGTGGAGACCGACGTGTGTTGCTGCTCACTGTTGTTTCGCGCGCCATCACAACTTCACAGCTATCAAGGACGTATCTCTTCTTTTGGCAGGGCTATTGGCTACGTGTGTTTTTCTGCATCACGCTAGTCAGACGGTGAGTCGCACACGCTATTTTTCCCACTGCGGGTGCCCCTGTGTATCGCACCCATTTTCGATGTCATAGTAGCCTGCGTGTCCCACGCGTACGCGTTATTCTTGTTACTGGGTGCCACCGCGTACTGCGGGAGGTTGATTCCATGCACGTAGGCTGCAGGGTTGCATGCATGGTTTTACTGCAGTTTTGGGTTGCCTGAGCATTGCGTGACCCTTCACTACATCACCGGGGTCACATACAGCCTTGCAGGTGCAGGGGGGCTGTTAGCATCTTGCTTCCCACCCCCTTCACCCCAATTGCCCAGGTCAATTGTGGTGTACACCTCCCATTGGCACTACTCCATCTGTGCCGGCACTACTACATCTGTGCCATGGTTGGGAGGACACCAAAGGTGAGGGGCGCCTCAGCTGGGCGTACTCCTTGTGGCGGGCGTGGTCGGGGACGTGGCCGTGGTGACCAGGGAGTAGGGGGACTCCAGTGTGTCCAGGGCAGCCACAGAGGGGGAAGAGGCAGGGGTGCACCACTTGAGCACAATGTTGTGCCATGTGTCGGTGCAGTCATGCCACCACCCCCTGTGGTTCCGGGGGATGCAGCTTCTGCATCTGGCACTGGCGCCCGTGTGACCCGGCAGTCCGTTCCATCGACTGCCACGGGCCCAAGGGTAGTGGTAGCTGCAGGTGCAGCTGTAGACACCGCCACCCAGGCTCAGGGTCTGCCAGCGCAGGCTGCGTTGGCACTTGAGGAGCCCTTGGTAGATTTCCAACAGGCCAGGAGGGAAACCATAGGGGAAGGCAGGGCTGCTCAGACCAAGACACATGTCCCTGGGGCAGTTATGTCATCTGCTGCCCCGAACAGCCGGGTGTTGGCAAGTGCAGGGGCAGATGCACCCAACAACACCCCGGTTGTGAGTCTGCCAACCAGGACCGTTGCGGTCAATGACCCTGCCACAGCTGATGTTGCTGCGCAGGGTCCATTAGAGGGTCAGGCCTTTGGTCGTCCCTCCACCTGCCACTCCCTTGGCTCAATCCACTGAACCCACTGGTCATACTGGTCAGGGCGGCATTAGCCAGCAAGGGTCTGCGCCACAGTCCAAGAGGAGGAAGGTTGCACCTGCAGCACAGGCTGGGACCCCACACACAGCCACGACCTCCTGCACGTCGAGGAAGAAGCCTTTCTGCAAGCAGGAACTGGACTTCCTCGTGGGCTACGTGCAGGGCCACAGCCGTGACATGCTAGTGGGTGCCAATAGTCAGACTACGGCTGCCCAACGTGACACCCACTGGAAGCATGCTGCGGAACATGTCAGTTCATTCGGCCATGAGATGCGCACGGCGCAAGAGTGCAAAAAGCGTTTGAATGACATCAAACGCAGCACTAAGGCTAAGCGTGCCTCTAATTAAAACTTGACTCTGGTGACTGGCGGTGGGCCTGCACCAGAGGAGGAAGAGCTCACTCCGCATGAGGCACTCGTTGCGGAGTTCATACCACCTGAATTGGTCGAAGGAGTGGGAGAGATGCTGGACTTTGATGCCCAGTCCAGTGAGTGTTGATGCATGTTTGTTGAGGACGTGTGTGTTTCACTTGTGGGATGTGTTGTGCATGATTGCCACTACATGTTATGTGTACATGGTTCTGATGTGTAAGTAATGCAATGCTTCCGTGATGCATGTCTGCTCTGCTGGATGGTGGACATGTGGAGCATACGGGGACTGTCCGCATAACCACTATTGCACGCTACTGACATGCTGGTTACAAGTATGCCCCTCCGGTCCATGTTCCAGCTCACTGGCCCTTCTGCATGTGGCGTGGGGTGACCTTCCTCTCAGCCCAGGCACAATGTCATTGCATGACTGACGTGCATGTCTCCTCTGTTTGCATGCGGGGACTCCATGTAGGCATGCTCCCTTGCCCCTCCTCCGCCACTCTGCACCCCAGTTCCACCTTTGCACTGTCTGCTTCAATCTTGCCAATGTGTACTTTCCTGTTCATGCGTCCTGTGTAGATGCTAACTTCCAGCGTACAATCTGCCAGAAATATGCCGTGTGGTACAGCCTTAGTACTTGATGCAGGGTATCTCACTTGTACTGTGCATAGGTCAGATGTTCCGCAGGGACATGAGTGCCCATTCATGCTCCATGTGCATTGCACGCATGCCCCTGTGTGTCCTTGACTGGATGATCACTGTAATACAAGTCCAGGTTGACATACATTGCATGGCATCTCATCAGCCTTCCCATGTCAACTGTGGGTCAGTACTGCGTTGCACACATGTTTAGGGTCTGACAATCTGTGTGGCTCACAGACCTCAGCCTGTTTAATGGCCAATGACTCTGTCCAACTGTTGTAGTGTCTTCTTCACATGTGGGCGGCCTCCAGAGTTTTCATCATGTGTCCTGCCTACTGTCCCATCATCATTTGCAGTGTTGTCACTTGAATCACATTAAGCTGTTGATGCCAGTCAACACTGCCTGTCAATACACAGGTCTATGGTCAGCCTTTTGATATCATGCTAGGCATCCCTGCTTTTGTACTTGGGTGGAGGGGTGCTTGGCTTCTAGATATGGTACACATTGAATGCACAATGCACGTGATGCCTGAATTTGACCTTGCACTGCCTTCACATTTCCTGACACACACCATGGAGTCCTTGTACATGTAGGTAGTGAGTGGCGTACACATTTTCTGCACTCCATAGACCCACTTCCATTGAAACTGCCACCTTTCAACAGGTCTGATCACAGAAGCAATTCAAAGTTGATCCAGCATGCATGCCAGGTTATATGTTGTGTGTCACATGTCTGCCTGATGCATTTGTTGTCGGTGTGTGTGTGTGTTGTGTGCTTCTGACATGTGTAGTGACCTTTTTTCTCTCTATTTTTCAGGTGATGACGCAATGGAGGCAGAGGATGGTGTTGTCATGCCAGACACAGGGTTGTTACCACTACATCAACCAGGCACAAGTGGGGGTCATGAAAACCCCCAAGTGCTACAGTCCATCTTGTCTCTGGCTGCCTATGAGTCCAGCCTTGATGACGACTCTGACGTCCATGTTGAGTTGGATGAGCATCAAGTCCATGTGTCAGGGGTGAGTGATTCTGATGTGGACACTCCTCTGTCCGTGACACCTGAACTGAGGGATCATACAGTCTTGGTTCCTCCGCCCGCGGTGGATCGGGACGCAGGGTCACCCTCCTTACCAGTCACTGATGTGCCTGGGACATCACGTTGACGGGGGCATGTAGTCGTGCAGCCGCGGGCGGTGCTAACACAGCGAGGACACCCGGTCCTTGGGTCCCACAGGGGTCAAGCCCAGCAACGTGGTTGCCGCGCGCAACCACAGTATACTGAGTGGGAGCAAGACATGACTGCCAATTCAGAACAGCAGGGGGCAGCAATGGAGAACATCGCTGAGAGCATGGTGCGTGTGGCCCGATTTGTGCTCCCCCCTGCTAGGCAGGTGCTTCTCCAGCAGCAGGCGGCAGGGTCCACGGCCCGCTCGCTCAGGCTGGGCATGGCATCCTCAGACAGGGCACACCAGGCTGAAATGTCGTCTCTGCATCAATCAATTGCTGCTCACGCAGAGGCGCACATGGATGCCCTGAGGGAGGAGTATGCTTCCCTCAAATCCACTCTGGGTGTCCTTATGATGTCCCAGAGGCAGCGGGCAGAGGAGAGGTTTGCACAGCTTGAGCATACCATCTCAGCTGAGCTACAGGCTTGCCGGGAGGTGCAGCGGTTGTCCAGCCAGGCTTTGCAGGAGGAACTCTGTGTTACACGTGCTACCTTGCAAGAGGAAACACGTGTATCAGGTGAGGTTCTGCATGCAGACCTATGTCACTTCACCACACAGAACCAGGCTCACCCGTCCGGCAGACTTGCTGCCGACGAGGGGCAAGCTGCGGCTAGGCGTGGCCAGGCTACTGTGCCACGTCCTCCTTTCCAGGATGAGCCGGACTCGGACGACCATCTATCTCCCACATAGGTCGGGCTGTGCAGGCGTTGAGCCCATGGAGGCTTTTATTTTGGCTCAGCATCATCGCATGTGGGTGTTGAGCAGCACCCTGTACCTCTCCCCTCCTGGGTGCCTCCCCTCCCCCCCGGGTCGTATGTGGCCTTTTTTGATTTTTCTTTTAGTTTAGTTAATTAAGTTTCTGTTTGATAGTTAGTTTAATTAGGTAATGTAGGTTTTTCATAGTTAGTGTAATTAGTTAATATAGTTTAAAATTGCTTGTCTATTGTGCTTTCATGTGACGGTGCGGTGCTTTGTGGCTTTTGAAGGCATCCACTGTCTGTTCCAGCTGGGCCCTTCAGGCTTGTCTTGTGTATGTGTTTGCTGCTTGGTGTCCTTGACTCACATATGCCACTCCTGCCTCCCTTATCCATGGGCTCGCAAGGATGGTTCGGTGTGACAGCCTATTACACAAGGGCTTTGGACTGTCATATCTGTGGCATGTCTGGTGCTGTGTAACTTGTGTTGACACCCCTAGTGGGGATGATTGCGGTGTTATTGTCCACTGTTCAGCTTTTGCTAGAATGGGTGTTTCATGATTAATGTGTACATTCATTGCTATGCATTGTGTAGTATGTTTCTTATCTTTACTGTACACGTGCTTGTTGCAATTCATGCCGTAGATAGTGTGTTCCACACTTTGGATGTGAAAGACGGACTGATGGTGTGATTTCTGATGTAAGTCTCTGACATGGTCCAGTAATGAGATGCCTGAAGAGACACACACAGATGACTTTAAAGCATTAATCATGTGTTTCTTGCCCTTTCTCCAGGGGTATGAGCCTCCAGACCACCTTTGCCAGCAGACATGGCCCATTGGACATCTGAATTCTGGACACGTTTGTTGGTGCCCACATGCACATGTGTGCACAAGCAGAGGCACAGGGATTGCAGACCTACATCCTAGAACTGCTGACGTGTTCCAAGGAACTCCAGGCAAGGTGAGCAGCATGGGGGGGCCACAACACAGCAAAGCTTGCACCAGGCGAGTTGCACATGCAGGCTTAGTAACAGCACTGAGGGTGAGCTTGGACAAATATTGGTGTTGAAGCACACAATGCAGCTCAGATGTGTTGGTGGACTGATGGCTGCTGATTGTAAGGTTGTCTGGGGCACCTGCAGGGGCAGTGGCACATACCCTCCGGTACACCAAGGTCCATCGAGGTACTTGTATCAACCATGTAGCCTTCCGAGACATGGAAAGGGGCAGCTCACAGGGACATACAGCAAGGGACATACTTGGGTGCAGTGCATTTCATTTCCATGTACATTTTGAAACATGCACTGCCTACTTTGTTTCGGTCATGGTGGAACACAACTTGTTCTGAAGTCATGCCTTGCTATATGAGTCTATCTGCATATTGTGTGAATTGTGACACATTGGTGTTCCATTTGCCACGCACCCAACGGCGGCTGACTTACTGCATTGACTGTGTATGACCCATCACAGGGGTAATGTTACATATGGGTACGAAGCATCTACACCAGATTGTCTGTTTGTAGAGTAGTTTGTTGCTATGGGGTATGTTTGGTGGTGTGTTTTTGTGTTATGGGCACGGACAGATTATTAACTGTGGCTCTCTTTGCGGCATTGAAGTGCTCCTGTAACGGACCTGAGAGTGCGCAGGCAGGAGGCCAGCACTCAAAACCAGAGCTAAGTATCTTGTTGTTTTTCTTTCAAACTGCTCTGTATAGGCTTGCTGGGGGGTGCACTAATGCATGGATGAATGTGTAATTCAATTTGGTATGTTTGTTTTCCCCTAATCACCCGGAGTCCTATCCAATTTTAAATTCTGTACCCTCTACCCGGTGTTCCTGCTTCCCGTGCCTATCCAAGCAACGTTCCCTAACCCTCTTTCCCCGCTGGGGTTGCGGATGCCTGTGTAAGCCCCAAACTTGCAGGCGCCAAAACCCTAGAGGGGTGGTTGGTTTGTGCCACTCCTAAGCCTGGACTACAGAAGGTCATGACAACGATGTCCAAGTTTGTTCGGATTGTGTATGTGTTCATGCAGGTAGTACATTTTCCCTACTTTCATGTGTCATTCCTCCTCCCCTCTCCTGCCACACATTCCAGTTATCCAGTGTGCCAACACCTGTCCCGACTGCATATCCCTGACCCTCCTTCCCCACCAGGGTCTCAGAGGCCTGTGTGAGTTTGACCTTGCAGGCACCCGGGCCACAGTGGGGGTGGTTGTTTCGTGCCACTCCTGCGCCTGTATAAGGGACCTGTGACAATACACATCCGTTCATGGTGCATCATTCTATGTTATGTACCACACATGGTTCACATCTTGTTGTGACATTGTTTTACTGTGCTACCTTGGTTGTTACATCATTGTGGTAGTACTTGGCCTTTGTGAGGTACTGCTACGTCAAGTCATCTACTGGAGGGTGTTCTGGTTCGTTTTTCTGGCTTGGATTTTGTGATTTTGCAAATGAGGGTGGACTCTGAGGGTGCAGGCACCTTTTTACACACAAGGTGGGAGATGGTGACGAAGGGGAAGGGTGATCCTGTGGCCAGGTGAAATTGAGGGTTGAATGCTCCATGACCCAGGTGCAGTTGTTCAGTGGGTCATGGTCATTTGTGAGGGAGGGGGGTGTTTTGTTGTTGATAGTTGCCTTGCCCTGCAGTGTGATCGGAACCCTGACATTGTAATTGTGGTATCCTATGTACATGTTGTGTTCTGCTGATGAGTGCCTGTTCATGTGTTGTGTTTACCTTTCAGGTGTGAGGGGATAGTTGTGGTTTGACATGCTGGGGTGTACACATGGTGAATGTTCACATGTGATGTGTAGAGGACACTGATGGTCACTTGATTGCACATGCATATGTTGAGTGCATGTCCTTACTGACCCACACACTTGCACTATGATGCACTACATGTACAACCACCCTTGGATATCCACGTGTACACTCTGTTTGCCTTCTGGTGCCCACTGTGTCCCTGCAGCACATGTTCTGTGACCAGTTATGGATCCTGTACATGCCTAATTTGCTTTTTGATGTGGTTTGTCGCTTAGATGTGATGCTCAGGGTGTGCATCACACACAATAGATGTTCACTGTGCTGGGCACTGAGCAGTGTGTTGCAGTAGTTGGACACAGCACACAGAAGCTGCAGTGTTGGTTTTGCAATGCACAATGTGCATGTAGACAGGCATTCATTGTTATGTTACATCTACAACTTTTGTAATGCATTTGGGAATGACTTATTTTGGGTGGGAGGTTTTTGGTCAGTCATTTCATCTGATTCCATGTCAGGCATCATTGTCTGATGCCACTGTACATTTTTGACATGGCAATGTGTACCTTATTGGTACTGTGTTGGTGTATGGCTATTGCTTGCCATGTCATGTTGTGGTTTGGGAGGGTTTGAGTGACATAACAGTGATGGTCATGGCCTGTTTTGCAGGTGTGTGTGATTCACACCTTGCATGTCAGGGTCATCTGCTTCTCAAAGCAACTAGCTGGGGGTAGATCTCTCTCCGCGGCAGGGGCCTCCCTCTGGAACAGCCTTCCTGCCTCACTGGAACTTGAGGAGAACCATCTCCGGTTCCGGAAGCACCTCAACACCTTCCTCTTTGCTTCTGCTTTCTCTCTCCCTCTCCCTTGCTAAATTATTCAATGGAACTGCACTGGATCTGCATCTGGGCCACTCTCACCGACCTCGGTCCCTGGCCCAGCCACTCTCCACTTGCACTGCCTCCCTGGCAACCCCTGCACTGCGGGACTGTCTCTCTATCCCAACAGCCCCCCCCTTCCCAGCACTTGTCTGCACTTACCTTTGCAGTTGCCACCAGCTGGCCTATTTATTTGTTTTTTAGTCTACTTACCCTGTACTGCACTCCCTCCCTCCCCTTCCCCTTGCACTTTTCCTTTCCCCCTACCCCTGCACTTGCACAATCTAAATGACACCTGGCCTAGTAGTATCGTTGTCTGTCTTCCCTTGTTCCCCCTCCCTGCTTCGTCGCACCTTGAAACACTTGTGTAAAGACACATTACAAATGCCATATCATGTCATGTCATATGCGTGCCTTTTGGTCACACAGGATAGCTTGTGTTTAAGTAGCTAGGGATGCAGACAATGTGGCACTTCCATGGCAACTATCTCAGGGTGGTAGGGTTGTGACAGTTGACTGTCTCTTTGTCATCATCGATTGCCACCTGGTATGTGCCAGGACTGTGTGCACTCCGCAGGAGTGGGAGTTTAGGTGAAAAATGTGGCCACAAGATGGGTCCGGGCTTCCTCGGCACGTGCCCTGTTCCCTCCCATGGGCAGCGCCTGTGCCTGTGGTTGGGGATGTGGGGGCACCACCATGTCCACCGGTACGCCCTGCCGTGTTGCAACATTGTGCAGGACACATGCTGCCACAATGATCCTGCACACTACTGGGGGTGCATAGAGTAGCTGCCCGCCAGAGCAGTCAAGGGAGCGGAAACGTGACTTGAGCACTCTGAATGTGCACTCCACTATGGCCCTGGTTGCAATATGGGCGGCGTTGTATCTTACCTGGGGTGGTGTGGTGGGGTTCCGGATTGGCGTCATCATGTGGTTGCTTAGAGGGTAGGCACTGTCCCCTGGGAAGGTGTAAATGGTTGTGATTATTGGGGTTTGTGTGTGTGTGTGTGTGTGTGTGACATGCATGCATGTGCAAGGGAATTTGTACTCACCTAGGAGCCAGGTGTCACCATGCTGCCCAGCTTCCAGGGCCCGGCTCAGGGCGGACATTCTGTATATGAAACTGTCATGGGTGGAGCCAGGGTAGTTTGCATAGACAGAGGTGATGATTCCCTTTGCATCGCATACCACCTGTACATTGATGGAATGCCAGTGCTTGCGGTTTCAGTAGATGCGCTCAGTGGCCCTAGGTGGACGTAGGGCCACATGGGTGCAATCTATGGCACCAAGCACTTTGGGGAAGTCTGCCACCCTGAAAAAATCCAGGACAACGGCCTGCCTTTCTGCGGGTGTTCTGGGCATGTATATGTGCCTGCGGACTGAGGGGCGCGCTGTCATGATTGCCAGTACCTGGTGTAGGCAGCATGACTGCGTGGCCTGTGAGACCCCCCCCACTATGGCAGTAGTCTGCTGAAATGACCCAGTGGCCAAGAAATGCAGGACATTGAGCACCTTCTCCAAGGGGCTCAATGCTTGGGAGCTAAGGGTGGGGGATGTAAGGTCATCTTCCCACTCCCTGACCAGGTCTAGGATGATATGGGGTGGAAACCTATACCTGCCGTAGACCTGGTCGTCAGGCATCCCAAAAAGGCTTGTCCGTGGTGTGAAAATGCGTGCCCTGGCTATTCTCCTCCTCCTGCGGTGTCCCCTGATCAGTGCTGCGACAAATGGGGCATTCATCGTAGCTGTATATACATGTTTGTTGTTTGCGCGCACTTTTATACTGTGCGCGGGGACGCTTCCGCCGGCCTTCGTGTGGCGGACGCGTTGACGCCTGTGTGCGTCTTTTGCCGTGCGCGGGTTTCCCGTATTTGAATCCATGAATACAGGTTGTTCGCGTGCGTGTGGGCGTTCCGTGTAGTTTCCTGCAGTACTTCCCCAGTTATGCCTTCTTTTTCACGCGTTATTCCCCATTCCGCGTGTTACGCCCACTGTTCCGCCCACTTTGGTTGTGTGCGCCGCGCTATGTGCGCGTAGCGCACGCCGTATGTGCCCGCATGCGCCATGGCAGGATTTGGCGCACGGACAGCGGGAAACACGCGCTGCGTCTTCCTTGAATCGCCCGCGTGCGCGTGCGCTGGGTTTCTCACGCTTGCGCCACCTTCGCCTGCTTGCGCTGGGAATTTCGGCGCACGTTTGCTCCATGAATTGACCCCCATGTGTCAGTATGAAGATAAGGAAGACTTAACTATACTACAATCAAAACTAAACAATGAGCAAAGTAGCATTTTTCAAGAAGTAACAAAACAAATTGCATATGGTGTAAAAATCTGGCAAAACATTCCTAATCAAAATCATTAGTAAGTTCCTTCAACAATTGACAAACAACAAACTGTCAGCTGTTGTCACTGCCCCCACAGGTTTAGCTGCCTACAACATAGGTGGTGTTACATTACACCGATTACTACTATTACCAATAGAACACCAGTACAAATTAGACTATTACAAACTTTCTGCAGAAGCTGCAATGGAATTACGCAGAGTATTGAAACAAATGAAAATGCTACTAATAGATGAAGTGAGCATGGTCTCCAACCTGATGTTAGCTTTGATTCACCTCAGATTACAAGAAGTACTCAAAACAGACTATGAAGAGCTCTTTGCAGGAAAACACATTATTGTTTTTGGAGATCTGCTTCAATTAACACCAGTAAAAGGTGAGCCTATTTTTAAAACATTAGGACACAAACTCTGCCGTAAAACTGTTGGCAGCATTGGAAATGGCAACCTTTGGCAACATTTCCAATACAGAGAATTAACAGAAAACATGCGGCAATCTGCATATCTCACTTATGCCAACATTTTAAAAAGTATCAGAGTTGGTATACTTTCTAAAGAAGCAGAAGCAATATTGAAAACCCGGCTCATTAATGCACTTTTTGGCGATAATGCATGTGCTACAGATGTTATGGAACAATTAGTCCACAAAAATGTCAATTGTATGGCCTTAATGCCAACTCTTGCAAGCTGTTTCAAATTCAATGAAATCATGCTAAGTAAAGAAATGCAACCAATCATGGAAATTAGCACCACAGACAAACTAGATGTACATGGTATGACACTACCCATGTGTGACCAAGCCACAACAAGACTAAATAGTTTAGAAAAATCAATCTCAAACACAGCAGGCTTAGAAAAGATATTAAAAGTATCCTTAAATTGCAGAGTAATGCTTAAACGTAACCTTGACATGGACCAAGGACTAGTTAATGGAGCACTGGGTACAGTTGTTGGCTTTCAAACATACCCACGCGACAACAAAATTCAGTTTGTCAATATACTCTTTGACAAACTTTCAGAAGTAAAAAGGATAGGACTCTCAACAGCTAGATTCCTTCTCTTCAAAGATATGTATGTACGCAGAGAACAATTTTCTCTAACTCTTGCATACGCAGTCACTATTGATAAATCACAAAGGCCCTCATTACGACCCTTGCGGAAATTGACTGACCGGACCGCAACAGCGTAAATAGCGTTTCCGCCATTGCACGAAGGAGCAAAGTGCGGCTAATTACGACCCATCGGGCACGAGCATTACGCCATGGCGGAATCCGAAAGGCTGCGATGGCGGAAATGACCCCAAAACGGCCCTTACCGCCGCCGTACGCTGCACCAGGTGCAATACCGCCACCCATCTTAGCGGTCACCGTAATGAGCGGGCACCGTAATGAGCGGGCACCGCAAATTACGGGCACCGTAAATATACGGAAACGGAAGTAAAAGCATGTGGCCGGAACGGGAAACAGCACGCCGCACAACTATAAAATCCGAATCCCAACACAACCATTAAAAATCCGACCCTGACACACATCCCAACCCGTTAGCAACCCCAGTTAAAAAAATAAATATGGGAAAGGTAGCCAAGAAAGCGTGTGATCGCAAGCGGCAGGTCCACTTCTCCCGAGAGGAACTGACCGTGCTGACCGAGACCCTGCAGGAAAATGCCGCCGTCGTCTTCTCCAGTCAAATGACCAGGACGGCCCTTGCCAACAAGAAGGCCATATGGGCCCTTGTGGCACAGCGCGTAAGTGCGGTGGGGACAACACCCCGCACGCCACAGCAATGTCGCAAGCGGTGGGACGACCTGCGGATCCGCGTACGCAGCATACTTTCTGCGAACAGGAACATCGCCACAGCTACCGGGGGGGGATCAGAGTCGCCCATCAAGTTGACCCCCTGGGAGGAGATCTGCGCCTCCACCATAGGAATGGAGAGCATAGAGGGAGTCGGAGGGATGGAGAAAGGAGTGCCGACATCCGGAGAATCAGGTAGGTTTGCCAAGAGAAACAATGCGAAATCCACAAACCACGAACATGTGCAGTACCATGTGACCCCATAGTGCAATACATACTTTGCCCTGACAGCGCCCTCTAAAAGTCAGAATGAATAAACAAATTAATCAAGATGCCATAAACAACCCCTACATGTGCAGCATGCACCCCCTAACTGCAGGCAGCCAAATGAATGCATCCTCAATCCACACGAAAATGAGACCACCTCCAAGGCCCAGTCCCATATCAGCCTCATGTACCACCCCAATGCATTTGATACGTTGCCATTCCAAATCCGACAGACCCATAACTAACGCTCGCCCCTCTTTACTCCACCACAGGGTCCGATACCAACGACGAGCTGCAGGACACCCCTACCAGCACGCCTGCAAAGAGGGCCAGGACCAACGTCCCAAGAGCCTCCACCTCAGGTGCAAGGATCAAGACACGGCAGCAGCAGGAATCAAGTGCCAGCACACTGGAGGGGACTGCAACAGGCACCCCAGCAGCCAGCAAGTCCACAACCCCAGCACCACAGGTCCCCCCAAAGAACGTATCTGATGGCACTGCCTCTGGTGGTAGCAGCACCATAGGTGACACAGCTGTCATGCCAGCATGCTCCGACACGGAAAACAGTGCTGGCGACGTAGGTACCATCCATGACCTTTCCCAATCCCCCTGCATGTTCCATCCCCTACACCATGACGAAACCACGCAGGGGCACCCTGAAGACGACGACTGGCCAACCCCCACAAGTCCTGTGCCAAGGCAACATGTGTTGAGCAGCCCCCCTGTCACACCACCGCAAATGTCCATGGCCCAGCAGAGGCAACAGTCCCTCGACCTGCTGATCGAGCAACAGCAGGAAGCGTCCACGCTACTCAAGGACCATGCAAATGAATGCGGGGGTTCCAGGGCAGCCATGGAAACATCCACCGAGACACTCAGGGCACAAATAGAGAAAAGTAGTGAGAGCCTCAGGGGAGAAATGGAGAGAAGCACCGAGAGCCTGAGAGCACAAATGGAGAGAAGCACCGAGAGCCTGAGAGCACAAATGGAGAAAAGCACCGAGAGCCTGAGGGGGGAACTGCATGCGACGTCCAAAGACGTTTGTGCTGAACTTGCTGCTGTGCGCCGTGTGCTCTCGGAGCTCTCACAAACCCTCAGAGACATGCATGGACGCGAGCAGGCAGAGACGTCATCCGTGGCAAGTTCCGTCCAGGGCAGCCCCCAACGCAGATCTGGCAGGAACCTGCGCTCCACGGGCAGGGGTGCCCCTGATACCCGTAGAGGGGGCTTGCAATAGCGTCTACCCACGGGCAGCATGCATATCTGGACACTGGTGTTGGGGGGGGAGGAAGTAGGGTGGAGGGGGTGTGTTGGGCTTCACTGGGTGGCGGGTCCATAGGGTGTATGAATCAAATCACATTAACAATACAGCACTTCATTATCATCCAATGACATGTGTGGACATTGATATTTGCGTACGAGGCCTTCATAGGCGTACAGTCCACTATGTGCCTGTACTACACACACACAGTGCCACAGGTCCCCTTTCCGTGTAATAGGCACCATGCGTGGTTGCTAGAAGCATGCATCTATGATGCTCTGTCGGATTGCACGTGCATCCTGTGCCTCATGGACTCCCTGGGGTGCCTCCACATCCCCACCCTCATCATCATCATCTGCAGGTGCATGCAGTACAGCGTCAGGGGGCATGGGCACATTCCTACGTATGCACATGTTGTGCAGCATGACACATGCCATGACCATCTTAGAAACCCTCTCATGGCTGTACATGAGTGCCCCGCCAGACCTGCTGAGGCTGCGGAAACGAGCCTTCAGTAGGCCGAATGCCTGTTCAATGACCACACGGCTACGTGAGTGGGCATGGTTGTAGTCCTCCTCATGCTGGTTCTGTGGGTTCCGGATTGGTGTAAGGAGCCATCTCTTCAGTGGATACCCGGCATCACCTGTATGGGACGAATAAAGGGTGTCAGTGGAATGATAGTGCTAAGTAGCCCCCCCCCCCTCCTGCAAGGTCATTGACGCATCAAATGGGCCACGATGTCATGCATGGAATGAGACTCACCGAGTAGCCAGGATCTGTGCCCTGCGTGTCGCTCCATGTAGCGTGGTATTCTTGTGTTCCTCAGGACCATAGAATCATGGGTAGATCCTGGAAATCTGGCACAACAATGCGTAAAGATCTTGTTGGAGTCACACACCATTTGCACATTGATTGAATGAAATTGTTTCCGGTTGCGGTACTGGACCTCCATGGCATGTGGGACAACCAATTCAACATGGGTGCAGTCGATGGCACCAATGCAACCCGGGATGCCGCCAAGTGCATGGAATCCCACCTTTGCGTTGGTAATCTCCTGGTACGTGCGTGGTAGTGTGATGTGGTCGTCGGCGTGCTTCAGGAGGGCATCGTGCACTTGGGAGAGTGTCCGTGAGAACAGTGGCTGTGAAATGCCATGCAACTGTCCCACTGTGTGCTGGTAGGTGCCTGTGGCCAGGAAGTGGAGTACAGACACCACCTTCAGTAGGGGTGGGATGGCGGTTGGGCTATCTATCATGCTCACGAGGTCAGCATGTGTCATGTCCACAATGGCGATTATGGTGTCCCGGTCCAAACGGTAGAGGGTGTGGATCTGCTCAGCAGTGAGGTTGAACGGATCAGCTCGGAGGCGTGGGATTGCGGGCCGCCTGCGTGGTGGTAGTGGCAGTGCTTGTGGGCCTTGCTGACCCTGCCTTGCCCTCCTCCTCCTCCTTCTCCTCCGTCTCCCCTGTGCGCCCGGTTGTTGTACCTGTTGTTGTTCGTCGTCTTCTTGTAGTTGTAGCACTTGCAGTGCTATCTGGTGCCCCAGGCCCAACATCGCTAGTCCTGCCGGTAGCATTTTGGAGTGGGAGTGGTTGTGGGAGGGGTTTGGGTCTGCTATATATGTGCTGTCGGCCTGTATGGCCTCCACCTGTGCTGATTGAATGAATCTGTGGCAGATGCAATCCCTTCTGGCCGAGCACGTCCCGCACGTAAGGCTGCATTTGGCCGCATGGCATCTTGGGATTGGAATCATGTATCAAATCCCGATGGCAGTGTGATGTACTTTGATTGATTTTCATGCTATGCTCCCATTGTTACACATGCTATGATTGCAGCCGCTTACATACCTGTGAAGAGTCAGTGGTATGTAGGGCTCGATCGATGGCCGACCCTCATGCAGCACAGTATCGTACTTCACCGACGGGCGTGGCGTCCCATTTGTGATTGCAGCCAGTTAGCATTATGACACACAGCCGCACTACATTGATGTAATTGTGAATGCAAGCGTTCACAGAAGCCTTTTCGACGTAATGTTGCAAGTGAGGAATTCGAAGGCCAGGATTTTTGGTTGCGAAGTAGCGGTGAGGAGACGCCCACAGGTCTGCCTGGAAATGTAACGTTCTATTGTTGAATGTCCTTGGGACAGGGCCCATAACGAGCAAGCAATGAATGACATGAATTGAATGGGATGCGCAATAGCGTAGTGGACGATAAGGCAGGACGTTCCCAAGTCCATCTAGCTTCACGACACTACAGATCCGGCCAGGAGCACAGTGGTTTTTGCAGACTGCATTACGCACAGACGCGATGGAAGTTTCACATATTATGTGAGTGAATGTTCATGCGTTTTCATTGCGGGATGAGGGAATGATGAATGGATGCATGGACAGATGATTCCATTTAGGGTCTGCCATGTACATGTGTTTTTTGATTCAATCCCCTTCCCCTGCGCTATGTGATGCAAGGCTGCCATAGTGGGACTTACGTCTATCTGCCCTTGTCGGATCCTCCCTGTCTCGACGCGCCTTCATACACTTGTGTCTAGGCACGTTACTAATCCCATGTCATGGGTTCTATCTTGACGGACGCATGCACAGTAACCGACGTTGCCAATGGTGTATTAACCTCGATTGGTTTCGTTATGTATCGATACTGATTTACGGGTGTGTATATTCCTTTGGAGTGGGCTAGCATGCATATGGGTGTGGATTTGGTGTGTTGAATGAAGATAGTGATGCATCATGTGTCATGTAGTGCAATCGGTTAATTTGTGTTTCATTTTGGTGACAGGTATCTCCTGCCCTATTGCAGATGCCATCTGTACGCCACTCCTCCAGATGGTTTTTACTCTCGACACCTGCAGCTTCGGGTGAATCAGTGGAGCAGCATTACGATCTTATGGGACGATCGCCAATGGGCCACATGCCCTTACGCTGTTCTGGTGGCTAGGTGCAACATTTCGGCCTTTCAGCTGGACTAGTGCCTGCCTCATGGGACGGACCTGCGGTTCTTGCCGCTTCCATGTTGCCTTTTGGAACGTTGATGTTGGCCCTGTGTGCCATGATGGTACAGGGCGTCACACAAGTGGAAGCTGGTCAATTATTGCAGATGCAGCCCTCGGTGATGATGGATGTTTTGGTGTTATTTTACAAATTGCTGTGAGGCCTTTGTCATTTGGATGTGCATTTAAATTGTATTCCGATATTTGGCGTGTTGCGTTATTCTTTGCAGGTGATGTGGCGATTTTCGATTTGTGGCGGTATGTATTGCGAGATGATCTGCATTGTGTTCCGCCTTCTGAGTTGAGTTGTGTGGTACAGTACTGGCCGCTTTTGCCTACGTAGCACAGTGTGGTCACGGATAGGGGCTGCCATTGTGACTGTTTACATGATGTGCTGTTCAGGGGCGGGGGATTGGCTTTTGGCCGACTGGTGCCTGTCAGCCAAGTCGATTGATGGTATGATGGGATGTTCAGAATGTGGCTGGTCACAGGTGCCTGTGTTTGCGTGCGTTTGTTGGAGGGGGACTGGGGTCATGTCCATTGGAATAGCTTCTGTATTCATGCCATCTGTGCCCTGCAGCTCCCATCGGCCCCTCTTGGGATGTGCCTGGCTGCTCAGTCACTCTGCCAACTTGTGTGGTACATGCTTCTGCTGATGGTTGGTTTGTTTACTGGCAAGAGTACAGGTCTGGTGCAATCCCCCTCAGGATGCTGTTTTGGATGTTGCCTTGCGCTGGTGGCAAGCGATGGGGGACTACTGTTGTTTTGTGTCATGTGTTCTTGATTTCCATTTTGATGTCTTGTACCTTCACATGCCTGTGCTGCATCAGTACGGCTATGGTGAAATGCCGTACATGGATGCCCACTCACGGGGCGCTTCGAACACCTGCATGCATTTCTACGTTGGCATGCATGGGTGAATTGTAGATTTCACTGGTTGCATGGTGTGAGTACATTGCGCCTGCCAGGAGTTGTGCAATGTGGCCAGGGAGTGGAGTACAGGCACTCAGTGGGCCATTTACGGTTGGTTCACGATGCCGTATTTCTCGCCATGGCGGAATGGTCCATTCCGCCATGCCTGATGGCGTTAGGTACATGTCCGCTAGGGTCGGAATTGGCGTACCGTTGCACCATGGTGGTGTTTGCGGTTTGGCATGGTGCGCGCGCGCGTGCTTAGTGCAGTTAGCGTTGGCGTTCACTACGGTGTCGCTAATGGCTTCGTACTTTGCGGTGACGGGTCATAGTCGCACCGAGCGCTTTTCGATGGCGGTATTGCATTTCCGCCATCGTTTTCCCCTTTCCGCCAGGGTCGTAATGAGGGCCAAAGTCTTACCCTAGACAAAGCAATGATAGATATTGGTAACACAGTCTTTAAAGAAGGCATGAGCTATGTAGCACTATCACACTTACATACACTTGACGGTCTATTTCTAATCAACTTTGATGCAAGTAAAATAAACGCTGATATTCCTTGCATTTTAGAATACAATAGACTTCGCTCACTATACACCCCCCACCTAAACACATATTCTGTTCCACAAAAAGTAAAACATTATAAAAGAAAAATAAATCAAACAGAAATGCAACAGGATGTCACTGCAAATCCTCCAAAGAGAGTAAAAGAAACTAATACTTCATCAAGTACCACAAGCAAAAAAGAATCAATTAGGGAAAGTAAACCAAGTACTTCTTTAAAGAAGGAAGACAAACTCCAAAAAAAGCAGTTAGATACAGAACTACCTGGACCATTTAAATTCTCAAATATAGTTGGTGTAAGTTGCTACGCAAATGTAGCAATGAATATTCTATTTCAATTACCACCAATTGTTGACAACATTTACTTAAAGAGTACAGACCCATTGTGTTTGCAAATGTTAGTACTTCACAGAAATGCAGCAAACAATCCTGACAACACGTATAGTGTTTTTGGAATAAGACAACAATTGGACTACTGTGCTGGAATGGTGAAATTCACTATAAATTCACAGGAAGATGCACAAGAATTTCTAATGTACTTACTACAAGTACTGGAAAACAAAAACATACCTATAAATGAAATCTTTCAGATTTCATACATGTGGAAACATACATGCACTCTCTGCAACAATGTGACACAAGAAGAAATCCCCAATGAACGCTTCATATATATATCAATACTAAATTGTGAATCCATTCCATTTCAGCGACTTGTACAAAATGCAAACCATGGTAGATTATGCTCTACCTGCAATTCAGATAATCGCTCCACGTTAGTAATACAAACACATAGTAAATACATAATACTAATGCTTCTACTTTACAATGCAGATGGTACCAAAAACAACTGCAAGCTGACTGGATTCACACATGGTCAAATATCACTTGGTAAGAAAACCTTCACAACAATAGGTATAATCTACCACGCAGGAGCCACAACCAATTCAGGGCACTACACTACATATATAAAAAAGAAATGTGGATGGTTTGAATGTAATGATAGTACCATTATTCTAAAGCAGAGATTACCAGGAAATCTTACAAACGCTTATTTGATGTTCTTAAAACCAAAATTTGATAACTAAACTGTATTTAAACCCTAAGTAAACTTGTGTTAAAAAAATATAAACTGTTAGAATACTCCAAAAGCTATCTAACTGCTCAAAGATTCTACAACAACTAATCAGATAAATGAATACCACTAAATTAGACCAAAAAATACACAGTTAGAATACGCCAATTGGTATCTAACTGTCCCAAAATTTAACAATATCCAAATAGATAAATCAATACCACTAAAATATATCAAAAAAATAGACAGTTAGAATACGCCAATTGGTATCTAACTGCTCCAAAATGTTATAATATCAAAACAAATAAATAATATGTTACTGCTCCAAAAAAATACAACAAGCCAAAGTATAAAGCATTAGCCAGAAACAACAAGTGAACACTGAAAACAAACAAACAAATAAACTGTAGCATAACAGAAAAAGATTTTTTTTAATCCAACATGGATATTTTTTTTTCTCACACAGACCCAATGATTTTAGCAACAAATACAGAAACTGAGCAAATTGCACAGTACTCTGATTTGTAATCTACTAAATATGAGGGTCCAAAAAAAAAAAGTATATTGATTATATAATGTAATAAGTCATTACAAAATACTAATACTAACATGCTATTTTCTTTTATCACAGAAATGAACAAGAAAAACATGGACTCCCGTTACTAGACCAAACAGTAAGTATACAATAATAAGGAGAACCATAGCAGCATATCACATCCATAGTATCTAACACCTTTGTTCCTTATACATTTGTTTTTTACCCAAAGTTATAAGCAAATATGAATGTGATATGCTGTGGTGGTTGTTGCCAGGGCATACAGTCTTGGGTGCATGGCCAAATGGCCATGCACCCAAGACTCTGTGCCCTGGCAACAACCACTGCAGCATATCACATCCATAGAGTCAAACATTTCAACTATGGTCTATGGAAACATTTAATGTCTGCGGACATTATGAGTGTTCTTAGAACACTTTCAACTTGCCAGCGAACAATACGGAAAGCATTTTCAGGACACCCCCTACGAACATTTCAGAACAACGCGATAGTTCTTAGAACACTTTCAACTTGACAATGAACAATACGGACAGTGTCCTCAGGACACCCCCATTTTGTTTATTTGCGAAAATTTCAGGACACTGCGAGTGTTCTTAGAACACATTCAACTTGCCAGCGAACAATACGGACTACGCCTTCAGGACACCCCCTACGAACATTGCAGGACACCGCGAGTGTTCTTAGAAACGTCTTCAGAACACCCCCATTTTGTTTATTTGTGAACATTTCAGGACACCGCAAGCGTTCTTAGAACACATTCAACTTGACAATGAACAATACGGACAGTGCCTCAGAACACCCCCATTTTGTTCATTTGCGAACATTTCAGGACACCATGAGTGTTCTAAGAACACATTCAACTTGACAGAGAACAATACGGACAGCGTCCTCAGGACACCCCCATTTTGTTTATTTGCGAACATTTCAAGGCACTGCGAGTGTTCTTAGAACACTTTCAACTTGACAATGAACAATACGGACAGTGTCCTCAGGACACCCCCATTTTGTTTATTTGCGAAAATTTCAGGACACTGCGAGTGTTCTTAGAACACATTCAACTTGCCAGCGAACAATACGGACTACGCCTTCAGGACACCCCCTACGAACATTGCAGGACACCGCGAGTGTTCTTAGAAACGTCTTCAGAACACCCCCATTTTGTTTATTTGTGAACATTTCAGGACACCGCAAGCGTTCTTAGAACACATTCAACTTGACAATGAACAATACGGACAGTGTCCTCAGAACACCCCCATTTTGTTCATTTGCGAACATTTCAGGACACCATGAGTGTTCTAAGAACACATTCAACTTGACAGAGAACAATACGGACAGCGTCCTCAGGACACCCCCATTTTGTTTATTTGCGAACATTTCAAGGCACTGCGAGTGTTCTCAACTTGCCAGCGAACAATACGGACTACGCCTTCAGGACACCCCCTATGAACATTCCAGGACACTGGGAGTGTTCTTAGAAACGTCTTCAGAACACCCCCATTTTGTTTATTTGTTTATTTGCAAACATTTCAGGACACCGCGAGTGTTCTTAGAACACATTCAACTTGACAGAGAACAATACGGACAGCGTCCTCAGGACACCCCCTACGAACATTCCCCGAACACCGTGAGTGTTCTTAGAAGCGTCATCAGAACAGCACCATCTTGTATATTTGTGAACATTTCAGGACACCGCGAGTGTTCTTAGAACACATTCAACTTGACAACGAACAATACGGACAGTGTTCTCAGAACACCCCCATTTCGTTTATTTGCGAACATTTCAGGACACCATGAGTGTTCTAAGAACACATTCAACTTGACAGAGAACAATACGGACAGCGTCCTCAGGACACCCCCATTTTGTTTATTTGCGAACATTTCAGGACACTGCGAGTGTTCTTAGAACACATTCAACTTGCCAGCAAACAATACGGACTACGCCTTCAGGACACCCCCTACGAACATTCCAGGACACCGAGAGTGTTCTTAGAAACGTCTTCAGAACACCCCCATTTTGTTTATTTGCGAATATTTCAGGACACCGCAAGTGTTCTTAGAACACATTCAACTTGACAGAGAACAATACGCACAGCGTCTTCAGGACACCCCCTACAAATATTCCCCGGACACCGCAAGTGTTCTTAGAACCGTCTTCAGAACACCACCATCTTGTTTATTTGCGAACATTTCAGGACACCACGAGTGTTCTTAGAACACATTCAACTTGACAGAGAACAATACGGATAGCGTCCTCAGGACACCCCCATTTTGTTTATTTGCGAACATTTCAGGACACCGTGAGTGTTCTTAGAACACATTCAACTTGTCAGCCACAACCCCCATTCATATTTGCGAACATTTCAGGACACAGTGAGTGTTCGACAACGTCTGCAGAACACCCCCATTTTGTGTATTTGCGAACGATTCAGGACACCGCGAGTGTTCTTAGAACATATTCAACTTGACAACGAACAATACGGACAGCGTCCTCAGGACATCCCCATTTTGTATATTTGCGAACATTTCAGGACACTGGGAGTGTTCTTAGAACAGTTTCAGTTTGCTTGCGAACAAAACAGACACATATGGAGTCCTCAGAACACCCCCCATTCAGTTCATTTAGAACATTTCAGTACACCCGTGATGTCCGCAGACAAATCGAACACAAAAAGAATGTCTAACACATAAAAAACACAACTTTCATCCTATCTCATACACTCCCACCCTCCCCAAACACTCCTACACACCAACACACTCTACTAAATACAAATTTTGATCAAAGTTTCACCGCGCTGTCCGTGGACGACCGCGAATCCAAGATGGCGGGCGCTACCGAAAATCTGACGCGCTTCACGCTCCACGCCGTCCAATCAGCAAACACGTTGCATGTCCGCGAACATCACGCAAGCCGATTGGCCAATCAGGACACTGTCCGTGGAGCAAACAGGGAAGTGTGTCTGCGGACCGAACACAGATATCACTATTTTTTTTTTTACCTACTTTTTGGTCATTTTAAAAAAAACTACTGGACGGATTTTCACCAAATTTGCAAAAGCACGCTTTCGGGACCAAGCCACTGCTCCTGGTCCAAATTTGGTGAAAATCCGTCCAGCGGTTTGGGTTGTAGACGTGAGCAAAAACGTTTTCCCATTCAGTCTATGGGGAAAAAAAAATGTTTGGGACCCCCCCTATCACTTTGCCCCCCCTGGACGAATCCTCACCAAACTTTGCAAAAAAATTCAGAGTGACCCTTTGTTTGCAAAGTTTGGTGGGGATCTGTCCAGGGAGAGCGAAGTTATACGCCGCCCAAAAAGTGCTCTTCCTATGGAAACACCGCCTTAACCATAACTACATGGCACTACCGTGGCCATGTAATATATATATATATATATATCCATTTGGCCAGATTACAGAAACGTTGCACTGGTGCAAGTGCAAAGTTTTACTTTATTAGCACTATTGTGAGTGTGCCCTAGTTTCAAAAACGTTTGGGCCATAATCAAAAACATTTGCACCGTGACAAGTGCCATAATGCATGGTATAACCACTAGGACAAAAATTGCCCTAACGAAAAAAACAGACGCTTTCAAGTACGCGGACAAGTACTGTTTGCTGCCGCTGCGCCCTTCACTTTACATTGTGTGGATTATTGCTGCCTTGCCTCTTTACTGCCGTGCGGCAGCGGACTTTGCTTGCTTGCTTCACAAGGAGGTAGTCTTAGCTGGTTACACCAGCGTGCCTGACTTGAAAGGTGACTGTTTCAATCTAGTGCCGCTCTGTGTCAGCATTGTGTTACCTTAATTGAGCTGGTGTGCCTTTCAATTTGTGTGCCTTTCAGACGACGTGTTTGACGTGTTTGCAAGTCAAGGCGTCATAGTTGTGCACATAGTATTGTCTATTTCCAATCACAAGCATTTAACTCCGCCTTTCTTTTTTCGAAGGCACTTCCTACTGTGGTGGCCACGCCCTCTGCGACGAGTCACGTTGTTTGGGATTCAAATTGTAGCAGTCTGGCGCACCCGCGCCGCGCACCAAGTACCGGACAAGTACTGTTTGCTGTTCGCTGTGCGTGGCGCGGGGTGCCTATGGAGTGTGTTTAGGGGGTCTTGCAGTATATACTGAGGAATATTTTAGGTTGTAAGTATCCTAAGTATTGTGTTGATCGCGTGGGATCGGGTGTATTCGTACGTGCATCATGGTAAAAAAATTGTGAAATGGGAAGAGATGCCTAAATGGATCACCCTCAATGCTGGCTGAGGGGAATATGTCAGACGATGAGTCCATGCATGAAACGGTTAACCAAATTAGGAAAAAAGGAAAAACTGCACCATCCTACCTCATCATTTCCGTTATATCCATTAGAAGAAACTTTGGTAGATCTAAATCCCCAGAAATTACAGAATCTTCCAGTCTTGACTAGAATCCTGAACCTGCTGGATAAGGGGCACGAATTTACTCATGGGGCGATTGGTGCTCTGAGTCTAGCAACGTCAGAAATCAACTCGAGAATATGCAAGATTGAAGGTTTTTTGATGGCTCAAGAAAAATGTCACATGTTTTGGGCTGAGAAACACTTGTGTGAGAAATGTCATCATACTGAAAAGTTAGAAGTCATAGTAACTGGATCAAAAGAGGAAAAACTGCACAATGTAAAATCTGTAGCTTCTCAAACTGAGAATGTAGAAAAAAAAGCACTATGGAAACAAATTTAAGTAATGGGGCTAAGACTGTTATATTGAATCAGACTCCACCGTATGAGGAAATAGCAAAATTACAACATGAAAGAATACTGATTCTAGAAAAGATAGTGCTAGCCGCAAATCTAATTCCAGAAGAAAGGATGGCTGAAGTACTTAGTTCAAATGAAGCCCAAAAGTTATCTCCTTCAAGGTACGCTCCTGATAGTCCCTCTGTGCTCATAGATCTGATTGATTTAAATTCGGATCCTAGCGTGAGGGAAAAGGAATGTACTGATGACTTGGCTGAGGCAGGAAGTGGAAATCAGAGCACATTCTTTATGTCTCGCAAAGCTAAAAAAATGCATGCGAAAGCATTGAAAAGACAAAAAAACGCCCTCCTGCAAAATCCCTTGATGTTAGCAGGGTCTAATAGTGCTGGCAATAATAAAGTAAAAAATAAAAAGTCTATGTTAATAGAAAAACAACAAGTAAAAAAGCAACAACAAACAAAAAAAAATAATGACAAGTGCGTTCCTAAGGAGGACAACAACATAGATATAATGCAACTTAATATTGAAAGTCAAGCTGTATTGGGTATAAATGATACTGTGTCAACAATCATTGTTCCCTCAAAATCTGACGTGAATACAAGTGAAAAGGGCTCAGATGATCTATCAAACAACCATGATGTAAATATAATCGATGACAATGCGATTTCGTCACCGATTCTTATACAAACGCAGTTACAGCGTTTCTTTGAAAAAATCGATAAAAAAATTACTTCCTTAGTACAAAAACCTCAGAATGTAGAAGACATCAGTGCTGGCCGCTCTGCTGCGAACACCTTAGTAATTAGCGGTGTGCAGAACCAAATAAGTCAGGATGCGAAGGAAGTTGTAAGTTCTCAGGAACAAAATTCTACCCACTTACAAGCTACGCAGGGAGGCCCTGATGCACTTCAGAAATCGCAGTCTATACCGCCCGTTGTACTCATTGATGGAGAGTGTGTAGATAAATGGTCTTATTATAATACACTGGGGCCTGAAATGAAACTGGTAATGGGTTGGACGTTGGATCCAACGAAAGTAGACAAACCCAACCTAAATCGAGCATCTTTGATGAAAGTATTCCATCAAATACCAGCTTTACGCAACTTAGTATCTAACGACATTGATTGGATTCGCTTACCGTATGTATCGAATGGTAGAATGCTATGTAAATATCAAAACACTATCATTGCTGCCCTAATATGGAAACATTCGAAAGATCTTCAATTGCTTGGGTATGAGTTGTCTATGTACAACTCATTGGAAAATGCTACACTCTTTGTAGAGTATCAGCCCTCAGCTTCATATAATAATAAGCTCATTGAAGATCACGAGAACCAGTTTGCAACTCTACATGAGAATCTATCGCTCAAATTGCTACAAGTCTGGCATGGCTTGAACCTCTTATGAAAACTCTAATAGGTGACATGCCAGTCAAAGAAAAGCAATAACACAATAGAGTGGTTATAAATTCTTGGAATTGCTGTGGTTTCAACAATCTAGAGCAATGGTTTCAGAACATTTCACACGAACAGTTACCAGCTATAATTATATTGCAGGAAACTATGGCAATCCAAGATATTTATTTGGAAGGATATGTAGCTTTTTGTTCAAGAGCGGTAAAAGGTATACAGCGCCGTCCATTTGGTGGTCTTGCTATCCTTGTGAGACACTTATATTATACTAAGTTGCTGCAATTCTACTCTTCTTCAGACATACTGGTTGTGGAAGTGTCATCGAATGCTCAAGTGTTCTTTCAGTTAATCATTATTGCACTATATTGGAATCCAGCAACTACAATAATAGATGTGTTTATTGAAAAAGTGAACTCGGTACTTTTACAAGTTGCAATCAACGTTCCAAATGCACAAATCATCATAGGTGGCGATTTTAATTCAAATTTGAACTCCAAAACGGCAAAAACTGATATAGCGACAAATATCTATGAAATACTAGCATTTGAAAGGGGGCAAATATGGAAGAACTTCCTAAATGAATGGGAACTGTCTGTTGTACCTTTTGTACAATGTGAGCATATATATACGTGGTCTCGTGGTACGAAAAGATCAACTATAGATTATTTAGCAATTTCGGATGCGCTAATAGGAGCTACAACAAATTGTAACATCATACAGCCACACCTAGGTGATCACTGCATACTGGAATGTCTCTTAGACTGCAACTTATCGCTGTATGAAACTAAGCCTGCATTGTCCCTGTTGGAGACAGATCGGAAAGCTATCTCCATCAGGTGGGATGCTCGCCTATACAGGCAACTAAATTATCTGGTTAACAGAGACACTGTAAAAATCAATATCGAAACAACGAACAGTTGTGAGGTCACTGTATGGGAAAGAAAGAACGAGGCCATGATACGTGGTCATCTGGAAACTTTGGTAAAGGAACGCTCAATAATCAAACAGTTTGGCTATAAGAGCAGTTATAATGCAGGAATTGCATTGAGGAAGAAACAAAAAAATAACGAAATCCGTAAACTGACAAAGGTAGCTAAGGACATTGTGGGCTATGTAAATCAGAAAAAAGAAATCATTACCAGTTATAGAAATTATGTAAAACAGTTGAAAATTGGTATATTCATCGAAAACAATCAAAAAATGATTAGGAACTTAAGCGGAAAAAATTCCAGGGAAATTTGGGCAACATTGAAAGATCCTCTTTTAAAGGGTAAACCGGATTTATGTTCGGCAGTAAGTGGGGAAGTCTGGAGCACAATCTATAAGACCAAGTATGCCTTACCATCAAAATTTAAGGAGTTACCGACTTTAGACTTGGCTACATTCTTTCCCTCTAAATGTCCTTGGGATTTGAACGATATTATATTAACAATAGCAAAGTTAAAGCCGTCTAAAGCAGCGGGATCGGATGGCATCCCACCGTGTGTCATAAAGGATGACCCGATCTTATGGGCAAAAATTATATTAAGGAGGCTAGAATGTGTATTTAAATCAAAGAAGGTGCCAGAGTCGTGGCTAACGGCAATCATAATCTCACTACATAAAAAGGGTCTATTGAACGATCCCAACAATTTCAGACCTATAGCGTTAATTGATATTTCTGCAAAGATCTTTGCAGCATTAATATTAAAAGATCTAAACGCCTTCATTATAAAACATAAAATTATTTCACGTTTTCAAACTGGGTAAAAAAAGGTATGGGCACACATGTGGAATGCGACTTTGTTGGCCCACCTACTGAAATCGAGTAGGAAGAAAGGACATGGTCCGATATATATGGCCCTAGTTGACATATCGGGGGCATTTGATTCTGTAATCAGACAATTATTATGGCAAAGGATGAAAGATCTTTTAATCTCAGCTAATCTGATAGCAATGATCATAATGTTACATTCTGATACAAATTACAGGATTAAGATCGACAAGGAAGGATCCTTAACACCTCCGATTCCAAAGTATGTTGGTGTAAAGCAAGGCTGTAATCTCGCAGCCACCCTGTTTAATTTGTATTTATCCGAGATATCCACAATTTGGTCTGCGTGTAACGCATTTTCAGTCAAATTAGGGGATCTTAAATAGGATTGGTTGGCATTTGCGGATGACTTGATTATGTTCTACCTAACGCCCTTCGGGCTACAAAATAAATTAGAATGTCTTGTAAAATTCGGTGAAAACCGCAATCTCAAATTGAATCCAAAGAAATCCCATATTTTGGTGTTTACAAACAAGCGAAAGATTGTAAGATATGAATGGAAAATAAAGGGACTGTCGATCCCTCGGTCATTGGGTATGATCTATTTGGGGTATAATTTGAATAATTCTGATTCGATCAATAAATGGCAAGTAGAAATCTCAATTAAAGTTATGCCACTAATTGCACAAATGAAATTGATTTACTCAAGAATTTGCAATTTTTCTATGATTCCCCTGATTGAATTTTACAAGCTCAAAGTAGAGGCAATTATTATTTATGGGTTGGACTTGTGCTACTCGGAAATTGGTCCCATGCTAAATAGAATCCAAGGGAAAATTTGGAAGAAAGTCTTACACTTGCCTATGTCTCTCCCAAACTCGCTTATTATACATGAATTAGGACTGACATCCTTGGCTACTAAATATTTGTGGCGTAAGCTTGCTTCTCATGCAAAAATATTAGACCCATTGTTGAACTCCCTTTATGAAGATCTTTAAAACATGTTAAGAAAGGGTTTTCCAACATCTGTAGCCGAAGCAGGAAAAAAGTGTGACGAAAAGCTGGGATTACTAGCTATGGAAAGGGAAGATCTAATAAAACACCCACAAGTTGTTAAGGTCAAACTATTACAATATGATTGGGCATTGAACTCAGACAAAATTGGGACTTATGCATTATTTCAAGAGTACGCAAAATTCCGACATAAACAGTTACCCATATTGCCATATTTGAGTCTGTGCCCTAGTCACAAGCTTTGCTCTTTTTATATGAGGTTTAAATTCAACCTCTTTCCAACTCTAGAGCGTATTGAGAAATGGCCTAACTATGTATCTGTGGAAGACGAAGGCTGTAGATTTTGTAAAAATCGTCAAAAAGAAACCCTGAAACATCTCGTTATACATTGTGTTTACTTTACAAAAGCACGGCAAACTAACCTGTCGAAATATTATAATGAAATTTCATCTTATCAAAGTGAAAGGCTTTGGATACAATGTATGTGGGGCTATAGAATGCCTTTGATCATAGATTTAGTGCAATTGTTATATGACATCGAAAAGAACCTAAAGTGTATGGAATCCTGCTTAGACAGATCTGTTAATGAGCTTTTAAATACACCAACTGATGCGGTGGCAGTGCGCTCGTTGTATGCTTGAAAGTGTTACAAGTATTTAGATACTGATGAGAAATCGTTGATTTTAATTTTTTGTACATGGTATATCCAAATGGAGGTGGTGATAACGTGTGGGTATGTATAAGTTATATTTGTCACAAATAGTATTTAAATGTAAATAAGGTCTTGTGTAAAAAACCGTTATGTGAGCGCAGCTGGTACTGTGAAACTGGCTTTTAGAGTAGAATGATATTTTAATAAGACAGGAATGTGATAATGTAAAAAAAAAATATTTTAAATTGTTGTAAAGATCAATTTGTATCGAAAAACAACAATAAAAAATAAAATAAAAATGGCACAGACGCTTTCAAAGCATTTTTACAACAGGACAAAGTTTGCTGTAGCACTAGTACAGAATGGTATTCGCACTATGGCACACTTTGCCCTGTTTAAAAAATGCTTTGAAAGTGTATGTTGTTTTCACTAGGGCAATTTTTGCCTTATTGATTATACCATTAAAAATGGCTCTTGTCACAGTGCAAACGTTTTTGAACATGGACCCAATGTTTTTAGAACTAGGGACAAATGTGCCCTTGTGCTAATACGGTGCAACTTTGCACTTGCACTGTGGCAAAGTTTCTGCAAACTGGCCCCTGGTGATATCATTCGAGTGCCCCCAGTGCTTGCTAGGGACAAGATAGCAGCAGGTAAATGGGGCTGAGTTGAGTTTAGGGATGTGGAAATTGGGGGCTGGCTTGGAGTAAGGGCCACAGGGTAGTGCAGGGGTGAACTTACCTTCGCCCTGGTTGTTAAGATGGCAGTTTCAGACCTCTGAGGAGGCTCAGAGCAGGGACTATCCTAGTGATAAAGACCCAATTCTGAGGCTCTTGACTGGTTGGGAGGCTGTCCCTCCTACCAGGGAAGTAATGGCGTGTTGTACGCCTTCTGTCTCAACGTTCCAAAGAGCATCCTTTTCTTTCCTTGTTTTAAAACAAAGATTCCACCAAGACTGAGTGGAATGTCATATCAATATTAAGGTTTTGAATTGAGTGTCCTGGGTATCCTGCGCCTCCCTTCAATGCATTCATGGAACATGCTGCATAATGAGGATTGTGCATTTGGTGACCATCTTTCCCATGTTTTACTAAAGGGATTATTCTCGTGGTCACTGTGGGGTCTAGGCTGCCACAGGTAATCTGGATCTGATTGAACCATGTGGGAATATTGTGCATAGTGGTCATCGTTTTTTCTTCACAGTAATTATTGAGCATCATTGGGATGGTCCCATAGGAGAATGGTGAATATAGGATATCACTTCACGGGTTTATTGAACTGATGTATTTTAGTTTGATGCCTTCTCTTCCCACTCTTCAAGCTATTCGGATGCTTCCAGTAACATCTGGGTGTCTATCCCAAAGTGCTTAAGATAATTACCAGAAATAAACAGGTTCTCCAGTCTCCCTGGTGGCTTTTCCCAAACTCTAGTAGTGACTCCACCTACTTCACATGACTGCAATCTTACGTTGTATCTAATTCCAGGGGATTGTTGGACTGTGCTTCAATCTCATCTCAGAGCTGGGCTCTTCCTAGACCCTGGATCACTTGCAGGAAATTCATAGATGCCATTATCTTTTCTTGTGTGCCCTTATGGTTTGCATGTAAAACAGAGCTGGTCATGGGGACTGCTGGGTCAGGATCCCTGGTAGTGTTGCCCATTGGACCTTAGACCTGAGTCCAGTGTGGGAGTTGGGAGCGAAGTGGGATAGTGACGAGAAAGCGAGGGTGACAGAGGAGAAAAGGAGGACTGGTGAGGGAATAGCAGTGAGGTGTGGGCGTCATGCATTATTCTATGTGTGTAGGAGATGTAAGCCGTCCATTCGTCAGCAGAGAGACCGTCATGTTGCACCGTTCATGTATGTCAGGAGTCTGGTCTTTGAACAACTGCCTTTGTTATTCTCGATGTGCTGTTGGTCAAGTAACTACCTCTTCAACTCACGTCATGCAACATAGGTGGCAGCCTAGAACATGCAAGCAACATATTACGTGTGTACTGTACACAGGCACGGGACCAGGTGAGTTGGATGCACGCTTATTGTGTTTCTTCTACATCTTTCTTTTATGCAAATGAATCATACAACGGAGTATCAGGTTTTTTTTTTCGATTAAGTTGTCAACGGTTCCCCTAGCCACATACATGCCAAAATGTGAAAGGGCTGACTCGGCAGTACAGTACATATTCCACTATACAGGACTCTTTGTATTTGAATATTTTATTTATTTGCAGCTGCCATAATTGAAACCATCTTCCTTCGCGTTTTTATTGTTTAAAGATTGCGGCTTATTCTGGGCATTGATCCCAGATTCAGAACAATGAACCCCTGGTATTCCTTTCTAATGAGTTGGCAGCTGTGCCAGCCTGAGCATGTTAACACGATGCACACAATCGTAATAATACAAGCTTGATCTTGAAAGTTATATTTGAAGAACATTATCATTTAATTGTAGGTGCTCAATCATTTTAAAGAGGACCTATTAAGCTGGGAAAGTTCCACCAGAAAATCATTAGAGTTTAATCAGGGACTCGCTATGATTTAAAAGCAGGTTCTGATTCTCTTTCCACCTTGTACATAGAGACGCGTAATACAATAGTTTTGAGGCACTTATACACGATGGGGATGTGTCTATCATACGTGAATATGGCACACATGTTCCCGAAATAAGAACAGGCAAAATAACAATAATAATGATTGTAAACATGACATATTTGTTCTTGTAATAGCAAGTTTAACAAATCGATTGATATGGTGCAAAAACAATGAATTCAACCATTAAAACCGTTCCCCTTGCTTGCTTCTGCATTGCTAATTAGAGCCGCCTTGATACAGTCTGCCTTATGGAGAGACTGCAGAGCTGTGTCAATTCGTTCCCTGCGTCTCCAGCCAAATGCTGAAGTCTTCATTTACACTGCACAAATTATCCCTAGCAGCAGGTAGGCAGCAATCAGCAAGGTGTAGCTGACAATAGGCCCATTTTCATTAGATTACAAAAATTAGCTCTGGAGAATTGAAGCCCCGCCAAGCACATGCTATAAAGGAAACATGTGGGAAAGTGCACGCACGGTCTTTTCAAAATGTTTTTGAATGCAGAGTAGCAGCGAAATGAGAAAGGCACCACGCAGTTACAGGTCCAAAACATAACCTGCATTTTCAGTCTGATTTCCATCCAATACTGAAAATGTCAGATTCATGACAGTGATTATTTATTGTATATATGTATTTAATAATGCCCCATCTGCCTTGCCAATTTCTCAGTGCGCGTGTATGAATGATTGCATGCTTAAATACAGGTGAGTGTGGACGGCAAGCGTCATGATGTAACTGCTGGAGTGGGCCAATCATGCAATAATTTCCAATGAAACTTCTCCATCAAAATATATACACTTATCAGTTAAAGGGCTACAAAAAAAATAGATCAGGGGTCTCCAATTTTGGCATTGACTTGGTTAGTCCAATTCGTGCTTTGCACATGTCCACGCGTAACACATGTAAATGCACTGAATATAAAAGGGGGGGGGGGGTGATTTACCTAAACGTTTGTAATCCAGACATCCTAGTGTGGTGGGGGCTTACGAGGAACAGAGATATTGCTTATGTTCAGACTCTTACAGTAGTGTTCCAGTCCCCACTGAAGCAGGAAGGTAGATTGCTAGATGGCATGGCCTTATGCAGTGCACATGGTGAACTTTTAAAGTGGTGAAAATCGATATGTTCCCCCCGAATCTGGGCATGTATGCATGGTGGGAGACCCTGAATCCACACAGGAGGATTGGTGAGAGCACATTTTTGTATACATGGTTCATAATGGTGGCTTTTTCAACTCAGTTTTTAGGTGAACAAGATAAAAGGCATTGGCTTTACTATCATTTCTTTAGGGAAAGACAAGAGTTAGTGTGACGGGTTTGATTATGCAATTGCCCACAATGCATCATTCAAGGACTGGCTCCTTCAAATCATGGCCGCAGAGGAGTTTTGATCCGAGCAGGGACAAGCTTGGCTCCGCGTAATTATGAATTAGCAGCTGGACGCACTTTAAAGTTGTGATCATGACCCATGCAACCTCCCAGAGTGTTCTTAACCCCCATAGCCCACATCCTGCATCATCCAAAGTATGCAATTCGATTGACTCAGAGATCAACCACTGTTCGGTCTATAATTCTCTCATAGCTGGGGAAGTAAAGGTGCACAGTCCGGTGGCATTTGGAAGGGACGTTGGCAAACAGAAAATAATCTCAGCCTCTTTTATGAACTCACACTTCCCTCTTTACAGTTGTGCCTTAAGAAGACTACCAACATGGTGAATGGGGACTTTGTGAAAAATGTCCCAGCACTTTTCTCGCAGCCCAACCCTAGCAATCCTGAAGTAGCCAAACAGAATGTCAGCTTGGATCAACTCATTATCTGATGGTGCCTGACTATGGCCTAAGCATCAATCATACTCCAGCTAGGCAGCCACACTATTGGCCAGAGCAGTCCTGTGCTAACCATCATCTCCAATGTCCCAGTAATCACAACACTGGAATTCCTTGGCTAAGAGTCCCAGAAGATAAAGGGCATCATGTGATTGGCCCTATTAAGGCTTGCCAAACGGAGAGCCACAACCCCTGGCCCCTGACCAGCTTGACTAATATCCTTTGGTGCATATATATCTAAATATGCATTTGTAATGGGTGTTCTTCTGTTCTTGTCCACTAGCTGCTACACTGACATCAAAGAGAAAACAGGATATTTGGCTTTATATGAACCTACAACTTACAAGCCATCCTGTGCTCCCACACCACTTCATGCCCTTAGCCCTCTCCCTACTATCATGTTGCTCACCTCTACAAACCATTCTTCTACCATTCTATCACTGTTCCTTCCGGTCTTTTTGCTCTTCCTCTCATGGAACTTCTGCCTACCCCCTGGCCTGCTCCATAGCTCCCTGTTTCCCCCACACCATCCCTATCATTATCCTCCCAAATGGCAACATGCTCACTTCTCCCTCCCTGACCCTGCATACTCAAACCTCATGTGTTTAGTGTAATGAATCCCACACAGGTACTAGCTCGGCCCGGTCAGAACACACTACTACGATCGTGTGAAGTTTGATTTTGAGGTTCTGCCATATGGAAGCATCAGAGAAGAGAAACAGGTCAGCCCCAAATATGTGTGATATCACATGCATGCCTTCTCTTAAGAACTCTGTGAGGAGATTCTTCTCGGATAATCTATCAGCCTTGTTTGATAGTATTGAGGCAGGTTCCAATGGTGAGCATCTGCTAGATTCAGCCTGAGCCCAAAGATCTGCATTTGGCTTCCTCACAGTATATATGTGTTGCACTGCGAAAACCAAGCGGTAATGTTTAAAGTTAGGGACATTTGTGCTCCCATCGAAGCCGGAGTTGTGGTTTGGTGTCCCAAAGGAAGTGTTGCAGAAAAACATCCAGTTTTTAAAAAACAGGCCAACCAGGGGTTTTAGAGGAAGCATTGACAAGACATAATTGATTCTGGTGCAATGTTACTTGTGTCACTATTGACCTTGCCACACAAAGACAGCTTTAGGAGAGACCATCTCATCATTTCTGAATTGATTTTAACCAGCAGGGCTGCAAAGTTGATCTGCATCTTGTCTGCAATAGTAGGAGACAACCATATCCCCAAGTATCTCATCCGGGTTGGACACCAAGTAAAATTCCATTGGTCAAATAGATATTTAACAAAGGATGAAGAGATTGGTATAATTTAGGATTTATTTCAAATAATCTTATATGCTGAAATTGGTGAGAACAAGTCAATAATGTTCATAAGGGGAACCATACCCCTATCAGGATCTTACAACACTATCAAGGGGTCTTTGGCATATAACCAGATCTTTCCCGAAACTCCACCAAAACCAGCTCCCTTAATGTCTTCATTAATTCTCAGCATGACAGCCATAGGTTCCATTGCGATAATGAATAGTAACAGTGAGAGGAGGCCTCCCTGTCTGGTGCCCCATCAAAGGTTAAACTTACTAGAGATAAAGCAATTCGTGAGAACACAGACAGAGGGGTCTGCATGTAAAAGGCTCACCCATTTGATGAACGTCAACCTAAAGCTAAATAGTTTCAGGGTGGTAAATAGGTATCCCCACTCAATTCTATCAAACACCTTTTCTCCATCAAAAGAAATAGCAGTAACCATATTTGTGATGTCATCTCTGATGTCCTTGGTGGTAGTCTTAGCAGTGCACAGAGGTGGAGTGAGTTATGGTTGCTTAGCTTACCATAACTGGCGATTTTCAAGGGTTTTTCGGTTTTACTTACAACCTTAACGTCTCTTTAACAAAGTTTTTTCACTGAATTTCATAGGTTTTTATTAGTGCAACTTAACCATAACATCCCTGTAACAAAGTTTTTTCTGTGTATTTCATAGGTATTTAGTGCAACTTAACCATAACGTCGCTCTAACAAAGTTATAAGCCATCTAAAAATGGTGAGATCCTAACTCTAATTTTGACCCTTCTTGACAAAATCCCACCAAACTTTGCAAATCCATTAAATTCTAGGTATAACATATTTTTGCAAACTTTTGTGCAGTTCGTCAAATGGCACAAAATGTATAAGCCTTTCAAATATTTTGGGACACCCCCTCTACTTTTGCTCCCTCTTGGCAAACAGCACCAAACCTTGCAGGACCATTCAGGGTCAGGTTTAGAATGATATTGCAAAGTTTCCTGCAAGATATACACCATCCAATAACTGTTTTTCACCAACTCTGTAATTCAGAAATAGACATCACAGGACTGTGAACATAAGGAACGAATGTGGACTTTGGGGATGAAAAAACACCTGTTTTGTGGCTCCTTATGGCCATATCCCATCACATCCTCATCACCCCTCACCTCCCCAAAGATTGTTTCATTAGTTTGACAAGTGCAATGTTGTGTTTGTTTAATATGTTCTACCGCAATGTTCATGGACAACAGGTGCTGTCTGCAAATCCAACATGGTGGGCATTTTCTCAAAAATATGACGCACCTCACACCTTTCACCATCCAATCAGTGGTCTGGTGCAATATCCACGGACATCACACTGGCCTCTGGGCCAATCAGAGGCCTGTCCGTGGACTGAACAGTGAAGTGAGTCCATAGACTGATCCAAGATATCACTATTTTTTGTACCTACTTTTTTGCCATTTTAAAAGGAACTACTTGACAGATGTACACCAAATTTACAAAAGCACACTTTCAGGATCAAGCCGCCGCTCCTGCTGCAAATTTGGAGAAAATCCATCCAGCGGTTTGGGCTGTAGGCATGAACAACATTGTTTTTCCATTGTGTCTATGGGGAAAACCACATATTTTGTGAGCCCCCCATATAACTTTGCCTCCCCTGGACGGAACCTCACAGAATCAATCTGACAGGGCCATATCTTTATTGTGCAAGGTTTTGTGAGGATTTGTCCAGGGGGGGCACAGTTAAAAGCTGTCCAAAAAGTGCTTTTCCTCGTGGTTGAACAACTTAACCATAACTGCACACCCTCTTCTGCAGGCCATGTAATAACCATTTTAACAGCATACCTTGTCTGCAGAAAAAACCTAAGAACACCTAGTAGGAAAAGGCTAATGGACACTCCTCTCAACAATTACACATGTACATGTTCACATTCATTAAACCAACAACAGGCCTGCATGGGGTCAGAAGTCATTTTTATCTTGTTGGGTAGAAAGAGTTTCAGAGTTGCAGGTTTAAGTCGAATCGCTTTGATATTTGTCTCTGTGGCAATCCTTTTGGCCTCTCCAAACAGTTTCCTTTTGGACACCACATCCATGGGAAAGTCATGGTACATTTGTAAAGGATGTCCATCCCATAGCAGGGGCCCTTTAGCCCTGGCTTTCTGGAATGTGAGCTCCTTAAATGACATGCGTTGAAAGTGGCAATCAATTGCATTGGTTTACCAACATCCAACTTCCCAGCCCTGAAAACTGTATCAATGTCAGATTTACCCGGACACCATTCTCCAAACAGTCTGCAAAAATGGAAGTTATAAGATCTGTGGACTGTGTAATGAATCAGGGAACTCACAAACCCAAAGGATACACAAATGATTGCCCCTATGTCTTTTTGAAGCCTAGAATGACTCAACTGCAAATGCTTGAACCCCTCTCTAAGTTCACTGTAACCCCTGTAGCTTCCTGATATTTCTCTTTCTAGACTCCCAGCTCTCTTTTCCACTTCAGACACTCACCTTTCCAGACCTTATCAGATAGGTCAAAAAGAGAGGTCTTCATCTCTCCAACATCCTCATCGACACATTTGAATAGAGTGTAGATATCAGATAAACTCAGTATTTCAGCATCTTCTCAGCCATCTCATGAGTTTGCTTGGGTTTCTTAGAGGTACGATTTTCAGGAGCGTCACACATATTTTTGCCAGACAATTATGTTGTAAAGCAGAGCAATTTACAACAGAATTGACCCAGAATTGGGCTTGGAATTTTATACAGTAACGTAGTACCGTTGTTGGAGGTAGAGAGTGATGTCTATTCCCTTTGCAGGTATTGTTGAAAGAGCCATGTTTGTACTCTTTTAGGAATCTAGATGATGGTAGGGGCATTTCGAGTCTCTCTTCCGGGATTGAGTTCAGATGTTTGAGGCATGGCAGGACAAGGACTGCTTGTGAGCCTTCTCATTGTGGGCTAGATTTGACTCCAACCTTTTGATATTTTTGCCACTTGAATGACGAGAGCCTCGAGAGGCATGGGGTTTAGTTGCTGAGTATGTTGGTATTTCCGTTTGAAACTGCTTTATTGGTGAGACAGTTCTGAATATGATCCTGGCAGGAAGGGGATCCAGTGAATGTGCGCAGTGTTTGAGAAATACAGTCGAATTATCGTCCACCTGCAATGAGGTGAACTGCAGCATGGTTTTGTGCTTTGAGGGGGGCCAAGAGTGTGGCTGAAAGCCCAGTAAGGAGAGCATTTCCCCATCGATGTGTGAGATAATGAGGGCATGGACCACCGTATGGAATTCATTCAGGGGTATGATGGGTTTGATTTTGTGGAGTGTGTGGATGTGTAGCCATGTGGCTTGTGCCTTTTTTACTATGAACTTTTGGAAGGGATGGCT